>NC_053393.1:446489508-447089508 GCF_905171765.1 Bufo bufo | reverse complement strand
ATATTTAAGGAATAACAAAATTTAGTTAAGATGATGCAGACTGTATTGGAGCTATAATGTAGCTATATTCATTATTCATTAATTCATTAATTCTGACTTATTTGTAGAGTCATTGGAGGGGAGAGTATAAGGATGGTGGCCGCCCACCCAAGGCGAACCAGAGTGGGTATTAATTCCACCTCTGGGTCACATCGGGAGGGGGGCCCCCACCCCCACGGGAAAACATTATAAGAAGCCGAAGAGTTCAGATTCGGCATTCAAACCCATGGGTATGATTGAGTCAAAGTTAAATATAAATCGTGTCTCAACGCGAGACATATGCTTAATATTATCCCCTCCTCTCCAATGAGGTTTGACTTTTTCAATAGCAGCAAAGGAAAGACAGCCTGGATTTTGGTCATGGTGTAATTTAAAATGTCTCGACACCGTATGTTTATCTGATCCACCCCTAATTTTGTAAAAATGTTCAGAAATTCTTTCTTTTAAAGTTCTTTTCGTGCGTCCTATATATTGTTTATTGCACGGGCATTGAAGAATATAAATTACATTTTTACTATTGCATGTTAAAAAATCTTGTATTTCATGTTTAAAACCATTAGAGGTAGATATGATATTCGTTGTTTTTTTATTAAAACGTGTCTTTCCCAATATATAGACAACCTACTTCAACCAGTTGTGAAGAAAACTAAGTCCTACATCAAGGATACAACACAAATTGTAAATATTATTGAAAAACTAAAATTTGATCCTCAATGGATCCTAGGTACCCTAGATGTACAGACATTATATACCTCAATTGACCATGTACAAGGAATAATGGCGATGAAAAACCAACTCAAAAGTAGTAAATTATTTCATAATGAACAAATAGATTTTATAGCGGAGGGAGTAGAATTGATTTTAAAACACAACTATTTTTATTTTGATGCAGATTACTATCTACAGATCACCGGAACAGCGATGGGCACCAGGTTCGCCCCCAGCTATGCCAATTTATTTATGGCTGAGTGGGAAACATTAAATATAGACCACAGGCTGGGGTCGGACCTGGTGCTTTGGTACCGCTATATCGATGACGTGATTTTTATTTGGAAGGGAAGTGAAACTACACTAACTTCCTTTCTAGAGCAAATTAATATAAATGAATGGAACCTCCGCTTCTCCTCTAACATCAGTAAAACACACCTAGAATTTTTGGATCTTAATATTAAAGTCGAACAGGACAAATTATTGTGTTCCACATACCAAAAACCCACAGCTAGAAATAGTTTTATTCTGTATTCCAGCTGTCATTTACCTAGGTGGCTGCTCAACATTCCAAACAGCCAATTCAGACGTCTGAAGAGGAACTGTACTCAGAATGAAACCTTTGAGCAAGAAGCAGAAATCCTAAAAACACAGTTCATAGATAAAAAATACCCCACAAAATGTATTGAAGAATCATTACACAAGATTAAACGATTGGACAGACAGTCTTTCTTTAATAAAATGCCTAAAGACATGGAAAACCTGACAGAACAAGAAAAAATGCCAGGATTGGAACGAACAAATATAGTTCTTCCTTTTAATATACAATATAAAAAAATTGAAAAAATCTTGAATAAACACTGGCACTTTATTCAGAAAGACAAAACTATTGGAGCACTATTACCAAGCAAACCGATTATAATATATACGAAGGCCCCAAATTTGGGTTTAAAAATTGCCCCTACGGTAAAATCTAGTATCCCTATTTCGGATCCATCTATGCATGGATGGCTCCATCTGAAAGGTTTCTACAGATGCAATACTTGTCCAAACTGTAAAAAGACACGTTTTAATAAAAAAACAACGAATATCATATCTACCTCTAATGGTTTTAAACATGAAATACAAGATTTTTTAACATGCAATAGTAAAAATGTAATTTATATTCTTCAATGCCCGTGCAATAAACAATATATAGGACGCACGAAAAGAACTTTAAAAGAAAGAATTTCTGAACATTTTTACAAAATTAGGGGTGGATCAGATAAACATACGGTGTCGAGACATTTTAAATTACACCATGACCAAAATCCAGGCTGTCTTTCCTTTGCTGCTATTGAAAAAGTCAAACCTCATTGGAGAGGAGGGGATAATATTAAGCATATGTCTCGCGTTGAGACACGATTTATATTTAACTTTGACTCAATCATACCCATGGGTTTGAATGCCGAATCTGAACTCTTCGGCTTCTTATAATGTTTTCCCGTGGGGGTGGGGGCCCCCCTCCCGATGTGACCCAGAGGTGGAATTAATACCCACTCTGGTTCGCCTTGGGTGGGCGGCCACCAT
This sequence comes from Bufo bufo, assembly GCF_905171765.1. Classification (NCBI taxonomy): domain Eukaryota; kingdom Metazoa; phylum Chordata; class Amphibia; order Anura; family Bufonidae; genus Bufo; species Bufo bufo. The sequence goes on along the minus strand of NC_053393.1, from coordinate 447,087,192 downwards.
CCTTATACTCTCCCCTCCAATGACTCTACAAATAAGTCAGAATTAATGAATTAATGAATAATGAATATAGCTACATTATAGCTCCAATACAGTCTGCATCATCTTAACTAAATTTTGTTATTCCTTAAATATTGTTACATTTTCCTTATATCTTTTGTAATATGATATTTCTTTAAAACATAGAATTGACGGAAACTGACATACCCTGTGTCTTTATATATGATACACATTAGCATTTTATGAACATAGAAGTAATGAATATACATTTTTAACTCATCGAATATTTTACATTTTTATATATTTCTCATTAAAAATATATATATTATAATTGTTTTTATATATATATCTATATATCTTTATTTTTAATTTTTAATTTTCATTTTTATTTCATTCTTATTGTTACATTTATATTTATTTATCTCTATTAAAACTATATATTGTATTAAACCAATATAACTTATACCTATAAATATATTTGCACCTATATATGTATATAAGGGACAATAAAACGCATATGCATTGAAAAAAACGCATTTGCGTTTTATGAACTACAAGACAGCATCGATAATGCATGCGCATTAAAAGAACCACATCTGCATTTTTAAGTTGTAAAACCGCATTGATAAAACATATGAACCACATCTGTGTTTTATAAATTATAAAACTGCACTGTTTAAACATATGAAAATTATTGTATAATAAGAATGGGACCCAATTGTGAAACACCAGATAATAGGATTATTAAGACTAATCTTCAGCACAACATTCGAAAATACTTTTTTCCTATAAAAAGAACAATCACTTAGATTGCTCCATGCCAGAGTTTCTGTGTGACCAGATCCAAAATCCACATTTTTGTTCCATCTTACTTTAAGGGATGTTGGGTATAAAAAGGGGATCAAAACCCTCTTACAGACCACCACTGAGGAAGGGGCCAGGAAAGGACCCCGAAACGCGTTTGGTTTCTGTATACCTTGGACATCAGCTGATGAACACCTACGAGACCCCAACATCCCGACAATTGGATTTTAACTTTGCCGGAATTGCAACTTCTTGCTAATGTGGAGGAAACACCTTGCTAATCATTAACCAGGTCCAGGCTTGCAGCATCGGTGAACATCACCAGGAGATTCCGTATGTTGAGAACTACATGATCATCTGAACTACCTCAAGCAAACGACTAGACCCAGGTACTGCCGAATCTGATATAGTGAGCCTCGTGGGACGCCACGGCTATACTCACATCAGACGGCAAATAACAGGTGTATTATACCCACTGACTTCATGTTCATCTGGCCATATCGATCAAAGCATTTTACATAAAGTGAACTGATCTTTCCAAACACAGGGACACTTACCCGCTCTGAGTATCGGACATTATATCTGGCGCATTCATTGAACTGATCAGTGGTTTACCGAATATCCACTGAATATCTTAACTCTGATCATCGGACATTATATCTGGTACATACACTGAACTGACCAGAAGTTTACTAAATATTCACCGAATATTCACCGAATATTTTAACCATTTATATTCATGCTTTTTTATCTTGCTAACACCTGCCCTTTTTAGGTCTTTTTAGTATTGCTCTAGTCATATTTATATATATAATATAGGTGTATTTATGACATTTTATTACTAATTGTTTTTTAGGTATTATATTGTCCTCTATTGTATTATAGATTTTAGGGGTATATTTAAATAATAAATTATTATATATCATCTGTTTCTTGGTCTCCAATTGGTCCAGCTGGCGAGTGCTCAGTCTTCCTATACATTTATATATTTTATCCTATTTATGACTGGGTGAGTCATATTAGACTTAGTAGCACCCATTTCCACTACCGTATACAGAGTGAGCCACCATACTTTGATTATAAGTAAAGAAATACCACAGCTAGACCGCACCTCCAAAGATAAAACATAATTTATTGAAACATACTAATTAAAAACATCAATTCATGGAACATTCCCCACTAGTGGGTAAAATCATGTGCAAAATACATCCGGTACCACCATCAAGCGATCAATGTATCAGATAGTCAAGAATGTAACATGCAAATGCATAAAATCTATCAAATAATATACTTATCAGAAACACAGTGGTGGCACATAGGAAATGGAGACCCACAGGGGGGAAAAAAACTCACGGCCACGGGTATTGCTAGAGCATGTACTAGCTCCTCAGAGGTCCATGTAAATGTGCATTGGCGTTTCAACATTATATATCCTATTAAATCGATCACTTATCAATTGTAGCTGTGGTCAAGTACATAAAACAATAAACAGGGGAAGGAATGGGGAGGGCGCACGTAGGTACTACCTGGATTCTCCCCGGTGCATGGTCCGAGCGCGAATGAAGGCGCCGGTGAAAGCCGGCGTGCTGGAAAAACAAAAGCGCAAGATGGCGCCCAGGCGGAAGTCGACGCCGCGATGCGTTCCAAAGGGCGGAAACACATCACGGCCTCGCAAACGCCACAGAGCGCCGAACCGCACAAGTGCATCCCTTAATGGATCGCCGAAACCAAGGAAAGTAAGATTAGTTCCGGTGTGTAAACAGGACATAACAGTATAAGACCAAAGCCAATTAGGAGCCCACAATTCCACTAGATTAACGAAAAGTGTAAATAAAGGATTCATAAGATCGCAGTGATGTCAAAACATGATTCAGTGTTCAAATAGTAACCGAAAAAATATATAGTTCATAATCTAAACAATCAAAATAACTCCATGATCATATGTGAAATACAATATTAGGCCTCATGCACACGACCGTTGTGTCCATACGCGGCCGTTGTTCCGTTTTCCATTTTTTTTCGCGGACCCATTGACTTTCAATGGGTCCGTGGAAAAATCGGAAAATGCACCGTTTGGCTTCCGCGTCCGTGATCCGTGTTTCCAGTCCGTAAAAAAAATATAACCTGTCCTATTTTTTTCACGGACAACGGTTCAAGTCAATGGGTCCGTGAAAAATCACAGATGCACAGAAGATAGTCATCCGCGTCCGTGATCCGTGTTCGTGATCCGTGTTCGTTTTTCCTATCATTTTCAATGCAAACGTGACTTAGTTTTTTTTTTTTTCACTTTTCATGTCCGTGGATCCTCCAAAAATCAAGGAAGACCCACGGAAGAAAAAACGGTCACGGATCACTGAACAACGGAAATCCATTTTGCGGACCGCAAAAAAAAAACGTCCGTGTGCATGAGGCCTTACATAGATAAAATGTGCAATTCATAAAAGAAATAAAATTGAAGAATATATATATATATACACTCACCTAAAAAATTATTAGGAACACCATACTAATACGGTGTTGGACCCCCTTTTGCCTTCAGAACTGCCTTAATTCTACGTGGCATTGATTCAACAAGGTGCTGATAGCATTCTTTAGAAATGTTGGCCCATATTGATAGGATAGCATCTTGCAGTTGATGGAGATTTGAGGGATGCACATCCAGGGCACGAAGCTCCCGTTCCACCACATCCCAAAGATGCTCTATTGGGTTGAGATCTGGTGACTGTGGGGGCCATTTTAGTACAGTGAACTCATTGTCATGTTCAAGAAACCAATTTGAAATGATTCGAGCTTTGTGACATGGTGCATTATCCTGCTGGAAGTAGCTATCAGAGGATGGATACATGTTCTCATTCTGTTTACGCCAAATTCGGACTGTACCATTTGAATGTCTCAACAGAAATCGAGACTCATCAGACCAGGCAACATTTTTCCAGTCTTCAACAGTTCAATTTTGGTGAGCTCGTGCAAATTGTAGCCTCTTTTTCCTATTTGTAGTGGAGATGAGTGGTACCCGGTGGGGTCTTCTGCTGTTGTAGCCCATCCGCCTCAAGGTTGTGCGTGTTGTGGCTTCACAAATGCTTTGCTGCATACCTCGGATGTAACGAGTGGTTATTTCAGTCAACGTTGCTCTTCTATCAGCTTGAATCAGTCGGCCCATTCTCCTCTGACCTCTAGCATCCACAAGGCATTTTTGCCCACAGGACTGCCGCATACTGGATGTTTTTCCCTTTTCACACCATTCTTTGTAAACCCTAGAAATGTTTGTGCGTGAAAATCCCAGTAACTGAGCAGATTGTGAAATACTCAGACCGGCCCGTCTGGCACCAACAACCATGCCACGCTCAAAATTGCTTAAATCACCTTTCTTTCCCATTCTGACATTCAGTTTGGAGTTCAGGAGATTGTCTTGACCAGGACCACCCCCCTAAATGCATTGAAGCAACTGCCATGTGATTGGTTGACTAGATAATTGCATTAATGAGAAATAGAACAGGTGTTCCTAATAATTCTTTAGGTGAGTGTATGTGTGATATACAATGCATAATTAATTATATGAATGAATAAAATAAATCACTTTTTTCTCGTTAACATGATTACATCAATGAGACAGATCATAAATTAATTCCCACCATTTTTATTTATACCCATTTCTAAGGCTCTCTATTGTATAACTATGTCTCATTATTTCCTAACTACACCGTTCTTATATTTTTCTTGTAACCTGGGTATTGAACTATTTATCATTATTCGTGATAATTTTACATCAGTCTATATTTATTAGCAAAGGATACATATGTTGCAATTAAATACAGAGCATAAATATAACAAGAATTGCAAAAAATGCACCAAGCCATATGATTTATAAACTCAATAAAGGGTACAGATATTCAGACCAGAGCCAGACATTCCTGCAAAAAGTTACAGCGAACCAGGGGGATGACGGACCATGCACCAGGGAGAAAACAGGGCCAGAAAGCAAGCGCAGAATAGAATGAGAGCAGATCAGTACATATGTAAGGATCATATAAATAATGTACAATACAAAGGAGACAAGTACTACATCATGATGATGTGTAACAGTGCATATTCGTGGAACATCAAGGGCACTCTGGAGGAGGATTAGATACCCAGCTCAGAAAACAGTATCACATATGATAGGATTAGATACAGCAGCTCAGCAGACAGTATCACACATGATGGGATTAAATACTCAGGGCATCTGCTTGACAATTTTTAAAGCAGTGAATAGAGAGGACATCACTGTGCATGCGCAGGGTGCTCTCCCTTCACTTTTGGGCCAGAGGTGGGACCTACGCTTATCTCACATTTATGGCATATGCTAACGGCATATCCTCACAGGAATAATTGCGCAATTTAATATTTGAGAAAATTTTTTTTTTTTTTTTTAAAGAAACACACACAAAAACCTTTATTAATTATAAAAATGATCTTGGATTTCTGTGGCTCTGGCTCTTTAAAGGTGGTGGGGCTCCTCATGCAGATTTGCGAGGGTCACACGCAGCTCTCGCATTGTATTGAAGAGAAAGAGAATAATGATCAGCAAAACATTTCCCAAACACGAGGAGAAAAGTGGCCAAACTTATCTGATCTGATCCTGTGCCGCCGTCAGAGGTCCTTAACGGTTTGAACCAGAGCGGGAGATTGAGGCTGGGGTCAATGCGTCACCTCAATTTATACCCACCCCTGAATATGACCCCCCATTATGTCACCACAAGTAAGTAAGTCCTTTGTCAGGAATCTAATGATGACATCACAAGCAGCGTCTCCCCATGAGAGCGGTCATATTGAATGTACTAAAGTGCAGGCTACAGATAATGGCTTAGCACTTCTTCCTCTGGGCTGATTGCTTCATAAAATCGCTTCAGAAGATTCCCAAATGCGCTGATTTCCAGAAACGTTGCAAATTTTGGACAGCGCTAAGAAAGTATGAAACGCGATATTTACATATGTGTTCATAGTATTAGTAAATTAACCTGGAAACACCCACTTTTCACTAAGCCACACCCCTTTTTGGACATAGCAGAAAAAAAACATCTAAGGGTACTTTCACACTAGCGTTATTCTTTTCCGGCATTGAGTTCCGTCCTAGGGGCTCAATACCGGAAATGAACTGATCAGTTTTATCCTAATGCATTCTGAAGGGAGAGCATTCTGTTCAGGATGCATCAGGATGTCTTCAGTTCAGTCTTTTTGACTTTTCAGGACGGAGATAATACCGCAGTATGCTGCAGGTTTATCTCCATCCAAAATTCCGGAACACTTGCGGAATGCAAGTTTTCCCATTGACATTTATTAATACCGGATCTGGCAAAACGGATACGGAATTGCGGCCTGCGCATGCTCAGACTGGAAAAAATTTGAAAAAAATAAATGCCAGATACGTTTTTCCAGTTGACACTGGAGAGACGGATCCGACATTTTAATGCATTTGTCATACGGATCAGGATCCTGATCCGTATGACAAATGCCATAAGTTTACATGCGTTTTGACGGATCCGGAACTGCCTGCCGGAATCCTCTGCCGCAAGTGTGAAAGTGCCCTAAAACTTTTGATAAATATGATGCACTGTATGTTCACCGGAATATTCAGGCTTAATAGTAAATCTCGCTCATCAGCTGTTTGAACAGTCCGCAGTGTTACATTGAGTGCTGCAGCCTCCTCACAGCTTACCAAGTACAGCGCCATACATTATATAGTGGTTGTGCTTGGTATTGCATCCCTGGCCCATTCACTTGAATGAAAATGAGCTGCAAGTAGGGCATCTGACTGATGATCATTGGCCCAGGAAGAGGCTCCGAGGCTGGGAGTCATATGTGCTGTTGACTAATGAGTGCTTTCATTGTGGAAGTGACCATTAGTACAGGACAGGGAATGGTGAGTATGTCACCACTACCGATGTGCTGGAATTACTCACTGCTCTCTGGTCCTCTTCACCTGGTGCTCCACTAGGTCCTGACAGCATATAGCTTCAGGATGTAGTGTGCGTAGGCGCGCACTATGACCTGACTCTGTGCAACCTAGTCAGTTTTTTTTTATCATAACCACAAGATAAATAAATTATAAAAATATAGCAGTTATCACATTGACCACTAGATGGCAGCATAACAGGTGCAGGAATAGTAAGGGAAAACGCTTGTTTTACAGCCTAGAGATAAAGTGAATGGGAATGTCAGAAACAGCCCAATGTGAGTGTCTGAATGCAAAGCTAAAGGCCCTATTACACGGGAAGATTATCATTAAGATGATCGTATGAACACTCATGAGCGATCATCTGGCAGTGTAATACTGCAATACTGCAAACAAGTTTAAAAAATCCTGGTTTGCCGGCGGCAGATCACGCTGTGTAATAGGTGCTCTGCTGCTGGCAAACAATGAGACAGTATAGGGACGAATGATCATTAGTGATCGCTCGTCCCTATACTGAGGAGGAGAACGCTGCATGTAATAGGAAAACGGTCTCCTCCTCCTCTAGCGAGCAGGTGATTGATGGGAGGGAAAGCTTCCCTGCCGACAATCGTCTGCTCTGTCTGCCCGTGTACTAGGGACCTAACTCTCAGTCTGGGTCCAGGAACTTTGGGCTAGTTATATTCAGGGGTGTGGAATCAGACAGTTTTGGTGGGATGGGTAAAAATCACTGCACAGACTCCAACTGCAAATAACAATGACATGACACTGATGAAAAACCTGCTCTTACTATAGTAGATTTGTTATCATTAATTATACACAAGCCATTTATGATCAAGATGGAAAAATAGAGGAGAAATTCTGAAATTACTGACCCCACAGTCCTGGTTGTATCTACAGGATATGCCATGAATGCAGGGAGGAGAGGGGCTCAGTGATCCCCATAAGTTAATACTCGGCCACTGTAGTTTCTATTAGTGATGTATATCGGTCATGGACGAGCTGGCTCTATGAGCCAGTACCTACAGTATAAGTCTGTGGTGGTTAACCTCCGGCATTCCAGCTGTGGTAAAACTACAACTCCCAAGATGTACACTTGCTTGGCTGTTCTCAGAACATAGAAATGAATAGAGCATGCTGGGAGTCGTAGTTTCACCACAGCTGGAGTGCCGGAGGTTAGCCATTACTGGATATATATCAACGATGGGAGCCATCTGCCATCTGAAAGGCACTTAAAGAGGACCTTTCATCAGGCTAGCTCTAGTCTAATTATTATCCTACCTTATAGGGCGGCCCCCACAGGCGACTCGGTTATACTAGGCGGAGACTTGTATTTTCCCTGGGAGTGGTTATCTTCTCCCTGGCTGTGAGCGCATCCAATCAGAGCGCCCCACTCTTAGCCAAGGCTAATGAGCTCAAGGATCTCTACACGCTCAAGTTATCGCGATTCTCGCGAGAACTTGAGCTCATTAGCCTTGGCTAAGAGCGGGGCGCTCTGATTGGATGTGCTCACAGCCAGGGAGAAGATAACCACTCCCAGGGAAAATACAAGTCTCCGCCTAGTATAACCGAGTCGCCTTATTATAATATAAGGCGCCAAAATATACGGGGCCAACAGCTGACGAACGGGGGGTTCTGTAGAAAAAAAAATGTGCCATGGCATCAGCAGGGGCCGCCCTATAAGGTAGGATAATAATTAGACTAGAGCTAGTCTGATGAAAGGTCCTCTTTAAAGGGGTTATCCGGGAATTAAGAAAATGAAAATACTTAAATATACAAACGGAAAATGCAAATGTGATCGCACACTACATCCAGCACTCTGCCCTCCATGCTGGATGAGACATTGGTTTATATTTTGGCCAAAGCATAGTAAGCCACTCACCGCGTCAAGGTTGTCTCATGAGTGGTCCCTAACTCTTGTTCCTACCTGTTCATGGGCCATGACAGCCACATAAAATCCAGGGAATGCAGGTCAGCATGCAAGCCAAGTACACTTTGCTTGTAACCCCGTCCGGTGCCATTACAGCTTTCATCGGATCCAGGGATGCAAGTACCAACATGCATGCTGAACCCACCATATACTTCTCCTGGAGCCAGATGGCTAATGGTAGGTTCTATACAAGCAGACTCAGTTTTATACTGACTTTAAAACCAGCCTCAAGGACAGATTAACTGGTCAGGTGTGCAATGACTCCAAGGAGATCGCCACGCCTCCAATATATACTACAAAGAAAAAAATAAGGGGTTGGGTCAGCACAACCTGCCTGCAGGTGCACATCACTATGGCGAAATACATATACAAACGGAAAATGCAAATGTGATCGCACACTACATCCAGCACTCTGCCCTCCATGCTGGATGAGACATTGGTTTATATTTTGGCCAAAGCATAGTAAGCCACTCACCGCGTCAAGGTTGTCTCATGAGTGGTCCCTAACTCTTGTTCCTAACTGTTCATGGGCCATGACAGCCACATAAAATCCAGGGAATGCAGGTCAGCATGCAAGCCAAGTACACTTTGCTTGTAACCCCGTCCGGTGCCATTACAGCTTTCATCGGATCCAGGGATGCAAGTACCAACATGCATGCTGAACCCACCATACACTGCGTGCAGAATTATTAGGCAAATGAGTATTTTGACCACATCATCCTCTTTATGCATGTTGTCTTACTCCAAGCTGTATAGGCTCGAAAGCCTACTACCAATTAAGCATATTAGGTGATGTGCATCTCTGTAATGAGAAGGGGTGTGGTCTAATGACATCAACATTCTATATTAGGTGTGCATAATTATTAGGCAACTTCCTTTCCTTTGGCAAAATGGGTCAAAAGAAGGACTTGACAGGCTCAGAAAAGTCAAAAATAGTGAGATATCTTGCAGAAGGATGCAGCACTCTTAAAATTGCAAAGCTTCTGAAGCGTGATCATCGAACAATCATGCGTTTCATTCAAAATAGTCAACAGGGTCGCAAGAAGCGTGTGGAAAAACCAAGGCGCAAAATAACTGCCCATGAACTGAGAAAAGTCAAGCGTGCAGCTGCCAAGATGCCACTTGCCACCAGTTTGGCCATATTTCAGAGCTGCAACATCACTGGAGTGCCCAAAAGCACAAGGTGTGCAATACTCAGAGACATGGCCAAGGTAAGAAAGGCTGAAAGACGACCACCACTGAACAAGACACACAAGCTGAAACGTCAAGACTGGGCCAAGAAAATCTCAAGACTGATTTTTCTAAGGTTTTATGAACTGATGAAATGAGAGTGAGTCTTGATGGGCCAGATGGATGGGCCCGTGGCTGGATTGGTAAAGGGCAGAGAGCTCCAGTCCGACTCAGACGCCAGCAAGGTGGAGTACTGGTTTGGGCTGGTATCATCAAAGATGAGCTTGTGGGGCCTTTTCGGGTTGAGGATGGAGTCATGCTCAACTCACAGTCCTATTGCCAGTTTCTGGAAGACACCTTCTTCAAGCAGTGGTACAGGAAGAAGTCTGCATCCTTCAAGAAAAACATGATTTTCATGCAGGACAATGCTCCATCACACGCGTCCAAGTACTCCACAGCGTGGCTGGCAAGAAAGGGTATAAAAGAAGAAAATCTAATGACATGGCCTCCTTGTTCACCTGATCTGAACCCCATTGAGAACCTGTGGTCCATCATCAAATGTGAGATTTACAAGGAGGGAAAACAGTACACCTCTCTGAACAGTGTCTGGGAGGCTGTGGTTGCTGCTGCACGCAATGTTGATGGTGAACAGATCAAAACACTGACAGAATCCATGGATGGCAAAGAAAGGTGGCTATATTGGTCACTGATTTGTTTTTGTTTTGTTTTTGAATGTCAGAAATGTATATTTGTGAATGTTGAGATGTTATATTGGTTTCACTGGTAAAAATAAATAATTGAAATGGGTATATATTTGTTTTTTGTTAAGTTGCCTAATAATTATGCACAGTAATAGTCACCTGCACACACAGATATCCCCCTAAAATAGCTAAAACTAAAAACAAACTAAAAACTACTTCCAAAAATATTCAGCTTTGATATTATTGAGTTTTTTGGGTTCATTGAGAACATGGTTGTTGTTCAATAATAAAATTAATCCTCAAAAATACAACTTGCCTAATAATTCTGCACTCCCTGTATACTTCTCCTGGAGCCAGATGGCTAATGGTAGGTTCTATACAAGCAGACTCAGTTTTATACTGACTTTAAAACCAGCCTCAAGGACAGATTAACTGGTCAGGTGTGCAATGACTCCAAGGAGATCGCCACGCCTCCAATATATACTACAAAGAAAAAAATAAGGGGTTGGGTCAGCACAACCTGCCTGCAGGTGCACATCACTATGGCGAAATACATATACAAACGGAAAATGCAAATGTGATCGCACACTACATCCAGCACTCTGCCCTCCATGCTGGATGAGACATTGGTTTATATTTTGGCCAAAGCATAGTAAGCCACTCACCGCGTCAAGGTTGTCTCATGAGTGGTCCCTAACTCTTGTTCCTACCTGTTCATGGGCCAGCAAAGTGTACTTGGCTTGCATGCTGACCTGCATTCCCTGGATTTTATGTGGCTGTCATGGCCCATGAACAGGTAGGAACAAGAGTTAGGGACCACTCATGAGACAACCTTGACGCGGTGAGTGGCTTACTATGCTTTGGCCAAAATATAAACCAATGTCTCATCCAGCATGGAGGGCAGAGTGCTGGATGTAGTGTGCGATCACATTTGCATTTTCCGTTTGTATATGTATTTCGCCATAGTGATGTGCACCTGCAGGCAGGTTGTGCTGACCCAACCCCTTATTTTTTTCTTTGTAGTATATATTGGAGGCGTGGCGATCTCCTTGGAGTCATTGCACACCTGACCAGTTAATCTGTCCTTGAGGCTGGTTTTAAAGTCAGTATAAAACTGAGTCTGCTTGTATAGAACCTACCATTAGCCATCTGGCTCCAGGAGAAGTATATGGTGGGTTCAGCATGCATGTTGGTACTTGCATCCCTGGATCCGATGAAAGCTGTAATGGCACCGGACGGGGTTACAAGCAAAGTGTACTTGGCTTGCATGCTGACCTGCATTCCCTGGATTTTATGTGGCTGTCATGGCCCATGAACAGGTAGGAACAAGAGTTAGGGACCACTCATGAGACAACCTTGATGCGGTGAGTGGCTTACTATGCTTTGGCCAAAATATAAACCAATGTCTCGTCCAGCATGGAGGGCAGAGTGCTGGATGTAGTGTGCGATCACATTTGCATTTTCCGTTTGTATATGTATTTCGCCATAGTGATGTGCACCTACAGGCAGGTTGTGCTGACCCAACCCCTTATTTTTTTCTTTGTAGTATATATTGGAGGCGTGGCGATCTCCTTGGAGTCATTGCACACCTGACCAGTTAATCTGTCCTTGAGGCTGGTTTTAAAGTCAGTATAAAACTGAGTCTGCTTGTATAGAACCTACCATTAGCCATCTGGCTCCAGGAGAAGTATATGGTGGGTTCAGCATGCATGTTGGTACTTGCATCCCTGGATCCGATGAAAGCTGTAATGGCACCGGACGGGGTTACAAGCAAAGTGTACTTGGCTTGCATGCTGACCTGCATTCCCTGGATTTTATGTGGCTGTCATGGCCCATGAACAGGTAGGAACAAGAGTTAGGGACCACTCATGAGACAACCTTGACGCGGTGAGTGGCTTACTATGCTTTGGCCAAAATATAAACCAATGTCTCATCCAGCATGGAGGGCAGAGTGCTGGATGTAGTGTGCGATCACATTTGCATTTTCCGTTTGTATATGTATTTCGCCATAGTGATGTGCACCTGCAGGCAGGTTGTGCTGACCCAACCCCTTATTTTTTTCTTTAAAATACTTAAATAGTCATCGGAGGAAATAAAATGGCCGCCATCCTATTAGTACACACAAAACCTGTCCTAATCACACAGCAGGACAAGTTACTTCACATCACTGAGGTAAAGAGCTGCCTCATCATCCTCTCTGCTCTGCTTGTCAGAGATTATGATCCTGAATACACCTGATCTTAAACTGAATCTATGTAGGAATGGAGTTAATGAGGAGACATGAAATACAAAGAGGAGGTGGCGATGTGGCTAATGAGTAGCAGCACTTGTATGCAGTCTTCATTACCGCAGACCCACATTATCAGTCTGTCTGTCCATCTTCTCTGTACTTCATGTCTCTTCATGAACTCTATTCCTACAGAGATTCAGCTGAAGATCTTAGTATCTGTATCAGGATCATAACCCCTGACAAGCTGAGCACAGAGGAGGATGAGGCAGCTGTCTAGCTCAGTGTAGTCATGTAACGTGTCCTCCTGTATGATTATTACAGGTTTTGTGTGTACTAATAGGACAGCAGCCATTTTATTTACTCTGATGATTGCTTCCCAGCCAAAATAAACCATTATAACTAATGAAAGGTATTTGGGAATATATTTATAATAAATCACTATTTAAGTATTTTCATTTTCTTAATTCCCGGAGAACCCCTTTAAGCAGATCTGAGAGCAGTTGTTGTGCCGTTTCTCTCACTCCCTTTAATAGAGGGAGTGGAGAAAAGGAAGGCAGAAAGACTACTAATGGTAACAAATGTATTTAGAATGCATTTAGGAGCCTAAAGACCTGACTCAGTAAAAAAAAAAAAAATACCATCACTTGTTTTCACTAAAGCATACCTTTCAATAAACATTACACAAGAAATAAGACTATTTCTGGCCAGTATATGCCATGCATCTTGTAATTCTCCCAGAGATGGTGGGTGGAGACAGCATACAGAAAGTAGAGGAGAAGCTGCTTCATAACCTTCTCTTATTCACTCAGAAGCAGCACCAGGATCATGGAGGACATTACAGAGATGAATAGACTTGGGCTGAGACACAAACTGCCTATTTAGCTGGTGGGCGTAGTCTCTTTATCCTACCCCCCCCCCCCCATCTACCCTCTTCATAGACTTCTATTGACATGTCTAATCGGATAATCTGTCGGTAATAGTTGGTCCTTCTCAAGAGGGATTCAGTAGAAATTTAGTTTAGGAAGTGGAGTGGAGGAAAACAGTCAGTAAAAGAACTCAAGATGTTTTTCTCTGATAAGATACATTACACAGTTTCTTAAAGTCACTTGTACTATTGAGTGATACAAAGCTGTGTTAAAGGGGTTGTGTCACCTCAGACATTTCTCATAGAAATGGAGAGTTCACCACACAAGCGTGGCCACTGCTGTATTCACCTCTATGGGGCTGATGGAAATAGCTAAGCCAGTGCTCGGCTAATTTCTGAACTCCCATAGAAATGAATGGAGGGCGGCTATGCATGCACGGTTGTTCTCCATTCACTTTGGGGGTCCCAATTTTGAAATTGGGGTGGGTTCCAGAGGTAGGACCCTCACCTATTTTCACTTTGGTGGCATATCCTAGCAATATGCCTACCATGTCTGAGGTGAGACAACCCCTTTAAAACCATTTAAGTAAAGTCTATTGGAATAGGGGGAGAACTAAGCATTGTTTGTCTCATTCCACAACTCCCTTAGGGTATGTTCACACAGAGTTTTTGTTCTGGAAAAAAAAACACTGATGTGGATTCCTCGTGTTTTTTTTATTTTTTTATTCCAGCCCATTTCAATGGGAAGTTTGGATATGCATTTGACGTCGAAGGCGCACCAAGAATGAACATGTGACTTTTTTCCATGCTGCGGTTTTTAAAGCCACGAGTGGAAAAAATCTGCGGGGTGTAAATTAACAAGCAGTTTTCCTATTGAAATCAATGAAGATAATTTGCAAGAGTTTTTAGCATAGTATTGGGGTGCAGAATAAGCACCAAAATTTAAACTGACAAAACTATGGCCTAGATTTACTAACGTATGTGCTCAAAATTTCTGTGCAAAACGGTGCATCCGCGCTTTCTAAACTTTTTTCCGTCAAGGGGGCAAAGTTTAGCAGAAAGTGTGCAGTGCTTCATGGGAAGGGGAAGAGTATAACATGCACCATTTTGTACAATTTAGGTGTAAAGATCTGTCTCAAAGTAAGCCAACCAATAGTTAGTATATGGTCAGTGCACCAGCCTGAGCCCCTGTGATAAATCAAGTGCAGGTCTAGACAGTCTAAGCTTACGTTGGGCCAGATTTACAAATTCTGTAGATGGCGTAAGCTTAGACCGGCTATCTAGAACTGCACCAGATTTATCACAGTGGCTCAGGCCGGATGATAAATGTAGTACTGGAATACACTTTTCACTGACTGTGTATCAACTGTTGGTTGGCTCACTTTGAGACAGCATTTTACACCAGAATTGCACCAAAATTTAGGTGCAAAATGGAGCATCTTAGGCCCTGCCCCCTTTCCCACAAAGAAGGGCGCACCTTTAGATTTGAATGGAGTGGGTACAGTAAATGCAGCCACCTGTCCACTGAAATGTATGCTTTGATTACCTGATTATAATGGTATTCTGCTTGACACTGTAACAAATCAAACTGTAATGTACTTTCTTTAACCGTTTGAAATGAAAAACTCAATAAAAACTATTGAAACAGAAATGTATGGAGCGTGTGGTGGCTGGTCTCAATGGACCTGCATTCTCCCAATAGGAGAGTCTCCCTTTTACACCAATCAAACATTTATTCCTTACAACTAGAGATGAGCGAAGTTTACAAAAATTCGATTCGGCTGCTTCGCCAAATTTCACAAAGAAATTTGCTTCGTGATGAATTACTTTGTCACGAAGTGCGTTTCTTTGTAGCCGGTGCAATGATGGGGAAAGGCAACTGTGCCGCCCCCTGTCATTGAACCCCTCAGATGGCGCGTTCATCACTGATCACGGCATCTGAGATGCAAAATGTGGGCTTATCCATTTGAGCGTCAAGAGGCTGCTGCGGCCATCTTGATTGAAGATCCCGCGCTAAATCTCGCGTGGTGCTTGATGATGTCATCATGCTGGCCGGCGTGGTGATGTCATACGTCACCGCGCACAAGATTTTGTGTGGGATCTTCTATCAAGATGGCCGCGGCAGACTCTTCACGCTTAAATGGATAAAGTGAGTTACCGCCATTTCAGTGAAAAATAATTTCTTGCCACAAAGCATGAGGAAATTCGGCTTTGTGGTGAACCAAATTTTCCTTGAAATTTGGATCGAAGTCCACTCTGGATACTTCGATTCGCTCAACAATACATACAACATTAAAGATCTGAATGCTCTTTCCACAGGAATAAAAAAAAAGGGACCAGTAATTCGATTTGCAGGAGTCCCTCATGACAGCACCACAGGATTTCCCCTTCCCTTCTTGAGACAGTAAAACTGAGAAGCTAACAACGTGAGGGACTATCATCACCCTCCAGTGTTTTCCACATTACTACACCAAGATGGGGGCAACTCTTTAATAAAAACTATTTATACAGTATAATAAATTCACATAGAAGTTAATAAGGATGGGAATGTAAGGATGCTGTCATGAGGGACTCCTGGAAATTAAATTACTGGTAAATCTAATTCCCTTTTTCCAGTACAACCCTCATGATAGTTCCACAGGAGCAATACCAGATTACAACTTTTTAGGACTTTTTAAGTCCTTAACCCCTTAGGGACACAGCCTTATTTCACCTTAAGGACCAGGCCATTTTTTGCAAATCTGACCAGTGTCACTTTAAGTGGTGATAACTTTAAAACGCTTTGACTTATCCAGGCGGTTCTGAGATTGTTTTTTCGTCACATATTGTACTTCATGACACTTGAAAAATGAAGTAAAAAAAATATTTTTTTTGCATAAAAAAATACCTAATTTACCAAAAATTTGGAAAAATTTGCAAATTTCAAAGTTTCAGTTTCTCTACTTCTGTATTACATAGTAATACCCCCCAAAAATTGTGATGACTTTACATTCCCCATATGTCTACTTCATGTTTGAATTATTTTGGGAATGATATTTTATTTTTTGGGGATGTTACAAGGCTTTGAAGTTTAGAAGCAAATCTTGAAATTTTTCAGAAATCCAATTTTTAGGGACCACTACAGGTCTGAAGTCACTTTACAAGACTTACATAATAGAAACCACCCAAAAATGACCCCATTCTATAAACTGGAGCCCTCAAGGTATTCAAAACTGATTTTATAAACTTCGTTAACCCTTTAGGTGTTGCACAAGAGTTATTGGAAAATGGGGATGAAATTTGAGAATTTCATTTTTTTGCCTAATTTTTCATTTTAACCCATTTTTTCCACTAACAAAGCAAGGGTTAACAGCCAAACAAGACTGTATCTTTATTGCCCTGACTCTGCCGTTTACAGAAACACCCCATATGTGGCCGTAAACTACTGTGCGGCCACACAGCGGGGCGTAGAGTGAAAGGTGCGCCGTTTGGTTTTTGGAAGACAGATTTTGCTGGACTGGTTTATTTACACCATGTCCCATTTGAAGCCCCCCTGATGCACCCCTAGAGTAGAAACTCCCTAAAAGTGACCCCATCTAAGAAACTACACCCCTCAAGGTATTCAAAACTGATTTTACAAACTTTGTTAACCCTTTAGGTGTTGCACAAGATTTAATGGAAAATAGAGATACAATTTCAAAATTTCACTTTTTTGGCAGATTTTCCATTTTAATATTTTTTTTCCAGTTACAAAGCAAGGATTAACAGCCAAACAAAACTCATTATTTATGGCCCTGATTCTGTAGTTTACAGAAACACCCCATATGTGGTCGTAAACTGCTGTACGGGCACACAGCAGGGCGCAGAAGGAAAGGAATGCCATACGGTTTTTGAAAGGCAGATTTTGCTGGACTGTTTTTTTTGACACAATGTAGAGTAGAAACTCCAAGAAAGTGACCCCATTTTAGAAACTACAGGATAGGGTGGCAGTTTTGTTGGTACTAGTTTAGGGTACATATGATTTTTGGTTGCGCTATATTACACTTTTTGTGAGGCAAGGTAACAAAAAATAGCTTTTTTGGTACCGTTTTTTTTTGTATTATTTACAACATTCATCTGACAGGTTAGATCATGTGGTAATTTTTTCTAGAGCAGGTTGTCACGGACGCAGCGATACCTAATATGTATACTTTTTTTTTATTTATGTAAGTTTTACACAATGATTTCATTTTGTAAACAAAAAAAATGTTTTATTGTCTCCATAGTCTAAGAGTCATAGTTTTTTCAGTTTTTGAGGGATGAGATGACGGTTTGATTGGCACTATTTTGGGGTGCATATGACTTTTTGATCGCTTGCTATTACACTTTTTGTGACGTAAGATGACAAAAAATTGCTTTTTTTACACCGTTTTTATTTTTTTACGGTGGTCATCTCAGGGGTTAGATCATGTGATATTTTTATAGAGCCGGTCGATACGGACGCGGTGATACCTAATATGTATACTTTTTTAAATTTATGTAAGTTTTACACAATGATTTCCTTTTTGAAACAAAAAAAATCATGTTTTAGTGTTTCCACAGTCTAAGAGCCATAGTTTTTTCAGTTTTGGGGCGATTATCTTGGGTAGGGTATGATTTTTGCGGGATGAGATGACGGTTTGATTGTTACAATTTTGCCGTACATGCGACTTTTTTGATCACTTTTATTACCTTTTTTTGGGAAGTAAGGTGGCCAAAATTTCAATTTCATCATAGTTTTTTATTTTTTATTTTTATGGCGTTCACCGTTCGGTTAAAGTAACATGACCATTTTATAGATCAGGTCGTTACGGACGTGGCGATACCAAACATGTGTAGGGAATTTTATTTTTTTCATTTTTAATCAGTGATAAATGTGTTTTTGATTTTCACTTTTTTTTTACTTTTTTTCCTAAAAAAATAAAATGACATTTACAAAATGATGCCAACATAAAGTAGACATATGGGAAATGTTAAGTAATAAATATTTTATTAGGTATGACTTTCTGTTTTAGAAGCAGAGAAATTGAAATTTGGAAAATTGTGAATTTTTCTAAATTTTGGGTACATTTTGGATTTTTTCATAAATAAAGGTGAAATATATTGACTCAAATATATAACTATCATGAAGTACAATATGTCACGAGAAAACAATCTCAGAATGGCTTGGATAAGTAAAAGTGTTCCAAAGCTATTACCACATAAAGTGACGCATGTCAGATTTGTAGATTTTGACCTGGACATAGTGCATCAATGACCCTTGGTCATGAAAGGGTTAAACATTCTTCATTTAAGAATTCAACCATAGGTCAGCTAATCACTGGTGTTACAAGAGAAATCAAAGTGGGAGAAAGATCCTCTTGACCCTAGAGTAGCTAATTTGAGCTCCTAGAACCCTACATTACCTACTTCAAAGGGTCAGGAGCAATCAGGGCACCCATAACCATGTAGGCGCTGGCACATCCCCTTAAAGGGCTTGTCCTAGGAATAATATCTGAATACTTTTGTAACAGCATGTAATTAAAGAGTACCTAAACTTTTGTATGATTTTTCGTGAATGTGTCCCTAATGCTCTAAAAACAGTTTTTGTAATGTACTTTATTAATGTATTTTGTATTTTTAATAGACTTTTACCCCGCTAAAGCGCACCTTTCCCTGTGCGCTTAAAATTCACTTCTCTGTACACCGCTGACTGCTCAGCATTGTACGGAGTTTACATTTTATAAATGAGGCCGCAGCACAGTGAGTATGGGCATGAGTGCGTATTGCTGCTCCTGCCCGTGCCCCCCAGAGGTTTACTAACTCCTGGCATAGCACATGGGTACCCTGTAACAATGTGTTATGCCAGGATTAGCTGAGCGGGCTCCTTCCAGTGCCTGCTTCGCTAAGCTAAGAGCTGACACAATCACTGACGTGCGAATGAGAGTTTACAGCGGAACTGAGCTCTATGAACCCAAAGCCATCAAAAGTGAGGGAGCCACCAGCTGCATTACTCACTTCATGAGGGTAAGGAGCAAGCTAAGAGACCTCCACCCCAGGAGGTATTGGTCGAGTCCAATAGAGAACCTAACCCCGAGATTCCTGGGAAAAAAAAGAAGTAAGATTACTTACCGGTAATTACTTTTCCATGAGCCCATGACAGCACCCTTGAGAGACCGCCTCCAGGACAGGAAACTGAAGAGACCTGGAATGAAAAAAGGCCCAATTGACCGCAGGTATTGTGGAGGTCATTCTGCCCAATACTGTTATCCCATGTCTGATGGTTCGATTCTTTGACGTTACAAGGGACCACACGTTTTCTCCTATTCGTGAGACTTTGTGTTGAGGAAAGATACAACACCGGTTCACTGAATCCAGGATTAGACCGGGAAACATACATCTTTGGGAAGGTATCAGATTTGATTTCCTCCAGTTTATCTGCTATCCTAGTTTTGTTAAGATTATTATTACTTCCAGAATATGAGCGGTTAGATCTTCGGATTCTGCCACTAACAGAAGGTCGTCCAAATAAGGGATCACCAGGATGTTGCTTTCTCTTATATGGGCCATAACCATTAATTTTGTAAACAGTCTGGGGGCCTGAGATATTCCAAATGGAAGCGCTCTGTATTGGAAGTGATGAACTTGACCTTTCATGAATACCGCCACCGAGATATTTTTGTAAATCTGTATGAATTGGAATTTGATAATAGGAGTCTTTTATGTCTAAGGTGGCCATGATGCAGTCTTTGTAGAGATGCTTTATTGTGGACTGGACAGACTGCATTCTGAATTTTTTGTTTTTCAGGAAATGATTTAGATCCCTTAGATTTATGATCATCCTGCATGACCCATCCGGTTTGGGTACCAGAAAAAGGGATGAATAAAACCCCCTGCCCCTTTCCGAATCTGGAACAGGAACCAGGACGCTTTTTTCTATTAGAGAAAAGATTTGGTCTTAAAGCCAGGTTTCTTGCAGAATTGTGAGTAAGATCTGTAATTCTTAATCTTTCCGGTGGGGGGGAAGCAGGCAAACTCCAGACGAAACCCGTCTTTTATGATGCCTAAAATCCACGGGCTAAACGAGATCTCTTTCCATGCCCGAAAAAATAGAGAAAGTCTTCCCCCCCACTGGACAGAAACAGTCATTGCTGACTGTCCTTGGGTCTAGAGGCAGACTGAGTTAAAGAGGAATCCTTTATTTCTTCTATTTTTGTTTTCCTGTCAAAAATTCTGCCTTCTGTCTGTATTGTAAGATTTTTTTGTTCCCGCAAAAAAACTGCTGTCTTTTTGGAGGTCTGTAAACAGGGAAACGCTTTTTGTTAGCAGAAGCCTTTTCTAAAAGGTCATCAAATACAGGGCCATAGAGATAATCTCCTTGACATGGGATAGAGCAAAGTTTATTCTTTGAACCGGAGTCACTTAACCATCCTTTAAGCCAAACAGCTCTTCTCGACGAATTGGATAGGTTAGCTGACCTGGCACTTAACTTTAAGGCTGAGTTCACACAGGCATTGCGGGAAAAGGTGCGGGTGCGTTGCGGGAATATGCACGATTTTTCCGCGCGAGTGCAAAACATTATAATGCGTTTTGCACGCGCGTGAGAAAAATCTGCATGTTTGGTACCCAGACTTCTTCATAGAAGTTGGGGCTTGGGATCGGTGTTCTGTAGATTGTATTATTTTCCCTTATAACATGGTTATAAGGGAAAATAATAGCATTCTGAATACAGAATGCATAGTACAATAGAGCTGAAGGGGTTAAAAAAAAAAAAAAAGAATTTTTTTTTAACTCACCTTAATCCACTTGCTCGCGCAGCCCGGCTTCTCTTCTGTCTTCATCTTAGCTGTGTGCAGGAAAAGGACCTGTGGTGACGTCACTCCGGTCATCACATGATCTTTTACCATGGTGATGGATAATGTGATGACCGGAGTGATTAAGGTGAGTTAAATTTTTTTTTTTAACCCCTCCAGCGCTATTGTACTATGCATTCTGTATTTAGAATGCTATTATTTTCCCTTATAACCATGTTATAAGCTATCGTCTCCTAGCAACCGTGCGAGAAAATCGCACCGCATCCGCACTTGCTTGCGATTTTCACGCAGCCCCATTCACTTCTATGGGGCCTGCGTTGCGTGGAAAACGCACAATATAGAGCATGCTGCGATTTTCACGCAACGCATAAGTGATGCGTGAAAATCACAGCTCATGTGCACAGCCCCATAGAAATGAATGGGTCCAGATTCAGTGCGGGTGCAATGCGTTCACCTCCCGCATTGCACCCGCGCGTGTGAACTCAGCCTAAAGGGCTTCTGTCACCCCCCATTGTGCAATTTTCATCAGCCAACATTAACTATTTGCTAATGTCAGCTGAGTGCAATCATACATGTCCTACCTTTTGTCTGTGTCTTATTTCTTGTAAAAATCATACTTTTATCATATGCAAATTTCTTCACTACCAGCAAGTCTGGGGTGTACTTGCTGGTAGCCGCCGCATCTAGACACGCCCCATCTCCTCTTAATAGATAGGGCCAGCAAGCGCTCTCCTCCTCCCGTTGGCCCAGTCTGCTGCTGATTTCCCACGCCTGCGCCGTAACGTTCCTCGATCGGCGCAGGCGTACTGAGTGAAGGACGCGCGCTTGCCAGCTCCTTCCTCAGTGCGCCTGCACCGATTACATCACACTACACCCGGAAGAGAAGACTGCCGGCATCAGCGATAATCGGAAGTCTTCTCTTCCGAGTGTAGTGTGACGTAATCGGCGCAGGCGCACCGAGGAAGTAGCTGGCAAGCGCGCGTCCTTTTACTCAGTACTCCTGCGCCGATCGAGGAACGTTACGGCACAGGCACGGGAATTCAGCAGCAGACGGGGCCAACGGGAGGAGGAGAGCGCTTGCTGGCACTGTCTATCAAGAGGAGATGGGGCGTGTCTAGAAGCGGCAGATGCAGCGGCTACCAGCAAGTACACGCCCAACTTGCTGGTAGTGAAGAAATTTGCATATGATAAAAGTATGATTTTTACAAGAAATAAGCCACAGACAAAGGTAGGACATGTATGATTGCACTCAGCTGACATTTGCAAATAGCTAATGTTGGCTAATGAAAATTGCACAGTGGGGGGTGACAGAAGCCCTTTAAAGCATCGGGGAAATGAAGTCCACTGCTTTAATAATGGTAGGAAACACTTCTAGTAATTGGTCCCTAGGGGTTTTATCTTGATATGGGACTCCAGCTCTAGTAGCCATAATTTTAATGATCTGGCAGTAGAAGTAGTAGCAATAGTTTAAATCAGGCATCCTCAAACTGCGGCCCTCCAGCTGTTGCAAAACTACAACCCCCAGCATGCCCGAACAGCCTACAGGTATCAGCCTACAGCAGGGCATTGTGGGAGTTGTAGTTTTACAACTGGAGGGCCACAGTTTGAGGATGCCTGGTTTAAATGCTTGGGTTAAGGCTTTTTCTTTTTTAAAGGTATAGCTCTGCACGCCTGTCCATAGGATCCTTTAGACTCCAAGATCCTCAAAAGGTAAGGCTAAATTTGACATTTTGGCAACAGGGGCGTCTAGTTTAGGAGGCCTATCCCAACAGGAGAACTCACCCTCAAAGAGATATTTTCTTTTGACATTCTTACGAATAAAGAATTTCTTGTCAGGCTTATTCCATTCCCTCTGAAGTAAGTATTTTAGGTTTCCATTTAAAGGACTCTTGATTTTTTATTTTTTTGTGCCCCAGGTCAGCAAACATTATATCCTGGACAGACTTTGGCTCTCTAGGTACATCTACTTTCATAGTAGCTCTAATGGCTTTCAGCAGAGATTCCATGTCCTCAGGGGAAAATAGAGGTCTACTCGTGCAGTATTCATCTGAAGAGGAGCTTGAGTTTTCCAGGATTTCTCCCTGCTCACTCATCTGAATCAGATATTATACTAGCATGACCCTGTTTGCCTGAGGAAGGGATGAATTTCTTAAATATTTTCATTGAATCAGAAACTTCAGATTTGACAATATCTTTGATACTATGAAGTAAAGATGGGGAAACCTCTTCTACGACTTTGTTCACGCAATGCTGACAAAGTAACTTAGACCAAGGATTGAGCTTTTTCTTGTACACAGCACATTCCCTCCCTTTGGATTTAGTAGTAGCTTTCCTGGGGCCCTCTCATATTCTACAAATAAAATGAGAATAACCCCCATTAAAGCTGGTCAGATCGAAGTTGGGGACTGACCCCCTTACCCCACCAGGAACACCAGTCTATGATCATGACCCTCCTGGATTTCAGCGCGCTGGGTACTCTCTTCCACGATAGTGGACCAAAATTGAGTTTCACAAGAAGAAGCCACTGAGGATCTTAGGCTGGCTGGGCGCCCTCTGACCAGCGCTGAAGGTTTTACATACCCAGAGGTCGGATCCCTGCCGATGCACCCATAGTTGGAGTTTCTCTTCCTACATTCGGTATTTGGAACGCATGCGGTGTGCATTCTGGAAGTTGTGCGTTACAACTTCAGGTTCGCATGCAGGGCACACGATTAACTCAAACCCTGCCTCTAAGTGTCGAGACAGGGAGAAAGGCAGAGTAAAGGCCCCAGACCTCCTTAACACCGCCAGGAGGATCCAGCATGTCAGCTACCCCTGCCGGTTATGCTGGCACTGCCAGCCCGATGAAAATCCAGGACCCAGAGGGATGAACCCCAGACTTAGCATGCGGCTCCAGGTAATCCCTGAAACAAAGTGCCTGCGGGGCTCCTGCAGCTAAATTCAGCTCTCCACAAGATGTCCTATACATAGGGCAGGAAACAGGTGGTATAGGGAGGTATCCCTCCTTAAGTGCTCTCCACAAAAGTTTCCTGTCCTGGAAGGAGGCGGTCTCAAGGGTGCTGTCATAGGCGTAAGGGGAAAAAAAAAAATTATACCAGAGGCCAAACCCAACCAGCTTAGGTTGAGTTCACACCTCAGTTGGTTGGTCAGTTATTACAATCTGTTTTTGTGAGCCAAAACCAGTAGTGAAGCCTACTCAGATCTGGTGTAATGATTTGATTTGCACCTAGTCTGCGTTTTTGACCCACACCTGGTTTTGGCTCACAATAACTGACCAAATAACTGTAGTGTGAACTCCGCTGCAGGGTCAGGGAAACCGGTAAGGCTGCCATCAAGGGGATGGGGGGGGGGAAAAAATAAATAAAATAAGTCTTCCTCTTACTTAAAGCAGGGGACCTCTATGTCCTTCAATAGGGACAGGAACCTTTACAAACCGTTTCCTGTCCAGAGGTCAAGGGGGAAACATTCTCTTGTGGTGCAACTGCATTAGGAAGGGGGGGGAAAAAAAAAAAAAAAAAAAACATTGGGGGGGCATTTATGAAGATCTGTTTTCTTTGCCAGTCTTAATTGTGGCACATATCACACCAGCAGGACAAAGATTAAAATAGGTTCTCCAGGCGACAGCTATTGATGACCTTATTTTCCTCCCATCCAATTTAATGCATAAGAGTCATCAATATCTGTAGTCTGAAGAATCCTGTTAAGATGTCAGTGCGCCAGAATTAAAATCTACATAAGGGAACGGACAGATGTCTGGTATTATTTATACTAGTGTCCACGTTTAAGAAAAGTGGTGAGCAAGGCACAAATTTTTCCACAATTGGAGTGTAGTATGACTCCTCTCCCCACCTTAAGAGAAAACACCCAATATACTATAAAGAATTTGATCATCATATTTTTTTTTATTAGTTGACCCAGTTTTAGTATTTTAACATAGCATGTTATCTTTAGAACCCTAAAATACCACAGAGGCAAATTCATTTCAATGACCTTTCCCCATGAACATTACGTTTGCTGGCAGATGAGACCATCTAAAAGACATGGACAATACAAATAAAAATATAAAATTTAGGAAGCATCTCATCACAAGCAACCCCTCTGAAATAAATAAGGCAGCAGACACCGCTCTTAGCAGGAGCATTGGCTCTTCAGATAAGCGATCAAGTCTTGTCTCTCCGTCTTGCTCTTGATACCAGCAAAGATCATCTTTGTGCCAGGGATGTACTTTTTGGGGTTATGCAGATATTCAAACAGGGTCTCCTCGTTCCAGGTAATACCTGCAGATAAGAGAATAATTAATACACTTAGCAGCAGCTTAAAGGGGTCTCCACAATTAGAATATTTTTTCCCCCAAGGGAAGACTAAATAGTGCCACAGTGATCTATAGATCAAGATGAAATGGGGCTCAAAACATTTTTGGAAGAATGCAGCCATGCGTTTCTATAGCTGGTAATATCCTTTTGAAGGTGTTGTCCCATGACCACATATACCCTACACAGGGTGGGGGCCAAAAGTCTGATTGTTAGGGATCTGCTGGGGCCCCTGTCAGTTAGTGATTCGTAAGGGATGTGCTGTCCCTCTGAACGCAGCTTCAGACATGTACGTGTCCAACACTATTCATCTCCATGATTAGAATTGTTTGGCTATATCAGTCAGTACAGGGTCTGTTAAATGGAGCTGAAGACAAATGCATGTCTGCTGCTCCCCGTTTTATGATCAGCAGGGGCCCCAGCAGTCGGACCCCCGCCAGGCACTTAACACCTATCCTGTGGACAGGTTATCATGGGACAACCCTTTTGGGAACATGATCGACACCTAGATTTGCCTAACCTCTATGTAGGTGCAAACACAAAGCCTTCCATAAGTAAGGCTCTGAGCATCTCCCACTATACACCTCCAGCAGAAGTGCTCTGATCTAACGCTGTACAGACAGGTGAGGCCCAATTTCTGGCACCCATATGTATCAGCCATTTACAGTACATCCTATGGATATACCCTTAATATTTAAAGGAGTTGTCCATCAACAGGGTAAGGCTACTTTCACACTAGCTTTTCTCTTTTCCAGTATCGAGTTCCATCACAGGGGCTCAATAGCGGAAAAAACGGATTGTTTCATCCTAATGCATTCTGAATGGAGAGAATTACATTCAGGATGCATCAGTTCAGTCTTACGTTTTTTGGCCAGAGAAAATACCGCAGCATGCTGTATTTTTCTGTCCAGCCAAAAATACTGAACACTCGCCGGAATGCCGGATCCGGCATTAATTTGATTGAAATATATTAGTGCCGGACCGGGCATTAAAATTGCCGCATTGACTGATCTGTTCTTCCAATCTGTGCATACGCAGACCTTTAAATCTGTGAAAAAAATACTGGATCAGTTTTTTTCCAATGCATTTGTCAGAGCGATCCGCATCCGAATTCATCTGACAAATGCCATCGGTTTGGGTCCGGACTGCCTGCTGGAATCCTCTGCCGCAAGTGAGAAAGTACCCCAAGACTACTTTCACACTCACGTTTTGTGCAGATCCATCACGGACGGAACCGTTCAGATAATACAACCATCTGCATCCGTTCAGAACAGATCTGTTTGTATTATCTGAAAGTCAATGGAGGACGGATACGTTTTCTATTGTGCCAATGAAAACGGATGAGTCCCCATTGACTTAAAATTGTGTGCCAGGACGGATCTGTTTGGCTCAGTTTCAGACAGACACCAAAACACGGCAAACAGCGTATTGGTGTCAGTCTCCAAAGCGGAATGGAGACTAAACTGATGCAAACTAAGCAGATCCTTTTCCATTCAGAATGCATTAGGGCAAAACTGATCCGTTTCGGACCGCTTGTGAGAGCCCTGAACGGATCTCAAACGGAAACCAAAACGAGAGTGAGAGAGTAGCCTAAGACGCGACTAAGTGCCAGGCTCATGGAAACAGCTGGACGGGGCAGCAGTACAGTTTCCATAACTCTCATTACAGTGAATGAGAGCTACACAAACAGGATAGCACAAGGGTCAGCAGCCACCAGCTGTCGGGAAGCTACAACTCCCAGCATGCCACATTTATTTCATTGGCAGCTCATAGAACAGGTCAGCAGGTGTGCATGCTGGGAGCTGTAGTTTCACATCTCCGGGAGTTACAGAAGCAGTGTGGCTTGTTGTGCAAGTCCCATTCACTACTATGGGAGTCGCGGAAACAGCTGAGCGATGGCCTCGGTTGATTCTGTAATCCCGGCTGGCACTTAATGCCATGTCGCCATGGAAACGGTGCGATGGGACAACCTCTTTAGGATTGGAATACCCTTTTAATAAATAGAAGCCAAAACAGACAATTAGAGATGAGCGAATCAACTTCGGATGAAACATCCGAAGTAGATTCGCATAAAGCTTTGTTTCAATACTGTACGGAGCGAGTGCTCCATACAGTATTAGAATGTATTGGCTCCGATGAGCCAAAGTTATTACTATGCGAAGTCTCACGAGACTTTGCATAATAACTTCAGAAATTGATTTATACTGTAAAAAATATTTCCCAAACTCGCTCCGTACAGTATCAAAGCTGAGTTTTATGCAAATCGACATCAGATGTTTCATCCAAAGTCGATTCGCTCATCCCTACGGACAATCTTGGCATCTGCCAGGTAAACAGGCCCTACTGATATTTTTAGCATGTGCTGGGAGCCTTCCAGGGACGCGCTCCGATCGGCACCAACATGAAATGTGAGCAGTCTTAAAGGAGCAGTAAGTATTGAGAAACTAGGGGCAGCAGTTATTGGGAAGGACCTAAATGGCCCTAATGGTAGAACCACTCACCCTTCTTCTTGTTTGCATCAGTGTAACTGAAGCCTTCTGCTTGACCCGTTTTGCGCCCGATCAGGCCATACAGGTTGGGTCCGTTCTTGTGCTTGCCCCCCTTCTCACACGTATGGCACTGGGAGCATTTGGTCACGAAGAGCTTCTTTCCCTTTTCAGCATCTCCCATTGTTAATTATATCCTGAAAGGAATAAAAGCACAGACCTCAGATAAAAGCCCTTCATCCCACTGCATGGAAGGAAAGTCAGCCCACCCCATCCCCCATAGCAGGAACAAGCCATGGTGACCTATCTGACCTTCCAAGGGTCAAATGTCCACAGAGAAAGACCATAAGCAGGTGACAATTAGTAGCAGCGCCCAGAATACCATGGAAACAGCACATAAGACATCTGGCCAGGACACTTGAGATGATGAGGTTTTAGCTTAGGAGTTCAAGCATCATAACTACAACACCCATCATCCAATTAATCAAACAGTGTAATGACAACAGATCTAGAGATAACAGAACTGATTACTCCCCATAACGAGCCAATACATAGGAGAAGTCTACCTGGGCCAACATAAATGCAGTAAAACCCAAGGTCAGGGCATAAGGTAAGGCTAAGGGTTAAATAACCAATAACTGAGCCCCCAATGACTAGAAGGCATGATGGCAGCGGCCCCCGCTTACCGTACGCGGACCTCCTGCAGCTCTGCACTCGCGCGCTGACTGAATGCTCTGAGCCCAAGGACACGCTGTACCAAGCCTTTGTAACCGGTGTTCGCGCAACGCACCTTACGTTTTGCGCGTGACGTCAGGACAAGCTCCGCCCCTAAATGGTTTGGCTAGTCCAAACAAAGTAAAGGGTTTCCCTTTCCCGTCGTCAGCAGGTTAGGTTGAACAGGACGTGCCTGAAGGAGAGTCACAAAGCCCAGCCCCCTTGCGTCGACTTACGAAAGCATTGCCGGCTCTTAGTGACGTCAGCAAGGGCAGGGAGGAGGGTCACGCTGGGCTTCTGAGGAAGCGGTGATGCGGGTGACTGTGAGAACGTCCTGAGAAGTTGTTCACTGCGCATGTGCACATTATAGTTATATAAAAAAAGATAACTGTGTATTTACAGGTGGAGGATGCAGACTGATCCTGTTAGGGCATATTGACACACAGGGGATGAGGTGCAGTAAAAGGGGTATTCCCAAATGGTGCATATTGCTAAGGATGTGCAATCAGTGTTTGGTAGGGCTCCTACTTCTGGGACCCGCTCCTGTCTCCATTCACTGCTATAAGAGTTTACGAAAATGGGATTGACGGTAATAGCCGAGCCGCTGCACGGATGGTGGCGGCGCATGGCGGCACATGATTAACATTGGTGGTCTGATCTGAGTTCTAGTGAAAAATATTTGTTCTTATTGTCCTCCTCTAAAACCTAGGTGCGTCTTATAGGGGCGCAAAATATGGTACATACCATATGCTTCTCTGGGGCTATATGTGAGGGGCTATTTTGTATGCAGCAGTAGAAGTAGTTATCTAGATCTAATTGCAATGCATCCTGGGAGATGCAGGTGCTTGGTGACACAAAAAACAAGTAAGCCCTCCAAATACGTAAGTTTTACATTTGTGGGATATCCAATTTCTGAAGCAGCCCCTCCATGTGCCGGGCCCCTCACAGGTAATATATTTACCCCGCTCCTGGTCCCCCGACTGCCGCTTCTCCCTGTACACGCATGGAAATATCTGGTGTCGGGGGGAGCAGCCAATGGCAGATGGGGACGAGCCTCCCTAGCGTCACCCGCGATGCTAGGGAGGGTCGATACCGCTTGCCATTGGCTGCTCCCCCCGACACCGGATGTTTTCATGCGTGCACAGGGAGAAGCGGCAGTCGGGGGACCAGGAGCGGGGTAAGTAAATTACCTGTGAGGGGCCCGGCACATGGAGGGGCTGCTTCAGAAATTGGATAACCCCTTCAATGCTGTTTTAACGGCTGTAAGTTGTACCATTCATTTATTATTCCTTCTAGAAGTTGCGAATGAATTACTAGCAGTGTGACATTATCCAATCAGTGCTGCCGGTGCCAGACTGTGCAGGGACACAATCCCAACTGGTAGCACTCATCTGGGTCTTCATTACAAACTGCTAGCAATTCATTCATAACGACTAGAAGGAATAATAGAGGAATGGCACAATATAGAGTTATAAGATTAGAGGCTCCAGAACTCTTATGATCAGATATGGAAGGTTTCTGCATGTTGTTCCTTCCCCCATGTAATATCTCAAGAAAGATTGAGGTTTCCTTCATCCCGCTAACTGAGCAGATTACAAGGTTAAAGGCTAAATAAATATGTTTTTTCTTTTCTGTAATAATCCTGCAGACTATTACATTGACTGGAGACCCAGACGCGATGACTAATGCTGGACAGATAGCAGTATTTCAATCAATATGGCTGCACTGGAGAGATAACCATGATGTGTATAGAAGAAAATCAGCTGTACGATGGATACACGGATCAGTCGTGATCTTTACTTTGGTCTAGCAAGATCTAAGTGTTCACACATATGAAGTGCACTATTTGGGACTGTACCGTGCAGACGTTATCTGGTGCCTCTGATGACCGTTTTAGTACGAAGAACATAATTTGGCATGTGTTTGAGCATACCACAGATTACCGTATTCTCCACTTTATAAGATGCCTTTTTTTTCTCCCAAAAGTTGGGGAAAAATGACTGTGCGTCTTATAAAGTGACTAGAGCAATATTACATGGCCGGCACGCAGGCCGTGTTGTGCTACATAGGCATAGCAGCCTGCAATGTACCAGTGACATGTAGATCAGGGTAGTAGCTGCTGCACTGGCGACGGGGCCCGGCGCAGTCCCTGAACTTCATTAAGCCAGGCCCTGGTCAGAGCAGCCATCACATGTAAAGAGTATGCAGTTCAGCCCCTAGCGGTGCTGCTTTGCTAAACTACCAGTAATCACTTATCTGTAAGCAGTACTCACTATGGACGCAGCGGTCAGGCCGGCAGAGGACGTCAGTCACACTCCACTTTATTAATGAAGCGGCACACAGGAGTGCCGCTGCCTTTTCAAACAGCTGATCGTAAAGTTCCCAGTTGTCAGACCCCCATCGATCACATACTGATGACCTATCCAGAGGATAGGTCATCAGTATTTAAAGGGATTGTCTGCTTTTTACTATTGTAGGGATTCGCTCTGGTAGGCAGGGTAAGCGAACGCAGTACAGAGGCAAAAACCAGTTTGTAAATCAAAACTTCAGTGTTTATTCACACATAAGGTATAGCACGAAACGCAAGTCACCTTGCAGTCTTGGTGTTTGTTCACACACACGAAAAGTTCATAAAGCAAGAAAGTCACCTTATCTCCTGGGTGTAAGTTCACACCCTGCTGGCAGTTCTGCCTTGTCAAGTCCATAAGCAGGCTTTAGGAGGCCTGTTTCCCCTACACCCGGGTCTCAGCCCTCCAACTCGGCACAAGCCTCAGATCCCAACACAGAGCGATCCCTTCTGCTGATCCCAGCTGTCTTTTAAAGGCCAAAACCCCGGACTGGCACCTGAGATCCCCACCTGGCTGCCAATCAGTCCAGCAGCACACACTGGGAGGAAAATACCTGTTTTCCCAGACAATACCCTTCACGGTGTCACACTATTGATGACCTATCCTCAGGATAGCAACCAACAGAAGGTAATGGCAGCATCTCCAGTTCTTCCTTTATTAATCGTACTTCAAATAATGTGTACACAAAAAGTCAGACAGCAACGTTTCGGCTACATGGTAGCCTTTATCAAGCTAAATAACAAGTGATATTCACAACTATGATATAGTATATGTAGCCCCTCTCTTTTAGATGGTGAGCCAATCAAACGGGTGTTGTGACAAACTCCCCTCTTTTGAGTTTGCCACGAGTACTTGGAGAGGACTACTTGCCAGCCTCTTACCATGTGATTACGGTCCCATGTTGAATGCACCGGTTTTATGCAATAGCTGCATAGTTATATAAGTTCATGTATTTTGCTGTCTTTTGCTACCATGTGGCTATTGGAGTCTTGCCTCTGTCCTTGGGAGATAAGTGGATCACTTCTCAATTGTTTCCAGGACAGAAGACATCGTGTATTGTCCTGCCTGGGATAATTATATTAACCATTGTGTCACATAATTGCAGTGCGCAGCCCTGCAGGGTATTGCGATGGTGAGGTCACGGTTACTAGGCAATCGAGGGTTGCTCTTGGTTACTCACAGTTTATAGGAAGACCCTGGGCAGGCGTACAGCAGTGATGGAGAGGCTGGCACAGAAGTCCTCTGGGGCACTCTCAGTGTATAAGGACCAGGCCGGTGGTAGGTGAGGTGCCCTGGGTGTTGCAGGTTTAATGTGCCGGTGGCAAGATCCCTTTAAGTTCGTGACGCCAGTGCCGGTAACGGTGGCACACCGATTTATAATAGGAATAATTGAGGAACACGATGTTGTGGTGAACCAGAACTTCCTTTTACTGGAAACAATTAACTATTTACAGTCTTTTGTTCAGCTCCACATGTCAGCAGCAGTCACAAGCAGGCTTATGCAATAATGGCAGGCACAATGTTCTTGCAAGATACTCAGAGGGTTAACACACTTACAGAGCAGGCTGCACTTTTCCTCAGAAATCCTGTCTGTCTTTATCCCAAGGCCCGTACGCCCTATTGTTGGCTTTATCCTTGGTTAGGGAAACTTCCTCAGGTATATATCCTTGCTTTCCTATAAAATCCTTCTGCCCTTCAGCTCTCTTGTCTGGCTGGAATACTGGCTCTGCTTTGCTCTGTTGTGGGAACTTGTTTCTCAGGAGGTAAACCCTTCTCCTGGCTGCAACTAGAAGCCTGGGCTATCTTGCTGCATATCAGAGGCTGGATCCCAGCTACCCTCTGCCTAGGGTGCACACTGACTTCAGGAATCCACAACTCTGACTGACCTCTCCCTCTGGTCTAGACCTGGCTATATATACTAGGGACCCCCTAGCTCCCTCTACTGTCTAGGAGGAGGAATTACACCCCTACAGGCCTGGTCAACTGGAGATAACATTAAATAACATGTACATTAAAAGGACATATAAAATACAATGGCCCTGTTCCACAGGAGGTGGAGAACAACGTGGCCCAATTGACCCTTGTGTAGTGCCTACATTTACCTAGTGGGACACTACATAATTATATCACAGGCAGAGGGGAGGATGTTATGTGGGTTGTAACCTTTGTGTTATGGGTTAATGTATGTTTATTGTGGTTGTCTCCCTTGCATGGGAGCAGGGGATAAAAGAAATTGTATGTTTGAGTGCCTGTGTTGCTTCCAGTAAAGTCTTGTTCCAGCATTCAGCTTTGGCTTATGTATGGACTTATTTGGCGATACCGGCGATACTAGCGATAATAGCGATTTATTGCTCTGTGGATTATTTGGCTGTGCTATTACATGGGAAGAAGGGAATACTAGAGACGGTGACACAGATGATACCATCACAACTGGAGGCAAGCTGCGGGATTTTCCATTCTTTTTCCCTGCACAGAGGATTCAAGGAAGGCACTAATGTATGGTGCATGGAGGGCAACGCTGGCACTCGTGCAGCGACCCTGGCTTTGAAGGAGCTCAAGGGACAGAGCTAGCTACCGGGCAGCGTTCCTATCCACAGCAACATGGAAGAGGAGTTTCGCTGGAGGTTGCAGCAGCACTTGGCCCAACAGGATGGGCCTGTATAAGAGGAGGGCATACTGGACTTGAGAGATGCCACTCGAAAGGGGCTGTGGTATGACGCCTTAGAGGAGGTACAGCGGCGGCGGAGAGAGAGCCTTCCCGGTGAGGAACAGAGGTTCCAGGTACTCGTGGCCCTGCGGTCACCCTTCCTAGGAAAGCAACCCTTGGCTGAGTGGGTGACGGAACTGTGGAACCTGATTTGGAAGGAGTTGTGGCTGGACAAAGCGTACCGGGCACTAAAGTGGTATGCCACCCAGCGCAACCCATGGATGACTAACCACTATCTGCCGGAGGGAAAGGATTATGATGGTCCGGGCTTACTGTGGGAAGCCTTTGAGGGGGGCGATGACTTTGGATGCCCCACAGAATGTCGGTTCTGGGACATCCACGACATCAGGGAAACCATGCTGGACCTTCCCCGAGCGGACGACCTTGGACCAGACCTGATTCATCTAGTCACCATGGAGTGGGAGCTGGAGCAGAGCTACCGTCAACTGTTCAACGTAGCTCAACCACCCTCCCTCGGCCCAGAGGATTGCCTGGAAATTATACCCTCTTTTGCCCAACCAACCTCAGAGGTGAGCAACCTCATAGACTTGTCCTGGGAGGACCCACAGATGGCAGGTGGAGATGGGACCGAGGTCTCTCTACCGGCCCTACAGGGATGCTGGGCCGCCTGCCCAGATCTCCAGCGGCAGTGCATATCACAGGGAGAGGAGACAGCCGGTCTCTCTCCCCAGCGGCAACCTGAGTTCCAGGGGGAGGAGATGCTGGGTCCCTCTGCCCTACAGCAACCAGAGTCCTAGGGGGGAGAGGCAACCGGCCTCACCTTCCAACAGCAGCCGGCGATACCGGGAAAAGGGGAACACAAACCCCACTACACGGGCGCAGATGAGACCGCGGGCTCTGTGCCAGTCCTAAAGGGATGCTGGATGGTCGGTCCAGATCCCCAGCCATTTCCGCAGGGATACCAGGAGAAGGAGGTAAGCGAGCCCTCCCCTTCCCAGCTACTTCCCAACCGAGTTCTGGGGGCAGGGGATAAGCCTGCGATACCCACTGATCCCTCCAACTGAGTTCTGGGGGCAGGGGATGAGCCTGCGATACCCACTGATCCCTTCCCAGCGGAAGAGCTGGCATCCGGGCAGAGCGCCGCTGGCCACTGTCCCCCAAGTAGCCCCAGCGGTTTGCCTAGCTGCACCAGGGAGACTGAGGATGCTGAACTGTTTCACCACAACCTGGGACCTACAGACCAGTACTGTCTCTTGTGGGTGAGCTACCCTGTTAACTATTTACCGTGGGTGGGCAACTCTGCTACTGTTTGTTTGTGGGTGGACTTCCCGACTAATCTAGGTACTGACCGACAGGAGGTCAGATACCTGTTTAGTCTTAACCCCAAAGGGAAATATGTGACAAACTCCCCTCTTTTGAGTTTGCCACGAGTACTTGGAGAGGACTACTTGCCAGCCTCTTACCATGTGATTACGGTCCCATGTTGAATGCACCGGTTTTATGCAATAGCTGCATAGTTATATAAGTTCATGTATTTTGCTGTCTTTTGCTACCATGTGGCTATTGGAGTCTTGCCCCTGTCCTTGGGAGATAAGTGGATCACTTCTCAATTGTCTCCAGGACAGAAGACATTGTGTATTGTCCTGCCTGGGATAATTATGTTAACCATTGTGTACCATAATTATTATCACTCACAGGCAGAGGGGAGGATGTTATGTGGGTTGTAACCTTTGTGTTATGGGTTAATGTATGTTTATTGTGGGTTTCTCCCTTGCATGGGAGCAGGGGATAAAAGAAATTGTATGTTTGAGTGCCTGTGTTGCTTCCAGTAAAGTCTTGTTCCAGCATTCAGCTTTGGCTCATGTATGGACTTATTTGGCGATACCGGCGATGCCAGCGATACTAGCGATAATAGCGATTTATTGCTCTGTGGATTATTTGGCTGTGCTATTACATGGGAAGAAGGGAATACTAGACGGTGACACAGATGATACCGTCACAGGTGTCACTACCCCCACTTTTTAAAAATCACCAATCCATAGTGAACCATCATAAAGTACCATATCAATCACAGTTGTGTATAATTAAAGCATGTGTTTACCTTATCAGAGGCGGTAGCATGCAGTGGTGCACATGTCGAGAGACCTGGGTTCCACATCCGCGTCTCTACATCTCAACTGTGCATGTCAGCAATCACATTACTCAGCGCCCAAGTCCCAGGCGGCGCGCAGTACCACATCATCAAACCCCATCACATGACGATCATGTGATAATCACATGATCGCTACTCAACTTCCGCCTATCCAGGCTGATATAATCCGCTGAAGAGCATCCTACTCACCATGGAGACGCATTCATATAAACAGAATGAATCCTCTATGCCCGTATGTAAAAATCAATATGGGAATATCACACACACTCACAGGGATGATGGGGATAAATTACTGCCAAAAAGATATATGTTGTCCTACCGCAGATGTAATTAAAAGTAGAATCAAGGTGTCTCGATTGGACCACTATGCTCCGAACATCACCTATAGAAAATTAACATAAGGCCTCCTGCACACGAAAGTGTGCGCCCCGTGGTCATGCTGCGGCCTGCAACATGCGGGCCGCAATGCACGAACACCGTTTGCAGCGGATCGCGGACCCATTCACTTTAATGGGTAAGCGATCCAGGCATTCCGCAAAAAGATAGGACAGCTATCTTTTTGCGGAACGGAAGTACGGGACGAAACCCCACGGAAGCACTCCGTAGTGCTCCCGTAGGGTTCCATTCCGCATCTCCGGATTTGTGGACCCATTGAAGTGAATGGGTCCGCATCCGTGATGCGAAATGCACATGGAACGGTGCCCGTGTATTGCAGATCCACAAATGCTGTCCGCAATACGGCAACGGGACACCTACGGTCGTTTGCAGGAGGCCTAAAAATGTGACAAGTTAAAATCAATTTGTGTTTGATACTATCCTCAGGATAGGTCATCAATATCAGATCAGCGGGGGTCCGACACACGGCACCCCCACCAATCAGCTGTTTGAAGAAAAGGCAGCACTCATACGAGTATGAGTTCTAACTTCTCTTCAAACAGCTGATTAGCGGAGGTGCTGGGTGTTGGACCCCCGCTGATCTGATATTGATGACCTATCCTGAAGAAAAGTCATCAATAGTAAAAAGCAGACAACCCCTTTAAATCTCAGAAAACCAAGTTTTTCAGTTAGGGGATAATTAGCTGAATGCTGGAGGGCCCGACTTCTGGGGCCGCCCACTAATCACAAGAATGGGGGTCCTGCTCCCCTGTTCTGATGGAGCGGCAGGTTGTGCATGCGCAGTGCCTCTTTATTTATTCTCTATGGGAGCGCCGCAGATAGCCGAGTGCAGGGCTTGACTGTCTCTAGCACTCTCACAGAGAATTTTGTGAAATTGGACATTCCTGGAACTTGTGTTTGGGCCATTTACCATTTTTAGGGAATCAGTGTGTATGAGCCCTTATGCATGAAGTTTTGACTAGCCATTTGGATATGTCTTTGTGTCAGGAGTAGACACATGCAGTTTTAGGCAGTCTCGTAGCGGCAGAGGTTCAAACAGCCTCCAGTGTTATACTTGAGACATGTTGGTGAAGTGGAGAGGTGATGGTCCTGGAGTGGTTCCGAATCACATTTTGTTGCTACAGTAGCATCATATCAGTGCCCGTGACAATGCCTCTATAACAGTGATTGCCATAGTGGCCCATTAAAGATGTAGCCACATGACTATCTGACAGTACAGTATAGAAAAAGTTCCTGTAAAGATGTAAGCCATTTTGCCCATTAACAGCACAACAACGGTGCCTCTAAAGGTCCAGGTGACAGGAAAAAGTCAGTGAACCTTGTGGAATGACCTGGATTCCTTCATTAATACTAATAAAATGTGTTCTGATTGAAAATAATTGCATTCAGATGACAAACACAATCTAAATAAGGCCTCATGCACACGACCGTGCCGTTTTTTGCGGTCCGCAAACCGCAGATTCGCAAAACATGGAAGCCACCCGTGTGCCTTTTGCAATTTGTGGAACGGAACAGGCAGACCATTGTAGAAATGCCTATTCTTGTCACGGACAAGAATAGGACATGCTATATTTTTTTGCGGTGCCACGGAACGGTGCAAGGATGCGGACAGCACACGGAGTGCTGTCTGCATCTTTTGCGGCCCCATTGAAGTGAATGGGTCCGCTCCAGAGCTGCAAAAAATGCAGCTTGGATGCGGACCACAAAAACGGTTGTGTGCATGAGGCCTAAGGCTCAGTTAACATCTGTGTCAGAGACACTGATTCCGTTTACAATAGCGGAGAAAGAAGTCCTGCATGCAGGACTTTTTTCTCTGCTTTAGTTTTGTACCCTTGAATGGAAACTCCAAAACAAAACCCTGGTGGACCCTATCTGGGTATGGGTATACTTAAATAAATCAACAAAAAGCCTAGAGGCCGAATACCCAAACCTGACCCAGATAATTTTTCCCAATAAAACTTTTAATGATAACAATTATAATGGCTCATTGAGCATAAAAAAATAGGTTAAAAACTGGTGTCCAGTCCGTGTGTAAAGTGTGTTTGTATAAAGCTACATGCACACGATCGTATGCGTTTTGTGGTCCGCAAAAAAAACGGATGACATCCGTATGCTATTTTTTTTTTTGAAGGATCCATTGTAACAATGCCTAAAACGGACAAGAATAGGACATGTTCTATTTTATTTGCGGGGAACGTACATACTGATGCAGACAGCACACGGTGAAATGAATGGGTCCGCATCCTATCCGCAAAAAAAAACGGAACAGACACGGAAACAAAATATGTTCGTGTGCATGAGGCCTAATACTGAAATTATAGATGTTAGGGACGTGCACTATTCCTGCTAAACTATTAGGCCTCTTTCACACGGGCGTTGCGGGAAAATGTGCGGGTGCGTTGCGGGAACACCCGCGATTTTTCCACGCGAGTGCAAAACATTGTAATGCGTTTTGCACGCGCGTGAGAAAAATCACGCATGTTTGGTACCCAAACCCGAACTTCTTCACAGAAGTTCAAGTTTGGGTTAGGTGTTGTGTAGATTGTATTATTTCCCCTTATAACATGGTTGTTCGCGTAGTTCCCGGTCTCTTCTTTACTTCTTTAATGATGAGCTGTGGGCTAACGGACCTTTGGTGACGTCAGATCACATGCTCCAATCACATGGTCCATCACGGACCTTTGGTGACGTCAGATCACATGCTCCAATCACATGGTCCATCACCGTGGTGATGGAGCATGTGATTGGAGCATGTGATCTGACGTCACCAAAGGTCCTTTAGCCCACAGCTCATCATTAAAGAAGTAAAGAAGAGACCGTGAACTACGTGAACAAGAGGAGAAGGTGAGTTAATTTTTTTATTTTTTTTTAACCCTCAATTGATCACCTACTAAGCATTCTGTATTCAGAATGCTATTATTTTCCCTTATAACCATGTTATAAGGGAAAATAATACAGTGAATAGACTGTCTCCTAGCAACCATGCGTGAAAATCGCACCGCATCCGCACTTGCTTGCGGATGCTTGCGATTTTCACGCAACCCCATTCACTTCTACGGGGCCTGCGTTGCATGAAAAACGCAGAATATAGAGCATGCTGCGATTTTCACGCAACGCACAAGTGATGCGTGAAAATCACCGCTCATGTGAACAGCCCCATAGAAATGAATGGGTCGGTATTCAGTGCGGGTGCAATGCGTTCACCTCACGCATCGCATCCGCGCGGAATACTCACCCGTGTGAAAGAGGCCTTAGGCTAGGTCTGCACGACAATATGTCGCGCGACGGATAGGGCACAACTACACTGCAACATTTGTTGCGCGACATTTTGTTGCACCAATGTCGCGTGACAATTTTTATAATGGTAGTCTATGGTGTCGCACTGTGACATGTGACAAGCTGCGACTGCGACGCGACAGTCGCAGAAAAATCCATCTCCAACACCATAGACTACCATTATAAAAATTGACGCGCGACAAATGTCGTCGTGTAGACCTAGCCTTAGATCAGTGTTGCCAATAGTTGTCTGGCTCTGTATATACCGATATGTGCTGATACATTCACTGGCAATTGGTATCTCACCGATAATGATGCAACGCCTTAAACTGGTTACATGATTATTTGAGAGACAATGTAACACCATAAACTGGTTACATGAATTCAAGAGAACTGCACAGGACTGGATACAGACACCTGAAAACCTGCTAACTGCCCCCGACATGTTTCACCAGCAAAGCTGGCTTCATCATAGGTATTGGGCAGCAATGAGGAAGATCGTTGCATCCAAGGTATAAATGACCTACTAATCCTGATTGACATTCGAATGGTCCAATCTGCTGAGAACACATACCATGACTGTGTACACCCAACATAGGGGCACCAATCACATTGCTCTAAATTCAATATTCCTCCCTTTTATTCCACCTATGGCAGCATGCTGGTGGGATGTTACACATGACGTGATGCGCATCATTCTTAAATTTCAATGGGTCTGTGTACATGAGCGTTTTTTCACGCATCAGTTCTGCATTGCGTGAAAAACGCAGCATGTTCTATATTCTGCGTTTTTCACGCAGCCCTGGACCCATAGAAGTGAATGGGGCTTCACTGAAAAACACATTGCATCCGCAAGAAGGTGCGGATGCAATGCGTTTTTCACTGATAGTTGCTAAGAGATGTTGTTTGTAAAGGTCCATTCACACGTCCGCAATTTCATTCCACATTTTGCGGAACGGAATTGCGGACCCATACATTTTTATGCGGCAGCACGATGTGCTGCCCGGATCCGGAATTGCGGAGCCGCACTTCCAGGTCCGCAATTCCGTTCCCGAAAAAAATAGAACATGTCCTATTCTTGTCCGCAATCGCGGACAAGAATAGGCATTTTCTATTAAGTGCCGGCGATGTGCGGTCCGCAAAATGCGGAACGCACATCACCGATGTCCGTGTTTTGCAGATCGGTGGATCCGCAAAACACACACGGACGTGTGAATGGACCCTAAACCTTCAGTTTTTTATCATCAAAACGCATTGCACCCGCGCGGAAAAAACTGAACAACTGAACACAATCGCAGACAGAACTGACTGAACTTGCTTGCAAAATGGTGCGAGTTTCACTGAACGCATCCGGACCTAATCCGTATTGTTCGTGTGAAAGAGGCCTTAGGCCTCTTTCACACGGGTGAGTATTCCGCGCGGGTGCAATGCGTGAGTTGAGCGCATTGCACCCGCACTGAATACCGACCCATTCATTTCTATGGGGCTGTGCACATGAGCTCTGATTTTCACGCATCACTTGTGCGTTGCGTGAAAATCGCTGCATGCTCTATATTGTGCGTTTTTCACGCAACGCAGACCCCAAAGTGAATGGGGCCGCGTGAAAATCGCAAGCATCCGCAAGCAAGTGCGGATGCGGTGCGATTTTCACGCATGGTTGCTAGGTGATGATCGGGCTGGGGACCCGATCTGTATTATTTTCCCTTATAACATGGTTATAAGGGAAAATAATAGCATTCTGAATACAGAATGCAAAGTAAAATAGTGATGGAGGGGTTAAAAATTAAAAAAAATTAACTCACTGAGTCCACTTGATCGCGTAGTTGCGTATCTCTGTCTTCTTCTGTAATGTTGAGCTGCCGGCTAAGGACCTGTGGTGACGTAACATCACATGATCCAATCACATGGTCCCTCACCATGGTGATGAACCATGTGATTGGACCATGTGATGAGCACAGTGATGTCATCAAAGGTCCTATTCCTGTGCACAGCAAAGAAGAAGACAGAAGAGAAGCCGGGCTGCGCGATCAAGTGGATTAAGGTGAGTTAAATTATTATTATTATTTTTTTAACCCCTCCAGCCCTATTGTACTATGCATTCTGTATTCAGAATGCCATTATTTTCCCTTATAACCATGTTATAAGGGAAAATAATACAATCTACAGAACACCTAACCCAAACCCGAACTTCTGGGCATGTTTGGATACCAAACATGCCGATTTTTCTCACGCGCGTGCAAAACGCATTACAATGTTTTGCACTCGCACGGAAAAATCGCGCATGTTCCCGCAACGCACCCGCATCTTTTCCCGCAACGCCCGTGTGAAAGG
This sequence comes from Bufo bufo, assembly GCF_905171765.1. NCBI lineage: Eukaryota > Metazoa > Chordata > Amphibia > Anura > Bufonidae > Bufo > Bufo bufo. Next base: position 447,045,095 of record NC_053393.1, on the reverse strand, counting down.
GGCCTTAGGCCTCTTTCACACGGGCGAGATTTCAGCGTGGGTGCAATGCGTGAGGTGAACGCATTGCACCTGCACTGAATCCGGACCCATTCATTGTAATGGGGCTGTGCACATGAGGGTGATTTTCACGCAACGCAGGCCCTATAGAAGTGAATGGGGCTGCGTGAAAATCACAAGCATCCGCAAGCAAGTGCGGATGCAGTGTGATTTTCACGCATGGTTGCTAGGAGATGATTGGGATGGGGACCCGATCATTATTATTTTCCCTTATAACATCGATCATTAATACAGAATGCTTAGTAAAATAGGGATGGAGGGGTTAAAAAAATAAAATAAAATTTAACTCACCTTAATCCACTTGTTCGCGCAGCCCGGCATCTCTTCTTTCTTCTTTGCTGTGCAGGAGGAAAAGGACCTGTGGTGATGTCACTGCGCTCATCACATGGCCCGTCACCATGGTGATGGATCATGTGATGGACCATGTGATTAGCGCAGTGATGTCATCAAAGGTCCTTTACTTAGGTCCTGAAGAAAGAAGAGAAGCCGTGCGCGAACAAGTGGATTAAGGTGAGTTAAATTATTTTTTATTTTTTTTTAAGCCCTCCAGCCCTATTGTACTATTCATTCTGTACTAAGAATGCTATTATTTTCCCTTATAACCATGTTATAAGGGACAATAATACAATCTACACAACACCTAACCCAAACCCGAACTTCTGTGAAGAAGTTCGGGTTTGGGTACCAAACATGTTGATTTTTCTCATGCGCGTGCAAAACGCATTAAAATGTTTTGCACTCGCACGGAAAAATCACGCATTTTCCCACGACGTACCTGCATCTTATCCGGCCCAAATCCATCCTAAATTTAAAGGGTTTCTGTCATCAGAAAAATCGTTATGTGGCTTGGCTGACATTAGCGATCTGCTAATGCCAGCAGAACATAACTGTATGACTGCCGCCGTTCGTGCTAAATAATGACTTTTATAATATGCAAATGAGCCTCTAGGTGCTAGTGGGGCGTTGCTGCAGCACCTAGAGGCTCCGTCCTCTCACCATTTGGCACACCCTTGTAAAGGTGATTGACATCCTCGGTCTCCTCCGTGCCCCGCAAATCCCGCGCCTGTGCGTCCATTTTAGTATTAGGTGCAGGCGCAGTGAGTGAAGGACGGCAGCAGGCGAGCGTCCTTCACTCACTGCGCCTGCGCCTAATACTAAAATGGACGGCGCAGGCGTGGGAATTGCGGGGCACATAGGAGACCAAGGATGTCAATCACCTTTACAAGGGCGTGCCAAACGGTGAGAGGACGGAGCCTCTAGGTGCTGCAGCAACGCCCCACTAGCACCTAGAGGCTCATTTGCATATTATAAAAGTCATTATTTTGTGTAGACGGTGGCACACAGGGAGATATAAGTCATACAGTTATGTTCTGCTGACATTAGCACATCACTAATGTTAGCCACCTACATAACGATTTTTCTGATGACAGAAACCCTTTAATTGTTCAATTGAATACTACAACAGAGTAAGGGAGTCCATGGCTCACTGCCCCAATGTTCCAGGGAGTTAGTCTGATTGCCTGACTGGAGTTGGAAAGTGCGAAAAATTGGCTTCTACCTCACAGTTTTTTTTTGCCTTCTTTTGGATCAACCTGCAGGATAACAGGCTGAACTGGATGGACGATGTCTTTTTTCAGCCTTATAAACTATGTTACTATGTAAATGTTCACCCTCATAGGCCACAGACCACTATACTGGCTGGAAGAAGCTTGTGGCCTGCACTGTAGATGGCAGCTTGGAACAGGGCTCAGGTATTTTTTTTTCTTTCCTTGGCCACTTGGAAGTATACTACTTGGGGCACTATAGTGGTCATTACTAGGGAAAGTCCAGGCAGCATGGTGAAAGTAGGGCTGGGTTGTTGCTGTGGCCCACATCTCACCTCCTAAGGCCCCTGCTCTATATCTTAATAAGAGTAAACTGGAGAAGGAATAAGACAAAACATGGCAGCTGGCCACCACACAAGGACACCTTCTGGGGTAGTATGTGGTATTTGGTTCTGCTGGGGTGGTAATTTGTGCTGGTATTGCTGACCACATCTTTTTGTCCTCATTTGCCCTGTCTTTTGTCAATTTGGATCTGCCTATAACTTGAAAGTCACTTTTTTCCATGGCCACTTTCACACTAGAGTTTTTGCTGGATCCAGCACGGTTCAGCAAAAACGCTTCCGTTACTGATAATACAACCGTCTGCATCCGTTATGAACGGATCCGGTTGTATTATCTTTAACATAGCCAAGACGGATCCGTCATGAACTCCTTTAAAAGTCAATAGGGGACAGATCAGTTTTCTATTGTGGCAGATTGTGTCAAAGAAAACAGTTCTCACTCCGCATCCCAGGATGGAAAGCAAACCGCAGCATGCTGCGGTTTACTTTCCGGTATGAGGACAGAACGGAATGCATTTTAAAGCATTCCGTTCTGTTCAGTTACGTTTTGTCCCCATTGACAATGAATGCGGACAAAACTGAAGCGTTTTTTTCCTCCCGGTATTGAGACCCTATGACGGATCTCAATACCGGAAAATAGAAACGCTAGTGTGAAAGTAGCCTTAGCTATGTGCTGAATCCAGCACTTGGAACAGAACAACAGAAATGAGTAGCATTGATGTGAACACCATCTAACCTAATAACACTCAGACAGTTGTACTGTTCATGTCTTTTATTGAGCACATTAAGTATACACAGTGCAGGGAGAAAAACTAAGTGAACCCCTGTAGATCCCCTTTTAGCAGCAATCACCTCCACTAAGCTGCAAATAAGATTTATACAACATTGAGGAGAAATTTTGGACTTAGTTTTTTTCTTCTCTGCAAATGTGTTTCAGTTCATCAGTTTTTCTCGAATGCCTTGTGTCCTCTTCAGGTCATGAGAAAAAAAGAATTTTCTTCATTTGCAACCATTCTTTAGTTGATTTACTTGTGTTTTGGGACATTGTCTTGTTACATCATCCAATGTCTCAGCTTCAGGTCATGGACGGCTGTTTTGATACACCTTAGAATTCAATGTTCTCTCAATGATTGCAAGATGTTCAGGTCCTGAGGCAACAATCTTCACAATGCTTCACAGTTGGGATGGGATTTTGGTTTGGCGTGCATTGTCTTTTTTTTCCTCCAAAAGGACATACATCATAAGCCTAGTGCTGTTAAAGCAACCCTCCAGGTGAAGAAAAAAAAAAGATTTGCATTAACTGAGGAACGAACAGAACATGTACATGGTGCCCCTCTTTTCAGCTGTAGATCCGCTGATTTCCAGGCTCATCCAAGATGTCTACGCCACAGTGTGCATTTGGTAGTCCAAGACACGTCCTGCTTAACCACACCTGATCTTGTGTTGGCCAGCCCAAGTGCTGACCAGTCCAACAGCGGCAGGAAGTGTCTTGGAATACCAGTAGCAGTTTGGCCATCTTGGATGAGAAAAGAGGAGCCCAGGACTTGGAAGATTTGTTTAGTTGAAACTATGAAAAAGGGGTCACAATGTTGGTGTTCCCATTTAATGTGCTTTTTTTTTTTCATGAACCAGAAGGTCACTTTAAGAAAATGGGGGCTAACCTCATATGCTGTCCCCCTTGAGGATGCCCATGGTGCATATCATAACTGACCAAAAACAGCGCATTTAATCCGAGTCCTAAATACATACACTATGTAAAAAAAAACTGTTGATTGTGAAGAATAATTTGACCTGTATTGGGCAATACATGTGTTCAATGGCATTCAGTGGTAAAAAGGTTACTAATAGCTAATGAGCGGACAACAAATCATGGTGCGTCAACATAAAAAAATCTAACTTTTCTATGACAAAGTGGGATATGCAGAAGCAGCTTGTGGTAGGTTGCAAAACTTTACCACGTCACTTCACGTCAAATCAAGGTAAAATGGGGAAAACATCATACTGGTACTGCTTGTGGCTGTTAAATGTGAACCTAAGCAACAATCTAAAGAAATACAAGGTGCAGAAATGTGATTCATACTGTATATTACAGCAGCTCACATGCAACTAATATTATGCATGAAATGTGATTGTGGAAAATAGGTTGGGAAGTCAGTGCAAGTCAACTTTTATCCCTTCCCTCCATAAACATTTTTTGCGTGTTTCATCTTTTCCTCCCTACCATCCATAACTGTTTTACTGTTGTTTTTTTGCGGGACAAGTTGTATTTTTTTAATATCACCACTCAGTAGACTATATTAGGTCTTTAAAATGGCATAAACCGTGACATCTGGGGGGTTAAATGACTGGGATCGACGTTATCTTCAACCCCTGTCGCTGTGGGTGGCAATTCCTGAGCCAGCTCCACACTCCCCTTCCACCATTATGCCGTACATGAACTTTCTTATGATTGAACTATATAAATGGCTTGACTTGTCTGGGTATCAGTATGGTGTAATTCCTGGACCCAGTACTGAACATGAGAACAAAGACAGTTGTAGGTCCTGGCAGTAACATAAGTGATTCAAAAAAATATTCAGAATTCACCGATATTCTTAGATATTCAATTAGATGATCTGGTGACTTTGTTTTGTTTCCTTAGCATAGACAGTGATATGTTGGCCATAGACAATAGAGGATAGAGCTCTTAAAGGGAATGGGTCATCAGAAAATGACCTATTGTTTAAATCACGTTTTTATGCTTAACATATTTTTAATGATGTTACTTTTAAATTTCCATGTCAACATCTATATTAAAAAAACAACCATAAAATCCTGCAGTTTTCGCACTGGCCACTAAGTCTAATAATAGGCGACACTTCTTTGTATGTACAGATCATTACAGGCAGGATTTTTTCAATCCTGCCTGTAATGATATCACCTCTGTGTATAGATAAGACAGGATTCTCTATTCACAGTATGCGATTGTTAAAGATTATCTATTCTTTCCTTGTACGATGACCTCTGCACAGGTCACAGAGCATGCCTAGAAGACTGTCCCATAGAAGTCAGTGGAGTCCCCTCTAGACCATTGTGTCTATGGTCCATGGGGCTGCCAGAAAGCAATTGTTTTTAATGCTGTTTAAGTTTTAAGAACAGCTCAGGCAAAATGGCCACCCCTATAATCATGTTCAGAAGTGGAATAAAAAAATCTGCAATCAGAAAATAAAAACTGATTAGTAAAAAAGGATGTGTGTCGCTATGTGGTTTTAACTGGCAGATTCAATTTTTGGTGACACATTTTCATTTAAGGACATAACGTCACAAAGTTTTCCTAGGTTAGATAATCATTTTGTGGGAATTTCTTACATGTTGCACCTTTCTTTTAGGGATCGACCGATATTGATTTTTTAGGGCCGATACCGATAATTTGTGAACTTTCAGGCCGATAGCCGATTATTTATACTGATATTCTGGTAATTTTCATTTTTGAAAAAAAAAAAATTCCTACACAAATCTGCTGAAAATTAATATGTTTATTGTTAACGTGTATTTGAATTATTTTTTTTTTAAATCTTTCTTTCATTTATACTTGGTGTTTGTTTTTTTTCTCCTTTTTTTTTTTTTTTTACTAACTTTTAGCCCACTTAGGAACTAGAACCCTTGTCCTATTCACCCTGATAGATGCTTTGTGCACACAGCAGCATGGAGCTTATCATGGCAGCCAGGGCTTCAATAGCGTCCTGGCTGCCATGGTAACCGATCGGAGCCCCAGGATTACACAGCTGGGGCTCCGATCGGAGGAGCAGGGGAGAGGGGATCCTGTGGCCACTGCCACCAATGATTAATACTGGGGGGGGGGTGGGGGGGGGGGGCGCACTGCGCCACCAATGTTTTTAATACTGGGGTGGGGGTGGGGGCGCACTGCGCCACCAATGACTAATACTGGGGGGCTTGGGGGGGGGCGCACTGCGCCACTAATGAAGAGAAATCTCTCATTAATTCATATACAGGAGGCGGGAGCTAGCTGCAGAATCACATAGCCGGCTCCCGACCTCTATGAGCGGTAGCTGCGATCCGCGGCACCTGAGGGGTTAACTACCGCAGATCGCAGCTATTGCTCATAGAGGTCGGGAGCCGGCTATGTGATTCTGCAGCTAGCTCCCGCCTCCTGTATATGAATGAATGAGAGATTTCTCTTCAGTGGTGGCGCAGCGGCCACAGCCCCTCCCCTTCTCTTGTCCTCCTTCCTCTCACTGGCGGCAGCGGCAGCAACAGCACAGGGGGAGACACTGCTTCCTTCTCCCCTGTGCTGCTGAGGGAACACGGAGAGCCCTGAGAGCAGAGCGATCTGTGTTCCCAATACGTTATCGGAATATCTGCAAAATAGATGCCGATAACGGTCAAAATACTGAATATCGGCTGATAATATCGGTAAAACCGATAATTGGTCGATCCCTACTTTCTTTTTATAATTTCACCCAATCATTGGTTGAAACTGGAAAAAGTGTCCATTTTAGGACTCTTGCACATGGCCGTATGTATTTTGCGGTCTGCAAAAAATACGGATGACGTTCGTGTGCATTCCGTATTTTGTGGAACGGAACAGCTGGCCCCTAATAGAACAGTACTATCCTTGTCCGTAATGCGGACAATAATAGGACATGTTCTATTTTTTTGCTGAACGGAAATACGGACATACGGAAACGGAATGCACACGGAGTACCTTCCGTTTTTTTTGCGGACCCATAAGGCTGCATTCACACGGCCGTGGTGTGTTGCGGACCCGCAAATTGCGGGTCCGCAACACACCAGCCCGTCACCCCCATAGAAATGCCTATTCTTGTCCGCAAGCTGCGGACAAGAATAGGACATGCTCTATCTTTTTGCGGAGCTGCGGACCCAAAATCGGGGCTGCGCTCCGCAATTGCGGCTGCAGACAGCACACTGTGTGCTGTCCGCATCCATTCCGTCCCCATAGAGAATGAATGGGTCCGCACCCATTCCGCAAAATTGCGGAAAGGATGCGGACCCATTCTGCGGACGTGTGAATGGAGCCTTAAAGTGAATGGTTCCGCATACGGTCCGCAAAAAAACGGACACGGAAAGAAAATATGTTTGTGTGCAAGAGGCCTTAGGCAGTTAAAGGGTGTGTTCGCCTTTGAGCACCAATTTATAGCTTATATAGTTGTAAGAAAACATCAGTGAACCTTTTGGAGTTACCTGGATTTCTGCTTTGATTACTAATAAAATGTGGTCTGACTTATTAAAAGTCATAGTTATAGAAAAACACAATCTAAATAAAGTAATAACACAAACAGTTGTGCCGTTTATGTCTTTTAGGCCTCATGTACACGGCCTTGTCCTTATTTCGGTCCGCAACCATGGATCTGTAACATACATGTACCTTCCATGTGCCGTCCACATTATATCTTTCTTCACTCAACAGAGAGGACTATCCTTGTCTTCAGTACAGACAAGAATTGGACATGTTCTATACTTCGTGGAACGGACATATGGATGAGGACATCTGTCCGTTTTTTTTCTTTTTTGTGGACCCATAGAAATGAATGGGTCCGTGTACAATCTGCAAAAAATATAGAGCAGATGCAGCTGCAAAACACAGTCGTGTGCACAAGGCCTTATTGAGCACAGTGTGTAAACATCACAGTGCAGGGGAAAAAATGAATCTGTGTTAGGCGGCCCACCATCAGGTTTTGATCAGATTTTAAAACTTCAAAGACTTCATTAAAACACCTGAACGTGTGGCACTACTGATAGTGTGAATGGTGCCTCAATGCAAATTATTTTCAGAAGACCTTAACCCCTTCCCGACTGCCATACGGCTATATACGTGCTAATTACAAATGCCCCGTGCAGCTAACACGTGTATAGACATCATGGCAGCTCTTTAATCCAAGCGCTGCAAAGCTTCTGCCTCTGCACTGCCGATGTCAGGGACAGTGCAGAGTCCAGTAATGAGTGGTCCCTTGTCGGCGATCACTCCGATTGGTTAGTCTATGCAGACTAACCAATTGGAGCGCAATCTGTGCAATCCTGTGGCCACTGCCCCCAATCTGTGCCCCCAATCTGAGCCCCCATCTGTCCCCTGTAATGTGTCCTGCCAGCCCCTTCCGTGCCCTCTGCCCGATCAGCGCCAGCTGCCCATCTGTGCCCTCTGCTTTTAACTTTGCCGTCCGTGCTAGCCCCTGGCATTAACAACCCTGCCCACATCTGAGCCCCCTCTCCCCCTCTGTTGCGGTCCTGCTGAATGTGATGGCGGTGGCTCAGGAAAGCTGCAGCCATCAACAGAGAGTGTCAGCTATATGCTGACACTATACTACAACTCCTTAGATGCCGCGGCATCCATGGGGTTAATAGAAGGAGGGGGCTCCCTCTCTCAACCATCGGGCTGCTGCGGCCATGCAAAGGCGTCCGGTTTTGCCATCTATCAGTAAACCTGATAGTACTATACTTTGCAATGCAAGAGCATTGCAAAGTATAGTACAGCCATCAGCCCCACTGGATCTTCAAGATCCAAGAGGGACTTGATAAAAAAAAAGTGTGAAAATAAATAAAAATAAAATAAATTGCCTTTTCCTACAGTGAGGAACAGAAGTATTTGAACACCCTTCAATTTTGCAAGTTCTCCCACTTAGAAATCATGGAGGGGTCTGAAATTCACATTGTAGGTGCATTCCCACTCTGAGAGACAGAATAAATAAAAAAATTCAGGAAATCACATTGTATGATTTTTATTTTATTTTTTAAGCATATTTTATTGGGTTTTTAATATATTTAGTAATATCAGATACAGAAATATGCAGATTGTTTACAGTACAAGACATTCATCTGATGCACTTATAAGGAACACATGTATATATAGTATACACGAACATCACAAAATCAACTCTTTTCCCTCCCCCCTTTAACACAAGTGTGATGTAATAATAGGATACTCAAAAATAGACGAACCACATTTTCCAATTCTGAGGTATATGGGTAAGTAGGATGGCTCTTTTCAAAGTATTAGTGAGATTACACATCTACACCTAGGAGATTTGCTTCTTCAATGGAATAAAACGCCTGAATGTAGTTTAACTATTTTGCGTGATATGTCTTATTTGCCTTCCCTCCATTTCCTTCTGATGCCCACTTATCTGCTAAGAGACATTTTTTGGTGTTTTCTATAATTTCTTTCTGGGTGGGGATTATAGGTACATAGTAGGCAATATTTCAGTATACACCTTTTGATTGCCATTAATGTCACATGTGTCACCAATGGCGTATGTGAGGGAGTCATGTGAAGGAGCATTTCCTCAGGTGTCTTTTGTAGTTTCGTCCCTATTTTGTTATTTAATTCTTTTATCATATTTTCCTACAGTTTCGCTATCTGTGCACATTCCCATATGCAGTGAAAGAGATCCGCACCGGGGAATTTGCATTTAGGGCAAGCTGTCTGTCTTGAATTAGTGGATTATTTTTCTGTGGTTTTATGTTAAAAACGTATATTGCAGTATGCATGAGCTTAAAGTGCGTTTCTCTCCAGATTTCACTTGATACGGCTTTTTGCACCTTACTCCATCCATTCAATATGTCTTTGGTGTATATTTGTTTTTTTCTGTCATTTTGGACCAACTCTTAAAAATGGAGTTCCTCACTGAGTGAGCACAGTTTTTTCTAAGTTCACTGTATAGGTATGTTATTAAAGTTTTGTCGTTTTTGCGAGATAGAATATTGTCAAACTCATTGCGTGAGAATTCTACAGCAGTGTTTGTTAATCTTTCTTTTAAAAAGCCTATTATTTGGTGATAGGCTAAATAGTCTTTAGTTTGTACAAATTACATAGATCAGGGAAAGTGTGATAAGATTGTTTGTCAGGGTCCCATAGATCTTTAATGGATAGAATTCCCTTTAATTTCCATTCTTGGAACTGTGGGTTTGACGATTCAGCTTGGAACTCAGGGTGCTTCCAAGGGGAGAGATATTTAGTCGTCAAAAAAGGTAACCTATAAAGTTTCCTTGACGTTTTCCAAGCTGCCATCGTATCTTTAAGTAGTACGCTCTTTTTAAGTTCTGAACACAAGGCAGAATATCTTGTGTGCAATAATGCATTTAGGGGCCATGGACGTGCTAGTTGTGTTTCTAGTTCAAAGTTGGAGTAACTGGATTTTTCCTGGATCCAATCGACACTATGTCTTAATAGACTAGCTAGATTGTATAGTCTTAGATCCGGAAAGTTAAAGGGGTTATCCCATCTTAGACAATGGGGGCATATCGCGAGGATATGCCCCCATTGTCTGATAGGTGCGGGTCCCAGAGGTGGGACCCGCGCCTACAAGGAGAACGGAGCGGAGAAAGTGGAGGAGGGCGCACTGCGCATGCGCAGCCGCCCTCCATTCATTTCTATGGAGCTGCCGAAAATAGCCGAGCGCTGGCTCGGCTATTTCCGTCGGCCCCATAGAAATGAATGGGAGCGAGGCCGCTGGTGCGCTCCCATTCACTTCAATGGGAGAGGCGGGGAGCTGCGCCTGGTGGTGGACGGATCCTGTGAAACCCAGGGTCCTCCAGCCACAACTCTCCCCATCTCCGTTCTCGTTGTAGGTGCGAGTCCCAGAGGTGGGACCCGCACCTATCAGACAATGGGGGCATATCCTAGCGATATGCCCCCATTGTCTAAGATGGGATAACCCCTTTAGGTCCTCCCTCATCCCTTCTCAACATTAGCATCTTTAGTGCAATTCTGGGTCGATTCCCTGACCATATAAAATGTTGGAAAGCTGTTTGGAGGGTATTTATAGTGTTTTTAAAGTAGTGGAATAGTCTGTAACTGGTATAGTAGTTTGGGGAAGCAGATCATTTTAATTAAATGACATCTGCCCATTAGTGATAGAGGGAGCGTTGACCACCTATTTAGATCCGACAAAATACCTTTTATTAGACGTGGGTAGTTTAGATGATATATGGACTCAGGGGTCTTGCCTATATGTATACCCAAGTATTTAATGGAGTGTTGAACTACTTGAACAGGCATTGACTCCCAAGACTTTTTTTTTTTTTGCATGAGTAAGGTATAGTAATTCACATTTGGATATGTGCACCTTAAAGCCCGAAAAAGAGCCGAGCAGGGTAAGCATATCGAATAGTTTTGTCAGCTCTTACTGAGGTCATCCGCAAAAAGTGCGTGTTTGACAGATTTGTTCCCAATCTTAATTCCTTTAATATCCTTACTGTTAGCAATAGCTCTAGACAAAGGTTCTATAGCTAGGTTAAAGAGCAGTGGGGACAGAGGGCACCCCTGTCTTGTACCCTTTTGTAGATAGATTCTAGGATACAAATGGCCAGGTATGTATACTTGTGCTATTGGGTTGTCATATAACCCTGTAAGATATTGACGAAATGGACCCTCTATCCCCACCGAGTCCAACACTTTGCCCAACCATTTCCATGTCACGTTATCTAACGCTTTCTCAGCATCGATAGTCACTATGGCTGTATTTCGCTCCACAGATGGTCTTATTTTAATGTTATCCAGAACCGCCAACACTTTTCTAATATTCTTTACCGCAGCCCTATTTTGTGTAAAACCTGCCTGTTCTGGCAGAAGGAGTCTAGGCATCAGATTTGCTAGCCTATTTGCCAGTATTTTGGAGGCTATTTTTATGTCTACATTTATTAGGGAGATTGGTCGATATGATGCTGCCTGAAGGGGATCTTTTCCAGTTTTAGGAAGTACTTTAATAAACGCCATACACGCTAGATCTGAGAGTTTGTGTCCTATCATGTAATCATTGAACATTGATGTGAATATAGGTGAAATGTCATCTCTTAGCGTTTTGTAAAACTCCCCTGAATACCATCAGGGCCTGGTGCTTTACCTGAGGATAAACCACCCACCACCTCTCTCACCTCTTCTATGGAAATTGGTGAGTTTAATGTAGACAGTTCCAATTATGTCAATTTGGGCATTGCATTTTGCTGAAGCCATTTATTTGCTTCTTCTGGATTATCAGCCTGTCCCGTATATAGATCAGAGTAAAAATCTCTCAGAATTCCCATAATCTTGGAAGGGGTCTTCTGTACATTCCCTAATTTATCTTTTAGGGCTAGAATTGGGGTTGTGGTGTTCTTTCCCTTTGCCAATCTCGCCAATAACTTCCCTGCCTTGTTCCCAAATTTTAACAACTGAGCTTCAGTTTGTGACATATAAATGGATTCCTTTTTGCTACCCACTGATAATATTCAAATTTAGCTTTGGACCACTTTTCCTTATTTTGATGGTTTGGTAGATTTTGAAAGTTAGTGTAGGCATCTCTGAGTGAGCGACTGCATCTGTCGAGCTTCTGCCGTTTTCTTTTTAATATGAGATGTATGTGCTATTATTTTACCCCTCATAAAAGCTTTTCCCGCTTCCCATAATAACTGATTGTTTCCAGCACTACTATTGTACCTGATATATTCTTTCCACCATTCTTTTAAAAGATTTTGGAATTCAACAGAACCGATTAGTGTGTTAGGAAATCTTCATATAAAATCAGATCCTCTCATCATTGTGTCTGTTAGTTTAAGGAGGACTGGAGCGTGATCTGAAATCACCATCTCTTCTATCTTTACTTTCTCAGCTCTGTTTAACAGATTAGCTAAAAGCAAAATATAGTCCAATCTGGACCAGGAATCATGAGCGTTTGAATAATGGGTGAACTCCCTACCCTCTGGGTGTTTAGCCCTCCATATGTCACATAACGAGTGGCTGTACAAAATCGGGGAAGAGAGCTATCTCTGCTCCTTGGTGTTATCGGTATTCCCTGTGGCATCTAAAAACCAGAGGTGAGGTATCACTTTCTGTTTTAAAAGCAGAGAAATAGAAATTTAGAAAATTGTGATTTTTTCATAAATAAACGGGAAATATATTGACTCAAATTTATGACTACCATGAAGTACAATGTGTCACCAGAAAACTATCTCAGAATGGCTTGGATACGTAAAAGCGTTCCAAAGTTATTACCGCATAAAGTGACATGTCAGATTTGCTAAATTAGACGTGGTCATGGGGGCATCAATGACCCTTGGTCATGAAAGGGTTAAAAAACAGGTTTAGAGATGCATAAGGCTGCAAAAGCATTGCTTTAAGACGAAGGTGCACACTGCCAACCAAAGAAAACACATTGTGGTCCATCTCTGACCGAGATGACCTGGATGTTCTACAATACTTCTAGGAAAATGTTCAATAAACAAATGAGACAAAGTGGAACTTTTTAACATAAATGCACACAATGCTATGTTTAAAGGAAAAAGAACACTGCACACCAACACTAAAACCTCATCACTACTGTGAAACATACTGGAGGAAGCATCATGGTTTGGGTTGCTTTGCTGCCTCAGGTCATTGAGACCACAAGTTCAACAGATGTTGTGGGATGACCCAATGACAATGACCTAAATTAACCAAAGAATGGTTGAAAATGAAGAAAATCTGAAGTCTTGGAATGGCCAAATCAGATTTCTGACATTAACCCTATGTGGATGCTGTGGCAGCATCCCGGAGATACTAAGTAACTGAAACACATTTCCAGGAGGAATAGTCCAAAATTCCTCCTCAGCATTGTGCAAATTTTATTTGTAGCTACAAGAAACATTTGTTGGAGGTGATTCTTGCTATAGGGAAATTTAAAGATTACTAGGGGTTCACTTACTTTTCTCTCTGCATTGTGGAAGTTTACTCAATGTGTTCAATAAAAGACAGAATGAACGGTACAACTGTTTGTGTTTTATTAGTTTGTGTGTTTATCAGTATAGTCTGCTGTGTAATTTTGCATAACAATTAGACCACTTTTTTGGTAATTAGTGCAAGTCCAGGTATTTTTTATTGCATCTGTACTGTATATATACACTCACCTAAAGAATTATTAGGAACACCTGTTCTATTTCTCATTAATGCAATTATCTAGTCAACCAATCACATGGCAGTTGCTTTAATGCATTTAGGGGGGTGGTCCTGGTCAAGACAATCTCCTGAACTCCAAACTGAATGTCAGAATGGGAAAGAAAGGTGATTTAAGCAATTTTGAGCGTGGCATGGTTGTTGGTGCCAGACTGGCCGGTCTGAATATTTCACAATCTGCTCAGTTACTGGGATTTTCACGCACAACCATTTCTAGGGTTTACAAAGAATGGTGTGAAAAGGGAAAAACATCCAGTATGCGGCAGTCCTGTGGGCAAAAATGCCTTGTGGATGCTAGAGGTCAGAGGAGAATGGGCCGACTGATTCAAGCTGATAGAAGAGCAACGTTGACTGAAATAACCACTCGTTACAACCGAGGTATGCAGCAAAGCATTTCGTGAAGCCACAACACGCACAACCTTGAGCGGATGGGCTACAACAGCAGAAGACCCCACCGGGTACCACTCATCTCCACTACAAATAGGAAAAAGAGGCTACAATTTGCACGAGCTCACCAAAATTGGACTGTTGAAGACTGGAAAAATGTTGCCTGGTCTGATGAGTCTGGATTTCTGTTGAGACATTCAAATGGTAGAAGAAATCCACGGCACACCATATGTTCTTCATCAGATAGTGTTTTTAATACATAGTAGTTTTTACATCATTTTTGTTCCATCCAGAGTAAATAATAAAGCAATACAATTGGACTAGCAGTACAACCCCAACGTTTCAGTCGATTGTCGACCTTTATCAAGGGATCTGAAAAGAATATACAGTAAAGTTATAGTAAGTATTATGGACCAAATAGTGATGTAAAGCTTAATACTATAATCCACGGCCGTATCCCCGCACACGCGCTCACCTCCAGAGCGCACTTTGGAAGGACTTAAGCTACAGGTAAGGCCCTCCTGGGGCCCACTTATTCTATCCTATTATAGGGACATCACCCATACTTACCTACATTGTCTCTATATTCCTCTGTTGAATGTATCCTCTAACTTCTCCACATAATATTTTCCTATATAGCAATTATTTTGTGCTGTGTCAATTATTCTTATCCCTCTCCCACCACCTAGTGCCTCTTATCTTCTAATATTACCCTTGACTACATATATCTCTTCTATACCCAATAGCAACATTTTCCATTTAAATGAAGTGATCACGTGCATTTATTGATTCATATACCAAGGTGCTACTAGCATGTTTTATATTTTGTCATTGTATACATTGGATATTTCTCTTTTTTTTTTAGCTAAGTTTTGATTCTTGTTTCCCTATTTTTTTGCCATTCTGTTCTGGACTGCAGAGCGGATGTTGCGTGACGTCTCAGATTTAGATTCCTATACTCTTGTAGGATGACATTATCCAGCAGTAGTTAGCATTTTCTACCTAGATTATAGTATTAAGCTTTACATCACTATTTGGTCAATAATACTTACTATAAATTTGCTGTATATTCTTTTCAGATCCCTTGATAAAGGTCGACAATCGACCGAAACGTTGGGGTTGTACTGCTAGTCCAATTGTATTGCTTTATTATTTGCTCTGGATGGAACAAAAATGATGTAAAAACTACTATGTATTAAAAACACTATCTGATGAAGAACATATGGTGTGCCGTGGATTTCTCCTAGGAATCAATTGACGCATGTCCTCTACGAGCACCCACCACTTAGGGTGTGCAGATCTCATATCTCCCTTTTTATTAAAATGGTAGAGTCCGAATTTGGCGTAAACAGAATGAGAACATGTATCCATCCTTTGATGGCTACTTCCAGCAGGATAATGCACCATGTCACAAAGCTCGAATAATTTCAAATTGGTTTCTTGAACATGACAATGAGTTCACTGTACTAAAATGGCCCCCACAGTCACCAGATCTCAACCCAATAGAGCATCTTTGGGATGTGGTGGAACGGGAGCTTCGTGCCCTGGATGTGCATCCCTCAAATCTCCATCAACTGCAAGATGCTATCCTATCAATATGGGCCAACATTTCTAAAGAATGCTATCAGCACCTTGTTGAATCAATGCCACGTAGAATTAAGGCAGTTCTGAAGGCAAAAGGGGGTCCAACACCGTATTAGTATGGTGTTCCTAATAATTATTTAGGTGAGTGTGTATATATATATAAAGTGTGTTCTACTTTATAAATATATTGCATTACTTTTATTGTCCACTCATCCTGAGGCACAGGATAGGTTAGTGCAGAACTTTATAGACTTTTCTGTTGGTTGCTGTTGAAAACAATCAACAACCTTGCTGTGAGACCCATCATTAAATGTTTTTTCCGAGATCAGCAATTATTTAGGCCAAGGTTAAAAATGATATAAAATAATAAGGTTTATTATGGAACTGATAAATCTCCCACCATTTTGGTGCTGCCTCTCTGTTGGTCTTTGCCAGTCTTTGTTATTTGTGCTACAACAATTGCATGCCCATCCACTAATGTGACCACTGAAGCCCATCACTGGCCTCAATGGTCTTGTGCTTTAGCACCACTTGGCGGCATCATGTCAAACGGTTACAGGATGCAAGAGGAGCAGATCAGTGCTGGGTCAGTGATTGGCTGCAGCAGTGTCAAAGCAGAAATTTACATGGAGGGACCTAAGACAAGCATCAGAGGCCGGGGAGTGAGCGATCTGGGACCTAGCATCGGGATCAGGTAAGTATGATCATTAACGCGGGTCCCGCCATTCTAAAAGATCTGGAAATAATTTCATTTTTTCTGTTCCTGTGTTTATGAAACACCAGATTTGTCTTTCCAATGACGGACACCAATGGCGCCTGATGAACCCCACTGACTACACTGGGGACCATTGGGTTTACGTTATGGTGTCCATCACAATATGCTGAAGAATTTTGCCTTGCATTTTTGCCATAATCTGCAACAAAGGCTTTCAAAAATATACTATATTACTATACAACACTATGCTATAATATTGCCTCTAACTCTGAATCTGTATAAGTAATACATTGCATTTATAAAGTTATGCTAATTTTTATGTAGATTACACGTACATGTAAACTTACGTTGAATGGTGGACATATACTTTTAAAGGGTTTTCCAGCACTAAAACATTGATGATTAATCTTTGGGGTCTCTTTAAACAGACCAATGATCTAACACAGGGATCAGCAACCTTTGGCACTCCAGCTGCTGTGAAACTACAACTCCCAGCATGCACACTTAACTTGGCTGTTCTTGTAACTCTCACAGAAGTGAGAGTAGTATTCCAGGAGTTGTAGTTTCAAAACAGCTGGAGTACCAGAGGTTGCTGATCCCTGATCTTGCAGATTATTGAGGATAAACATTTGTAGAAATACTTGTTTCCAAAATTTGCCAGTGTAAAATGTCCCAGCAATTACCTGATCAACAATGATTTCCTATGGTGACAAGCTATCGCTCCACTACACTGGAGGTGATTGCTCCATGTAAAAGCAGCTTTCATCTCTGCTGATGATCAGGAACATCTGCTTGGTTCCCAATAACCTGCCTGATCATCTGTCCCTGTAAAAGGACAAGCGCTGCTTTCTCTTCATTACTCTGCCCGTCGTCTCGGAAGTGCAGTTACGTGCTCCATTTACTTGAATGGAATGAGTACTTGTAATTACACTGTGCCGCCGCTGCACAGGAGATGATCTGCAGTGTAGCGAAGAGGAAGCGGCGCTCATATGGAGCGCTGCCTCCTCTTCAAACAGCTGATCTATGAGGGTGCCGCCTGTCGGACATCCGCTGATCAGATATTGATGACCTATGCTGAGGATAGCTCATCAATATATGTTGCCTGCACAACCCCTTTAAGGGGTCATACATTTTTTAAGCCCTTGAAAACTATCTCTCTAGCTTTAATTGTGGAAATAGAAAGAATGGAAGCCATAAAAATTGCGCTTTTTCCCACAATTGTCATTCTCTCTCAGATCTCTTGCTTTTTCTGGGAAGTGCTTGTGGAAAGCTTTATGTGCTTGAGACCTAGAGAAAGAGTCCTGAAGTTCTTGGAGAGATGGGCGTGATAATGTCCTTCGATGGTTGTTTGTTGTACCCTGTGATTGTAAGGTGTTTAGGTTGTTATAATGGCTAAAACTTGGATTATTTAGCGTTTTCCCGCAGCCAGTGGTCTTGATAGTATAGGTGTTTTGTTGTACATGTTTACTAAGATTACATGGGCTTTCCAAACTCGTATATTTGTCTTGTGTGACTGGAGGACATTTGTCATTGTAGACCGGCTTGGATTCTAGAACACAAGGCACTGACGACAGCTGCCTTCTGTATAAAGCCTCTGACTGTTCGGTATCGGTAATTTTGTGCATATCTGGTTCCTTATGTCGAGACTTTGCCTGCAGTTGATGGGAATGCTCCTTTCCAATAGTGTTGCAGGGATCAGAGTTGTTAGAATAAACATCATGGATAGAAGGCGACGGTAAGTCTGTCACACACGTTTTATCTGATTCTACTGCACAGTCCGCAATTTCACTTTCTAGATCTACATATCCATTCTCCTTCACAAGGGGACGTCTACCATCTCGTATGCGTGCAATACGTCCTTCTAGTGGCCGTGCATGAAGAACAGTAGATAAAAATGTTGGTTTCTGAAAAAAACAAAAATGAACTGTAATTTTGAGTTTCTTAAAGCTTACCATTATGTAAAAACAAATCTTTGGAACCCTTAGGTTAGCGCTAGGGATCAGGCAGGTAACATCCTGCTGGATCTCTCTGTATTCCGGAAAAAAACTGCAGCAATTCTTTTTCTGATCGTTTCTAGGCATGATTGCCGGATTGCGTCCAGATCTCCCCGTTATGGTTAATGGGGCTGGACAGAGACTTTCAAGCTTCTGGCAATGCCGGAATGCAGAGGGACATGGCAGGCTGTTCCCTGCCAGAACAGCCTGCTGGATCCCTAGCACTAGTGTGAAACTAGCCTAAAGTGCACACACAAGAATACACAAAAATAAACTACTACCTGTCACCCACAGTGACAGAGCCTACAAGCCTTGTTTTCATGTAATCACTCCTGGCTTCTTCCCCCTCCTTTTGTCAACACTCCCTGGCAACCAATCACTGTAAGACCACCTCCCTGCCCTTAGTGCATCGTCATATCTGTCTGAATCTGTGCTGTAGCTGCAGGGCTTCAGGGCTTGTGCTAGTGCTGTAAAATGTTCCTGCTAATGATTAGGTAAGATCTTTCATGTTCTTAGGCTGCGTTCACACGGCGAGATTTCCGCGCGGGTGCAATGCGGTAGGTGAACGTATTGCACCCGCACTGAATCCCGACCCATTCATTTCAATGGGGCTGTTCAGATGAGCAGTGATTTTCACGCATCACTTTTGCGTTGCGTGAAAATCGCAGCATGCTCTATATTCAGCGTTTTTCACGCAACGCAGGCCCCATAGAAGTGAATGGGGTTGCGTGAAAATCGCAAGCATCCGCAAGCAAGTGCGGATGCGGTGCGATTTTCACGCACGGTTGCTAGGAGACGATCGGGATGGAGACCCGATCATTATTATTTTCCCTTATAACATGGTTATAAGGGAAAATAATAGCATTCTGAATACAGAATGCATAGTAAACTAGTGCTGGAGGGGTTAAAAAAATAAAAATAAAATTTAACTCACCTTAGTCCACTTGATCGCGTAGCCCGGCATCTCCTTCTGTCTCCTTTACTGAACAGGACCTGTGGTGAACATTAATTACAGGTAAAGGACCTTTGGTGACGTCACTCCGGTCATCACATGATCCATCACCATGGTAAAAGATCATGTGATGGATCATGTGATGACCGGAGTGACATCACCAAAGGTCCTTTACCTGTAATTAATGTTCACCACAGGTCCTGTTCAGCAAAGGAGACAGAAGGAGATGGCGGGCTACGCGATCAAGTGGACTAAGGTGAGTTAAATTATTATTAATTTTTTTTAACCCCTCCAGTGCTAGTTTACTATGCATTCTGTATTCAGAATGCTATTATTTTCCCTTATAACCATGTTATAAGGGAAAATAATAATGATCGGGTCTCCATCCCGATCGTCTCCTAGCAATCGTGCGTGAAAATCGCACCGCATCCGCACTTGCTTGCGGATGCTTGCGATTTTAACGCAACTCCATTCACTTCTATGGGGCCTGCGTTGCGTGAAAAACGCAGAATATAGAGCATGCTGCGATTTTCACGCAACGCAAAAGTGATGCGTGAAAATCACCGCTCATCTGAACAGCCCCATTGAAATGAATGGGTCGGGATTCAGTGCGGGTGCAATACGTTCACCTACCGCATTGCACCCGCGCGGAAATCTCGCCCGTGTGAACGCAGCCTTACTCCAAAGAATTTACATGGCTTCTCTACTTGTGCAAATTCCCTGGATTCAACGCCATGAATATCGTTTTCTCTCTAGGATTTCAAGTTCATCCTAATAAGCATCTACTTTACCTTATTCTGTATGTTTTTCACACCTACATAAGATTTTCTGCGAAGAACCTCTTTGTTCAGGCCAGAATGCAGTAAAAAATTACATTTTATGGCCTCATGCACACGACCGTTGTTTTATTCCGTGTCCTTTGTTCCGTTTTTCGTGATTTTATGCGGACCCATTGACTTTCAATGGGTCTGTTGAAAACTCGGCTAATGCACCGTTTGTCATTCGCGTCCGTGATCCGTGGTTCCAGTCCGTCAAAAAAATATAACCTGTCCTATTTTTTTCACGGAAAACGGTTTGCGTACCCATTCAAGTCAATGGGACCGTGAAAAAACGCGGAGGCACACAAGATTTTCATCCGCGTCCGTGTTCGTTTTTTTTTCCTATCATTTGCATGGCAAACTTGACTTAGACTTTTTTTTACTTTCATTCATGTCTGGTGATCCTCCAAAAATAAAGGAAGACACACGGAAACAAAAACGGAACAACGGAACCCCATTTTGCGGAACGGAACACAACAACGGTCGTGTGCATGAGGCCTAAGTCATACTCACTAATCTCCAGCAACTTCAGACCCCATGCTTCCTGAGTCCCCGTCTGGTCTCTATTCTATGGTCCCCCTTGACATGAAAAATATAATTGCTCAGCCAATCTGTGTCCCATAGCAAAACTTAAAAGGGTTTTCTGAGATTTCTTTTTACTGAGGACCTATCCTCTGGATAGGTTATCAGTATCTGATTGGTGGGGGTCCGACTCCCGGGACCCCCACCAATCAGCTGTTTTGAAAAGGCATCGGTGCTCCTGTGAGCACCGCTGCCATATTTCAGCTTACCTAGCACAGTGCTGTACTTAGTATAGCGGCTGTGCTTGGTATTGCACTCAGCCCCATTCATTTGAATGGGGCCGAGCTGGTCCTAGGCCACATGAAGCAGAGAGAAGGCCGTACCTGTTCAAATGTCAGATTGTCGGGGGCCATGAACTGTATCAAAATCTTGGCAAACCCCTTTAATTTGCCCCCTCACATTCCACCAGTGACTTGTATGGCAAATTATAATTTTCTTTATTAAATGGAAGACATTTTTATTAATAATAATAAACAAAAAGTTGCACTCCACCTCACCCATTTTACCTGATTTAGTTGTTTCACACTAGCACTAAAGCAAGTTCCCTGGATCCAGCATAGCTGGATAGTGCTGCGTGCCCGCTGGAGCCCATAGACCAGGCATCCTCAAACTGCGGCCCTCCAGCTGTTGTAAAACTACAACTCCCACAATGCCCTGCTGTAGGCTGATACCTGTAGGCTGTTCGGGCATGCTGGGAGTTGTAGTTTTGCAACAGCTGGAGGGCCGCAGTTTGAGGATGCCTGCCATAGACTATAATAGGATACAGCAGTATTCTGTACACTCCCCAGCATAAATGCCGAGATTTGGCCTTACAAAAATTGCTGCACGCAACGGTTTTTGTCTGCCTAAATCCGGGCATTTATGCCGGGGAGTGGCTGGATCTCCACCGGTTCCCATTATAGTCTGTGGCCTGCAGCAGCGAATGGCCATATCCAGCTAGGCACTGTGTGGTAACCTCCATTAAAGGGAACCTGTCACCTTGAAACTGATGGCAGCATGTTATAGAGCAGGAGGAGCTGAGCAGATTACTGTATAGTTTTAGGTGAAAAAATTCAGTAAAACGTGTATTTAATTCATATAAATTCCATCTCATTCTGGGCTTTGACATCAAGGAGGTGGTCCTGTCAGTGATTGAAGGCTCTCTCTGTATGCACAGTCATAGAGGGAAGGCTGTCAATCACTGATATGACTGTCTCTTGATTTCAAGACACAACATGACAGGCTCCCTTTAAATTGATGCCTTGTAGAGCTCCTGTATAAATCACCAGGCTTTGAGTGGAACACAAAGGAACAGATAAATCTCTTGTTGGGCCCTAAGCAAGGTGGGCCCTTAGTCGCCCACAACCTGCAAAGGCGGTACATGATACAGTAGACTAACTGCACTGCATATAAAACTGGGCAGATTTAAAGGGGTTCTCCGGGAATTAAAGGGGTTGTCCGAGTTATTTTCTTGTTCTCTCTATGTTCCTAACTAAGCAAATGTAACAGCTTTCCAATTCACTCACTTTATCTCCGGTGGCTGGTTTCTCAGATTTCACTGAGGGTCACATGACCTGTGATGTCAGCTTCTCTCCCTGCTCTGATAAAGGTCGTTTACAAGCCTGTAAACGAAGCGTCACTGTGCTGGCCACGCCCCCTTCACTGCCGGCTGTGTGCTCTATCCTAGGAATCTTAACCCCTTCAGCTGCACAACTCTGCAGACAGTGAGGAGACTGGGAAATGACAGACTAGAGAGCATTGCACAAGAAGGTAGGGGGACGATCCTGTGTGTATTAGCAGTGTCATTATACAGGTGGGACATGTAGTCCTACACATATAACATGCTGCAGAGTCTCCCAGCAGGCAGACATGTCACTCAGGACAGCTCTTGTATTCACTCCCTTAGCAGTGTCATTATACAGCTGGGACATGTAGTCCTACACATACAACATGCTGCAGAGTCTCCCAGCACTCAGGGCAGCTCTTGAATTCACTCCCTTAGCAGTGTCATTATACAGCTGGGACTTGTAGTCCTACACATACAACATGCTGCAGAGTCTCCCAACAGGCAGACATGTCACTCAGGGCAGCACTTGTATTCACTCCCTTAGCAGTGTCATTATACAGCTGGGACATGTAGTCCTACACATACAACATGCTGCAGAGTCTCCCAGCACTCAGGGCAGCTCTTGTATTCACTCCCTTAGCAGTGTCATTATACAGCTGGGACTTATAGTTCTACACATACAACATGCTGCAGAGTCTCCCAGCACTCAGGGCAGCTCTTGTATTCACTCCCTTAGCAGTGTCATTATACAGCTGGGACTTGTAGTTCTACACATACAACATGCTGCAGAGTCTCCCAGCAGGCAGACATGTCACTCAGGGCAGCTCTTGTATTCACTCCCTTAGCAGTGTCATTATACAGCTGGGACTTGTAGTCCTACACATACAATATGCTGCAGAGTCTCCCAGCAGGCAGACATGTCACTCAGGGCAGCTCTTGTATTCACTCCCTTAGTAGTGCAGGGGGAGGGGCAGAGATTGTTTTTATTACAAGTAAACAAAGGGCCAGAAAAAAACCAGGTAAATTAGGAAAAATATATATTTTTTTGGCATAAAACTTGCTTAGCTCAGTTATATATCAGATTTTCAGTGCTATATTATTTTTTTTCATAAATCGGACAACCCCTTTAAGAAAATGAAAATACTTAAATATTACTTCATTATAAATATATTCCCAAATACCTTTCATTAGATATAATGGCTCATTTTGTCTAGGGAGCAATCATTAGGAGAAACAAAATGGCCGCCGTCCTATTAGTACATACAAAACCTGTCCTAATCACACAGGAGGACAGGTTACTTCAGAACACTGAGGTAAAGAGCTGCCTCATCCTCCTCTCTGCTCTGCTTGTCAGGGATTATAATCCTGACTACAGTTTAATATGATCTTCAGCTGAATCTCTGTAGTAATAAAGTTCATAAGGAGACATGAAGTACAGAGCGGACGGACAGGACAGACTGTGGTAAAGAGGATGAATACAAGTCCTGCTGCTCATTAGACACATCTGCTCATGAACTCCATTCCTAAAGAGATTCAGCTAAAGTTCTTATCAGCTGTATCCAGGATCATAATCCCTGACAAGTAGGAGAGGAGGATGAGGCAGCCCTTTACCTCAGTGTTGTGAAGTAACTTGTCCTGCTGTGTGATTAGGACAGGTTTTGTGTGTACTAATAGGACAGCGGCTATTTTGTTTCTCCTGATGATTGCTCCCCAGACAAAACAAGCCATTATAACTAATGAAAGGTATTTGGGAATATATTTATAATGAAGTAATATTTAAGTATTTTAATTTTCTTAACTCCTGGAGAACCCCTTTAACAAACTACCCAGTTTATTAATACAGATGCATCAGGTGGCTGAGATTACATCTTGGTATAGAGTCCGGCCAGCATCCTGTTTTCCCGGGGACCTGCCTTCTTCAAGTCTCTATAGAGACCCCCATAATCAGTCATTTTTGGTGTAATGCTGCTGTTGTGTAAGCAGATAATATCTGCATGTAGCTGTACAGTGGGTCCCCAAAATTATCAAGAGAGCTCCTGAGGGTAACAGCAGAGGGAGTACTGAGATCTTTAATAAAATGGCTGCCCTACCCGAATCAGTATCATGTGATCTTTACCTTTCAGACTGCCCCCCCTCCCCATCCCATACAGTTTGTTCTCCTGCTGGCTGTTTAGTGGATCGGCCACACAGCCATATCCGAGATTGCAGCAACAGAGAGCCTCATTATGGGAGGTAGATGGAGGAAGAAGGGAGGCTGACAAGTACAGTCAATGGTGGCTGGCTGGCCAGAGCTTCTTTTGTATACTGAGGCCCTGTTGCTGCTCATAATGTGGGGGATAGGCAGAGGCTGAGTGCATTCAGGCTCTGCTGCATTATTGAGTGAGGAAAGGACAGAGGAGGGGGTTATGGTACTTTTTCTGAACACTATGTTGCTCATTGTATAACACCAGAAGACTGACATAAATATATTGATGAGCCTTCCACTTACAGCCCCTAATCCTCTGATTCCCTTCATAGAGTACATGACAAAACTACCTGACTGCAGCCACCACTAGGGGGAGCTCAGTACATAGAAATTCATACAACTGGTCACGTGACTCAAGGGGAGCAGTTCACAGCTGCGGCCTGTGATTGGTTGCAGTGGTTATGTGTACCCCCCCCCCCCCCCCCCCCCATCGATGGATGTTGATTTCAGAGCGGCAGTCAGATGAAGAGCGGTGGGGACTAGGTGAGTATGATCTCCACCGCAGGTTGGCCACTCTGGGAGGTCTGTCTGACTTGTGGATAACCTCTTTAACTTCGTCTACATGATAAATGCCATTTGCTAAAGTGGTTGTCCAGCCTTCACCAAGTGATGGCCGATCCTCAAGATAGGCCGTCACCAACCACACCCTGCTAACTCGGCCGTTTGGGTGTTGCTTCATCCCTGGAAGTCAGTGATGGAACTACACCGTTTCGTCAACCTTGTAGTGGAGGAAGCTTGTTACTCCAGCACTGCTTCCATTGAAGTAATGAACTCCCTCCACCACAAGGTTGACAATGCTATGTAGACCCTCGCAGAACAGCTAGTGATAGCCTGTCCTTTGAATAGACCATCACTTAGTAAAGACTGGACCACCCTTTAATAGAAGCTGTAAAAGTCTCCATGCACTGAGCTCCCCTTATTGGCAGCTGGTAGAAATTTTAGGAGATTTCTGTGGTCAGAAACAGAGGAAGAAGTACAGCGTCAGCCCCTCCAGGCCCCATAGCAGTTGCATGGTCTTCCTCCCTGGCAGGTAGACCACTTTTGGTCACATTTTCTGTGTCAAGATGGGTCAGGAAGTAGAGACCAGTGGTTCCAGAAAGTTTGGAATTAGAGTAGTGGGGGATCGATGAGGTGAGTATGGCTTTTTTTTTTTTTTTTTTACATTTTTACAGCATTCTGTCCCTTTTATATCATTTTTATTGGTTGAACAACCCCTCTAAAAAGGACACAGTTCCTCTTGTAATCTTGGTGAACTGCCATCAGTAAGAAACACGTGGCTGTCACCGTGAAAGACAAACAGAGTCTCCACCGACGCCTATCTAGGCTTTATCACACTGTTATGATATTCCCTTGAATATGATTCACACATACTTCAACATTATCTTCACAATTGCTCACATTTATTGGTACAGCGGTATAAAATGTTGCAACCTTGTGTAATAGAAATAAAATCGTAACTGACCACAGTTCTGTAGTCAACAGTCCATTGGGAGAGGATCAACCTGCATTCCGCTATCAGTGCATTTTACGAGTTTCTACATTTTTAGGCCTCATGCACACAAACGTATTTTCATTCCGTGTCCGTTCCATTTCGTTTTTTTGCGGACTGTATACGGAACAATTAATTTCAATGTGTCCGCAAAAAATGCGGAAGGTACTGCGTGTGCATTCCGTTTCCGTATGTCCGTATTTCCGTTCCGCAAAAAAATAGAACATGTCCTATTATTGTCCGCATTACGGACAAGGATAGGACTGTTCTATTAGGGGCCAGCTGTTCCGTTCCGCAAAATACAGCATGCACATGGATCCGTTTTTTGCAGACTGCAAAATACATACGGTCGTGTGCATGAGGCCTCAGTGTGAGACCTGCTGGGATACATGATCTATGGCTGTTTAGGATTTTATCGCCTAGAGGTGGCTATAGTATCTGTTCTTAGACCTGTGCATCAGGTCGAACACGCGGACAACGCTTTGCCATAAAAGTGCCCAGTATGTTGCTGTGTGACTGTAGCTTACCATCTCTGTATTTTCATCCATTCTGCCTGTTATCTTGCCAATGACCTTCTCATGAAAATCGTCAAGCTGCAGTGGGTTCATTTCCCCATTACCTAATTAGAAATAAGATCCTTTATACAGGTATTTCTCAAACATACACCGTAATTGGCAAAACGATACAAATGATGAGAGGTTGCAGGTTTTTTTTTCTTTTGTGAAAACACTGTCATGCTGTCATGTCTTTTTTTTTTTTTTTTATAACTACTTGCATTTCCCATATAATAAGAATTCTGGAGCATCCTGTGACTCTGTTATTCCTGCCAGAAGTGTATGAATAAAAATGCAACTGGGTTTGCAGACAAGAATAGGAATTTCTATCATGGGCTGCACGTTCCGTTCTGCAAGCTGCAGAACACACGGCTGGCATCTGTGTTTTGCGGATCCGCAATTTGCCGCAAGGCTGAGTTGACACTTCAGTTATTTGGTTAATTATTTTGATCAGTTAAGCCTCATTTACACATCAGTGTTCCACGGACATGTGCTGTACGTGTTCTCCACGGACAGCACATGTCCCCATTCATTTAAGGCCTCATGCACACGACCGTTGTGTGCATCCGCGGCCGTTGTTCCGTTTTCTGGGTCCGTGGAAAAATCGGAAAATGCACCGTTTGGCTTCCGCGTCCGTGATCCATTTTTCCAGTCCGTGAAAAAAATATGACCTGTTCTATTTTTTTCACGGACAACGGTTCACCGACCCATTCAAGTCAATGGGTCCGTGAAAAATCACGGATGCACACAAGATAGTCGTCCGCGTCCGTGATCCGTGTCCGTGATCCGTGTCCGTTTTTCCTATCATTTTCAATGCAAACTTGACTTAGTTATTTTTTTTCACTTTTCATGTCCGTGGATCCTCCAAAAATCAAGGAAGACCCACGGATGAAAAAACGGACACGGATCACGGAACAACGGAAACCGTTTTTGCGGACCGCAAAAAAAAACGGTCGTGTGCATGAGGCCTGTGTAGTGTGTATTCACACATCAGTGTTTTAGCCCGGATCGTGGGTCAGTGTTTTTAGCACGGATGTATACTCTATTTCGTCAGTGTTCATGGATCCATCACGCCCATTATAGTCTAGGGTCCGTGAAAACCACAGATGCAACACGGATGCCATCCGTGTTTCACGGATCATTAGGAAGAGATGCTTTGAAAATTATTTTTCACCTGTTTGGTGTCAGTGAAACACGGATGACACACTGACCCAACACGGATCCATCACGGACAGCTTCACAGACCACCTTTTCACGGATTTGAGCACAGACACGGACATGTGAATGAGGCTTTAGGCCCCTTTCACACAAGTGAGTATTCCGTGCGGGTGCAATGCGTGATACGAACGCATTGCGCCCGCACTGAATCCGGGCCCATTAATTTCAAAGGGGCTGTATACAGGAGCGTTGTTTTTCACGCATCACTTGTGCGTTGCGTGTAAATTGCAGCATGTTCTATATTCTGCGTTTTTCACTCAACGCTGGCCCCATAGAAGTGAATGGGGATGCGTGAAAATTGCATCCGCACTTGCTTGTGGATGCGTTTTTCATGGATGGTTGCTAAGAGATGTTGTTTGTATACCTTCAGGTTTTTTATCATGTGCGTGCAAAACGCATTAAATTGCATTGCACCCGCACGATAAAAACTGAAAAACTGAATGAACTTGCTTGCAAAATCGTGCATTTTTCACTCAACGCATCTGGACCTTACCCACTCACGCTCGTCTGCAAGGGGCCTTAGGCTCCTTGCAGACAAGCGTGTCCGGATTAGGTCCGGATGCATTGCGTCTGCGATCAGGGAAAATCGTGCGAGTAGGTACGCAATTGCAGTCAGTTTTGACTGCGATTGCGTTCCGATGTTCAGTTTTTATCGCGCGGGTGCAATGCGTTTTGCACGCGCATGATAAAAAACTGATTGTGGTACCCAGACCTGAACCCGGACTTCTTCACTGAAGTTCGGGTTTGGGATCATTGTTCTGTATATTTTATTATTTTTCATTATAACATGGTTATAATGGAAAATAATAGCATTCTTTAATTCAGAATGCTAAGTAAAAGGTCCATTGTTGGGTTAAAATATATATATTTTTTAACTCACCTCATCCACTTGATCGCGCAGCCGGGCTCGTCTTCTTTCTTCTTCTTCTTGCAGGACCTGGCTGGAAAAGGACCTTTGGTGACGTGGTGAGCGCGATGACGTCACCAAAGGTCCTTTTCCAGTGAGGTCCTGCAAGAAGAAGAAGAAAGAAGAAGGGCCCGGCTGCGCGATCAAGTGGATGAGGTGAGTTAAAAAATATATATATTTTAACCCAACAATGGACCTTTTACTTTGCATTCTAAATTAAAGAATGCTATTATTTTCCATTATAACCATGTTATAATGGAAAATAATAAAGTAAATGGGGTCCTGGGAAACTCATCCCTCATCTCCTTAGCAACCATGCATGAAAATCGCATCGCATCCGCACTTGCTTGCGGATGCTTGCGATTTTCACGCATGCCCATTCATTTCTATGGGGCCTGCGTTGCGTGAAAAACGCAGAATATAGAACATGCAGCGATTTTCATGCAACGCACAAGTGAGGCGTGAAAATCACCGCTCATCTGAACAGCCCCATTGAAGTGAATGGGTCCGGATTCAGTGCGGGTGCAATGCGTTCACCTCACGCATTGCACCCGCGTGGAATTCTCGCCCGCGTGAAAGGGGCCTTACTGTGCCAAAAGCACAGAACAGGTGCAAATCAAATCATTACATCTGATCTCTGAGTAGGCTTCACTACTGGTTTTGGCTCACAAATAGCTGAATATATATAAGTTCCTTGGTCTGAATGTTACTTGTCATACTTCTGTTACTGTGTTGTCACCATATATGACCCTATTCAGCATATTAAATTTTCCCTGGATTTTTAGGCTTGGGAACAAAAATGTCATCAGAGGAACAAAAATGTAGATACCCCACCGAAATCTAATAGTTCATTGCTGTAATTTTCACTATCACTTCTGCTGTGTGTCAGGTACTAAAAATGTCTGAGTTCTGAATGGTCTGCATCGCAGCACTGAACTCGTGCAGATTACAGATTATCGCTTCGGTTCCTAAGAGCAGGACTACCTGTAGTAATTTATGATAAAACAAGAACCGAGTGCCCAGAGCAGATAACCCCTTTAATTTAAAAAATTAAAACCATCATGAAACATTTCACTTACCTGTAAAGCTGCGGTTATAAGTTGTTAACCACTGGGATTTTATCAGATTTCTTTGTAAATTTAGCGTCCTGTCAGAGACTGTCTCTTCATACGGCTTCTGCAGCGCATTGGGAGCCACGGTCTTGGGAGGAATCGGGTAGTAGATCTGGCCATTTTCATTAGAGAATTTAGGAAGCTAAAAACAGATTAGGAAAGGGAAGACTGGGGTTTGTACACTTTGGGGATCATGCACATGGAGCTTGTACGGCAATGCACGGAGGTCGTATCGCTCCCTCACACAGAACCCCATGGCCTCTGTGCCCTGCCATAAAGGCTCTTTTGGACTCCATGGTGGGAATTTATCGTTCCCGGCAAATTTTTGATATAAAAGAGTCACAAATCTTGTGACACCTAAATCTAGGGGCAAGTGGCATTCCAATGCTGTCCTTGCTACTTTCCAGAAAAGGGGGCATAGCGACGGTGTGGAGTAAAAGAAGACGGAAATCTTTGGCAGCTCCGAGCTGGAGTGGATTTCAATTGCACGCGGGCTGCCAGAGGATTTGCATAATTTATGATGAGGCCTGCACTTTGTTATAAATTAGGCGCATCATCCGGTAGCGCCGGGGAATATCACACACCGGAGTAAAACGCTGGTCTATGATAAATTCCCCCCATATGCCCCAGATGCACTGGCATACATATGGACTCCAATGGAACATGAATCATCAGATTCCATCACTCTTGTTAGATTAGCATGAAAGCCACCAGAGGGATAGGGAGGTAGAGTTGAGGCTTCATAACTTGTGTTGAGCGAACTTCTGTTTTCAAGTTCGGCGTACAAGGTTTGGGTTATCTAAGAATTCAGTTATGGATTCCGCTATCACAAACCATAAGTTTTATTCAGATATCCAGAACCTTGTGTCACGGCTGTATGTGGGCAACAATAGTAATACACAGTACAGAGCTACTGACTGGACCCAGAACTAGGGAGGATAACGGGTGACCCCTGTCCGACCCTCAACGCTCTCCCTATTCTGCTAAAGCACATGCCCGGATCCAAATGGCGGAAAGAGGCATGCCCACGTGCCTAAGACTAATGACCACTGTAACCCCTACAATAGTGGAAGGGGCACGGCCACCAGTGCCCTACTCAGTATATGGAGGGAACCGTGGCCACCTCAGATCCAGTCAGAAAATAAACAGGAACACAACAATGTCTGCACACTTAGCTGACGGTGTTGCAGCCGCAGAGAAGACGGATCCAAGGACAGGCTGGCAATATCCGGAGTGCTAGCTGCAGCAGAACACAGGTCCAGTGAACTGATAGCTACAAGTGAAGAAACTAAAGCCAGAGCTACAACTGAAGTGAGAACTATAATCCACATCCTATCATAGGAGGAGGGGTGATATAAAGAGAGGAAAATCAAACACATGAAGGACAGCTGTGGTGAAAGAAACCAAAAGTAAACAGAGTAGTGAGAACTCCTCCCAGCTCTAGTAGTGACATCATCACAGGGGTGGAGAAACAGAGCTGTGAGAACGTCCCAAAGCTCTGGTAGTGACAGTACCCCCCCCCTCTACGGGTGGACTCCGGACACCCAGGACCCACCTTCTCAGGATGAGCCCTATGAAATGCCCTGATGAGGCGAGTGGCTTTAATGTCCGACACCGGAACCCACATCCTCTCCTCAGGACCATAACCCTTCCAATGAACGAGGTACTGAAGAGAACCGCGGACCATGCGAGAGTCCACAATTCTGGAAACCTCAAACTCCAGATTGCCATCAACCAAAATCGGAGGAGGAGGCAAAGAGGAGGGTACCGTGGGCTGGACATATGGTTTTAAGAGAGATCTGTGAAATACATTATGTATCTTCCAAACCCGTGGAAGATCAAGACGGAAGGCAACAGGATTGATGACTGACAAGATTTTATAAGGCCCAATAAACTTGGGACCCAATTTCCAGGAGGGAACCTTCAACTTAATGTTTCTAGTAGACAACCACACCAGATCACCCACATTCAGGTCCGGACCAGGCACACGTCTCTTATCAGCCACACGCTTATACCTCTCACTCATCTTTTTAAGATTACCCTGAATCTTTTGCCAAATGGTAGACAAAGACGAGGAAAATCTCTCCTCCTCAGGTAAACCAGAAAGAGCCCCTCCCGAGAATGTCCCAAACTGTGGATGGAACCCATATGCACCAAAGAATGGTGACTTATCAGAAGATTCCTGACGACGGTTGTTCAGAGCAAACTCAGCAAGAGGGAGAAATGAACACCAATCCTCCTGGTTCTCTGAAACAAAACAGCGCAAATATGTCTCCAGATTCTGATTGAGGCGCTCAGTCTGACCATTCGACTGCGGATGAAAAGCAGAAGAGAAGGACAGCCGAACCCCCAGGCGAGAACAGAAAGCCTTCCAGAACCTGGACACAAACTGCGTGCCTCTATCGGAAACAATATCAGAGGGAATGCCGTGCAATTTAACAATATGGTCGACAAAAGCTTGCGCCAACGTTTTAGCATTAGGTAAACCAGGGAAAGGTACGAAATGAGCCATCTTGCTAAAACGGTCCACCACCACCAGGATCACCGACTTCCCCGAGGAACGAGGAAGATCCGTGATAAAGTCCATGGACAGGTGTGTCCAAGGACGGGAAGGAATGGGTAACGGGAGAAGGGAACCTGAAGGCCGTGAACGAGGGACCTTAGCGCGAGCGCACGTCTCACAAGCAGCCACAAAACCCTCCACCGACTTACGAAGAGCCGGCCACCAAAATCTCCGAGCAATGAGATCCACCGTGGCTCTACTCCCGGGGTGACCAGCAAGAACCGTATCATGATGCTCCTTAAAGAGTTTGTGACGTAGCTCAGGAGGCACGAACAACTTCCCAGAAGGACAACGGGCAGGTGTCTCAGTCTGGGCAGCCTGGACCTCGGCCTCCAAATCGGAATATAGAGCAGAAACAACTACCCCCTCCGCCAAAATGGGACCCGGGTCCTCGGAGTTTCCTCCTCCCGGAAAACAGCGAGAGAGAGCATCAGCCTTCACATTTTTTATCCCAGGTCGGAATGTAACAACAAAATTGAATCTGGAGAAGAACAGAGACCATCTGGCCTGTCTCGGATTCATACGCCTGGCCGACTCCAAGTATGCCAGATTCTTATGGTCGGTAAAAACGGTGATAGGGTGCCTGGCCCCCTCCAACCAATGGCGCCATTCCTCGAAAGCCAACTTGATGGCCAACAACTCCCTATCGCCCACATCATAGTTTCTCTCTGCCGGGGAGAGTTTTTTTAGAGAAAAAGGCACAGGGTCGCCACTTGGCAGGGGAAGGGCCCTGGGACAAAACCGCACCCACACCCACCTCGGAAGCATCCACCTCAACAATAAAAGGTAAGGAAACATCGGGATGCACCAAGACGGGAGCAGACGCAAAATTCTCTTTAATCTTAGAAAAGGCTGCAAGCGCCTCCTCCGACCAAGAGGAAAAATCCGCCCCCTTTTTTGTCATGTCAGTGAGGGGTTTGACAACAGAGGAATAATTCAAAATGAACTTTCTGTAATAGTTCGCAAAACCCAGAAAGCGCATCAATGCCTTCTGATTCTCAGGAAGCTCCCACTCAAGTACAGCACGGACCTTCTCGGGATCCATGCGAAAACCAGAAGCAGAGAGGAGAAAACCCAGAAATTGAATCTCCGATACCATAAAAAGACATTTCTCCAGCTTGGCGTACAATTTATTTTCCCGCAGAATCTGCAGAACCTGAAAAAGATGATCCTGATGGGTCTGAACATCAGGGGAAAAAATCAAAATATCATCAAGATACACCAATACAAATTTCCCCATTAAATGATAGAAAATACTATTAACAAAATGCTGAAAGACGGCCGGAGCATTCATCAGGCCGAAAGGCATAACGAGATTCTCGAAATGCCCGTCAGGGGTATTAAAGGCCGTTTTCCATTCATCCCCCTCTCTGACCCTGACCAGGTTGTACGCGCCTCTCAAATCCAATTTGGAAAACACCTTGGCCCCAACAATTTGATTGAAGAGGTCCGGGATCAGAGGAAGGGGATAGGGATCGCGAATCGTGATACGGTTCAGCTCCCTAAAATCTAGGCAAGGTCTCAGAGAGCCATCTTTCTTTTTAACAAAAAAAAAACCCGCGGCCACAGGTGACTTTGAGGGACGAATATGCCCCTTTTCGAGACTCTCGGAGATGTAAGTTCGCATAGCGATTCTTTCCGGTTGTGAGAGATTGTAGAGGCGTGCTTTTGGCAGCTTGGCGCCGGGAATGAGGTTAATGGGACAGTCAAACTCCCGGTGAGGAGGTAGCTCCTGAACACCGCTCTCGGAAAACACGTCCGAGAAATCAGAGAGAAATGATGGCACCGTTTTAGTAGACACCTCTGCAAAAGTCGCTGTGAGACAATTCTCTCTACAAAAGTCACTCCACTCATTTATTTGCCTTCCTTGCCAATCAATAGTGGGGTTATGTCTAGTGAGCCAGGGTAACCCCAAAACTAGAGGAGACGGCAATCCGTTAAGGACAAAACAAGATATATCCTCCACATGAGTGTCACCTACAGCTAGCCGGATATTGTGAACAATGCCTTTCAGAGATCTCTGTGAGAGTGGAGCAGAGTCAATAGCAAAAACAGGTATATCTTTATCTAATGTGCAAACCTGAAAACCATGCATGGCTACAAATTGAGTGTCAATAAGATTGACGGCCGCTCCACTATCGACAAAAATCTCACAAGAAATGACTTTGCTCTCTAGCGCCACCCTGGCAGACAGGAGAAAACGGGAACTGCAGGTCAGAGGAAAAGCATCAAATCCTACATCAACTTTGCCCAAAGTAGCAGATGAAGCAGAACTTGATGATTTACCTTTTGAGATTTTTCTCTTATTATCGCTCTTAGTACGGTTCAAGAATCTCCTAGATGGACAAACATTTGCCAAATGACCTATGCCCCCACAACAAAAACAGACCATACTCTGAGGACTAAATCCTCTTTTATCAGGGGCAAGTCGAGCTAGCTGCATGGGCTCCTCCTCAGAGGGGAGCGAGACAGGATGAGGCCCCTGCACCCTGAATGAGTCCGCACCACTTCCCCTAGACTGACAATGGCTGGACAGAGAGGTCTCATTTCTTTCTCTTAGACGCCTGTCAAGGCGTACCGCCAATGACATGGCAGACTCTAAGGACGTTGGTCTCTCATGGAAAGCAAACGCATCTTTCAATCTCTCTGAGAGACCATGACAGAACTGACTCCGGAGTGCAGCATCATTCCAACCCGAATCAGCTGCCCATCTCCGAAATTCAGAACAATAAAGCTCCGCAGACCGTTTGTTCTGGCATAAAACACGTAGGTTAGATTCGGCCAGAGCAACACGATCCGGGTCATCATAAATCTGCCCCAGGGCCACAAAAAATCCCTCCACGGATCGAAGGGAGGGATCCCCTGATGGCAGCGAAAAAGCCCAAGTCTGAGCATTACCCCTGAGCAGGGAGATGACAATCCTCACCCTCTGCTCTTGATTACCAGAAGAGTGAGGACACAAGCAAAAATGGAGTTTGCATGCCTCTCTGAAACGAACAAAATTCTCACTGCCCCCGGAGAACGTCTCCGGAAGTGAGACCTTTGGCTCGCAACAGACTCCATGAGCCGGAGCAGGGCCCAATGCTTGAAGCTGAGTCATAGATTGACGGAGATCCGCTACTTCCAAAGAAAGACCCTGCATGCGGTCAACCAGGCCAGAAAGCGGATCCATGTCAAAAAAGGACGGTTTTGGTGGATTATAATGTCACGGCTGTATGTGGGCAACAATAGTAATACACAGTACAGAGCTACTGACTGGACCCAGAACTAGGGAGGATAACGGGTGACCCCTGTCCGACCCTCAACGCTCTCCCTATTCTGCTAAAGCACATGCCCGGATCCAAATGGCGGAAAGAGGCATGCCCACGTGCCTAAGACTAATGACCACTGTAACCCCTACAATAGTGGAAGGGGCACGGCCACCAGTGCCCTACTCAGTATATGGAGGGAACCGTGGCCACCTCAGATCCAGTCAGAAAATAAACAGGAACACAACAATGTCTGCACACTTAGCTGACGGTGTTGCAGCCGCAGAGAAGACGGATCCAAGGACAGGCTGGCAATATCCGGAGTGCTAGCTGCAGCAGAACACAGGTCCAGTGAACTGATAGCTACAAGTGAAGAAACTAAAGCCAGAGCTACAACTGAAGTGAGAACTATAATCCACATCCTATCATAGGAGGAGGGGTGATATAAAGAGAGGAAAATCAAACACATGAAGGACAGCTGTGGTGAAAGAAACCAAAAGTAAACAGAGTAGTGAGAACTCCTCCCAGCTCTAGTAGTGACATCATCACAGGGGTGGAGAAACAGAGCTGTGAGAACGTCCCAAAGCTCTGGTAGTGACACCTTGTACTCCGAACCTGGAAACAGAAGTTCGCTCAGCACTATTCATGATGCTATATGGCTTTGGGCAAAGTAGATCGTAGATCTGTAATACGGCCATGTGCATGAGCTGTTTAGATTATTTTGCATGGACCAATCATTAGGTCAGGTATCGATGATGATGAGTGTTTGTAGAAATGCTTGTTTATCATTTGCTGTGGTTTTGGGGTCAGTTTTAAGTCTGTCTTCGCTTTGTGAGGTTGCACCAAATTTATGAAATGGCGCACAGTAATAATAGATTTGGCCCAAGTGCAATGTGGCTTATGCCTATGTCTGTAAAAGTACACCAGGGAAGGTGCCTGGCGCGGAGATGCAACCTTTTTGTGACTTTTTGAAATGTTGGAAATCATAAATGAGACTTAAAGGAGTGGTTTCATCTGAGACATTGGTGGCATATCACCTCTGGGACCCGCACCTGCAGAACGGGACCTCTGAAGTGAGCAGAAAGAAGCCGCCATTCATTTCTATAGGACTACTGAAAAGAGCCAAGAGCTGGCTTGGCCATCTACAGCAGTCTCATAAAATTGAATGGCGCAGTGGCCTCGCTTGCGCTCTCCATTTATTTCTGTGGGACTTCTGTAAATAGCCAAGCTCAATTGCTCGGCTGTTTTTGGAACTCCTGTAGAAATGAATGGAGAGCACACCGCACATGCGCGGCGCACTTTTTTTTCTTTTTTTTTTTTAAATAATCTTTATTAAATATATAAAAGAGAAAAAACATGATCTTTCAGACATTGTATACAGTTGACAGATTTAATTACAATTGTAGCTTCAGACTAACATTTTCCAACTCATTACATTCTCAATTAACATGTTGCTACCTAAAATTGTTATCGTCCTTGTATTATAACTTCTTCAACCTATCACTGTCTGAACTCTTACACAGATTTTTTTTTTCTTTTTTTCCCCTTTTCCGTTTCCTTTCCCTGTAACCCTTTTACCCCCTCCCCCCAAACCTTAACCAATCCCCCCCCCCAAAAAAAATCCCGTTGTCCACTCCCAGCCCCTGAATCCTCTTTACCCCTCTACCCCCTACACTAACCATGCTCCCAATATTTCCTCATATATGGATAGTTTCTTTTGAGATTTTATATTACTTTTTTCGCATGCCACCATGTTTTTAACATTTCTCTCCCAGTTTTTTACTGAAGGGGCTTTCTTCTCGATCCATTTTTTTTACAATGCTTCTTCTGGCCTGGAAAAGTAGTTTAACAACCAGTTCTTGGGTCTTTCTCTGCCCTATATCCCTTACCAATCCTAGTACCAACACTTCAAATCTTTTTGGTATCTCAATCTGGTGCATATTCTTAATTTGTATTATCACCTCTCCCCAAAAATGTATATATACGGGCAGCCCCACATTAAGTGGATATCATCGGCTCCCACCTCATTGCACTTATTACATTTAAATACCTTGGTCTTGTAGAATTTCATTAATTTAGCTGGAGTATAGTATAACCTATCAGCCAGATTAAACTGAGTTAAACGATGTGCGGGATTTAGGGAAGTTCCTCTAATCTCTTGATATAAATATTCCAAATCTTCCTGATCTAACTGTATTACCGTCCCTTCCCAGATTTTTCCTTTAATAAAAGTACCATATCTTATCCGATTTTGTATCGCAATTATATTATATATTGTCGATATTTTACACTTTTCAATAGGTAACCCTAAGATCTTTTTTAATGAGGCTGGGAGTTTCCCTATACCCTGGATATTTCTTATACTTGATTTTACCACATGTGTGAGTTGGATATAGTAAAAAAAAAATCTCTGTCTTGGAAATAAATTTTTTGCTTTAATTCCTGAAAGCTTATTATTTGATTATTCTGGATTATCTGTCCTGAATGTAAATATTCCGTAGTTTACCCAGATCTTTTTTTCCAAGTTTTCAAACTCATTAAGATAAATATTATTCCATATCAGGGTGTCTTGATTGAATCTGGTATTTTCCCAGAGGTTTCCAATGGCCAACCAGATGTTTTGCATAAACTTTAAAGTAGGAGATGCATTAAAACACCCCTGGGAATTGATACAAAGCCTCTAATGTTTGGCATATCCTATGTTTTAAAAGGCTTTTATCAATATTACCCACTATGGATCTATATGGATAATCGGTGCACTTTACATCGATTTCGGGGGCCCGTTATGGAGATAGGTGTAGGTTACAGAGGTGGGACCCGCACATATCCTAACATTGGTGGCATATACTAGTGATATGCCAACAATGTCTAAAGGTGTTCTAATCTGAAATCCTGACCTACTTTTCACTCCACCTGTAAAAATTGTGAAGCTCACCAAATGTTGCAAAATTTGACTAAATGTCAGAAAAAAAGGGAACCAAATATCACATGTTGGCATCTCTTGTGTCATTTTTAGGCCACAAAACTGGCGTAGCAGACATGACAAATGTCCCCCTAGATTATCTGATAGATCCTGTACTGCCGGTTCTCCTGGCAGGCTGCTGTTTTCTTGGCTGCAGTGGTGACAACATGTCAACAACATGTGACTGCTGCAGCCAATGACTGGCCTTTTCAGTGCACTGCTGAGGCTGGCCCCATAACTAGTTCAGCTGACAGCTAGCCTACTTGATTCCTATATAAGGGCTCATGCACATGACCATTGGGTGTTTTGCAGTCTGCAAAATACTGGCTGTGCGCATTCCGCATTTTGCGGAACGGAAGGGCCGGCCCCTAATTGAACAGACTTATCCTTGTCGGTAATGCAGACAATAATAGGGCATGTCTGCTTTTAGGCGTAAGCTTAGAGAGCCATATTTGCTTCATCTGTTGGTCTTTTGCCTAGTATTTATTAAAAGTCGCACAGCACTTCATGAATTAGACTAGGTGTATTGCTTTCAGGGCTCATGCACACAGTCATTGTCATTTTAGCGGTCTGCAATTGCGGATCCCGGCCATGTGTGTTCCGCATTTTGTGGAACAGAACATCCTGCCCTCTATAGAACAGTCCTATCCTTGTCTGTAAAATGGACAAGAATAGGACATGTTCTTTTTTTTTTGCGGGGCCATGGAACTGACATACGGATGCGGAGAGGATATGGTGTGCTGTCCGCATCTTTTAGGGCCCCGCGGAAGTGAATGGGTTCGTATCCAACTCGCAAAAAATACGTATCGGATGCGGCCCAAATTAGTATGCGCATGAAAAATTTGTACAAATGAGCTTTGATTAGGTGCATGTCTCCATGAAAGTGCGACTTTTAATGCAATTTCTGCGCACTTCACCGCTCAAAACTGACTAAGAAAAGTACAGCAGCCCTGGAATGGAGTACAAAGTAGGCATCATGCACACGACCGTTGTGTGTTTTGCGGTCCGCAAATTGCGGATCCGCAAAGCACGGATGGCGTCCGTGTGCGTTCCACAATTTGAGGAACAGCACGGACAGCCATTGATATAACTGCCTATTCTTGCCCGCAAAAAACGGTCAAGAATAGGACAGGTTATATTTTTTTTGCGGACCACGGAACGGAGCAACGGATGCGGACAGCACACGGAGTGCTGTCCGCATCTTTTGCGGCCCCATTGAAGTGAATGGGTCCGCATCTGAGCCGCAAAAACTGTGGCTCGGATGCGGACCAAAACAACGGCCGTGTGCATGAGGCCTGAGACTGCTTTTGCAACAAAGACGCACCTAAATAAAATAGTTGCAAAAGTTAGAAACGTCTGAATTACTGTAGTCTAAAAAAATTATAATTGGCGAATGAGGCGTAAATGCATCCACAACAGGCACAATTTCAATAGTAAATGCGATTAAAAAAATAAGACTGTCTAAAACTGCATTTTTCTGCCTAAAAACAGGCGCAGACACTATAGTAAATGTGCCCCACGGTATGATTCACAAGGCGCACTGCAGGCGATCCATGAAACTGAAGAATGTTGCTGGTCCACCAATACTGGTTGGGGCTATAAGGAAACATGACACCAGCACCATAAAATGTACAGCTGACGTGTGATCTCTATAGTAACTGGAGGCAGGAAGGAAGGGGGAACTTTCGGCACTTCCACTTATGTCTTATTATCTGCTGCATGCACTTTGGAGCTACAGACAATTCTCAGAGACACATGTTCTGCTGCATATAGTGAAATTGGTAGAGAAAGGTCAATTGCATCTAATTACAGGAGAAAAACGGGCCTCACATAATGCCTCATGCACACTGCAATCCGCAGATCCGCACAACACGGATCCCTGCTGTTAGCATGTTGCCCCCCCCCCCCCCCCCCGTCTGCAATAGGTTATGTTCTATTTTTTTTTACAGGGCTGCAGAACGGACTTACGGATGTGGACAGCACACAGTATTGCTGTCCGCGTCTTTTGCTGCCCTATTGCGATGAATGGGTTCGCATCCGATCAGAAAAAAAAAACGCAGATCGGATGCAGACCAAAACTGCGGCCCTAAAAACCACTACTGAAAAAAACCTGACCATTAGGCCTCTTTCACACGGGCGTGTCCGGATTAGGTCCGGATGCGTCCCGGGGCATTGCGGCAAACCTGCGCGAGTAGGAACGCAATTGCAGTCAGTTTTGACTGCGATTGCGTTCCGATGTTCAGTTTTTATCTCGCGGGTGCAATGTGTTTTGCACGCGCGTGATAAAAAACTGACTGTGGTACCCAGACCCGAACTTCTTCACAGAAGTTCAGGTTTGGGTTAGTTGTAGTGTAGATTGTATTATTTCCCCTTACAGGGCTGCATTCACATGTCCGTGGTGTGTTGCGGACCCGCAAATTGCGGGTCCACAACACACCAGCCCGGCACCTTCACAGAAATGCCTATTCTTGTCCGCAAGCTGCGGACAAGAATAGGACATGCTCTATCTTTTTGCGGAGCTGCGGACCCAAAGATCAGGGCCGCGCACCGCAAATGCGGACAGCACACTGTGTGCTGTCCGCATCCATTCCGTCCCCATAAAGAACGAATGGGTCTGCACCCGTTCCGCAAAATTGCGGACCGGATGCGGACCCATTTTGCGGACGTGTGAATGGAGCCTAACATGGTTACAGAATACAGAATGCATAGTACAATAGGGCTGGAGGGGTTAAAAAAATAAATAAAAATATAACTCACCTTAATCCACTTGCTCGCGCAGCCGGCATCTATTTTATCTTTAACTGTGAGCAATAGGACCTTTGATGACGTCACTGCGTTCATCACATGGTCCATCACATGATCCATCACCATGGTGATGGATCATGTGATGAGCGTAGTGACGTCATCAAAGGTCCTATTGCTCACAGTTAAAGATAAAACAGATGACGGCTGCGCGAACAAGTGGATTAAGGTGAGTTAAATTTTTTTTAATTTTTTTTTAACCCCTCCAGCTCTATTTTACTATGCATTCTGTATTCAGAATGCTATTATTTTCCCTTATAACCATGTTATAAGGGGAAATAATAATGATCGGGTCCCCATCCCGATCGTCACCAGCAACTGTGCGTGAAAATCGCACCGCATCCGAACTTGCTTGCGGATGCTTGAGATTTCCACGCAACTCCATTCATTTCTATGGGGCCTGCGTTACGTCTTCTATAGCCATGACGGATCCGTCTTGAACACTAATGAAAGTCAATGGGGGACGGATCCGTTTTCTATTGTGCCAGATTGTGTAAGAGAAAACGGATCCATCCCCACTGACTTACATTGTGTGCCAGGACGGATCCGTTTGGCTCCGCTTCGTCAGGCGGATAGCAGAACGCTGCAGGCAGCGTTTTGATGTCCGCCTCCAGAGCGGAATGGAGACTGATCGGAGGCAAACTGATCCTTTTCCATTCAGAATGCATTAGGGCAAAACTGATCCGTTTTGGACCGCTGAACCAATCTCACAAACAGAAAGCCGAAATGCGAGTGTGAAAGTAGCCTAAATTATAGAACATGTCCTTCTTCTTCACGAGAATAGCTCTTTCTGTTGATGGATGTGAGAAAAATATGGAATGCAATGGAAGGTATCTGTATTTTGCCGATCCGTGACACCGCTGTGTGCATGAGTCCTTACAGGCTGTCACATTTAGGGTCAGTACACACACAGTTTTTTGGTGGCGTTTTTGTGCATTTTTGCAGTTTACGGGGCCCTTCACCCACAACAGTTCCATTCACTGAAGAAATCCAGAAATTCACATGATTTGCGCCAAAACAACCCCATTCAAATGAGTGGAACCGATTTTCAAATCAATCTGCTGAGTGTGAAGGCACCTTCACAGGACGTGGATTCCCATGTGGACAAACCTCATGTGGTCTTTGTGGATTTGTTCTGCACGGAAATCAACCTGCTGCGCAGATTTCCAAATCCTCAGCATGTAAATTATGTTTGCGGATTTAGCTGCAGATTTCACTTTGCAAATGCTGAAAAGGTATGGATCGGCCGCAGCAAGCAAGCATGAGTAGACGGGGGCCCCATTCTCGTGATCGGTGGAGATCCCAGTGGTGGGAACCCCACCAATCTAATGGTCGTCTTCTATCCCCTAACTTGAAATGACTGGAATACCCCTTTAAACTACAGGGTGGGCCATTTATATGGATACACCTTAATAAAATGGGAATGGTTGGTGATATTAACTTCCTGTTTGTGGCACATTAGTATATGTGAGGGGGGAAACTTTTCAAGATGGGTGGTGACCATGGGGGGCATTTTGAAGTCGGCCATTTTTAATCCAAATTTTGTTTTTTCAATAGGAAGAAGGTCATGTGACACATCAAACTTATTGGGAATTTCACAAGAAAAACAAAGGTGTGCTTGGTTTTAACGTAACTTTATTCTTTCATGAGTTATTTACAAGTTTCTCTTTGTTTACAGCCATTGACATGTTGCGGAGGTTAACACGTCAGGTGCAGATACAAATTGTGTTGATGTCTGGTGAACGCAGTAACCGGGTCATTGCAGCAGATTTCAATGCAAGACACCCTACGAGACCACCCATCTCCCATGCTACAGTTAGCAAACTGCTTGCTAAGTTTCGTGAAACTGGTTCAGTGTTGGATTTGCCAAAATGTAGACGCATGAAATCTGTCTCTAATGAAGAAACATCAGTGGCTGTCCTAGCTTCATTCAGCAAGAGCCCACAGCGTAGCACTCTCCACATGTCACTGGAGAGTGGCATTAGTCGAACATCCCTTCGGCGGATATTAGCTACTCACAAATGGCACCCTTACAAACTCCAGCTACTGCAGCATCTCAACGAGGATGACCCAGATCGGCGCACTGAATTTGCAGAATGGGCAAAACAAAAATTGGAACAGGACCCTCAGTTTACGCAGAAGATTCTGTTCAGTGATGAGGCAAACTTTTATGTGAATGGTGAAGTTAACAAACAAAACCACCGCTATTGGTCTGACACTAACCCACATTGGATAGATCCCTCCAAGACTGTTGGAACAAAAAAATTGATGGTATGGTGTGGTATATGGGGTACAAAGATAGTGGGGCCATTCTTCATCAATGGAAACCTCAAGGCTACTGGATATGCGAAATTGCTACATGATGATGTGTTTCCCTCTTTATGCACTGAAGCTGGCACGTTCCCTGAGTTTTTCCAGCAAGATGGTGCACCACCACAATATGAGTGTCAGGTCCGAGCATTCCTAGATGAACAGTTTCCTGGAAAGTGGATTGGTCGTCGTGGGCCAGTTGAATGGCCCCCAAGGTCTCCCGATCTGACCCCCTTAGACTTTTATCTTTGGGGTCATCTGAAGGCAATTGTCTATGCTGTGAAGATACGAGATGTGCAGTACCTGAAACTACGGATACTGGAAGCCTGTGCTAGCATTTCTCCTGCGGTGTTGCTATCAGTATGTGAAGAGTGGGGGAAGAGGGTTGCATTGACAATCCAACACAATGGGCAGCACATTGAACACATTTTATAAGTGGTCAGAAACTTGTGAATAGCTCATGAAAGAATAAAGTTACGTTAAAACCAAGCACACCATTGTTTTTCTTGT
Organism: Bufo bufo; assembly: GCF_905171765.1. Lineage (NCBI taxonomy): Eukaryota > Metazoa > Chordata > Amphibia > Anura > Bufonidae > Bufo > Bufo bufo. The sequence goes on along the minus strand of NC_053393.1, from coordinate 447,000,735 downwards.
GAAATTCCCGATAAGTTTGATGTGTCACATGACCCTCTTCCTATTGAAAAAACAAAAGTTGGATTCAAAATGGCCGACTTCAAAATGGCCGCCATGGTCACCACCCATCTTGAAAAGTTTCCCCCCTCACATATACTAATGTGCCACAAACAGGAAGTTAATATCACCAACCATTCCCATTTTATTAAGGTGTATCCATATAAATGGCCCACTCTGTACATTAGAAAGTGACAGCTGAGATCGAATTGGTTGTCATTTTTTGACGCCCTTGTAATCAATCCTAATAGATTCACACATGATATCCATTGCTACTTACATGATAGTATCCGTCCTGTCCTGGCCATGTGAGTGGCAACTTTTGAGCTTCAGAAGTAATGGTGACTATCTCATGCCTGTATGGATTACCTGATAAATAATCACAATTTACTGTATCTCAGTTTAGTCATATTATAGAAAATACCCCAAGTATTTAAAATCACACTGGTATATAGATAACAATGAGCAAGAACAGACCTGCCAGCAGAAAAATTTCAAAATCTCTAAGCTGCATTCTCTCCTCCAGCTACAGGCGGTGTCCTACAGTCGTGGCCAAAAGTTTTGAGAATGACACAAATATTAGTTTTCACAAAGTTTGCTGCTAATCTGCTTTTAGATCTTTGTTTCAGTTGTTTCTGTGATGTAGTGAAATATAATTACACGCACTTCATACGTTTCAAAGGCTTTTATCGACAATTACATGACATTTATGCAAAGAGTCAGTATTTGCAGTGTTGGCCCTTCTTTTTCAGGACCTCTGCAATTCGACTGGGCATGCTCTCAATCAACTTCTGGGCCAATTCCTGACTGATAGCAACCCATTCTTTCATAATCACTTCTTGGAGTTTGTCAGAATTAGTGGGTTTTTGTTTGTCCACCCGCCTCCTGAGGATTGACCACAAGTTCTCAATGGGATTAAGATCTGGGGAGTTTCCAGGCCATGGACCCAAAATGTGAACGTTTTGGTCCCCGAGCCACTTAGTTATCACTTTTGCCTTATGGCACGGTGCTCCATCGCGCTGGAAAATGCATTGTTCTTCACCAAACTGTTGTTGGATTGTTGGAAGAAGTTGCTGTTGGAGGGTGTTTTGGTACCATTCTTTATTCATGGCTGTGTTTTTGGGCAAAATTGTGAGTGAGCCCACTCCCTTGGATGAGAAGCAACCCCACACATGAATGGTCTCAGGATGCTTTACTGTTGGCATGACACAGGACTGATGGTAGCGCTCACCTTTTCTTCTCCGGACAAGCCTTTTTCCAGATTCCCCAAACAATCGGAAAGAGGCTTCATCGGAGAATATGACTTTGCCCCAGTCCTCAGCAGTCCATTCACCATACTTTCTGCAGAAGATCAATCTATCCCTGATGTTTTTTTTGGAGAGAAGTGGCTTCTTTGCTGCCCTTCTTGACACCAGGCCATCTTCCAAAAGTCTTTGCCTCACTGTGCGTGCAGATGCGCTCACACCTGCCTGCTGCCATTCCTGAGCAATCTCTGCACTGGTGGCACTCCGATCCCGCAGCTGAATCCTCTTTAGGAGACGATCCTGGCGCTTGCTGGACTTTCTTGGACGCCCTGAAGCCTTCTTAACAAGAATTGAACATCTTTCCTTGAAGTTCTTGATGATCCTATAAATTGTTGATTGAGGTGCAATCTTAGTAGCCACAATATCCTTGCCTGTGAAGCCATTTTTATGCAACGCAATGATGGCTGCACGCGTTTCTTTGCAGGTCACCATGGTTAACAATGGAAGAACAATGATTTCAAGCATCACCCTCCTTTTAACATGTCAAGTCTGCCATTTTAACCCAATCAGCCTGACATAATGATCTCCAGCCTTGTGCTCCTCAACATTCTCACCTGAGTTAACAAGACGATTACTGAAATGATCTAAGCAGGTCCTTTAATGACAGCAATGAAATGCAGTGGAAAGTTTTTTTCGGGATTAAGTTAATTTTCATGGCAAAGAAGGACTATGCAATTCATCTGATCACTCTTCATAACATTCTGGAGTATATGCAAATTGCTATTATAAAAACTTAAGCAGCAACTTTTCCAATTTCCAATATTTATGTAATTCTCAAAACTTTTGGCCACGACTGTACATTTTATTGCTCCTGAACCCGGCCATTGGGCTCCAAACCACAGATAATGATAATAGCATTAACTGTGTGGCCCATTAGGGCATATAGGCCCTATAATGAGGGGTGCCCTGACAGCTGCTCTGTCATATATGGGACAGCTGGCCTCATACAGTATGTGCCTGGTATGGTATGTTCCTGGGGTGCCCAGCAAAGCAATAACTGCTGCAAATTAGAAGGTATCTCCCCAGCGGCACATGGAAGAAGGAAGTTGGGCTTTCTGCCAGTCAGTGTAACATTTGAGCATGGAGCTGATATATACAGTCAGGTCCATAAATATTGGGACATCGACACAATTCTAACATTTTTGGCTCTATACACCACCACAATGGATTTGAAATGAAACAAACTAGATGTGCTTTAACTGCAGACTTTCAGCTTTAATTTGAGGGTATTTACATCCAAATCAGGTGAACGGTGTAAGAATTGCAACAGTTTGCATATGTGCCTCCCAAAAGTAATGGGACATAATAATAATCATAAATCAAACTTTCACTTTTTAATTCTTGGTTGCAAATCCTTTGCAGTCAATTACAGCCTGAAGTCTGGAACGCACAGACATCACCAGATGCTGGGTTTCATCCCTGGTGATGCTCTGCCAGGCCTCTACTGCAACTGTCTTCAGTTCCTGCTTGTTCTTGGGGCATTTCCCCTTCAGTTTTGTCTTCAGCAAGTGAAATGCATGCTCAATCGGATTCAGGTCAGGTGATTGACTTGGCCATTGCATAACATTCCACTTCTTTCCCTTAAAAAAACTCTTCGGTTGCTTTTGCAGTATGCTTTGGGTCATTGTCCATCTGCACTGTGAAGAGTCGTCCAATGAGTTCTGAAGCATTTGGCTGAATATGAGCAGATAATATTGCCCGAAACACTTCAGAATTCATCCTGCTGCTTTTGTCAGCAGTTACATCATCAATAAATACAATAGAACCTGTTCCATTGGCAGCCATACATGCCCACGCCATGACACTACCACCACCATGCTTCACTGATGAGGTGGTATGCTTAGGATCATGAGCAGTTCCTTTCCTTCTCCATACTCTTCTCTTCCCATCACTCTGGTACAAGTTGATCTTGGTCTCATCTGTCCATAGGATGTTGTTCCAAAACTGTGAAGCTTTTTTTAGATGTCGTTTGGCAAACTCTAATCTGGCCTTCCTGTTTTTGAGGCTCACCAATGGTTTACATCTTATGGTGAACCCTCTGTATTCACTCTGGTGAAGTATTCTCTTGATTGTTGACTTTGACACACATACACCTAACTCCTGGAGAGTGTTCTTGATCTGGCCAACTGTTGTGAAGGGTGTTTTCTTCACCAGGGAAAGAATTCTTCGGTCATCCACCACAGTTGTTTTCCGTGGTCTTCCGGGTCTTTTGGTGTTGCTAAGCTCACCGATGCGTTCCTTCTTTTTAAGAATGTTCCAAACAGTTGTTTTGGCCACGACTAATGTTTTTGCTATCTCTCTGATGGGTTTGTTTTGTTTTTTCAGCCTAATGATGGCTTGCTTCACTGATAGTGACAGCAATTTGGATCTCATCTTGAGAGTTGACCGCAACAGATTCCAAATGCAAATAGCACACCTCAAATGATTGGGATAATAAGGGAATAACACACACCTGGCCATGGAACAGCTGAGAAGCCAATTGTCCCATTACTTTTGGTCCCTTAACAAATGGGCGGCACATATGCAAACTGTTGTAATTCCTACACCGTTCACCTGATTTGGATGTAAATACCCTCAAATTAAAGCTGACAGTCTGCAGTTAAAGCACATCTTGTTCGTTTCATTTCAAATCCATTGTGGTGGTGTATAGAGCCAAAATGTTAGAATTGTGTCAATGTCCCAATATTTATGGACCTGGCTGTATATACTGTTCTTTATGCCATAAAATCCACAATCCCTGTGGTTTTCCTCTGTATCCATGTGTAGTCTACAGCTTGATTGACATGGAAATGATATAGAGTCTGCAGTAAACAGTTCTTGTGTTTTTTGCAGCACAAGAAGGTTCGGCTGCTTGTTATGGGATTGCTTCTTATGCACACAGCCATATGTATTTTGTTGGATTAATTATTTCTGTGTTTTGCAGACCACAAATTACATATGGTCCTGTGTATGAGGCTTTCAAGGGGTTTTCAAGGCTTCTGATATTGACAACCTATCCTCAGGATATGTCATTACTATCTGGTCAGTGAAGGTTCAACACCGCACCGACTAGCTGTTCCCTGCAGCCTGTGGTGCTGGAGCTTGCATTTTGAACGACGTGCAGTAACCTGGCACTACAGCAGCTACTACACTTTGAGTGGAGCAGGGAGCACAGCTCTGTTCAAAGTGCTAGTTCCAGTGCCAGAGGCTGCAAAGAACAGCTGATTGTAAGGATGCAGGGCGCTGGACCCTCACCAATCAAATATAAATGACTTACCCTGAGGATAGGTCATAAATATCGGACGCTTGGAGATCCCATTTGAATAACTAATATTGTTTCAACAAACTTTGTATAAATCAATGGTACAAGTGAATATAAGAAACTTTGTAATATATCTTATCACAAAAAGATGCCCTTTTCTCCAACTTCTTCTCCCCTCCTGCACTGACAATGCTCTCTCAATTCACTGCTAAAATCCATCTTGAGAAATGGACTATTGCTGACTGAGGGATCAGGTTTTATGCATCCCATAGAAGTCTGGGAAAATTTACAATTAGAGATGGAGGCTGGGGAAACTGGTGAAGTCATCCCCTGTCTACAGAATAAGGGATAACTAACTGATCATGTGGGTTCTGACTGCAGGGACCCCCACATATCCCATGAATGGGGATCCCATGTTCCCGTTCTGATGGTGTGGCAGGCCAAGTATGTGCCCTGCTGCTCCATTCATTCTCTATGCAACCTCCAAAGGAGTACAGTACGATCCTGGCTACTAGTGCTGCATCAATGGTCAATTAAGAGACACAGCGATACTGCTGAAAAGGTATGGATGGGCTGCTGCTGGCAAACATGAGGAGAAGTTTCATGGAGGGGAGGGGGCCCAAGATGAACTTTTGCACTGAGGCCAGTAAGCCTTTAGTTACGCTCCTGAGTGAAAGCAGATCTGAAAATTCAACCAGTAGTCAGACTGGTGGTTGCTATGGGCCACCAGTCTTTGCACCATTTTTCTTGTATAAGGTCCAATGTATCCAGCACTGGTTGAACATACAGTACCTTTAGTTTTACGCAAGACGACGGTGGGGTAACCACTTGCTGCCGTTTGTGGATGCAGTGGAGTGGGACACCGTGAAGGTTCTTCTGATGGTGTGCAGCTGGGGAACACAGCATACTTGGATATGTGGGAATGATATGGATGTTCTGCTGGGAAGTCCTCACAGATTTGTTTGTCACTGTGTTATAAGACATTACATAAGCTCAGTTCTCAGTCATTTTTATAAAACTTTACAGACTGGCTTATATTATATTTTTTGCTTACCTAATAGAAGCAGCCGGCGGTTTTGGATACCTGTAGGAATAAAATGTGTTCATATTGTATGATCTTCCACTGTTGTACAAAGAGACCTGCTATACGTTACTATAGTGATACAAGGTTTTACATAACGTACTATTGCAGTTAAAATTCAGTCTGGCTTAAATTATAGTTGTATTTATATATAGTTGTCAGGTGGATACAAAATCACTTGCATATTTGTCAGTACTAGGAAAATATTAACTGAACATATTATGTAATTACTAGATTCTGAAGGGTTAACTCGTAATATGCCTTGATATGAAGTCAGTGGTGGAAAAAGACTGAATCTAAAGAACATCTGTCAGCATGATCAACCCTATTAAACCAGGCATACTGTGTGGTAGGGTTGGTCATGCTGATAAAAACAATACCCTATGACTATCTGTGGCCCCATTGCAGAGAAACCTGCATATTTATTCATATGCAAATGACCTTACTGGAGCACCTAGGAGCTGGCCAGAGCCCTCAGAGCACCAGTTATTTTACACCCTTTCAGCTTTAGCTCCTCCCTCCTCTCCTGGATTGACAGGGCTAGACATCTAGTCCTGTCTTTGTGCCTGCTGCTCTCCAAGCGCTGAGACCTGTCTCGGTGCTTGCCCAGTGGGTCTCTTACTGCTCTCCTAGAGCCGAAGCCTGTGATCTTGTGTCTGTGCTGTATCTCCCAGTCTTGGTGCAGGGGAAGGAAAGCGGTGACATGAAAAAATAGGTATATGGGACAAAAAGATGCAGTGTACGCTAGACAGATAAAAATTCAATTATGAAACCAGAGAACCCATTTAAGTCTTACCAGTCTCTAACTTTTTGTAGAAGTTAGACAATAAAGGCTTTCATATTACACTATATGTGGAGAACTATACCTTTAAATGAAAGTGCCATACAGCACCACATAAAGTGCCTATGGGTCCTTGAGCAGCACTCTGACGTGTTCATGAGTTCACACAAATACCAGTTTCAAAGGAAGCCAAATAATTTACAAGTACTTTTTTGTGGTGTGGAAGGAAACGGAAGCAAGATTGCTTAGGAAGAACATGTAGACATTCCCATGGTGACCAAACATATATTACCCTACAATATGTCCTTCAAGAATGTTTTCGTCCGTGAATGGATTCCAAAGATCCAGAAATGCAATATCAGGGATATTCAGGTTATGGCTTTCTAAATGTGCACATCCTCACGGACATATGAAGTTAAGACTGGTAAAGAATGTGACAAAGCTGCGTACAGATATAAGTCAATAAATGGGTCCCGTTCTTTAAGCAAAAATATTTAGAAAAATAATCGAGAACCCTTAAAACTATGAATTTTATTAATACCTTTAAAAAGACCTATACTGGTCAAACAATACACATATAACCCTAGATGAGATAGAAATTGGTCCAGGATTTGGTAGATGATGGGGAGTCAATCGTGCCCAGGGACAATACTATCCCTGTTAGGTTCCTGATTAATCCTCAGCCCAGAGGCATCACCTGATGGTGGTGACCCTTCGTCCCCGTACCTATCCTGGATTACCCTAATTAGCCCTAAAAGAAGTACCCTGTCACCCCAACGCGTTTCCCCCATTCATAAGGTTCATCAGGGGGCACATAAGACGGTTGCTCACACACAACACAAAAGTGGGCTAGTGAATAGATGTGGGGCTGGTGGATACATATATACCTGTAGTGGGATTGATCCACTCAAGGAATGATACATATATATGTCCCGCTGACAGGCGTCCAGCCCCACCGATGTCCAGGATATCTACGGACGTGGTCCATTGTATTTGGTTGCAGGAATGTATACAGGGGTAAGTATATAAGGAGAAGAGAGCAAGCCAATCTCATCAGGACTGATGGAGTTTATGTAAGTTTCCCTTTGTGCAGATGCCAAACCGCCACAAGATTCTCTTGACAGATTCTGAAAATTGTAAATTCTGTGGGGCCTAAAACGCCAGTCGAAAAAAATAAAATAAAAATATAGCAGTGTCCCACTGCAAAAGGGCTTTGATGTATATTTCCTGTATGTATGCTACCAGAAGGTCAAAAATGTGTGTTCACTGTGTGTTTATGCATTTTCCTGTATAATAGGCAGTTAGCAGTTAAGAGGTCTTTATTATGAGGTGAGTTCGTATTCTCTCCCCATACCGAGGAGCAGTTAGATTACTCTGGAGGGAGTCTGAATGTAGGCATTGATGGCAGCTCTGGATTGAACCAGCAAGAGACAAGCAAAACAGACAGCAATGTGGATACAGATCAAAAGATATATCCTAGGAGCATGCCATAAACAAGCCGATGGTGTATAGAGTAGTTCAGTGGAGCAGATTGGCCATCTGTATAGGAAAATGATCTACATCCCGCAGAGGACATTTGTGGAAGTGTATATTGCGAGTACAGCAACATGTCCGAAAGGTGCAGAACTTAGTCTGGTGGTTGCAGGACATTGCATTTCATAAAGAGTGTTGCATCGCTTGTTCCTGGATGCTTGTAGTAGATTCAAGAAAGTTACTCAAGACGACAATTGTGGCTGTTAACTCTAACTTCAGCAATGCAACCTGGAAGAACTGTGCAAAATGCACTCCTGTAACACCTGCCAGTCCATGCATGTTGAGAACTGTAACTGATGTGATTGAACTTGAATCTACAGTTAAAAAATATTACACCTTTAGGGCTTGTTCACACAAACTTAGGCTTTTTCAGTGTTTTGCGGGCCATTTTTAACGGATCAGTTTTTGTTCCGTTTTTTGTTTCAGTAGTGTTTCCGGTTCCATTCCGTTTTTCCATTTCGTTATTCCATATGGCATATACAGCATACAGTAATAACATAGAAAAAATTGGGCTGGGCATAAAATTTTCAATAGATGGTTCCGCAAAAACGGAACGGATACGGAAGACATACGGAGTACATTCCGTATGTGTTCAGTTTTTTTTGCGGTTTGCGATAGTAGGACATGTTCTATCCTTGAACGGAAATACGGAAACGGAATGCATACGGAGTACATTCAGTTTTTTTTTTAAATAAATGGTTCCGTATACGGCCCCTAAAAAAACGGCCCGTATAATGAACGCATAAAACGTTCGTGTGAACGAGCCCTTATACTGCACTGACATCCGCAGCTACATCAAGGGACCCTGCCTTGCTCTTTGAAGGGCATCTGTCAGCAGATCTGTACCTATGAAACTGGCTGATCTGTTGCATGTGCGCTTGGCAACTGAAGGCATCTGTTTTGGTCCCATGATCATATGTGCCCGTTGCCCATTGCTGAGAAAAATGATGTTTTAATCTATACAAACGAGCCTCTAGGAGCAACGGGGGCGTTGATGTTACACCTAGATGCTCTGCTCTCTCTGCAACTGCATCACTTTTACACTGCCTGGCCCTATTAATCAAAGTGCAGAGGACACGGCAGTTGCAGAGAGAGCAGAGCCTCTAGGAGTAACGTCAACTCCCCCGTTGCTCCTAGAGGCTCATTTGCATATATTAAAACATAATTTTTCTCAGCAATGCGGACACATATGAACATGGGACCAACACAGATGCCTTTAGCTGCCAAGTGCACATGCCAGTTATATAGGTACAAATCTGCTGACAGATGCCCTTTAAATACATCAACATCAAGGGCAACTCAACCTACATCAGGCAGGAGAGCGTAAAAACCAGAGAGTGCCTCAGAGGAATTAAAAGATGCGCCCGTCTCATCACTGTCCTGCCCAGGGACTGTAAGTACAACTACTTCCATCCTCCACACCACCCCTGCTGCTGATCGCATATTTACCATAGATCTTTATCTGAAATCTAAAGTTGCCATTTATACAGCAAAAAAAGGCTGCAAAAATCACCTAGAAAACAAAACACAAAAGTGCAGAAAAACGCCACTAAAAACAATGTAACCATCCAACAAATCACTCTCAAATTATATACACAAAGTTCTATGTCATGGGGGTGTGAGGAACTGGAAAGATAAGTGTGGACATGAGAATACAAGGAGATAGGATTCCGCACATAGTGATCTGTACAGAGCAGCCTCTCGCTCCGTGCTGCAGAGCTCACATGTGAATATACAGTCCAACTGCTTTGCTGACATGTGACAGTGAAAGCTGAGGCTACTTTTCCATTCCGCTAATGAGATCCATCATAGGATCTCAATAGCGGGGGAAAACGCTTCCATTTTGTCCCCATTCATTGTCAATGGGGACAAAACTGAACTGAACGAAATGGAATGAACCAGAATACATTCCGTTACGTTGCGTCCCCATCGCGGACAGAATAACACTGCAAGCAGCGTTTTTCTGTCCGCGATGCGGTGCGGAGCAAGGCGGATCAGTCATGACTCACAATGTAAGTCAATGGGGACGGATCAGTTTTCTCGGACACAAAAGAAAACGGATCCGTCCCCCATTGACTTTCAGTGGAGTTCATGACGGATCCATCATGGCTATTTTAAAGATAATACAACCGGATCCGTTCAGAACGGATGCAGAAGGTTGTATTACCAGAACGGAAGCTTTTTTGCTGATCCATGACGGATCCAGCAAAAATGCTGGTGTTAAAGTAGCCTTAGAGAGATTCTTTGGGACCATAAAATTTATGTCCCCCTCCTTAGGATAGGCCCACAATTTTGAATAAGTGGGGTCAGATTCTTGAGACCCCCGACTGCCGTGCTTAAAAAAAGCCCTGCATCTCCTTCATTGTTTGCCTGGTATTACAGCTCATTCTCATTCCCTTCAGTAGGACTGAGCTGCTATAACAGGCCCAGCCTGGTGAGCAATAAATGGAGAAGGCGTTCACCATCATTCCTTCATGACGAGTGTGTGTGTGTGTGGAGGGGGGTGCTGGGAGTCCCAGCCCATGGGGTATAGAAATGGGGACATGACAAAATGTCTGAACAAGGCATTAAAGGGATTGTCCGCTTTATCTATATTGATGACCTATCCTCAAGATAGGTTATCAATTTTAGATTGACGGGGGTCCGACTCCTGGCACCCCTGCCGATCAGCTGTTTGAAGAGAAGGTAGCACTGCCTTCTCTGCTTAGTTTACCTGCTCGCCACAGCAATTGCAGTGTTGAGCATAGGTCATTGAGGATAGGTCATCAATATCAGATCGGCGGGGGTCCGACTCCTGGTGAGCATAGGTGAGCATAGGTCATTGAGGATAGGTCATCAATATCAGATCGGCGGGGGTCCGACTCCTGGTGAGCATAGGTCATTGAGGATAGGTCATCAATATCAGATCGGCGGGGGTCCGACTCCTGGTGAGCATAGGTCATTGAGGATAGGTCATCAATATCAGATCTTCGGGGGTCCGACTCCTGGTGAGCATAGGTCATTGAGGATAGGTCATCAATATCAGATCGGCGGGGGTCCGACTCCTAGGGAGCATAGGTCATTGAGGATAGGTCATCAATATCAGATCGGCGGGGGTCCGACTCCTGGTGAGCATAGGTCATTGAGGATAGGTCATCAATATCAGATCGGCGGGGGTCCGACTCCTGGTGAGCATAGGTCATTGAGGATAGGTCATCAATATCAGATCGGCGGGGGTCCGACTCCTGGTGAGCATAGGTCATTGAGGATAGGTCATCAATATCAGATCGGCGGGGGTCCGATTCCTGGTGATCATAGGTCATTGAGGATACGTCATCAATATCAGATCGGCGGGGGTCCGACTCCTGGGGAGCATAGGTCATTGAGGATAGGTCATCAATATCAGATCAGCGGGGTCCGACTCCTGGTGAGCATAGGTCATTGAGGATAGGTCATCAATATCAGATCGGCGGGGGTCTGAATCCTGGTGAGCATAGGTCATTGAGGATAGGTCATCAATATCAGATCGGTGGGGGTCCGATTCCTGGTGATCATAGGTCATTGAGGATAGGTCATCAATATCAGATCGGCGGGGGTCCGACTCCTGGTGAGCATAGGTCATTGAGGATAGATCATCAATATCAGATCGGCGGGGGTCCGACTCCTGGGGAGCATAGGTCATTGAGGATAGGTCATCAATATCAGATCTTCGGGGGTCCGACTCCTGGTGAGCATAGGTCATTGAGGATAGGTCATCAATATCAGATCGGCGGGGGTCTGACTCCTGGTGATCATAGGTCATTGAGGATAGGTCATCAATATCAGATCGGCGGGAGTCCGACTCCTGGTGAGCATACGTCATTGAGGATAGGTCATCAATATCAGATCGGCGGGGGTCCGACTCCTGGTGAGCATAGGTCATTGAGGATAGGTCATCAATATCAGATCGTTGGGGGTCCGATTCCTGGTGATCATAGGTCATTGAGGATAGGTCATCAATATCAGATCGGCGGGGGTCCGACTCCTGGTGAGCATAGGTCATTGAGGATAGGTCATCAATATCAGATCGGTGGGGGTCCGACTCCTGGTGAGCATAGGTCATTGAGGATAGGTCATCAATATCAGATCGGCGGGGGTCCGACTCCTGTTGAGCATAGGTCATTGAGGATAGGTCATCAATATCAGATCGGCGGGGGTCCGACTCCTGGTGAGCATAGGTCATTGAGGATAGGTCATCAATATCAGATCAGCGGGGGTTCGACTCCTGGTGAGCATAGGTCATTGAGGATAGGTCATCAATATCAGATCGGCGGGGGTCCGACTCCTGGTAAGCATAGGTCATTGAGAATAGGTCATCAATATCAGATCGGTGGGGGTCCGACTTCTGGTGAGCATAGGTCATTAAGGATAGGTCATCAATATCAGATTGGCGGGGGTCCGACTCCTGGTGAGCATAGGTCATTGAGGATAGGTCATCAATATCAGATCGGCGGGGGTCCGACTCTGGTGAGCATAGGTCATTGAGGATAGGTCATCAATAGTAAAAAGTGCACAACCCCTTTAAAGGAGTATTTGAGTGGTGACTAGTTATCCCCCATCTACAGTCTGGTGGGGGGCCCACCGCTGGGACCCCCACTAATCATGAAAACAGGGACACTGTATGCCTCAGGGACCCCCTGAAATGAATGGAGTGGCTGGTCAGGCTTGCACACTTCTGCTCCATTTATCTTTATGGAAGTTCTAGAAATAGGTGAGCACTGGGCCCTTTAAAGCTTGACTGAATGGTTTACTGTACTACACCCCAACATAGCGTCCGCTGCTTTACTTCATCAATGGATCAAACAACTTAAGATACTCACAGGTCATCACTCACACGGACAGCGCTTTTCTTCAGCTTGGTCAGCTCGTAGTACTGCTCTATTGGTAGCCCCCTGGAAGATAGAGAACGCTGTTAGGGGGATTCTACATATGGCAGTGTTTTATTCCAGCCTCAGAAGGCATTTCTTCTAGGAAACACTTTTTATCGTGTTCCTTAGAAGAAATGCTGCAACAAGCAATCCAAGTGCAGTCACATAACTAGCATGGTGCACTCCGCAGCCATTGGGTTTTCTCTGCTGAGTCGTCAGCGCTGCTGGAAACCAGATCCTGCCTATCCTGCTGCTAATAATTAAACTGCTGGGGCCCTAGGCGGCCTGTGAACTAGCACCAGTAGTTACAACCAGTGCAGAGATCGGAGCTCCACTTTATCTTTCCCATGTGTACAAAGTGTGTTCAGACTCCGCATTTTTTAAATGGATAACGAAGAAGGGAGGAATACGCTATAAAGCGTTCTTATCTACCATACAGTATGTGGATAATATACCGCTCTTTGCTTTATTCAGCAACTTTAGAAAGTTATGGATTCACAATCTAAGGCCCCTTTCACACGAGCGAGTATTCCGCGCGGATGCGATGCGTGAGTTGAACGCATTGCACCCGCACTGAATCCTAACCCATTCATTTCTATGGGGCTGTGCACACGAGCGGTGATTTTCACGCATCACTTGTGCGTTGCGTGAAAATCGCAGCATGCTCCTCTTTGTGCGTTTTTCACGTAACGCAGGCCCCATAGAAATGAATGGGGTTGCGTGAAAATCGCAAGCATCCGCAAGCAAGTGCGGATGCGGTGCGATTTTCACGCACGGTTGCTAAGAGACGATCGGGATGGGGACCCGATCATTATTATTTCCCCTTATAACATGGTTATAAGGGAAAATTATAGCATTCTGAATACAGAATGCTTAGTAAAATAGGGCTGGAGGGGTTAAAAAAAAATTAAAAATAATTTAACTCACCTTATTCCACTTGTCACTGCTGCTTATCACATGATCCATCACCATGGTGATGGATCATGTGATGGACCATGTGATGAACGCAGTTACGTCATCAAAGGTCCTATTGCTCACAGATGAAGACAGAAGAGATGCCGGCTGCGCGAACAAGTGAGTTAAATTATTATAATTTTTTTTTTAACCCCTCCAGCCCTATTCTACTATGCATTCTGTATTCAGAATGCTATTATTTTCCCTTATAACCATGTTATAAGGGGAAATAATACAATCTACACTACAACTAACCCAAACCTGAACTTCTGTGAAGAAGTTCGGGTCTGGGTACCACAGTCGGTTTTTTATAACGCGCGTGCAAAACGCATTGCACCCGCGCGATAAAAACTGAACATCGGAACGAAATCGCAGTCAAAACTGACTGCAATTGCGTACCTACTCGCGCGGGTTTGCCGCAATGCACTGGGACGCATCCGGACCTAATCCGGACACACTCGTCTGCAAGGGGCCTTAGGCTACTTTCACACTTGCGGCACAGGATTCCGGCAGGCAGTTCCGTCGCCGGATCCGGCAATCCGGGCGCAAACTGTTGGCATTTGTCAGACAGATCCGTCTCTCCGGTGTCATCTGGAAAAACAGATCCGGTATTATTATTTTTGCATTTTTAAAGGTCTGCGCATGCACAGATCGGAAAGCCGGATCCTTTTTTCCCGGAACACCTAATGTCGGCACTAATACACTTCAATGTAAATTAATGCCGGATCCGGCATTCCGGCAAGTGATCAGTATTTTTGGCCGGAGAGAAAACTGCAGCATGCTGCGGTATTTTCTCTGTCCAAAAAACGTAAGAGGGACTGAACTGATGCATCCTGAACAGAATGCTCTCCATTCAGAATGTATTAGGATAAAACTGAGTTTTTTTCCGGTATTGAGCCCCGAGGACGGAACTCAATACCGGAAAACAAAAACGCTAGTGTGAAAGTACCCTAAGATTTCATATGATAAATCAGTCTCAGGTGTTCTGCATTATTAGATGCTTCAGAGTGGAATTTTACAGTATGTGAGAAACAGCAAATACACAGCAATATACAGTGTGTATTACTGTATATCATATGGATGATGACTTCTTTGTGTAGTCCAGATGCCTCCTACCTAGTGACATCTAGTGGTAGAATTGGAATATAGCAACCATGGTTACCTTCTATGGTCATTAAAGTGATTTTTAATTGTGAAATACTGACCTCTTGTGGTCATATGTGAAATTATTATTCACAGACAAGGAATGCGGTCATGCAGGCTCGGACTGTTGAATCCCCCGGGTGGCCCTTGAGCCAGGTGGGCATTTAGTCCGCCAACCCTGCACAAGTGGCACATGCACAGTAGACTGACTGTACTACATACACATACCAGTTAACACTAGCCAGTTTATTATTATTAGTGGGATTTCAGGAAAAATTTGATTGGCTGCAAAGCCGAATTTTCTTGTGCTTCGTGGTAGCGAATTGATTTTGCATTAATGGTGGTAAAAAAAAATAAAAAAATCATACTTGCCTCATCAATTTGCTCGCGCTGGCCGCCGCCATCTTGATTGAAGATCTCACACGAAATCCTGTGCGCGGTGATGTATGACGTCACCACGCCAGCCAACGAGATTCTCACTAGATCTTCAATCAAGATGGCGGCTACCTGTCATTGCACCTGCTACTTAAAAAGATATGTGCTTCGTGATGAAGTAATTTGTCACAAAGCAAATTTCTTTTGTAAAATTCGGCGTAGCAGTCGAATCGATTTTTTGAATACTTTGCTCATCTCTTATTATTACATCGGTGGTGGGGAAGACTTCTAGGCACAGACGCAGGCCACTACAAGGACCCCCATCATCCATCATCTTGTAGTGTCTTGCTACTGCTGCCACTGTGTGAGCAGGTAGTATTTACATGTAGTTTTACAGTGGACCCCCAAAATGAATTTTACTTGTGGGCCCTAGGCACCTCAGTCAGACACTGTGGTAACGTGATACTTTTTAAATGGCTGCCTAGATTAAAATTGCAGATGTTTGAATATACCTCCCAACCGTCCCAGATCCAGCGGGACAGTCCCGGATTTCAGTGGCGATATGTCTAGCTTTCTGGCAGCTGTCTCTGGACAGTTGCCTGTGTATTATGATGAAGCATCGGCTCCCTGCTTCATCATTCCTCCCCCCTGCCGACTCTCCGTACCTCTGGTCTGTGCAGGGGGTGGGGCCGGCCGTCAGCCTCGGCTCCGCCTCCTCCACAGACCAGAGCAGCCAATGTTCTGCTGCTAGGAATGAGGTACGTATGTGGTGCTTATTTTTTTAAACTTTCTGTGAGGGGCACATAACCGGACATACTACTTGGGGGCACAGCTGGATATATTACTGGGGGGGCACATAATTGGGCATATTACTGGGGGCACAGCTATACATATTACTGGGGGCACCGCTGGGCATATTACTGGGGGCACATAACCGGACATACTACTGGGGGGCACAGCTGGGCATATTACTGGGGGCACAGCTGGACATATTACTGCGGGGCACAGCTGGACATATTACTGGGGGGCACATAGCTGGGCATATTACTGGGGGCTCAGCTGTACATATTACTGGGGGCACAGCTGGGCATATTACTGGGGGGCACAGCTGGACATATTACTGGGGGGGCACATAGCTGGGCATATTACTGGGGGCACAGCTGTACATATTACTGGGGGAACAGCTGGGCATATTACTGGGGGCACAGCTGGACATATTACTGGGGGGCACAGCTGGACATATTACTGGGGGGCACATAGCTGGGCATATTACTGGGGGCACAGCTATACATATTACTGGGGGCACAGCTGGGCATATTACTGGGGGCACAGCTGGGCATATTACTGGGGGCACAGCTGGGCATATTACTGGGGGCACAGCTGGGCATATTACTGGGGGCACAGCTGGCCATATTACTGGGGGCACATAACTGGGAGTTAGAGGCGTGGCCTAGTGAAGAAAAAATTTGCCGCACAGTGTGTCCCTCTTTGTTCATTTAGATAATTGGGAGGTATGGTTTGAACCAGCTTCAGTCTCTACTCAGGCACTGTGTAGGGCAGAAACTGACGTGTTACAGTGGATGGAACATGGCAGCATAAAAGCCCGGCTGAACTGAATTGTGACCAGAGCCATATGGCACTTGCTGTTCATTTCCACATGTGGTCAACACCACAAACTTAATTTCAATATATTATTATGCAGCACGTTGGTTGGATTTCTTTTAGTTGATATGGTGCTGCAGCCGGTATAGAAGATAGGACTGGTACTGTTTACATGCAAAACGGAGCCTGGGAATGGCTAGCAATTCATTGGCACAGCAGCTACCAAAGAACATGGCCTATATATGTCCAGAGAGTAATAATAAAGACTAGGGGTCATTTATTAAGACCGACGTTTTAGACGCCTGCTCTGTCGGTGAATCGCCGATGTTATGAAGAGGTGCCAGCCTCTACATAATTTCGGGGCATCTGTGCCTGAAATACACAATAGGCGTATTTCAGGTTAATAGATGACCTCCTAAGATTAAAGTTTTTAGCCAAAGCCACTACAGAGTGAGCCGTCATAGCATACCTGGGCCAGGGGTCTCCTCCATAGCCATAGTGCTTATGTCCTTTTGCCTCTTGCGGTGGAGGTTCGGTCTTTGGTCGATGGTCAGCTGGAAGAGACACGGCTCCTATTCCTCCATATTCTCTTTCCCTGCCCCATGGAAGCCGAAAGGTAACAGGTGTTGATGAGCGATACTCATGATATCTGTATGATAGAGAGAATCATGGATTATTTTCTCATTTCTAGTGATTAAATTGAGGTGCATGAAAGCATTAGAATGGCATGAAATTATAGGAGGATTTTTGCTAACCATCTCCGGTAATATTTTTTTAATTCAGTACGTAAAATATTTGATATGATTCCAACCCCTATAATATTTGAGATTAGTCCACTGTGCCACCAGAAGTCTGCTCCAGCCCCATTCACTATAATGGGGGCGGGCCAGAGGTCCGGCCGCAGCACGGCAAACAAGCCGAGAGGCAGACTGACAAAAACCGCAGCATGTTTTAGTTTTTATCCGGCCACCTCTCAGCATGTCGGCACGCTCCCATTACAGTGAATGGGGCCGGATTGGGCTTCCGGCGGCATGGTGGATTAGTGATAGCATGGATCCGGCAGGCTGTTCCCCCGCCGGAACAGCCTGGCAGAAAAGGCTACCGCAAGTGTGAAAGTAGCCTTAGACTCTGTTCACACTGGCATCATTGGTTCAGTTTTAAAGGATCTATGAAGGATGACAGATAAGTTTTGATTCATTTTGCAATGGATCCCATTGATTTAAAGAAGATCTCTCATCTTGACATTTGTGCTCTAAGTAAATGCTTGTATTATTTACAAAACAACAATTGTCCAGCATCTTTTTATAACTCTGCATTGTTCTGTTCCTCAGTTATTCCTCCTGAAAATGTAGCACTGCCACTGCCAGTGCCAGACTATAGGAACATACGTCTGTGTATAAATCAAGGGTGGCCAACCTTACAGACACAAAGAGCCAGACAAAAAAAACGTATGACTACCAGGAGCCACAGGCTATACATTTAAACACAAGTCACCGTATTTTTCGCCCTATAAGATGCACAAGTTTTAGCGGAGAAAAATAAGAAAAAAATTATTGTTCATCAAACCCCCAATGCTCATCTAACCTAAGATAAGATCCCCAATCCTCATCAGAACTCCAAATCAGACCCCCAAAATAAGACCCCCAATGCTCAGATCAGACAACACAAATCAAACTCCCAGTGTCAGACCCCCCGTGCTCAGATCACACCCCCTGTGCTCAGATCAGACCCCCGCGTGCTCAGATCAGACCCCCCCCGTGCTCAGATCAGATCCCCCCTGTGCTCAGCTCAGACCCCCCCAGTGCTCAGATCAGACCCCCCCCTGTGCTCAGATCAGACCCCCCGTGCTCAGATCAGACCCCCCCCGTGCTCAGATCAGACCCCCCCGTGCTCAGATCAGACCCCCCCGTACTCAGATCAGACCCCCCCGTACTCAGATCAGACCCCCCGTACTCAGATCAGACCCCTTCCATGCTCAGATCAGACCCCCCCATGCTCGGATCAGACCCCCCCATGCTCAAATTTGACCCCCCATGCTCAGATCAGACCCCCATTGCTCAGATAAGATCCGCCCCATGCTCAGATAAGATCCCCCCAATGCTCAGATCAGACCCTCCATGCTGAGATCAGGACCCCCCCCATGCTCAGATCAGACCCCCATGCTCAGTACTATAATTTAAAGAAATCGCCTACTTCTCCTGATCAGGCACTCTGCAGGTCTGACACGGTCTCCACTGTGACCTGATGCGGACAGCGTCAGGTCATAGTGCGCATCTCCACCTATTAGGGTTGTCACGATACCAAAATTTTGATTCGATTTCGATATCATAAAAAATTATTGCGATACTCGATGCCATTCGATACCACGCGAAAAAAATAAAACGCCAAAAAAGCTGTGTTCATTCCATATTTTATGGAATGTCCGGCCCATATCAGAGCGGTCCTATCCTATTTTTGGGGGGGACAAGGTGACTAAAAATGGCAAATCACTTGGTTGTGATTTTTTTAAAATATTTTAGTAGTTCACACTTTTTCGGGCATGGTGATATGTAATATGTTTATTTTTTATTGTTTGTAAATTTTATATGTAAAATTGGGAAAGGGAGCGATTTAAACTTTAAAAAATTTTTTTTTTACTTTTTATTTACTATTAGCCCCCTTAGGGGCTAGAACCCTTGTCTTATTCACTCTAATAGAGCTCTATCAGGGTGAATAGGACTTCACACTCTCCCTGCTGCCGTGTGCATAGTGTACACGGCAGCAGGGAGCTTACCAGGGTAGCCAGGGCTTCAGTAGCGTCCTGCCTGCCATGGTAACAGATCGGAGCCCCGAAATTACACTGCTGGGGCTCCGATCGGAACTGCCACCAATGAAGAGGAGGGGAGGGGCCCTGTCACCAATGATACTAATTCTGGGGGGGCACTGCGCCACCAATGGTTAGAATTTAAAATACTGGGGGGCACTGCTCCACCAATGAATGTAATGAATGCATTAATTCAAGTATAGGAGGCAGCGGGTGCCGGAGGCGGTATCACATAACCGGCCTCAATAACAGGGCATGCGATCTGCCGAACCGCGGCAATTAACCCCTCAGGTGTGGCACCTGAGGCGTTAATTTCCGTGGTTCGGCGGATCGCATGCCCTGTTATTGAGGCCGAGTGCCAGGTATGTGATACCGCCACCGGCACCCGCTGCCTCCTATACTTGAATTAATATGTTAATTATAATCATTGGTGGCGCAGTGGCCACAGCCCCTCGCCTTCTCCTCCCTGCTATCTACCCATTGGTGGCAACGGCAGCCGTGTCCCACTGAAGAGGGAAGGAGGGACTCCCTCCTTCTCCACTGTGCTAATGAAGAGAACATGGCACGCGCTGAGAGCGGTGCGTGCCATGTTCTCTAACTGATACTAGGCTGCGCAGCTGCTTCCCAGCTCCACCGCTAGAGCTGCACTTGAAGAGGCAAAGAGCCGCATGCGGCTCGAGAGCCGTGGGTTGGCCACCCCTGGTATAAATGAACGCTCCCTATGCAAGATATTTCAAGGCCCAGCAGGGGAAGTGCAGTATCCCAGATGGGGTATCTACTACAGATGAGCGAATCGGATCCCACAAAGTGGAATCCGATCCGAATTTGAGGATAAATTCGATTAGCCTAAAAGCCGAATTTCCTCGTGCTTCGTGTCAGCGAATCGTTTTAACCTGAAATAGTATAAAAAAAAAAAATTAAAACTTATCTCCTCCATTTGCTCGCGATGGGCCGCCAACTTCCAATGTAATCTCGTGCCGCACAGGATTTCGGCTGAGATCTTCAAGCAAGATGGCGGTGGCTGGCCCGTTGCGAGCAAATGGAGGCGGTAAGTTTGATAAAGAAAAATGTTATTGGTAATTTTACACTCAGATTCTGTGATCATGTATGAACGTGGCATCTGAGGGGTACAATGACTGTGGCGGCGCGATTGCAGCTCCCTGTTATTGCACCCCCGCGATAAAGTAATTCGTCATGAAGTTAATTTTGGGGGGAAATTTGGCAAACCAGTCGAATTGAACTTTATGAGAAATTTGCTCATCTCTAGTATCTACAGTTGTCTGATAATGTGCTGTTGAGGTAATGTTCTGCATTTAATGTTATGTGATACACTACTATAGTATATGAAACACTCAGCATGTTCCAGCATGAGTCAGGCATGATCAGAGTTACGGATGTAGCAGGGTTAACACACATGCTTTATGAGACATGTTATCTAAACTAAATGCAACTAAATGCGTTAAGCAATTGCTTTTAAATGGCTTTTGTTTCAAGATAACGCGATGAGTTAAGAAATTTGAGTTAAGAGTGTGTGTGTGTTACCCCTGCTACATCTGTATCTGTCCTGACCCAGCCATCTCTGGAGCACAGGGTGTGGGCTGGTCCCTCCTCCTAGTTCCAGAATAATCAAGTGTTCTAGGAGTAGGCATTGTGTGAAGATGGGCCTGGAGACAATAGGCGCACCTTTCCCCAAGTATTCAGCTACAACACTTCTGGTGGCTAACAGATCCCTGTGTGTCCTCCGCCACTTCTACAGAGATAGGCCTCATGCACATGACCGTTCCGTTTTTTGCGGACGGCAAAACACGGAAGCCGCCTGTGTGCCTTCCGCAATTTGCGGAACGGAACAGGCGGCCCATTCTAGAAATGCCTATTCTTGTCCGCACAACGGATAAGAATAGGACAGGTTATATTTTTTTTGCAGGGCTACATAACGAAGCAACGGATGTGGACAGCACACGGAGTGCTGTCTGCATCTTTTGCGGCCCCATTGAAGTGAATGGGTCCGCACCTGAGCCATATAAAACTGCGGCTCTGATGCGGACCAGAACAACGGTCGTGTGCATGAGGCCATAGAGAGAGAATAATTGGAGTATTGTCTACAGTGTGAGAGTCAGCAAGGTAACCAGTGTAGAGCATTACAGATTTTGCTGCTGCAAAGGTGAAACATGTTAGGAGGCGACAATGTTCTAGTCAGCAAGGCGATCAATGCACAGCATTTTTTCAGTTGTATTATTGGAACCGCACGCCGCTGTGCGAATTGCTGACATTGTGACAGATTGCAGTTGTTAGCCAGTGATACTAGTAGCAAGTGGAAGAGGGCCATTGATGTAAACTACTTGCTTAACTCATGCTTGGACATCTGGGTGGAATTTTCACTGTGTATAGATAATTGCTGGATATACTACAACTCCTATTGTGCACACAGTAAAGAGAGACTTTTGTTAAGTTTAATCTGGCCTGGTTACTGACTCTCGTAACACCACAAGCTTGCCATTGCATCATTTCAAGCCCTGCTATGCACCCACATGGACAATTAAAATCAAGGGAACCTCCAAACTACTATCAGACAGGAGTCCTAGCTACAGGTTGTGCCCCAAGGGGACACAAGGTGACCTCCGCCACTGCACCAACCCAAGGGAGCAACGGCCTGAGGAAGTATGCCGTGACATCAGGGCCATTACCACTCCCATTCTCTCCTTCTGCTCACTGCAGAAGTATTTATTTATACAGAGGCCCGGGGGTATCATGATTTGGGGAAAATCAAGCAAGAGGTAGACCCCAAGATCTGCACATTGCAGCAAGTAACCTTTAATGCATTGTTATCTTTAATTTGTAAAGTTGATTGTTCTGAATTTAAACCAATGACCATTTTAATTTTGATGTAGTTCTGTCTCTTTAAGTGGCTCAAAATGTTAATATCAATTTTCCTACATTTATAGACTTGAGCAGTCATGAGTTCTATACCATAGCTGTTTCTATGAGTTGCTAAAGGTCTAGCAACAGATATGCAAACTTAACTCTTCTACATATGGGGAGTAGCATTCCAGCATGCAGGAAAGCGTGAAGGAACGTACCAATAAAACGGGGAGTCAGGAACTTTCATAAAAAAATACGTCAGTTCAGCATATTTATCTGTAAAGCTACTGGCTATTTTTCAGGATATATTGTAAAGTTATGTACATTCTGCAGCCTAGTTACTAAACTACCCAATTACAAATGTTACTGATTTCAAAGCTTAACCCCTTAGAGACCAGGCTTGACCTTAACCCATCACTAACTTTTCAAAAAACTTTTGATATGTACTAGAGACATATCAAATGTTTAGATCAGTGGGGGTCTGATTGCTGAGACCTCCACCAATGTCCAGAATGAGATAAGAAAGCACGCATATCACGCTCTCTCCTTGCTGCAGAGAACGGAACTGAGATGGGCCCATAGACTTCTATGAAGCCTGTCTCGTGCATTGCACTTCTCTCCTCTCATTCTAGAGATAGGTGGGGTTCTCAGCACTCAGACCTCCACCGATCCAAAATCTATGATATAGCATACGTTTTTTTGAAATGTTAGTGACTCTTTAATGACCAGCAGAATCATTTTTTTTCCTCTCTGCCTTTCAGCAGCCATAACATTTTTATTTTTTCAGTTACGGTGCATGTCTTGTTTTATGCGGGAGAAATGTTATCATATTTTGGTTTTGTTTTGGGGTACATATAAATTACTGTGCAATTATTATTATTATTATTGTTACTTTGCTGCAGAAAAAAATAGTAAAAAAAAGATTTTGGGCATTTTTTTCTTCTTCTTTGTTTCTTACACTGTTCGTGTTTCACACAAAATAAGCTGATAATTAAATTTGCTGCTGACTGAGGACCTGCACCTCCCGCCGTCAAAAGACTTGGTCCTTTGGTCCGCGTCTGATCCACATTTTTTCCTGGATGCAAATAGTGTGGACAGCACACGGATGCCGCAAACTATAGAACATGTCCTATTCTTGTCAGTTTTTTGGACAAGAATAGGTATTTCTACAATGAGGGCCCAGCAAAGTGCGGCATGCACATGTCCGGTATCCATACTTTTGCGTATCTGCGGTTTGCGGACCACAAAATGCATATATTATTTTTTCCAGAGATAACTGTTGCTAGGGGTCTTAGACTTCAAAGAAATATATGCACATAGGAGAAACACTGATTTTAGTGGTCAGCTGAAAAAAAAAAAGGTTTTCAGTTACCCCATGTCTGTGGCTCTGTCTAGTTTTGTACTCAGCCTTAGCACAGGCCAAATGTATACAACCAGAACATATTGTTTTTTTTCTGGAACATTCCCATCCCTTCCCTTGGGTCTATTTTACATTGCCTTAAAGGGGTTGGCCACTTTCTGGTTACTTTTGACCAATGTATAGAAAAAATTACTATATGTGCAAAAGTCATGTTCCCTTGTTGGGCAAATCTTTTGTGCTGTCCACATAGTGTCCTGTCCATAAAATGGTGGCTGAAGGAGGGTCATGTGACCAGGCAGAAGTAACTCCAGACACGTCACTCACATACACCACATCTGCCATCTGCACTTGCAATGTTGAGAGTTTAGTTCATGTGGGTATTTTAATGGAGGAGGCTGGGTGATTTGCCTTGTCACATGACGCTCCATTAGCAGCCATTTTATGGACAGAACCTCAGGCCAATAGACTCTACCAACAAGGGAGAATACCTTATGAAATATAGAAAATTGTGCAGAATATCAACAAAGACTATATTAGTAAATGCCATATAATCATCTAACATACACATTTATCAAAAGCAGCCAGAAACCGTTCAACCCCTTTAATAAAGCCACATTTTTACCTGGCTCTTCATAGTTCTACTGACCAGAATTTATATCACTATAAAACTTAAGTATTGTGACTATATTATTGCCATGTAAAGCAGGCTTTAGTTTTATAAAAAAAAAAAAAAACTGTCATACATGTACTTAAAAGTAAAAAAAAAACCATTAGCCATACTCACCCTCACCAATCCCCTGCTGCTGCCATTCTGCCGCTGAGGAGACATCTTATCAGTGATTGATAGTATAACCTATATCAGTGTCACGTCAGTAGAGTAGATATGGACAAGGACAGTGAGGCCCTGGACTGCAACCCCCCACTGTCCCTAGACGGCGAGACCACAACTGGTCGATGGTCCCTACGTTACTTAAGTGCAGAGACAGACAAACAAACACAAACAGACAAACACAATACCAGAGTTGTCAGAAATGGGTCTGAAACAGACGGGCTATAGAGTACTAGAGCGCGAGCCGGAGAGTGGTCAGAACACAAGCTGAGGTCAGAAACACAGGATATCAGAAAGCAAAACAGGAACGAGGAACAAAAACTTAGCTAGTGAGCCAAACAAGACTATCACTGGCAATTGTGTATAGCCAGGAAGGGATTTTAATAGAAATGAGTCCCTGGATCAGAACCTCATAGGTCTATGACTCGGCGCTCCATTAGTCAGACACACTAGTATACAGAAATAGAGAAGCTGAGCTAAACAGCCGACTGCTAATCTCTCCCAGCCCAGGCCCGCTCCCGGGAGAAACAGACCATGGCGTCCTGTTACTAAGGATGCAGTCGTGTCACCAGGGGGCGTCTCTCCTGATGCAGCCGTGCCGAGGCTGATGATCACGCTGCTGGAGCCCGGACAGGTACGTTTATTACAATCGGTCTGTAGACATAAATAACTGTAGGTCACTGATAAGACACCCCTTGTGTACAACTGAACTCAGAAAGAGAAGAGATTTTTATGAATAATTCTACTGAATCTTTTCCCATAAAACAATACAGTAATCTGCTCAGCTCCTTCTGCTTTACAACATGCTGTCTACCGATTGCATTGTATTTTCATGATAACAGGTCCCTTTAAAGGGACACTGACAGGCGAAATCAGCATATATAGTTAGATATATCACATTACAGGTCTTATAGAGTCTTTTAAAAGCATATAACTATCCCCCCTGTCCACCTTATAAAGAGCGAAATATAAAGTTTTATAACCTGCATCTGCGGTCAGCAATCTGCCCAAGGGACGACGTTTCATGTGAAAATGCGCCCAGCCAGCCTTCCCAACTGCCGTTCTTAAGCCCCGCCCAGCTCATCATTATTCACTTCGCTGGGCGGGGCTAGAACTCTCCCCAGTCCCGATCCTGCGCCTGCGCAATTCAATCCTCCGGGCATCGTTCATGCCCAATATTCTGCGCCCCGCCGTGCCGTCGGACGCACTATAATTAACCCCTTATATGATGTGAGTGAGCAGCGCTCTGAAGCGCTGCTCTGAACAGTGCATGGCTGAGGCAGCTGCAGCCTCAGCCATGCACTGTTCAGAGCAGCGCTTCAGAGCGCTGCTCACTCACATCATATAAGGGGTTAATTATAGTGCGTCCGACGGCACGGCGGGGCGCAGGCGCAGAAGATTGGGCATGAGCGATGCCGGGAGGATTGAATTGCGCAGGCGCAGGATCGGGACTGGGGAGAGTTCTAGCCCCGCCCAGCGAAGTGAATAATGATGAGCTGGGCGGGGCTTAAGAACGGCAGTTGGGAAGGCTGGCTGGGCGCATTTTCACATGAAACGCCGCCCCTTGGGCAGATTGCTGACCGCAGATGCAGGTTATAAAACTTTATATTTCGCTCTTTATAAGGTGGACAGGGGGGATAGTTATATGCTTTTAAAAGACTCTATAAGACCTGTAATGTGATATATCTAACTATATATGCTGATTTCGCCTGTCAGTGTCCCTTTAAGGTTCTTTTAAATGGACTAATCATCAAGACAATTTGTGCATTTGTAGAAACACTAATTCCCGATAATTGTCCTGTGTAGAGGCTCCACTGATCACCTGACGAACAAGCAAGAGCTCTTCCTTTAGGTGATCATTGTTTGTGTGTGGCACATCGCCCTGTGTAAACTGCGATCTGTTACCCACAAACAATGAATCTGTGCGGAGATCATAGTCTATCTCTGACTCTGTATCTTGTATCACAATTGTTCAATTGTTTTTTCTGAATTTGTTACGGACTTTACTATAAAAATCAATAAAAAGAAAATTGAAAAGAATCTGCGCGGAGATGAGCGATAGCAGTAGTGATCACTTATCCCCCATATAGAGGGCATGATTGCCTCATGTAAAGGCAGCTCTCCCCTCTGCTCACCGATAAACCAATTAGGCCCCTTTCACACGAGCGTGACGGATTAGGTCCGGATGCGTTCAGGGTGCGTTCAGTGAAACTCGCACTATTTTGCAAGCAAGTTCAGCCAGTTTTTGTTGTTCATTTTTTCCGCACGGGTGCAATGCGTTTTGATGTGTTTTGCACCCGCGTGATAAAAAACTGAATGTTTACAAACAACATCTCTTAGCAACCATCAGTGAAAAACGCATCGCACCCGCACTTGCTTGCGGATGCAATGCGTTTTTCACACAGCCCCATTCACTTCTAGTGAAAAACGCAGAATATAGAACATGCTGCGATTTTCACGCAACGCAGAACTGATGCGTGAAAAACAACGCTCATGTACACAGCCCCATTGAAATGAATGGGTCAGGATTCAGTGCGGGTGCAATGCGTTCACGTCACGCATTGCACCCGCACGGAAAACTCGCTCAGGTGAAAGGGACCTTAGGGAATGAACGGTTTGTTACCGATAGTTGCCTGGAAATCGGTCAGTGTAAAAGGGCCATTAGTCTGGGCATCGAGCTTGGTTGAGAAAAGCTGCAAATGCACAAATGGTAGCTACGAGGTTTGCTAAGTACATGATTTACATGTACATGTAATTTTTTGAGGCCCCTTTCACACGAGCGGGTTTTCCGCACTGAATCCTGACCCATTCATTTCAATAGGTCTGTGTACATGAGCATTTTTTTTCACGTATCAGTTCTGTGTTGCGTGAAAACACAGGCCCCATAGAAGTGAATGGGGCTTCAGTGAAAAACGCATTGCATCCGGAAGTCAGATGCAATGCGTTTTTCACTGATGGTTGCTAGAATATGTTTGTAAACCTTCAGTTTTTTATCACGCGCCTGAAAAACGCATCAAAACGCGTTGCACCCGCGTGGAAAAAACCGGACAACTGAACGAAATTGCAGACAAAACTGACTGAACTTGCTTTCAAAATGGTGCGAGTTTCACTGAACGCACCCTGAACGCATCCGGACCTAATCCGTCATGCTTGTGTGAAAGGGGCCTAAGAAACTAAAAATGAAATATGCCTCCAGATTTAATAATAGACAAGCAGTATAGGATTATCACGCCCATCCTCGAAAGAATAAAGCTAGTTTCACACTAGAGTTAAGATCAGCCTGCCGTAGCTCTCTGGATTTGGCATAGCTGGATGTTACTGCAATGCCCGCCGACCCCATCAACTACGGTATAACGGTATCTGGTGGAGATCCAGCCTGATAAAAAGTGTTGCACACAGTGCTTTTTTGTCTGGGTAGAGGCCAGATCACCATAGGATCCCATTATAGTCAATGCCAGATCCAGAGAGCTCCGGTAAGCTGTTCTCGGCCAGAACAGACTGCTGGAGACCTATTGCAGTTGTGAAAGAAGCCTAAGTAAGTTCCTTGGTGAATAGACATAGAGTCCCAGGCAGTAGTGCATCCACAATAGAAAGGTATCGGTATCCCAAATCTTCATTTCCTACAGACACATATGACAAAGCTTAACCTTTCATCATTCAGCTACTGTATAATGTACAGTACAAGCTTCCGAACTGTCTCCTTACTCCCCACCTATTCATATCTCATACCTGCACCTTATCAATATACCCTATGCACACTACTACCCCGTGTCACTACCCCACACCACTTTATGACACAGGAGCCTTCCCCTCATCGTCGTATACACACAACTACACCATACCACTACCTATCACCCCTATGTAACATCTGACCAATGTTTCTGATCCATATACCTATTCTGGATAACTTCACCTGGAGAGTCTAGGCCTGCCCATAGTGATGGACGCCCCTTTGCCCGCCTGTAGCAGGAAGTGTTCCATGCTTGACATTGATGCACTCCTCTCGGGGACAAACCATTCATGTAGTTCTTGTATTTCAAGTTCTCCCTCACATATTGCTCACCATGAAAGGAAATGTCAAAATTTTAGAGGGATCCTTACCGAATTCAAAAGTCTTAATCCTGCATTAAGGCCATTGCCGGGGGAATCCTTTAAGGCCAATGGTTTTGGAAGTGAGCCATGGGGCTTAGTGATAGATGGGGCTTAGAGAAACCAAACCTGACTTCTTTTTAAACATCGGTTGTCTTCTGAGTTTTTGGACACTGTATTATCGATGGGGTATCCTTAGGATAGGACGATTAGATTTGGTCTGACTCCCGACACCCACACCAGCTGAATAAACAGGCCAGGACCCTCCATTGCTTAGGGCGCATTCAGACGACCACGCCATGTTTTCCGGTCCGTAAATTGCGGAACGGATCGGGGGGGGGGGGGGGGGGGCCATTATAGAAATGCCTATTCTTGTCTGCAAAACGGACAAGAATAGGACATGTTCTATCTCTTTTTGCGGGGCCATGGAACGGAGCAATGGATGCGAACAGCACACGGAGTGCTGTCCGCATCTTTTGCGGCCGCATTAAAATGAAAGGGTCCCTACACGGTCGTGTGAATGAGCCCTTAACCCAGATAGAGTGCTATATATTTGGTTATGGCTTTGCCTGGTGCTGCAGCTCAGTCCTAGTCAGGTGAATGGGACTGATTCCCAATACCAGACGCAGCCATAACCACAGTGCTTGGGTAGCAATGATTAGTGGGTCGTCTGACTGTAGCCCTACCATTCAGGTAGAAAGAAAATAAATACAGCCCCCGCCAACAGATGAAGTCCTGAAATCTAAATGCGCGTCTCCAGAGCTGTATCCAAAAGCTTCTCCATTAATTCCAATATAGAAGAAGAGGCAGCATCCAGCAATTTGAAAAAACCGGAATTAGTCTTACCGGTAATTCTGTTTCCATGAGATCATCACAACGGCATACAAGGAGATTGACCCCTGACCTCTGTAGGGGCAGGAACAGAGAAAGGTTAAATACCCTCCTCCCACCACCAACACCAGTGTTTCCAAAATCACACAGAGCAACCCGGTGGTGGAAAATAGTGAAACAAAGGTATTACTTCATACCTTCTAGAGACCTACTAGGTCAAAATGATTAAAATCATAGGGAGGGAATAACGTGCCGTCGTGATGATCTCATGGAAACAGAATTACCGGTAAGACTAATTCCGGTTTTTCCATAGCATCATCACGACGGCATACAAGGAGATATAAAAAATATATCAGTTAAGGGGGGGCTACAGCCTGGAGGACTTTCCGCCCGAAGGACAGATCAGAAGATCTGGAAAGATCCAGGCGATAGTGCTTTATAAATGTATGAATGCTGGACCAAGTGGCAGCACGACAGATTTCCTCCAGAGAAGCCCCAGCTCTCTCCGCCTGAGAGGAAGACATGGCTCGAGTGGAATGGGCCCTAATGTTGACTGGACATGTAAGGTTTTGTATCTGGTAACAAAGACAAATGGCTTCTTTGAGCCATCTAGCTATAGAGGACCGGGAGGCTTTTTGGCCCTTAAATCTTCCTCCAAACAGGACTAGAAGATTGTCAGATTTTCTAAACTTCTCAGTCACCGTGATATAGTTTAGGACTGCCCGTCTAACGTCCAGAGAGTGAAACGCCGATTCTTTATCATTAGAGGGGTGCTGGCAAAAAGAAGGTAGGGTAACCTCCTGGCTCCGATGAAAATTGGATACGACTTTGGGGAGAAATCCAGGATCCAAACGGAGAATAATCCTATCATCTAGAATACGGAGGTAGGGTTCCCTGATTGATAGGGCTTGTAATTCCCCTACTCTGCGGGCCGAAGTTATCGCAATTAAGAAGGCCGTTTTCAAGGACCATAATTTTATTGGACAGTCAGACATGGGTTCAAAGGGTGGTAAAGTAAGGCCTGTAAGAACGACGTTCAGATCCCAGGAAGGGACACGGGCGGTGATCGTTGGGCGGAGCCTCGTCGCCGCCTTAATGAATCTTTTGATCCAACGATGGCCGGCTATATCTTGGTCAAAGAAACAACCTAGGGCTGAAATTTGGACTTTCAAGGTAGAGGGTCTAAGTCCCAGGTCCAGACCCTGCTGTAGGAAATCCAGTATTCTTTGGATGTTGGGTTTACGCAAATGTGGCGATTTGTCCCCACTCCAGGAACAAAAACGTTTCCATATCTTAAGGTAAATTGCTGACGTTACCTTCTTTCTGGAGGCTTTCAAAGTAGCAATAACTCCGTCTGACAGGCCCTGAAGCTTCAGGGTTTGGGACTCAGGATCCAAGCCGCCAATTTCAGAAACTGTGGGTTTGGGTGTAGAACTGGACCCTGCTGGAGTAGATTCCCCCGCACAGGAAGGAGCCATGGATCTTGTAGGGAAAATTTTTGGAGGGATGAGAACCAGCTTCTCTTTGGCCATAGGGGAGCGATCACAATCACCGTGGCCTTGTCTTGAAGAATTTTTTGTACCACCTTCGGAATTAGAGGAAGTGGAGGGAAGGCATAGCACAGATTCCAATGCCAACGAATGGCGAAGGCGTCTAAGGCATGAGGTCTGTCCCTGGGGTTTAGGGAACAGAATGTTTCCACCTTTGAGTTTGCCCTGGTGGCAAACAGATCCACGTCGGGCATACCCCATTTCCTTACTACTAGCCCGAATATGTCTGGACTTAGAGACCATTCTGTATGGTCGATTCTGTGGCGACTGAGAAAATCCGCTTCCTGATTTAGTATTCCCTTCAGATGAACTGCCGATATCGAGGCCACATTCTGTTCTGCCCAAGCAAAGATTTTTGTTGACAGTGCTTGTAGGGTTACGGACCGCGTTCCCCCTAGATGGGAGAGGTAGGCAATGGCCGTAGTGTTGTCCGACAGCACTTTTATGTGATGATGACACAACATTTCCTCTGCTACCTTTAACACCTCCCAGACTGCTCTCAGTTCCCTGAAGTTCGATGACTGGGATCTGATCGAATCTGGCCAAGTGCCCTGGAACATACGATCCCCCACCTTTGCACCCCAGCCGGACAGACTTGCGTCTGTTATTACCTGGACCTGGGGAGTTTTCTGCCACGGATTTCCCCGAGATAAGTTTCCGTGGTCTTTCCACCAATTTAGGGACTGCAGAATCTGAGTTGGTGGACTTACTTGATGATCTAGAGAGGATTGGCACTTGTCCCAGACACTCAGGATCCAGGACTGTAGGGGTCTGAAGTGTATTTGACACCAGGGAACTGCCTGAATACAGGATGTTAGCAGGCCCAGCAGACTCATCGCCTCTCTGATAGAGCAGGATCTTCTTTTTTGAAAGGACCTGATCTTTTGTTGGAGAACTGATATTTTGTCTCGAGGTAGGAATACCGCTTGCCTTCGGGAGTCTAGGATCATCCCTAAGAAACGAACTTCCCTTGAGGGGGTGAGGACGGACTTTCCTTTGTTCACGATCCACCCCAGATCGTCTAGGATGGAGAGAAAAAGCTTCAGGTTCGAACTGATTTGGCTGAGACTTTCGCTGACTAGAAGGAAATCGTCCAAATAAGGGATTATCATAAGTCCCTGTCTTCGGGCAAAGGCGACCATCTCTACCACTACTTTGGTAAATATTCTTGGCGCAGATGAAATCCCGAAGGGAAGGGCCCTGAACTGGTAGTGATGGACGTTTCCTGATATATCCTGGATTGCAAACCGGAGAAACTTTTGTGAGTCGGTGTGAATGGGAATGTGGTAATAAGCGTCTTGTAGGTCTATTGTGCACATGAAGACGTCTTTGCTTAGCAGAGGGATTGTAGATGCTAGGGTCTCCATCCTGAATTTTTGATAACGGATGAATCTGTTTAGTGGTTTCAGGTTTATGATAGTCCGAAAAGCGCCTTCTTTCTTCCTGATTAGAAATAGGGTTGAATAGAAACCCCTGCCTCTTTCTGGAGGCGGGACCGGTGAGATTACATTCATTAAGTGAAGTTTCTGGACTCCTTGCCAAAGGTTCATTTGGAACCGTGTCAGTGAAAATTTGTTTGGGGGTCTTGAAGACCACTCTATTTGGTAGCCTGCCCCGACTACCTTGGAAATCCAGGGGTTCTGGGAGATGGATTCCCATGACCCCAGGAATCTTGAGAGTCTTCCCCCCACCCCGACGTCATTGCTTATCGGAGGATTTTGGGTGGGAGAAGGATTGGCCTCTTCCTCTTCCCCCTTTTGGATAGCTCCAACGTCCTGATTTCCCTTTCCCCCTGTAGCTTTTTTCTTGACCCGAGGAGGGGCGAAAAGGATACCGGCGTCTGGAGGGGCGATTTTCCGGAAACCCCTTCTTTCTGTCCGCGGCCTTCTCTAGAATCTTATCTAGCACCGGGCCAAACACATATTCTCCAGAAAAGGGTATGGAACAGAGCTTCAATTTAGACGTCTTGTCCCCTGACCAGCACTTCATCCAGAGGGCTCTTCTGGCTGCATTGGAAAGTGCCGCGTCTCTGGCTGAGAATCGGACTGATTCGGCAGAGGCATCCGCCAGGAAGGCCGTGGCGGATTTTAAAAGAGGGAGAGAACTAAGAATTTGTTCCCTAGATGTTCTATCCTTAATATGAGTTTCCAATTCTCCCAACCAAAGATACATGGATCGGGCGACTGAGGTAGCCGCAATATTGGTTTTAATATTGAACATGGACGCCTCCCAGGATTTCCTGAGAAGACTGTCCGCTTTACGATCCATTGAATCTTTAAGTTGGGAGGTATCTTCAAATGGGAGAGATGTTTTTTTGTTCACTTTGGCCACCTGTACATCGATCTTGGGAATTTCATTGAAAATTTTAGATTCCTCTGGATCAAAAAGCAACCTATTTTTGAACGCAGCCGGGACTCCCAGACGTCTTTCTGGATCTGCCCACTCATCAAGGACCATATCCCTAATACTCTCGTTAATGGGGAACACACGAGTTTTCTTGACTCTTAGGCCCCCAAACATTTCTTCTTGTACTGAATGGGTACGTTGCACTTCCTCCACGCCCATGGTCGACCTTACTGCCTTTAATAGGTCGGACATTTCTTCTGTAGAAAAGTAATATCTACGACTGTCATCCACTGAGTCTGTATCAGAGACTCTCTCCCCCTCTTCCCATGACTTAACGGAGTGGGCACTTTCATCCGCCATAACTTCTAGGTCCGAAGGGGACGGAGACCTAGCCCGCTTCCTCTTAGGTTGCGGCAAGTCGGGGGGATTAGTGGACAGGTGGGCCAGGGATGAACGGATCTCTTCCTGAATCATGGTTTTCAATTCCTCTTTTAAGGAGGGTGCTTCATCCCGTACAATATTAGAAATACAAGACTTGCACAACTTTTTAGGGTAGCAGTCAGGAAGTCTGCTATTGCAGGAGATACATTTGAGTGTCTTTTTGATTTTTTTCGGGGCTTCTTTAGCCTAAAAGAGAGGAGAAGGCAGGGCATCAGGGTATGACCACTAGAGGGAGAGAGAGTGAGAGCAAGAGGGGGACAGCAGAGGCGAGCTAGCTGCCCCTGGAAATAACTTCCTCTCTCTCTTTTTTCCCCCTTCCACCCATTACAGCAGGAGAGGGGGATCAACAGACTCCCTGACCTGCACAAACAATACCACCGAAGGGGACTCACAGTTGGTAGCAGCGCCGGTGGCTCAGCTCTGGGGGATCGCTCAGATGCTGACATCCTCCTCTCTGTAGGCAAGGGTTCCGCACCAGTGGGGACCGATCCTGGGAGCGTTCTGACACGGGCGGTAACCAGCGTTTATGCCTCGGTTTTAAACTGGGCTCCACGCTGCCGCCGCGACGTCACTTCCGGGTCGCCGGCCGTGACGTCAGAAACATGCGCTCCATGCGCCGGCGCGCACCCAGCTATCGCCCTTTCCTTAGGCTAGGAGGGAGTCTGCGCCAGGGACAGGCCCCGGAATAACCAGGACGAGATAGCCCTGAACCCCCTGCCCAGCGTTAGTACTTGGACCGCGGGAGGGCAGGGGGGCGCCATGCTGGATGCCGGCGTTTTCCAAAGGTAACGGAAAATAAAAAATAAACAGGTTCCATTTCCTTAGCTTCATCTCCCTGCATACAGGGAGACCTTTCTCTGCCCTGTCCTCTGTAGGGACAGGAAACACTGGTGTTGGTGGTGGGAGGAGGGTATTTAACCTTTCTCTGTTCCTGCCCCTACAGAGGTCAGGGGTCAATCTCCTTGTATGCCGTCGTGATGATGCTATGGAAAATGATGCTTTAATCCAAGAAGAGCAGTACAAGCAACCCAGAAGTGCAACGTTTCGACTAAACCTTAGTCTTCCTCAAGCATGGATTAAAGCATCATGCCGGATATGGTGGACTCTGGCGGTCTGTTCCTCCGCCGGGACAGACTACCGGAGTTCACAGCGCAGATGTGAACCCAGCCTCAGTAAGAATTCATGAACTAGCATTCAGTAACACTGCACTGCGCGGTATGTCTGCTGTAGACAGCGGCGTTGTTACCGGCATTCATGCTTCATCTAATACTAATGTGTTTTCCAGTCGTATCAAATCACAGGTTTGTTGGGTGACAACTGAGCCGCCAGGCTTCACTTATAAATCATTCACAGTGACGGGCCCCGGCATTGTGCTCAATGACTGTGCAATGCCTCGGCTAAGAGCAAGTGGTCACGACTCTGAGGTTCAAAGGACCCTTAATCCCCTCCACGCCTCCATCATTATAACAATAGTCGCTAGTATAATAATCGATTCGGTTACATGATTTTCATTTGCTCAGCTACTCAGACACAGTAATCCTTGGATTAGGGATTTCCATGTGGGGTTTAAACTGTATCATTGAGGCAAACAAATGGAGAAAGACACTTTGCAGATTCCAGGCTGAATCCATTCTGGTGTTACTGGAGGCTGCCAGCACAGGGAAGAACAAAAACCTTCTTAAAGGGGTAGTGTCACTTCAGCAAGTGGCATTTATCATGTAGAGAAAGTTAATACAAGGCACTTACTAATGTATTGGTCTAATCCATTTTGCCTCCTTTGCTGGCTGGATTCAGGTTTCCATCACATGATACACTGCTGGTTTCCATGGTTATGACCATCCTGCAATCCAGCAGCGGTGGTCGTGCTTGCACACTTTAGGGAAAAGCGTCAGCCTCTGTGATGGCCGGGACCGTGGGAGCTCACATAGGCTGGTGCTTTTTCCTATAGTGTGCTAGAACGACCATCACTGATGGATTTCATGGTGGTCGTAACCATGGAAACAAGCAGCGTATCATGTGATGGAAAAATTCATCCAGCCAGCAAAGGAGGCAATATGGACAGTCACAATACATTAGTAAGTGCCTTGTATTTACTTTCTCTACATAATAAATGCTATTTTCAGAAGTGAGACAACCCCGTTAAAGGAAAATGTACGTATGTAGGTAGTGAGAGAAAAAGGACATGCTCTGTGATGCACCATATTAAATGGCATATTCTCCCACTACACAGCAGCACAGAGTGCCTACAGGTAAATTTTTGCCTTTCTTGACCCTAAAATACAGTGGTGCAGATTTGCTAATCCTACAGATGGTGTAAGCTTAGACCGGCCGTCTGGACCTGCACCAGATTTATCACTCAGGCTGCAGGATACAGTTGGTGCATGGCCACACACATTTGCCTAACGCTTTACTAACTATTGGTTGTCTTAATTTTACTCTAGCATTATGGTGCAATTTTGGTGCTAAATGTTGCATATTAGGCCACATCCCCATCATATGACGCCGTGCTGCTTTCTGGTAGGCCACTAGCCCTTCTCGAGCTAGGTACAGAGGATCTCTCAAGAACAAGTAGGCCAAATTGCACCAATGACGTGCAGGTTGCGCCAATTTCTGTCCGATTTTCGTGCAGTTCACAACAGTATCCATTATGTCTTATAGGCCATCCAGAGCTGCACTCACAATTCTGGAGCATTCCTTACTTGTTCAGTATCTGTACTACTCTTGCAACGTACAGTCTGTTAGGTATTTTCTTAGAAAAGGTGCAGTACAGTAATCTGAACCTCCCAGAATACTACGTGACCAAGGGCACATCGACTACATGCCATCGACTCTGGTACATCGACTACATGCCATCGACTCTGGTACATCGACTACATGCCATCGACTCTGGTACATCGACTACATGCCTTGTGTGGAGAACCTGTCTCATGGTTATGGAAAGGGACTTTTGTCATGGACTCCCCTACATCCTTCTCCAGTGAAAGAATACAAGGGTTACCAGGGGCACTTATATTCATAGTGGGGAAGGATAGCACAAGATGCTGGTCCCCTGGACAAAAGTTAGCACCTTGTAACTGTTGTGTCAATCCTTCCATTCAATTTAGATTGTAAGCTCTTATAGACAGGGACCTTTGGACTCATTCCTTGTTCATTTGCTTTTATTAGTTGTTATTTTAGGCTATTTTCACACTGGCGTTTCTGGGTCCGCTTGTGAGATCCGTTTCAGAGCTCTCACAAGCGGCCCAAAACGGATCAGTTCAGCCCCAATGCATTCTGAATGGATAAGGATACGTTCAGAATGTATCAGTTTGGCTGCGTTTGGTCTCCGTTGCGTTTTTAGACGGTCACTAAAACGAAGCTTGCAGCGTTTTGATGTCCGTCTGACTATGCGGAGCCAAACGGATCCGTCCTGACTTACAATGTAAGTCAATAGGGACGGATCCGTTTTTTTTACTGACACAATAATGTGCAATTGAAAACGAATCCGTCGCCCATTGACTTTCAATGTAAGTCAAGACGGATCCGTTTTGACTTAGACTTTTTTTTGAATGAATAATGAAAACGGATCTGTTATTAACGGATACAAGCGTTTGCATTATTGGTGCGGATCCGTCTGTGCAGATACAAGACGGATCCGCATCAAACGCGAGTGAGAAAGTAGCGTTACCTGAATCGCTCCTAACTGGAGAGTCTTATACATAGATTGTTGATAACAATAACACAGCTAGATAGAAATGCTGGATTGATGCAAAATTTGGCTTGCAGTTATGTCTCAGGCAGATAAATAAACAATTACAGGTGTGGTCTGATTAGAGGCAGGCTTTCAGAGGCTACTTTTGGGTAGCGTACCTCTTGGTAAAATATCATTGACTGCTAGACATGCCTCTGCAATGCAGTTGAAGACATTTTGCCCAGCGGACACATTTTGAGCGGGAGCACATCATTGGAATGAGGGAAGCAGGATGGTTGTTTTGACAAACTGTACGCCATCTAGATCGTTCTTACCTAGTTAGGAGGTTTTGGGAGCAGTGGTTGTGTGAGGGCACCAGACAGCCCAAACACATCACCAGTAGAAGATTGTTTGATCTGCCAACAAGCACGAGCAGTTCCCACAGTTTTG
Source organism: Bufo bufo (assembly GCF_905171765.1). Classification (NCBI taxonomy): domain Eukaryota; kingdom Metazoa; phylum Chordata; class Amphibia; order Anura; family Bufonidae; genus Bufo; species Bufo bufo. The sequence goes on along the minus strand of NC_053393.1, from coordinate 446,962,571 downwards.
TTGTCCACCATCCAGACATAGGTGACACCTTCATTACACACCCCTGTCCGGACCAGGCACTTAGCACAAGGAAGTTTGGTGTCATGGGACACTCAACTCAGCGATATGTGCAGGACATCCTGTGGCCACATGCGTTGCCTTTCATGGTAGTGTGCAGGATCTACAGGCCCAGCTACAACATCTGTGGGAAATCTGTGGCAGGATACCATATAGAACCTATATGCCTCCATGCCCAACCGTATCTCATCTTGTATCCAGGCTAGTGGTGGCCCAGCAGGGTCCCAGAGCCTCCTTTCTATTGTACAGTTTCCCAATAAACTCATCATTTTGCTCTAATATTGTAATCACTTACATAAATCTTCATTACATTCACACATAGAAAGTTTCATTTGATTCCAACATCTCCTTCTTGGTGCATTATTTTAAAATTTCTTTTGTCAGAGTGTATAGATAGACAGACATCGGGATTGGCAACCGTCCAGAAATTTCTGGACAGTCCATAAAAATAGGTGACTTTTTTTTTCCTGTGTCAGTGATTTTTTTGGAGGCTGCAGATACTTGACTAGATTATTTTGGTGGTAATTATCATTCTAGAGCTCGCAGTAAATGCTGGTAAAGTGGTAATGAGTTTCTATCAGTATATTGAGCTATAGACATGTATCACTTATCATCTTTATCATTTATTATGGTTTTCCAGTTTGTCCGTAAAAATGTTGGCTGTCCAGAATTTTTTTATTTTATTTGGCATCTATCTATCCATCATCTATCTGTCATCTATCTAATATTCATCTCTAATATGTCTGTCTATCTATCTATCTATCTATCTTTTTATCATACAAATTAAAGGTTTCACAAAAAAGTTTTATATGTGAATATAAGAAAATTCCTGCACCCAGCATTGTGGTTCTTACCTTTCTGGGGATGTGGTGGGGCGCTGAGGAATCTGTTGGGGGGTCCACAGTTCAGATGACTGTAGGGTTGGGGAAAGCTCCTGTGCACCCTCATTCTGCCTGTAGTAATAAGATAGGTCGCACTGCACTGCCATCCTTCATGTTTCAGCAGGTTCCTCAGAAGAACATAGTAATCAGATTTGTTTCCAGGCTGGGAACACCTACTGAAACATACACCAACAGAACAGCAGAGGCTCCAGGTTACCGCACTGTACGCCTACACTGGTCTGATTTGTCACTTGCTGAAACTTTGATGATTGCAAGATAGCATTACATGTCATAGCTGTGAGGAGACAATGCATCTCGGTGCATTCAGTGCCAGACCAGGACTACATTTCAGCATTGCTATTTGAAAGCACATGGGCTAACTTTTGACTTTTTCACCAAAAATATGGCGCATGCACCACTCACACAAGGGACACGCATGGCACATGCACCATACACACAAGGGACACACATGGCACATGCACCATTTACATATTACTAAAGTCACACATGTATAGGACACATGCCGCACATGTGTCAGGTCACAACAGCACATGTAATGTGCATGCTGCATACACATTTGGCACACGTGCCATTCACAGGGAGCACACATGAACCACTAGCTCTGTTCAAGTCTCACACAATGGACACAAACCACACATAGGCAGGACATATGGCGCACACACGCAGCACACATGATGCACATGTACCACACATATAACACACACGCAGCACATACAATATATAGGTCTCCTGCATACAGCCATATTACGACTCTGTACAAGTTCTAAGTGGTACAGATTTGCAATGCAGCCAGTACTGAACCTCCAAATGTGTAAGACCTTATTCACACGTCGGTGATTCATGGACGTGTGCCGTCTGAGTTCTAAACGGGCAGCACACATACCCATCTTACACATTTTAATGGGTGTATTCGGTCCGTTGGTCTGTGGTTTTATCACGGAAGCATGCTCTATTTTGTCTGTGTTTACAGACCCTTCGTGTTCATTATAGTCTATGATTCCATGAAAAACGCGAATGCCATCCGTGTTTCGCGGACCATTTACAGTAGATGCTCTGAAAATAAATTTTCCGCTGTGCGGTGTCTATGGAACAAGGATGACACATGGAGAGCAAAAAATAAAGACACACGGACCAACCACAGATTCTTCACGGATGAATCCCGACCATCATAAGGATTTCATCACGAACACAGACATGTGAATAAGGCCTAATACAGAGGTTTGTTTTCTGTTTGATTTAGTAAAAAAAGAACAGTGTTCCAGCTTCCATCAGATGCCATAATAAGGAGGCATTTCGAGGAATTAATTGTTCCATTTGTGCCATTATTCTGCTGGAAGAAAGTCACAAATTTTGGTGCCCTGGCCTTATCGGTGGCCTAACCACCAGTGATTGGATGAACAGGTAATTCTGGCTTTCCGAGATACGTAAGAAAGTGGAAAGCAGCAGGGACCTAAGCAGTGCACCTGCAGGGTATCCGTGAGTTGATTGAGTGAGTTGTCTTTGCTATTTTTAATATTGTATGTCCTTTTTTTTAAACAAAAATTTCTTCGTGGAAAACCCCTCTACCCTAAAAAGCTTTGTCTTCTGAGGCAACCACTTTATTTATGAATGACTATACCTGCTGTAACTCATGTGGTATGGGGTTACTTTGTTTACCATGGTAGTTAACATGGTCAGTTTTATACTGTTTAGACTGTTTCTTAGCAGATTTTGGGGATGAAAAGGGTGTTTTAAAGGAAAGAAAAATAAAGACCAGTGTTGAAATGGTGACTTGCTACAGCAACAACCTTCCCCGTCCTTCTGTCTTCTGTAGGAGATAGAAAAAAACGAACACGAATGCCCTTAGACTTCGTTGACATCTCCACTAAATATTTCTGTTTCATAGAAGCAAAACAACGAGAATAAAGGAAGACCAAGATCTAAGGCAAAATGGAATCCATGACCTGGTGTTTTATTAGACAAAATAGTACGCAAGCTGCGTTTTTACCCTGCTTTTTGAACGGGGCCTCCAACTAGCCTTGGTTTGTTCTCATCTAAAATGGAGCAGACAAACCACCAGCAGATGAACTGCTGTTCTGTTCGGTTTCTTATAGCGGTTTTGTGGGCTGTATGCTTTTATATACATTAGCCCTCCTATTCATAGAGGCTTTCCAAATATTTCCTTCCCTCTTTCCAATGCTGGCGGACCTTGCATGCAAACATTGAAGGAGCGCTCATATGTAATGTGGCTATGTGCCTGCACCCTTAGAGCAGGCTTCTACCACCCTACAATACGTTCATAATACACATACATATATTCACTAGGGATTGCTCTTTAAAGAGCACTTGCCCTCATTATCCTGTAGACGCACACTAATGATCTGGAGGCTGACATACCAGTGAAAGAGACGCTCTCCCTCCCGCTGACATTCTTATTCTGACACCATGTGTGTAGTCCGGGAAACTGTTTCCCTAGGGCTCTGTAGTGGAATACACATAGATACTGTTTCCCAGGACATAGAGGTAGTAAAGCCTATTTAAACCTAACATTGCATTAATTATAAAGGTCTCTGCTCTGGGATCTCTAGGAGCAGCCTCCATTGTGTCTTATGATTAAAGATACCACAAGTCAATAAAGTGCTTTACCTGCATTAACAAACAGCTTTTTTTTTTTCTTTTCATGATGTTTTTGCTTTTTTTTCCAATGAGTGAACTTATTGTTCCTTGTCTTGTAGAGTATTACAGTTTTTTTTTTCTTTCCACGTACAATAGCACAGCATTGATGTAAAAGAATAAAACTTTCAGTAAACCTACAAATCGCATTTAAATGCATGAACCACAATTCTCCACCATGTATTTATAATCAAAGCTGTTCCCGGTACAGATATCAGTCATACGGTAAAAGAGCAGGACAGAATTGTGGCAAACTGCAAAATTTGACAGCACTGTGTGAATATACTCTAATAGCAACAGGCCATACCGTAAAAAAATAATAATATCCTGCCTGCTGATAAAGCAGTAGGGCAGCTGCAGGGAATATGAATTTCTGGTAACATCCTGGCTCTGTTATACGCTCTGCAGCTCTTGTTTTTACGTGATTTGTATTAGTGTCATTTGTAGAGATTTCTATCATATTAATGTATGTTCCATTTAAGATTTCCTTTGACTGGAACTAAAGTGTGAATTTGAAGCCATGTAAAACAGCCTCATACAGCAATTCTTCCTCCACTGTTTTTAGAGCTTGCGCAGAAAGTACGTGGGTGTTGTGCATTAAGCGCTTGAGCTTGGAATTCTGCATGAAACTTCAAATGAACAATTCTGACATTGCATTTGAGAAAAGTGGGGAATATTTACTAAGGCGAGTTTTACATTAACGTTATAGTTCCAACAGAGATAATATTTGGCGGGTAGCAGCCGGATCTCCGCTGGACCCCAATATAGTCAATGGGGATGGCCGGCATTGCAGTAACATCCAGCAATGCCAGATCCAGAGAGCTCCAACAGGTTGTTCTCTGCCAGAACAGTCTCCCTGAGAGCTTACCGCAAGTGTGGCTCACGCAGTTGGACCAATACCCAAAAACAACAACTGTACAAAGACCAATGTTACCAATACTATCACTATTAAACCACCACCACGTGATGACTGAATGTTACCACAATACTGGTACTAAATAAAATCCACTATACAAAAACCAATAAAACCCTTACACAGTGGTAGACATTTGCGTTACATAGTTGTTCTGCAGACCATATAAATGAACGCAGTATAGTAAAAGTCAATGACTTACAGTTGACGTATGTATTCTTTGAGTTGATTTGTTCTCTTTTCCCATCTTTTCCATCTTTTCCACCATGACAGCTCCTATCATCTATGACTTGTGTCTGCAGAGTTTTCAACAGAGACATGTTTGGCTCCTCACTTTTCCAGAATCCTTCCTACCTTTTCCAAACCACAACCTTTCCTCCTGCTGACATCTCCTAGAAATTAGCAGTAGTGCACCACTTTTGCCCCATAGACAGTGATATTTCTCACTGTATGGCCTTTTCGAGGTAATAAATGGCCTAAGTAATCCTTAAAAAGTAATAAAGTCCAGCTCCGTAGGTTCCTGCCTCTTTTGACTGGTTTTCCAGTCCTTGTCTGCCAACTTCCACATGGATGGGGTCAAACCAACAGTGACGTGGCACTTGGTGAAACGTTACCGCTGAGTCCATTCATTTGCTGCAGTGGTGCATGTGATCCCGTCCATGAGGGTTGGCAGGTGGGGACTGGAAGTGCAGTAAAGACAGCCCGGGAGCCACGGAGCTGGAATGGAGCAGTGGGGAGCGGGTAAGTATAGATCTATTTACAGATACCACTGGGGGAGGAGTTTAAAAAATCCTGGACATCCTCTTTAAGGTTTAAATTAAAGGGTATAACCCACAAAAAATATTCTACAGTTTTCAAACCAGCACCTGGATCTGAATACTTTTGTATTTGCATGTAATTATTATTATTTTTTTATTAAAGAATAATCATACAAAAAATAAAACATCAATATAATCATTTCCATTTTCTTATTTCTTAAATCTTACTCCCCCAAATCCTTCCCAAACCCCACACCCCCCTCCCTTTCTCATCCCCGCCGACAAAGGCGGAACGGGGACAATAGGAAGGTTGAGGCAGGAGTCATTAAAATTTCCATTCGCCCCAGCATTTCTTTGTTTATATAAGATTTTTTCATAACTTTTAATCTTGTTAATGGGACCTATCCATGTATCAATACTAGGAGCATTAGATGAAAACCAAGCCCGTGCAATCAAGAGTCTTGCTAAAAACATTATCTTTAGCAAAAGGATCCTTTTATATTTATGGTAACCTACTTTAGATAAATCACTCAAGATACAGGTCTCTGCCATAAATGGAATCGCCACTTTCTATTTTTGAGTAATATGATTGTGTATTGCCCTCCAATATTCTTGTAGTTCTCTACAGATCCAAAACATATGTAGATGATCAGCCTCAGGTGTATCACACCGTAGACAGTTGGAAGTGTTTCTCAAACCCCATTTATTAAGCCAAAAGGGTGTAATATAAATTCTGTGTAGAATATTAAATTGAACCAATGTGTGACTGAAATTGTGAAAAACTAATGCCACTTTCTCCAGTATACTATCCCAATCAGCCAATTGAATCATTGGGCAGTCCCTTCTCCAAGCTTTTTGCCCAGGGGACTGCAAATTAATAAATCGTGCCTTAAGTAAATATCTATAACAGTGAGAAATCTTAATCCTCTGTGTCGGGTTTACTATCAAATCATGCAAAAATGTGGAAGTGTCAATATCAAACAGCGATTTTTCTTTTATAGTAAAAAGTGGCGAACGTAACTGAAAATACCGAAACCAAGATAAGTTAGAAATAATTTCACTTTGTGCTAACTCTAGAAAAGAAAGAATACATCCATTTCCAACCACCTTTGTAAGATACCGAATGTTATTCTTTTGCCAATATTGATCCCCAACAAGTTCGTTTAGGGCCTGTAGATGATAATTATGCAAGAGTGGCCAATCTCTGATAGTACTCCAGGACTTAATCAGTAGCTTCGAGGCGACTATATAGTCCTGTTGAGAATTGATTAATTGACCAGATTCCAGCAAAGAAAAGATATTATCATGTAGCGACCTGTTCACCCAAATTCTACATAGTGGACTTTTATCCCATTCATGGTACAACCATAGCTGTGATGCTATAAAGTAGCCTTTGAAATAGGGGAGATTTAATCCTCCCTGTTCCATTGCCTTATAAAAATGCTCCAATTTAAGCCTGACTCGCTTCCTCCCCCAGAGTAGATCATTGATAATTCTCTCAATTAACTTGAAAAACTTATCTTCAGTCCACACTGGAGAATTCCTAAAGGTGTACAATAATTGGGGTAATATCACCATTGTAACGGCACCCCAGGCATAAAAGGGGTTAAAACAGTTTAGGCGATATTCCCCTTCCAGAGCTACAGGCACAGCTACTTACAGAACACCAAACTCCCGAACGGCATACAAGGGAATGCTCCAAACTCCCGAACGGAACCTCACGAATAGCTGCTAGCAGACGAATAGGAAACACACCCAAGTGGCTTAGACTCCTAGCAATTAGTCTCTAACAGCATATAGTGAATCCCCCCAAAAACGAGACCAAGCTCTGTGTTGAGGGTAAAGCAGTGGACAACCAGAGCTGTGTGTTTATTGTTCTTATACACATTCTTACACATTAGTACCACCCACAGGGTTTTGTAAAACAACCAGTAAACACGTACAATACACTCAGACACTCCCACACAAAATCCTCCCCTCTGCCTGTGATACAATTACCTTACACAATGGGTTAATGTAATTATCACAGGCAGGAGAATACACAGTGTTACACAATGTCTTCTGTCCTGGAGACAATTGGGAGTAATTAAATTATCTCTCAGGACAAAGGGAAATCGCCAATACACACGTGGGGACAATAGGACAGAAATCGCTATTTAAATATACAATGTCACAACCATTACAGTAAACATAGACATTTAACATATCCCCAGATAGCTTCGGTCTGAGTGCATTCAATTATTAGGTGAATGGCACTCAGACTACCCGAATACAGTTCAATTGCCATAGAGTTTAAGTTTAGCATGGGCTGATGAGAAGGCCCATAATCCTGGGGCAAGAGGCTGGCAACCAGGCTTCTCCAGCACCCAGTGGCAAGGTTGGTTTTGCCACAACCATCTTCACCAATGATATCAAGACCAGAAACTTCACCAAAGGAATTAGTAACTCGAATTAGCCTCAGAAGTGTAGTTATAGTTTGTCGTAGATAAAATAAAACATCATCAGCATATAGGGAAATACGATCTTCTATTCCCATTATCCCAAAGCCTTCAATTATAGGGTCTTGTCTGACTCTAGCAGCAAGGGGCTCGATATAAATATCAAAACGTAAGGGAGATAGTGGACATCCTTGACGAGTGCCCCTCCCCAAAAGGATACACCTTGTAAGCATCTTATTGATATTCCACCTCTCTAAAAACCTCCAGAGGAATCTCCACTCCACCCTGTCAAAGGCTTTAGAGGCATCCAAAGACAGGATGGAGCGAGAACACCCCCTTCCCCGAGGACTAAACGTTGGTAAAAAGGTGGTGCAAGTTATAATGAGTACCCTTATTAGGAATAAACCTATTTTGGTCGGGATGTATAATATGTGAAATAACCCTAGACAGCCTAGTAGAAAGAATCCTTGAGAGAAGCTTCACATCAGTATTTAATAAAGAGATCGGCCTATATGAGCCCATATCTAAGGGATCTTTACCTTTTTTCAATATTAATACTACTACAGCCTCTGTCATTGATTCCGGTAGACTACCATCCTCTATTGCCTCAGTAAATACCTTCAGAAGACGGGGAAAAACCACCTCGCTATATTTACGATAAAATTCATATGGGAGTCCATCAGATCCCGGAGAAGAGTTTCCCGCGCAGGCCTTCAGAGCAGCCTCTAGTTCTAGGAGGGAAAGGTTCGCGTCTAGGGATTCTCTTTGAGCATCTGTAAGAACTGGGAGAGAGATAGAGTCCAAATATGAATCAATCATTTCATATGGGAGACTATTTTCTGATTTATATAATTCCGAAAAATATTTCCCAAATGCTTCTTTAATGGATTCTTGATCCCGGATACTTATGCCATCAGGAGATGTAACCTATCTCTTTTTTTGGATCCTGATTAGAGATCACTCTAGCCAACATCTTCCCTGGGGGACCTGATTCAGAGAAAAATATCTGTCCCTTGAAAAAAAGCCTTTGCTGAGCCTTATCCAAAAGAAAATCGGAAAAGGCCTGACTTTTCCTCTGCATATTTTCCCTAGCTTGTTCTGTATTCTTAGTGGAAAAGTCATCCATAGCAGCAGTCACTGCTTCTTGCAGCTTTCTCTCTTTCTTAGCATATCTCTTTCTCAGGTTAGATATATTACTAAAAAACACCCCTCTCATGTAGGCCTTAAAGGGATTCTGTCATCAGAAATTACTCCTATAACCTAAACATATGGCGATGTCCCTAGTAATTCAGTGAATCCTAAAGTGACTTTATCAAATGATCCTGTGGCTCTATAATCATAAAAAAGACGTTTATATCACCTGTCAATCAATTCAAAATGTGTCCAAGGGGACGTCTCATGCTGAAAGGTGCCCAGCTGCAGCCATCTCGTTTATGTGCCCAGCGCCGCCTCCTCAAGTGAAATCGCCGCCCTCCCTTTTGTTATATCCGCCTACTTCAGTTTGTGGCCGCCTCTGTAACCTCCGCTCGCTTCAGCCAGATCCCGCGCGTGCGCACTAGGTATAACCTGATGCGTCCGTGCGGACTATTGGCATCGGCCTCGTTTAGCGAAGTGCGCATGCGCCGGCCGGCGCACTTCGCTCGAACCTCCACAGACCGCCCTATTACAGCCCATCCCAGCCATCCAACCTCCTATAGCCGGCTTCAAAGGTGTTCGGAGGTTTGGATCGCACAGGCTGGATTTTTGAGAGGCTCCCTTTAGATTCTATTCAATAATATAAGGTATATAGGAAAAAATATATAGAACATTGTTGAATAATTATACTTTATAAATATCTATCTATATATATATATCTAGTTAGGATGGCAATACTATCAAAATTACAAAGATAGTTATATAAATATAATGGACACAATGGGGAGGCTATTCACAATAAGGAATAGTGGAGGTTAAAAAGATATTGGCACAACTATAAATATGTATAAACACAGCACCAAGGGGACAATTTGTATTATATATTCTATCAATTTATATTATTATATTCAGTTCACCAGGGGCATAGTAATTATAAGGAAGCCTATACATATACACTCACCTAAAGAATTATTAGGAACACCTGTTCTATTTCTCATTAATGCAATTATCTAGTCAACCAATCACATGGCAGTTGCTTCAATGCATTTAGGGGGGTGGTCCTGGTCAAGACAATCTCCTGAACTCCTATTCAACAATGTTCTATATATTTTTTCCTATATACCTTATATTATTGAATAGAATCTAAAGGGAGCCTCTCAAAAATCCAGCCTGTGCGATCCAAACCTCCGAACACCTTTGAAGCCGGCTATAGGAGGTTGGATGGCTGGGATGGGCTGTAATAGGGCGGTCTGTGGAGGTTCGAGCGAAGTGCGCCGGCCGGCGCATGCGCACTTCGCTAAACGAGGCCGATGCCAGTTGTCCGCACGAGTGCATCAGGTTATACCTAGTGCGCACGCGCGGGATCTGGCTGAAGCGAGCGGAGGTTACAGAGGCGGCCACAAACTGAAGTAGGCGGATATAATAAAAGGGAGTACGGCGATTTCACTTGAGGAGGCGGCGCTGGGCACATAAACGAGATGGCTGCAGCTGGGCACCTTTCAGCATGAGACGTCCCCTTGGACACATTTTGAAGTAAATGACAGGTGATATAAACGTCTTTTTTATGATTATAGAGCCACAGGATCATTTGATAAAGTCACTTTAGGATTCACTGAATTACTAGGGACATCGCCATATGTTTAGGTTATAGGAGTAATTTCTGATGACAGAATCCCTTTAAATGCGTCCCACACCAAGTGAGTCCCTGCTGAATTATAATTAGTATCCCAAAAGAGTTCTATCTTCTGTTTGATCAAATCATGGTTATCCATTATAGAGATCCAATGAGGATTCAATCTAAATGGAGGCCTAGCATTATATTTATTCTGGACCAAGCATAATTCAACAACAAGAGGTAAATGGTCGGACAGGGACCTATCTTCATATTTTATATGTTTTATGTACTTCAAGTAATTTTTATTTTTCAAAGCCAGATCTATTCTGGACATCGACCTCCCAGATTTACTAACACAAGAATATACTCGTTTCCCCTTTCCTAAATATCCCCATATATCCACAAAGCCGGATTCTTGGCAAGAGCAGGCCAAGGGAGACCCTTGACGTGCTACATACAGTACGAATCTCTATCCGTCGAGACCCCATCCTTTTCTGGATCAATAACACAGTTAAAATCCCCCATAACTATGACAGGGCATTCAGGCCACCGATCCATAAAGGTTAATAGACAATTAAGTACATGAAGAGAAAAGGGGAGAGGAATATAAATAAAAGCCAGAATGCATACTTTTCCAAATAGATTCCCATGGAGAAAAACAAATCTCCTCCGGTTGGTCTATGGAGGAGGCCCGGCAGACAAAATCAATCCGTTTATGAATTAATACTGTTACTCCTCTTGAATAACTTGAAAAAGTTGAGTGATAAGTCTGTGTGGCCCATCTCCCACCGAGTCTAGGGATCTCCCCCTCAGCAAAGTGGGTCTCTACTAAGCTAACAATAGCTGGAAGGTGTCTTCGAACCTGATCACAAACTGCCTGTATTTTTACTTTATTACCAAGCCTACAAACATTCCAGGTTAAGATTCTAACCAACATCAATAAAAAAAATAAAAAATAAAAAGTACCCAATTCCTACATCTCCTCCCCCCATCCTGGGAGACGCATCGCGACCCACCCCAGAACCTACAAACTACCCCCCTCCATCTTTTAATCCGCCACCATCCTGGACAGATCTCTCCACTAAGACCACCTCTCACCCCCCCCCCCCCCCCCATCCGCCACCATGATAAAAAAAATAAGGAAATGGTTCAGATATTATTCTGCTCAAGCCAATCCACCACAAGGTCAGGAGTGTAAAAAAATAAGAGTCCCACTGTTGAAAATTATCCGCAGTTTAGCCGGGTACACAAATGAATATTTAATGTTATTTTCACGAAGCCGTCTCTTAACCTCGATGTAGCTACGTTTTTTATCTTGGATATCCTTAGAAAAATCAGGAAAAAAAGACAGTCTGCTTCCATTGTAGAAAATAGGAAGACACTCCCTTGCCCTTCTAAGGATCATGTCCCTATCTCATGAGACAAGTATCTTCGCAAGAAGCATCTGCGGTTGCCTTCCCGGAATTGATTTGCCTTCTGGGACTCCATGGGCCCTCTCCACTAAAAACAGTGGAGAGAAGTGGTCTTTTCCAAACATTTCCAAAATTACGTTTTGAATCATATCAGCCGGATTGTCCCCCTCCATACCTTCTGGTAGGCCCATTATTTTCACATTGCTTCGCCTAGAGCTGTCTTCGAGATCCACTATCTTTATTTTAAGAGTGTTGGCTTTGGATCTCAACATAGGGATTTCCATTTTGGCCATTTTCACTTCCTTCTCCAGGACCTCTACGGATTTTTCTATGGTGGATACTCTGTCTCGTATTTTAGAAACCTCATCTCTTATCAGGGCCACATCGATCTGAATTAACCCAAGTTGAATAGAGATGCCTTTAATTAATTCTCAATTTTTTTTGACCACACCTAAAATTTAATTTAATGGACAGACAGTATAATCATCTCTCTCCACCCCCACCTCCTTAATGTAGTAATAAGAGGCTTCATCGATATTGGTTCCACTTTTTTTAAACTACATCTGCATCTTGCGACCCTTTATGTCCTGCTCTTGTGGTGACAACCTTTGGGGATTTCAAAAACGGATCAATTTTAGGCGATTCTGTAGTTTTTTGGCCTGTATGCTCAGCAGAACGCCTATTTTGCTTGGGGGCCATTTTTTCCCCTGCTTTCCACTCCTCCTCTTTTTTCCCTTTGTACTTTCCCCTTTTTTAAATTTTATAATATATAATATATATATATATATACATACAATATATATATATATATATATATATATATATATATATAAATGATGGAAGTTCAGGGCAGCACACCTTGTAGCAAGTGATGGGTGCCAGCGATGTCGACACTCGACCAAAGTGTCAAATAACAGGAGAAATAAACACACCGCAGCACATCCGCATGGTGAAAAAATGGTGGGATCCTTTATTCACCCAAGCAGCGATGTTTCGGTCCGCTTGCTGGGAACATTTTCAAGGCTTGAAAATGGTCCCAGCAAGCGGACCGAAACGTCGCTGCTTGGGTGAATAAAGGATCCCACCATTTTTTCACCATACGGATGTGCTGCGGTGTATTTATTTCTCATATATATATATATATATTTTATTTATTTATTTATTTTTAAATATTTTTTCCCCCCTTTTTTTTCTTTTCTGTTCCCCCCTTATCTTTCTTTTCTCTCTTTAATTTCTGGATTTCTCCTCTCCCTCCTCTTTTATCTTATTTATACTAGTTGCCAGGAGAAGGAATAAGAATCAAAACAAAACAGTTCATCCAAAACAAAAAACTAAAAAAGTTCACCCAGGGTGCAGCAATCATCAGTTCATCTAGATGGTCATAAGGGCAGCCAGTAGTGATGGACGAACATCGGCCGGGACAATTCACGAATGCACGTTTGCGATCAAATGTTCGTGAACCGCGCGTTTGCGGCGGACCACATTCACTTTAATATGGCAGGCGAACCTGAAAAACCTTCAGGTCATATTTGCAGCTAGCAAACACACATATTGAAAGTAGACAAATAGTCCCACAACATGGACAGTGATAATATCAGAGGGGGATCATTGGTAAAAACTCCCACAAAAAATATGTATTTTAATCAGGGGCCATTTTTATGCATCTTAAAGGAAAATTAGGCGTATTTCTGACACAGATTGTGGCGCAAAGGTCCTTAGCACCGCAATCTGCATATTTTTCACGCCCATGCCAGGTCTAAAAAAGGATGGTGTGGGCAGGGAAAGGGATACAGTTATTGCCATCCAGTTATTGGATACCACCGTCATACATTGACCGGATAACACCTCTGTACAGTGACCGGATAACACCGCCATACTGTGACCGGATAAAAGGGTATAAGAGGGCACAGTACAGGGAATGACTAGGGGCACTGCACAGGGTGTGGTAAGAGGGCACAATGCAGGGTTTAAGGGGGCACAGTACGGGGTGGGGGGCACAGTCACATGACCCTGTGACATTAGAAGGTCCTTATGGTGAATGCGGTTCATACGACACCATAATGAGAGGCAGAGGAGTGAGACAAGGGTGTGATTATGTGGCTAGAGATAAAAAATGTTACTGTTGGCCAGTACAGGCCCCAAAAATTAGGCAAAAGGCATTCACCTGATAGCAAAGAACTTTGGATTCTGTGGCTGGAGGTACATTAAGCGGTCACAGGATAAATATGTAACTGTCGGCCAGTACAAGCCCCACAAATTAGGCATTCACCTGACATAAAAGGCCTTTTATGCTGCTGTATATACAGTACATAAGGCAAGGACCATTCTTTGTTCTGTGTGGTGGTGGATATGTGTGGGCTGGCATGAGGAAATTCAATTACACGTGGTCATCACAGGTGTTGAATTCCTCCGAGATCCATCCCTCATTAATTTTCATGTGAGGTAGTCCACACTGTCGTCAGCTAGGCGAGTGCGCTTATTGGTCACAATCCCCCCTGCTGTTCTGAATGTCCTTTCGGACAGGACACTCGATGAGGGGCAAGCCAAGAGTTCCATGGCAAATTGTGCCAGCTCTAGGCACAGGTCAAGCCCGCACACCCAGTAGTCATAGGGTTCCTGGCTTCTCAGAGCGTCCACATCGGCCATTAACCCAATGTAGTTGGACACCTGTCGGTCTAGGCATTCCCTGAGGCTGGATCCGGCGGGCGGCTGTCGATGGGTTGGCTGCAAGAATTATCTCATATCCAAAGTGACCAACACATCTTCAAACCGCCCTCTTTTTGCAGGTGTGGTAGGATTGGTACCCGCACCTGTTTCGCTATGGGTGGAAATTCCTCTGCCAGTGCCCGCAACAGCAGAATGCAGCATCTCTCGCAGCAAGGCCTGGAAATTCTGCATTCTGACAGCCCTCTGTGACGCTGGTAACATGTCCGCCATTTTGTGTTTGTACCGGGGTCTAAGTACGTTACCACCCAGTACAGGTCCTTGACCTTTATGCTTTTTATATAGGGGTCCCTCTTTAAACACTGGAGCATGAAGGCTCCCATTTGCACTAAATTGGAAGTGGTGGAGCGACCCTGGCTTCTGCTTATCGCCCAGGAGAATGTCATCCTCGGTCTCCTCCCCCCAGCCACGAACAACACCAGGGATCCCCGAAAAGTTTAAAGCCTGCTCTTCTTGCTCCTCCTCCCCCCAGCCACCATCCTCCTCTGACTCCTCTTCAGACTCCTGTTGACTTGTCTCAGATGGAGTAACCCCCCCTGGGAATTCATTCAGCATTGCGACTTCCTCATCTTCCAGCTCCTGCTCCTTGACGGCTTGATCAATGACACAATGCAATGCACGCTCCAGACAGAAGGAGTAAGGTACGATGTCACTAATGGCGCCCTGGCTGCGACTGACCAGTTTGGTGATCTTATCAAATGGCTGCAGAAGTCTGCATGCGTCGCACATGAGCAGACACTGGTGCGGTGAAAAGAAACCAAGCTCCCCAGAACCTGTTCTGCTGCAGAGTTCGTACAGGTAGTCGTTAACGGCACATTGCTACTGGAGCAGCCTATCAAGCATATACAAGGTGGAGTTCCAGCGCGTTGGGCAGTCACAAATCAGACGTCTGACTGGCAAGTGGTGTCGCTGCTGAACGTCAGCAAGGTGGTCCATGGCCGTGTAAGATCTTCTAAAATGGCCAGAGATTTTCCTGGCCTGCCGCAATACATGCTGGACCCCGGGGTATTTGGCAACGAATGGCTGCACGACTATGTTCAGGAGGTGTGCCATGCACGGCACGTGTGTAATTTTGCCCTGTTTCAGCGCGCTCAGCAGATTGTCACCGTTGTCGTACACCACTTTACCAACTGTCAAATTAAGCAGGGTTAGCCACTGATAGGCCTGTGACCGCAGAGCTGAAAGCAGTGCAGGATCGGTGTGGCTCTTGGCTTCAAGGCACAACAGCCGCAGCACAGCATGGCAACGTCTCACAAACATTTGGGCCACGGAAGCCTGGCTTGTGCCAGATGAACGCAATGGTGGAAGGTGGAGGACAAATGGGAGGAGAGAGGAGAAGGAGAAGAGGCAGGACGCGGATCGCCGGGAGTGTGGCTTTGTGGGTTCTGACGGCGTTGCTCCCACTGTGCTCGGTGATGGGAGGCCAGGTGCCTTCTTAAGGCAGTCGTCCCTAGGTGAGTGTTGGGCTTACCATGACTTATGCGTTGACAGCACGGGCTGCAGATGGCAACACTATTGTCAGCAGCTGACACGTTAAAAAAAGCCCACACTGTGGAGCCATGTGCCGGCGTCCTGGGAGCGCAAGATGTGACCGTGCATGGTGGATGGCTCGCTCCACATACTTTTGCAGTCTGCTTTTTGCCTCCTCTGCACTGCGAGTTCTGCCTGCTTCTCTTCCCTATCTGGTGCTCCGTCTCTCCCTCTGAACTCCCCTCCTCTTCCTCTCTTGTGGGCACCCATGTGACATCCATCAACACGTCATCATCATCACCTTCACCACCAGATCTAGGAGTAGGCAGCAACAGCGGGGACCACCCTACTTGGGCTGATCTGGGTGGCGGCCGTTACCAAGAATGGCTGCGCATCGGTAAGGTCTGGGTATGGATGGGAAAATAATTCCTCTGACTCGAGTGGAGGGGCTATGGTGGTAGTGGTGGTGTCTTTGGGGGTGCACACAGCGGAGAGTGAGGAGGGTGCAGATACAGAGGATGAGGAGGGTGCAGAAGCGGAAGGCTGAGTGAGCCACTCAGCCAACTCTGGTGCGTCCTTTGACATAATCGAACGCTCCTTCTCCAACTTCCAACTTAGGCTCCGGCCTGGCGCACCTGCCCAACCCCTACCACCCCTGCGGAACGGCCTGCCTCTTCCTCTGCCTGTCATTTTCAAAATGACCCTGTGACAAAGTCCCTAGAGAAGAGCAGTATTTGTGGAAGCTGATATATTGCAGGCCTCAATCAGTTGTTAGTTGAAGCAGGTATATCATAACCTGTTCTGTCCCCACATGAAGGCGAATGAAGGTGTAACTGATAATGGCTTTGTGACTGGCCTACCTTCGTATCCAAGCAGTGGAGCAGACCGGACCGGCAGATGCTCAGGTTAGATGGATCCAGACATAGACATGAGGATGCAATCAAACGTGGGTTTATTTGATCCAGAGCAGTGACATACAGTGATGGAATACAGTAGATGCTGTCATGTGGATGTCTTTTCTGAGGCTAACTGCTGAGGCAACTGCTGGTCAAAAACTGATGCCTTCACAAGCCGAGGTGCGTGTCTCCAGTCACAAAGGATGCAGCA
The DNA here is from genome assembly GCF_905171765.1 of Bufo bufo. Lineage (NCBI taxonomy): Eukaryota > Metazoa > Chordata > Amphibia > Anura > Bufonidae > Bufo > Bufo bufo. The sequence goes on along the minus strand of NC_053393.1, from coordinate 446,945,389 downwards.
CTGAAAAAGGCTACAGGAAGTGACCAGGCCCAAGGCTGCTAAAACCACGCCCAGAGATAAAACTTTATTTAACAAGAACGAAGGCGTGCAGCATACAAATTCCGGCCAGCAGATGGCAGCAGAGAACAGTAGACTTAAACAACATAGGTAAAACAAGAAATAATACAGTGCAGAAATTCAATATGAAAGGAACAGCACACTCCCCGTCTGAAATTCACTTTGGGGATTTCACTATGACGAATGTCCATAAAATATAAACAACCTGTAAAAGAAAACATGTTAGAATGCAAACATAGATAGTCCTGTTTTCCAACTTGAAATGGAGAAGATCTGCGAAGCTAGATACAGTCCTGTTCACCCATCAGGGACGTTCTCGATGGGTCTCATCCAACTGGAGAAACGTTCAAAGCGCTGACAACCGAAACTGGCGGTTTGCGTAGTTCCAGTGACTAGTGCACTAACTTCAGTGCGGATTTCTGGATCATTATCCGGATCCTGGATGCTGAAAACTTCCTGTACACATTCGTCCGCCTCTCCAAGTAGAAACTCTGGACCTGTAAGCCAAGTAGAGTTAGTAAGGGAACCTATAGACATAGGTCTAGTGGCATGATCTGCTGGATTAAGTTCGGATGGTACAGGTTTGGAGGACCTCCTGATCCTCTCTATGCGGTTACTAACGTACACATAAATTTGCTTGGTCCGATTGTGGATGTATCCTAAAACGACCTTACTGTAATACTGGACTTCGGCGATGTCGACACCCAGTTCTTGTTGTACGAAATCCGCAATCTCCACTGCCAACACAGTCCCACAGAGTTCCAGTCTGGGAATAGTATGATCTGGCTTGGGGGCTAACTTAGCCTTACCAAAGACGAATCCAACGTGATTTTGGTTGTTGGGTTCTGTGACTTTCAGATAGGCAACCGCTGCGATGGCCTCCGTGGAGGCGTCCGAGAACACGTGGAGTTCTTTCTTTATGCTAGAGGAAAGTGAAGTTTTAATATAGCATCTCGGGATGTGGATCTCATCCAAGACACACAAGGATCGCTTCCAGGTTTCCCATTTTTGCTCTTTCTCGGGGGGAAGTGGGGTATCCCAATCCTTGACTGTTTCAGAAAACTGTCTCAGTAAAGATTTACCTTGTATGGTAATGGGCGCTACAAATCCCAGCGGATCAAATAGGCTGTTTACCACTGATAGGACGCCTCGCTTTGTGAATGGCTTGTCTGCACAACTTATCTGAAAACCGAAGGAGTCAGCTGAGAGATCCCATCTGAGGCCCAAGCTCCTCTGCACAGGTGGACTGTCCAGTCCCAAGTTAATGTCCTTGAATCCTGGTGCATGATCGCCTAATTCGAAGGCCCTCATAACGGCCAGGCTGTTTGAAGCAATTTTGTGTAGTCCAAGTTTAGCTTGGTACAACATACTTTGAGTCCTTTTGAGCAGATCGATAGCCGCTTCTTCAGTCGGTAGTGATTTGAGTCCATCGTCTACGTAGAAGTCCTTTTCTACAAAGTCTCTGGCATCTTTACCGTACTTGGATTCTCCCTCTAATGCAGTGTGCCGAAAGCCGTAAGTTGCCACGGCAGGTGAAGGGCTGTTTCCAAATACGTGTACCCTCATACGATATTCTGCCATCTCTGCGTTGGTGTCATTATTCTTGTACCACAGAAACCTGAGGAAATTCCGGTGGTCCTCTCTGACTACGAAACAGTGGAACATCTGTTCAATGTCGGCGGTGATGGCAACGAGCTCTTTTCTGAACCTCATCAGCACTCCAACTAGGTTATTCGTCAGATTAGGACCTGTGAGAAGGACATCATTAAGCGATACACCTTGATGTTTGGCACTTGAGTCGAAAACAACCCTAATTTGATTAGGTTTCCGTGGGTGATACACTCCAAATGAAGGCAAGTACCAGCACTCGTCGTTCTTCCCTAAGGATGGAGCTGGTTCTGCATGGTTGTTGCGGAATATTTTGTCGATAAAGGCAACGATGTGTTCTCTCATCTCAGGCTTACTGTTCATGGTACGCTGAAGAGAGTTAAATCTAGACAGAGCTTGTTCCCTATTGTTTGGGAGTCTCACCCTGGTAGCTCGGAAGGGTAATGGAGAAACCCAGTGATTGGTTTCGTCTTTAAGGAACTCATTGTCCATTATCTTGATAAATTCTCTGTCCTTTACTGACAAAGCTACTTTATCATCGTCCTTGCTGGTATGAAAGACTGATCTTCCCAAGTTGTCGGCAAAGGGAGGAATGTCGTCAGGTGGTTGTATGAGGTCTGGAGGCTTCTCTTTCACCTATTGGTGATGAGGGCAAGGCTTAATGCAAGTTGTGCGTCCATCTCCACGCACGTACGTTTTGAAAGAGCGGATTCTTGGTTGATCCAAGCATACATTTCCTATGACTACCCATCCCAAGTCCAGTCTCTGGGCATATGGTGCATAGTCGGGACCATTACACTGTTGACGCACCTTGTGTACCCTTAGATTGTCTCTGCCAAGCAGGAGTAGAATCTCAGCGTTGTTGTCCATAGGTGGGATAACGTTGGCTAGGTGCCTTAGGTGTGGATGGTGAAATGCAGCTTCCGGGGTAGGAATTTCATCCCTATGGTTGGGTATTTGATCGCATTCGATCAGCGTCGGTAGAGGTATTTCCGTATCTCCACTGACGGAACAAGCAATGAATCCTTGTGCCCTCCTGCCGCTAGTCTCTATGCGACCCGAGCAGGTGTTTAAGATGTAGGGTTCTGATGGTCCCTTTATTCCAAAGGCTTCAAAGAATTTAGGTCCTGCTAGGGAGCGGTTGCTTTGGTCGTCAATGATGGCATACATTTTTACTGCCTTTTCTGGTAGCCCCTCCGGGTAGACCTTGATTAGGCATATGCGGGCACAACATTTCTCACTCTGGCCCTCCCCACATACGTCCAAGCATGAGCAGGAAACAGCAGTGGCTGTGTTAGCGTGGTTCTGGGGCTCCCCGCCATGACTTTGAGCAGGACTGGTGGTGACAGCAGCCGGTGAATCCCTTGTGAGTGGAGTTGGGTGCATAGCTGAGGCATGTCTATCACTATGACACTCCTCACATTTGATAATGGATTTACAGTCCTTAGCCATGTGCTCCAATGAAGCGCAGCACTTGAAACATACCCCAAGCTCGGTGAGGACTTTCTTGCGCTCCTGTATGGTTTTGGATCTAAATCCTCTGCATTTGTTCAGTGAGTGTGGTTTTTTATGAATGGGACATTCACGATTGAAGGCCTTGTCTCCTGATGAGGTAGTGTACTGTCTACCAGTGGGTACTGCAGATGATGGTAGGTTAGTCTTTCTAACATTCACGCTGCTCTTAAAGTCTCTGTGTTTATGTACAATACTTTCATACCTTGATGATGGTGTCACTGAGGCTGTAGTATTGAACTCCAGGAAGTCAAGGCTGGGGTCATTCCTCATCTGGGACTGTTCATCGATGAATCTGCAGAAATGAATAAATGGGGGAAAAGTGACGTCATGCACTCTTTTGTACCTTGAGACTGATGCCGCCCACTTCTCTTGCAGGCTGTATGGTAACTTCACGACGATTGGGTTCACCCCATGGGCTGTATCCAGGTAGCACAGCCCGGACAGACGAGGGTCTCTTTTGGCGAGCTCCAGTTCCATGAGCAAATCACTTAAATCCTGAAGCTTGTGGACATCCTTGAGACTGATCTTGGGGACGTTCTGCAGTCTCCTGAATAGTGCCTTCTCTATTGCTTCTGCACTGCCAAAGGTGCGTTCGAGTCTCTGCCAGGCTGCAGCGAGACCTGCTTCTGCTTGTCCCACATAGACAGTTCTAAGGCTCTTGATGCGATTTGTGGAGCCTGGGCCCAGCCATTTGATCAAGAGGTCGAGCTCCTGCTCTGCGGTTAGGTTGAGGTTGGCGATGGCAGCTTTGAAGGTTGCCTTCCAGGCTCTGTAGCTCTCCGCACGGTCATCAAATTTTGAGAGACTGGTGTTAATTAGCTCTCTGCTCACCATAAACCTGGCAAACTCAGACATATCTGATTTCTCACTGCTTGTTGCCATGACAACTTGTGATGCCCCTGGGGCGTATAGGCTGCGTGGCGTGAAAGGGTGAGATGCTTCCGGGTAGAATGATGTTGCTGCAGGGTTGAGCTGTGGTCTAGCCTCTGTAGATTCTGATGAATGCTGCTTGAGCTGTGGAGGTAGGCTAGGAAACACCTGGTAGCCATCTTGCTGTAATAACTGTCCTTGAGAGGGCGCGTCTGGGCAACTGTTATTGGATTGCTCGGGTGCTGTGGGTATCGCTGCCACTGCAGGTAGAGCTGACTTGGAGGTTTCAGTGTTGTTGGCTTGGACAGTACTGCACACTGGGGGTGTTGCAGATAACTGTTTCAGTACGTAGTCGCTGGTGCGATCAACTGGATCGTCTATCTCCTCTGGTGGTAAGCAGACTGAATCAAGGCCTTGGCTCAATGCTTGCTCAAGTAGTCTTACTCTTGCTAATGCGATTTCCTCTTCCCTCTCTGATTCAAGGATCTTTATTCGAGCCTCTGCTTCTGCCCTCTTGGCTTCTGCCTCCGCCCTCTTGGCTTCTGCCTCCGCTTCTGCCCTCTTGGCTTCTGCCTCCGCTTCTGCCCTCTTGGCCGCCGCCGTCTGTGCTTCTGTTCTCGCAAGGACTTCTTTTTCGGTGAAGGAACGCCTTACTTTGGATAGCTTTGCATTTATGCGGGCCTCTAGTAATCTGTCGCTCAGGTTGGAGCTTCTAGAGCATGATGATCTGTAGGACCGTGAGGAATGTTTAGACGAATGTGATCTGTGTGATCTAGTTTCTTGCAAATGAGAGATGCGGAGTTCCACTTTATCTTTACCATCCAGCACCATGGCGTCTCTTTGTCTGTCTATTGATTCTGCCTTGCACAATTCTGACGGGGCTTCTTCAATATTAGAGTCTTTTAGAAAGGTTATATACAGTCTTGTGAAAAAATTAGGACACCCTTTGAAAGCATGTGGTTTTTTGTAACATTTTTAATAAATGGTTATTTCATCTCCGTTTCAACAATACAGAGAGATTAAAGTAATCCGACTAAACAAAGAAAACTGAAGAAAAGTCTTTTCAAGATCTTCTGTAAATGTCATTCTACAAAAATGCCTATTCTAACTGAGGAAAAAGATAGGACACCCTTGCCCCTAATAGCGAGTGTTACCTCCTTTGGCTGAAATAACTGCAGTGAGACGGTTCTTGTAGCCATCTACCAGTCTTCGACATCGGTCTGAGGAAATTTTACCCCACTCCTCAATGCAGAACTTTTTCAGCTGTGAGATGTTTGAGGGGTTTCTTGCACGTACAGCCCTTTTCAAGTCACCCCACAGCATCTCAATGGGATTCAAATCTGGACTTTGACTTGGCCATTCCAGGACTCTCCATTTCTTCTTTTTCAGCCAATCTTTGGTTGATTTACTAGTATGTTTTGGGTCATTGTCATGTTGCATGGTCCAGTTCCGCTTCAGCTTTAATTTTCTAACTGATGGTCTCACATGTTCTTCAAACACCTTCTGATACACAGTAGAATTCATCGTGGATTCTATGATGGTGAGCTGACCAGGTCCTGCTGCAGCAAAGCAGCCCCAAACCATGACACTTCCACCTCCATGCTTCACAGTTGGTATGAGGTTCTTTTCTTGGAATGCTGTGTTTGGTTTACGCCAAACATGTCCTCTGCTGTTGTGTCCAAATAATTCAATTTTGGACTCATCTGTCCAAAGAACATTATTCCAGAAGTCCTGGTCTTTGTCAACTTTATCGCTGGGAAATGTCAGTCTGGCCTTGATGTTTCTCTTGGAAAGCAAAGGTTTCCTCCTTGCACACCTCCCATGCAAGTTAAACTTGTACAGTCTCTTTCTGATTGTAGAGGCATGTACTTCTACATCAACAGTAGCCAGAGCCTGCTGTAGTTCTCGAGATGACACTTTAGGGTTTTTGGATACCTCTTTTAGCATCTTGCGGTCTGCTCTTGGGGTGAACTTGCTGGGGCGACCAGTCCTGGGCATGTTGGCAGTTGTTTTGAAAGCCCTCCACTTGTAGACTATCTTCCGGACAGTGGAATGGCTGATTTCAAAATCTTTTGAGATCTTTTTAAATCCCTTCCCAGACTCATAGGCTGCTACAATCTTTTTTCTGAAGTCCTCTGACAGCTCTTTTGCTCTCACCATGGTGCTCACTCTCACTTCAACAGTCAGGAGCACACCAAACTAAATGTCTGAGGTTTAAATAGGGCAAGCCTCATTCAACATGCAGAGTAACGATCTACTAATAATGTGCACCTGGTGTGATATACCTGTGTGAGATCTGAGCCAATTTAAGAGGGAATACATGTGAGGGTGTCCTATCTTTTTCCTCAGTTAGAATAGGCATTTTTGTAGAATGACATTTACAGAAGATCTTGAAAAGACTTTTCTTCAGTTTTCTTTGTTTAGTTGGATTACTTTAATCTCTCTGTATTGTTGAAACGGAGATGAAATAACCATTTATTAAAAATGTTACAAAAAACCACATGCTTTCAAAGGGTGTCCTAATTTTTTCACATGACTGTACCTTGTGGACAGTCTCTTGTATCTTTCATGGGCTGCGTTCAGCCGCCCGACAGCAACTTGTAAGCTGGTGGCATCGCCTGAGGAGGACTTAAGTCCTGATATGAGGGAGGAAACTCGTTCCCATAGCTCTTCCAGGTTGTCACATAGCTCATCTTTCCTGGTGTGATAGTTTTCCGTGACCTTTATAGTTGGTTTGAGAGAGCGCCTTGGTCGCGTGACTTGGTCTGCTGGAAGTGTGGGTTCTACCTCCAGCTCTTCATAATGATCAGTATCAGGTAGCATTTGTTTTGTTTCATCACTGGGGAACTGTACGAGGTCCTTTTCGGCCATTTTGATTTAAGGTGCGCTGTCTCTTTAACCTCCTCAGGACCGCCGTACGCAGGATTGCGTCTTTGCGGCGGTCCTGTTGTTCTGGGTGGACGCGCCGGTGCGTCCTCTCGCGAGACGTGAGATTTCCTGTGAACGCGCGCACACAGGCGCGCGCGTTCACAGGATCGGAAGGTAAGCGAGTGGATCTCCAGCCTGCCAGCGGCGATCGTTCGCTGGCAGGCTGGAGATGTGATTTTTTTAACCCCTAACAGGTATATTAGACGCTGTTTTGATAACAGCGTCTAATATACCTGCTACCTGGTCCTCTGGTGGTCCCCTTTGTTTGGATCGACCACCAGAGGACACAGGCAGCTCAGTAATATGTTGCACCAAGCACCACTACACTACACCCCCCCCTGTCACTTATTAACCCCTTATTAGCCCTTGATCACCCCTGATCACCCCATATAGACTCCCTGATCACCCCCCTGTCATTGATTACCCCCCTGTCATTGATCACCCCCCTGTAAAGCTCCATTCAGATGTCCGCATGATTTTTACGGATCCACTGATAGACTGATCGGTTCCGTAAAAATCATACGGACGTCTGAATGCAGCCTTACAGGGGAGTGATCAATGACTGTGGTGATCACCCCATATAGACTCCCTGATCACCCCCCTGTCATTGATTACACCCCTGTCATTGATCAACCCCCTGTAAAGCTCCATTCAGACATCCGCATGATTTTTACGGATCCACTGATAGACTGATCGGATCCGTAAAAATCATACGGACGTCTGAATGCAGCCTTACAGGGGAGTGATCAATGACTGTGGTGATCACCCCATATAGACTCCCTGATCACCCCCCTGTCATTGATTACCCCTCTGTCATTGATCACCCCCCTGTAAAGCTCCATTCAGATGTCCGCATGATTTTTACGGATCCACTGATAGACTGATCGGATCCGTAAAAATCATACGGACGTCTGAATGCAGCCTTACAGGGGCGTGATCAATGACTGTGGTGATCACCCCATATAGACTCCCTGATCACCCCCCTGTCATTGATTACCCCTCTGTCATTGATCACCCCCCTGTAAAGCTCCATTCAGATGTCCGCATGATTTTTACGGATCCACTGATAGACTGATCGGATCCGTAAAAATCATACGGACGTCTGAATGCAGCCTTACAGGGGAGTGATCAATGACTGTGGTGATCACCCCATATAGACTCCCTGATCACACCCCTGTCATTGATCACCCCCCTGTCATTGATTACCCCCCTGTCATTGATCACACCCCTGTAAAGCTCCATTCAGATGTCCGCATGATTTTTACGGATCCACTGATAGACTGATCGGATCCGTAAAAATCATCCGGACGTCTGAATGAAGCCTTACAGGGGCATGATCAATGACTGTGGTGATCACCCCATATAGACTCCCTGATCACCCCCCTGTCATTGATTACCCCTCTGTCATTGATTACCCCCCTGTAAAGCTCCATTCAGATGTCCGCATGATTTTTACGGATCCACTGATAGACTGATCGGATCCGTAAAAATCATACGGACGTCTGAATAGAGCCTTACAGGGGAGTGATCAATGACGGAGGTGATCACCCCATATAGACTCCCTGATCACCCCCCTGTCATTGATCACCCCCCTGTCATTGATCCCCCCCCCCCCCTGTAAGGCTGCATTCAGTCTTTTTTTTGGCCCAAGTTAGCGGAATTTTTTTTTTTTTCTTACAAAGTCACATATTCCACTAACTTGTGACAAAAAATAAAATCTCACATGAACTCACCATACCCCTCACGGAATCCAAATGCGTAAAATTTTTTAGACATTTATATTCCAGACTTCTTCTCACGCTTTAGGGCCCCTAGAATGCCAGGGCAGTATAAATACCCCACATGTGACCCCATTTCGGAAAGAAGACACCCCCAGGTATTCCGTGAGGGGCATATTGAGTCCATGAAAGATTGAAATTTTTGTCCCAAGTTAGCGGAACGGGAGACTTTGTGAGAAAAAAATAAAAAATATCAATTTCCGCTAACTTGTGCCAAAAAAAAATAATTTCTATGAACTCGCCATGCCCCTCATTGAATACCTTGGGGTGTCTTCTTTCCAAAATGGGGTCACATGTGGGGTATTTATACTGCCCTGGCATTCTAGGGGCCCCAAAGCGTGAGAAGAAGTCTGGTATCCAAATGTCTAAAAATGCCCTCCTAAAAGGAATTTGGGCCCCTTTGCGCATCTAGGCTGCAAAAAAGTGTCACACATCTGGTATCGCCGTACTCAGGAGAAGTTGGGCAATGTGTTTTGGGGTGTCATTTTACATATACCCATGCTGGGTGAGATAAATATCTTGGTCAAATGCCAACTTTGTATAAAAAAAATGGAAAAAGTTGTCTTTTGCCAAGATATTTCTCTCACCCAGCATGGGTATATGTAAAAAGACACCCCAAAACACATTCCCCAACGTCTCCTGAATACGGCGATACCAGATGTGTGACACTTTTTTGCAGCCTAGGTGGGCAAAGGGGCCCACATTCCAAAGAGCACCTTTCGGATTTCACTGGTCATTTACCTACTTACCACACATTAGGGCCCCTGGAAAATGCCAGGGCAGTATAACTACCCCACAAGTGACCCCATTTTGGAAAGAAGACACCCCAAGGTATTCCGTGAGGGGCATGGCGAGTTCCTAGAATTTTTTATTTTTTGTCACAAGTTAGTGGAAAATGATGATTTTTTTTTTTTTTTTTTTTTTCATACAAAGTCTCATATTCCACTAACTTGTGACAAAAAATAAAAACTTCCATGAACTCACTATGCCCATCAGCGAATACCTTGGGGTCTCTTCTTTCCAAAATGGGGTCACTTGTGGGGTAGTTATACTGCCCTGGCATTCTAGGGGCCCAAATGTGTGGTAAGGAGTTTGAAATCAAATTCTGTAAAAAATGACGAGTGAAATCCGAAAGGTGCTCTTTGGAATATGGGCCCCTTTGCCCACCTAGGCTGCAAAAAAGTGTCACACATCTGGTATCTCCGTACTCAGGAGAAGGTGGGGAATGTGTTTTGGGGTGTCATTTTACATATACCCATGCTGGGTGAGAGAAATATCTTGGCAAAAGACAACTTTTCCCATTTTTTTATACAAAGTTGGCATTTGACCAAGATATTTATCTCACCCAGCATGGGTATATGTAAAAAGACACCCCAAAACACATTCCCCAACTTCTACTGAATACGGAGATACCAGATGTGTGACACTTTTTTGCAGCCTAGGTGGGCAAAGGGGCCCACATTCCAAAGAGCACCTTTCGGATTTCACTCGTCATTTTTTACAGAATTTGATTTCAAACTCCTTACCACACATTTGGGCCCCTAGAATGCCAGGGCAGTATAACTACCCCACAAGTGACCCCATTTTGGAAAGAAGAGACCCCAAGGTATTCGCTGATGGGCATAGTGAGTTCATGGAAGTTTTTATTTTTTGTCATAAGTTAGTGGAATATGAGACTTTGTATGAAAAAAATAAAATAAAAAATAAATCAGCATTTTCCACTAACTTGCGACAAAAAATAAAAAATTCTAGGAACTCGCCATGCCCCTCACGGAATACCTTGGGGTGTCTTCTTTCCAAAATGGGGTCAATTGTGGGGTAGTTATACTGCCCTGGCATTCTAGGGGCCCAAATGTGTGGTAAGGAGTTTGAAATCAAATTCTGTAAAAAATGACCTGTGAAATCCGAAAGGTGCTGTTTGGAATATGGGCCCCTTTGCCCACCTAGGCTGCAAAAAAGTGTCACACATCTGGTATCTCTGTATTCAGGAGAAGTTGAGGAATGTGTTTTGGGGTGTCTTTTTACATATACCTGAAAGGGCCCCTGGTTTGTCTGTGGGTGAACCTCCGGCCGGGCAACCACTAAAGACCAATACACGTTGATAGGTTTAAAATGGTTGTCTGTTTATTAGACATCGTGGACAATTTATAGATGTAAACCACAAGATTATCATATACCTCCCCTAAGCTTAATCCAATCAGGTAACGAATTTATTAATCTCACCTCTATACAACCTTAGTGAAAAAGTCATGATAATTTCCTAGAAACAAGATACATATGTGATGCATTTATAATTCTTGGAATTAAGATATCTAACCATAATCTTTGTTGACTTTAGCTTTGTTCAGATATTTCGCGGAATTATCTTCGTTTATTTTGTACCAACATATACCTGATAAAAAAATGTCCTTCACTAATCTAAACCAGAGGTGAACGTCAAGATACAAAACTGCTTATATACATAACCGGTATCAATGTAAAATCTATCTGTTTGCTAAAGCCTGCATATCTCTTTCTAGCCATGCGGTTTTAAGCTACCGACCTCTATTTCCTGTTAGCTGTGTTGCTAGACTTTGCTGTTATAAGAGTATAAAATATTTCCTTTAAAGAAGAACTTTGCATATTTAATACAAGCATATAAGGCTGAATTATTCCATATATATGTGAACGTGTGTGGATATAGACATAATTTCCTTACAATCCCCTCTTTGATCATATGGAATTCCCATTCCATGTGATCACTCCTTATACCACACACCAATTCTCGGTATTTTTCTCAGAGTACTTCCTTTTTTAAGGGTGACATATTCACCTGAATCTTCTGCTTACTAAACGGTTCAGGAAAGTTTTGATCTTTCAAGTCCTCAGTTTCTAGTTCATTGGTATACTCCCTGAACATAAATTCTTCCTCATACAAGTCCTGCATAGTCTTTGGATCCTTTGGACTAAGTGGTTTTGGATAGCCTCTTAGCCATCGCTCATATCTACTTTGCAGGCTTGGGGGTATGATCAAAGACATTTCCTTTGTAGGCATCTTGTCCGAAGGACTCATGTTTGTCCGGGGAATTCCTGAGGACTCCTTCTGGCGTCTTCTTGAGCCGGCTGGCGTGTATCCACTGTGGACTCTGGTCAGTAAGGACAGCCGTTCGAGCCACTCTTAGAACCTCAAATGGACCTTGGTAAATTGGACCAGTCTTGTGGCGGGCAGCTAGTTGTTTCACCAGAACTTTGTCTCCGGGCAAGAATGGATGAGTTGGATCTGTGGAAAGAGGAGGAAAGGTGACAGCAACCTTATCATAGTTTTCTGAAAGTATACTTACCAAGTGTTTCACGTACTGTTCCTGCAAGGCAAAAATGTTACTGTCAGTATCCTCATCCACATATCTGTACCTGTCGTCTGCAGTCCCTGAGATCTCCAGTACTTGATGTCCTCACTGGTAGACTGTTTCTGAAGTTGATATACTACTGACTCCCAGTTTTCACTTTCAAAGTCTGTCATGAATAATAACTTACTTTCCCTTCTCGTGTCTCTCTTGGCTGCCATTTTTGCTGCTCTGTCTGCTAGGTTGTTTCCCATAGCTTGATAATCTCCCTTTGCAGAGTGTCCTTTCACTTTTATCACACTTATGGCTTCCGGTAATTGAATTGCATGTAGCAAGTGATCTATGTATTTCTGATTTGCTACCTTCTTCCCGTCTGCTGAGATATACCCCCTATTTTTCCATATTAATGCATAATCATGCACTGTTCCAAATGCATAGCTACTATCAGTATAAATATTCACCTTGTGTCCTGCGAATATTTCACAGGCTCTTGTGAGCGCTACCAACTCAGCTTGTTGTGCTGAAGTTGTGACAATTGGTTCAGCTTCTATCACTTGATTTGGGAGCATGACTACTGCGTAACCTGTTTGGTATGTCCTGTCATCTGGTCTTGTGCATGATCCATCCACAAAAACATCTATACTGCCAGTCTGTGGTGTGTCCTTTAAATCCTCCCTAGGTGTTGTGCATGACAAGATTATTTCATCACATCTGTGTTCAGGTATTGGGTCTACTTGTTCGTCAGAACCTTCACGCTTAAGTCTCAAAAGTGTATGCAACAATCTTATCACTGGTGAGGTGTCTGGACATGTCTTTATCAACAGGTTTGCCGTACTGAGTAATATGGTCTCATATCCGGACAGTCTCTGAGCTGTCATGTGTTGTGTGGTCATGTTTTGAAGGAGGGACAAGACTGTATGAGTGGTGAAAAGTTCCATTGTATTTCCATGGACCATCTTAGTAGCATCCTTTACTGACATAGCCGCGGCTGCTAATGCTTGGAGACAGTGAGGCATTCCAAGAACTACAGGAGGTAATTTTTTCGATAAGTATGAAACTGGCCTGTTTCTCCCCCCATGTGTCTGTGTCAAAACCGCTGCATAGGTTTCTCCAGATACCACGCAATATAATTGGAATGGCTTTCCATAATCTGCCAGGGCCAAGGCTGGGGCTTGGGTCAGGGACCGAATCAATCTCTCAAAGGCTTCTACTCTGTCCTCTGTCCACTCCACTATCTTTGGTGCTTCTGTGAGTGTAGTTTTTCTTAGGATCGAATCCCAATGGGAGCAATCGGGAATCCACTGCCTACAATACACTATTGACCCTAAAAAGGACAGCATTGTAGCTTTGTCCCTTGGCCTGCTTAGGGAGGTCACTGCCTTGACTCTAGCGGGTGAGATCTTTCTCTCTCCTGCCTCTATTATGCACCCCAGATACTCTACCTGGGTACTTGCATATTGGATTTTCTTCTTCGAGGCCAGGTGTCCTTTGCTTGCCAAGTGGTCTAATAAACTCCCTGAATCTTTTTCGCAGGCTTCTAACTCCGAATTGGAGAGTAAAAGGTCGTCTGTGTACTGTATTAAGGTGGATCCCCTCTTTGGTTCCCAATCTTCCAATGTAGCCTTTAATACAATAGAAAAGGCTGCTGGGCTATCCCCAAAACCTTGAGGGAGACGGGTCCACGTCACCTGACCATTATCAGCCCACTGAAAAGCAAAAAGATTTTGTGCATCCCAAGCCACTGGTATGGAAAAGAACGCATTACTGAGGTCAACTACAGTGTAATATCTGGATCCCGCAGGAATGGCCCCGAACACAGCTGTAAGATCTGCCACCAAGGGGGGAAGTGGGATAATTGCCTTGTTTACCTTCCTTAGATCCTGTACCAGCCGCCATGTGCCATTAGCCTTTTTTACGGGATTTATCGGGGAATTCCAGGGACTGACAATTTTCCTAAGAATTCCCATCTGCAAGTATTTCTCAATTTGTGGCTTTATACCCTCTAACTTTTCCTCACTCAATGGGTATTGTTTTTGAAAGGTTGGCATGACCCCCTCCTTCAAACAGGGCCGGTAGGGCTCACAGTTAATCCTCCCTGCCGAGTCTTTACATTTTGCCCAAATTGGATGATTTTCCAGGGACATTGGTATGCTTAAAAAGAACCCATTCATGTCACGTCTCTTTGGGTTTGTCAGGTCACATTTCATTGAGGTTGCTGTCAGTCTGCCCTTTTTGTCAAAGACCAATGAAATCTGTAATGCTGCCATTAAATCCCTTCCTAATAGGCAAATGGGGCACTCTAGTAGGACTGCAAAAGACATGTGCGTCACTAGTTCCCCCGTAAGAGTACAAACCGGGAGCGGTGCTGTCACCTTATGTATCACTGTCGTCCCATTTATACCCATAGAACTTCCTTCGGTGCATTTATCATTAATGAAGTCTATTTTGTTTACACTTGAAGTCGTTGCTCCGGTGTCAAGCAATAACTTAACTTTAATACCATCAATTTGCAGTAGTACTTGTGGTAAGACTTGCCAATCAGTTGGAACAAAATGCATAATGAAGGATGGGACTTGTTCTGGGCACCCCTAGTAGTAATTGTTCCCCCGTGGGGACGGGTACTGTTCATGCTCAGACCACCTCTGTAAGTCTGATTGCAAATTGGGTTGTCTACTCCCCCCATCCTTTGCTGGCCAGTGTATGTTAACACGATCTCCCTGGGATTGTCTTCTTGTCATATCTTGCTGTCTTTCCTGTTGTCTGGGCTCCCCTCGGTAGTCAGAGGCGCCTCTCCCTCTGTATTCTCTCCTATCTTCATCTCTTACCTTTGGACATTCTCGCCTCCAGTGACCTAGACTCCCACAAATGAAACAGCCCTGTCTCTGATTTCTTTCTACTCTTCCCAGGTAATCTGCCTGGCCCCTACTTCTCGGACCTCTTCTATTATTCCTTCCCCGGGGGAAACTTGACATCATCATGTAATTGCTTTCCCCACCTGATAATATAGACTCCTGTTGTATGTCCTGCTGCACTAACAATGGAAATACTCCTCCCTTTTGATTGAAAACACCAGAAGCCGAGCGTTTTGCTATGTCATCCATAAATTCTGTCACTGTTTGAGTAAGCCATTCGTTATTGACTAATTTTATTAGCTGTGTCGTCTTAGGGTCCCCATTTGTCATACATGTAGTCTTGAACAATTCAGGTGAATTCATTCCTGTACTACTGTAGAGATCCAACAGTCTCTTACAGAAACTATAAAAATCCTCTTTCGGCTCTTGTTTTGTATTTAGCATTGTGTGTAAACCTGAATCCCCTTTGTATCTTTTCATCCATTCTACTCCTATCTTATCCCAAAACTTCTTCCAAACCTTGGGGCTATCTCTGTCTCCTGCATCCCTAACTTCTTTTTCTGATGCCTTCATTATCTTTCCTGGATCAATTTGAGAGCCAGTGTCTGGGTCTATGGCTGAGAGTATTATCTGAATATCCTCCAAAGTTAAATGGCTCCCTGCGGTATATTTCTGCAGAAACATAGCTACTGCTCTAGGGTCATTTTTTGGATTGGGGCACATATCTTTCAGTTCCTTCATTAATCCTAAAGGAAGAGGGATATGGACTTCTGTGCTACCCACAGTAATCATGGGAAGCCGCAGTTGTGTGACTTCTCTATCCCCTTCCTCAGGTATTAGAGTGAGTTTGGAAAATTCATCTGCTAGGGGTTGGATTATTCCAGGTATTCTAGGACTGGAGGTTGCCAGGGGAATTCCCTGTTCTAAACTGTCCGCTTCTATCTGTGTTTCAATTCCTGTTGTCCTCCTATCGTACTCTTCCTGAGCCCTGGTTTCCCAGTCCTTCTTCACCCTCCAGTACTCCTGTCTTAGTTTTCCTATCTCGGTCAGCAGCTGTTTTTTTTTTTGTTAGTTGCAGCTCTGGTTCTGCCACACTCTCCTCCCAAAATGCCCTTTAATTCATCTATCTGTTCCTCACTAGGAAGGTCTGTATCATCTGGGTCCTCTTGATCATATATGACGGGAAAGACATCCTGAAGGGGAAGTTGTTTAATGTAGACTATGTCTCTCCTTAGTTTATCCCTCAGTTGAATCAGCTCCTGTACATAACTGCCCATGCTTTCTCTATATTCAATTCTTTTTTCCTTAGCTTGTTTGACTTGTGGAGTCACATCTGCTTGTTCCATAAGTGCTGCTGCCACTATAACTGCAGTACTCAAAAGGGAATCTCTATCCCCCAAATCCGGGTACAGTCCGGTTCTCTTTTGATTCTTACCAGAAAATAATAATAATTCTGGTGCGGTTGCTTGTTCTGGACAGGGGACCTTATCATAAGGGACTTGTAGCATGCTTTCTGTAGAGACAGCTGGGAGTATTGCCTTTTGTGGTTCTAATATCGTCACATCATATGCCGGTGGCTTTTCTGGCAAGGCGGGCAGAATTTCTGACCATGGGACTTCTTCCTTTTTACTAATTGTCTCTCTATTTTGTTTTAGGTATATGTGATGGGTTGGTGGAAATCTCTTTCTATATTCTTTTAATGCCTTCTCCCATTTTTTTAAAACATGTTTTCATATAATCTTCATCCCAGGCACCAACGGGATAGTTATATTTTGGGTGCAGCCCCACCATTTTTTTAACCTCTTCCCAGTCACTTTCATTGCGGGGACCGACATCGCTGATCTGCGTAATACGCAGTTGCTGACTGCGGTCACAGATATTTACCCAAAATGGATCAGTTACACTAATCCCACAGGTGCCTGATACAAAATGTAGCGGTGTGGGTCTGGTCTCTGGCTCACCATCCAGATCCTTTCCCACGTCGTTACCCATAATGTATAATGAAATCGACAATGAACTCTATACATATATTTTCAAGCAGCAAACAATGAAGCGGAAATAGCAGCAAATAGCAGGAAGTAATTGTGTTAGTATTGTTATGTTGAGAATCAATTAAGTCAGCACAATCAGATTTTCCACTAGCACAATATTCTTATAACACGTGTAAAAATATCTTATATGGGCAACACCATTTACGAACTTAATAGACTGCAGTATTCAATGTCACTTTCCAAGTTTTAACTGTACAGTTATGTTTAATAAACAATTCACTCCACAGACAATCCTAGTGAGTTAGAAACCAACATCTGCATTCAGATGTATGCGTTTCCCTCACCCCTTTTTTTTTTTCCATATGTATTCCTTTTCCTTATACATATATTCCGGGTACCTTGTTTCACATATTTCCAGAGTTATCCTTTAACTCAATCATATAAATCCAGAGTTATCCTTTAACTCAATCACATAAATCCAGAGTTATCCTTTAACTCAATAAACCGTCAAATGAGAGACTAATCCCATTTGAAAAATCCCTGCCAACGTTCGAAGAGACTAGTTCTGCATTCGAAAAATTCCCTGCCATCAATATGATGTATGTTCCTGGAACAACATCCCCTGCCAACCACTGTGCCTATAGGAGACGCCGCTCCTATCAGGATACGCAGAACACTGAGTGCTGCCTCGTGTCTGTCCCACAGTCCTATGAACACTAAACTAACCTGTCACTAACCCTGCCATCCAGTATACATCAGACATTCACCGTATCCAGGAGAGAAACATTCCAACCAACATAAATAGTGGCAGAAATTATTTACTCACCTGGATAGTCAGTGAACCATCCTCTGCTACCAATTGAAAGGGCCCCTGGTTTGTCTGTGGGTGAACCTCCGGCCGGGCAACCACTAAAGACCAATACACGTTGATAGGTTTAAAATGGTTGTCTGTTTATTAGACATCGTGGACAATTTATAGATGTAAACCACAAGATTATCATATACCTCCCCTAAACTTAATCCAATCAGGTAACGAATTTATTAATCTCACCTCTATACAACCTTAGTGAAAAAGTCATGATAATTTCCTAGAAACAAGATACATATGTGATGCATTTATAATTCTTGGAATTAAGATATCTAACCATAATCTTTGTTGACTTTAGCTTTGTTCAGATATTTCGCGGAATTATCTTCGTTTATTTTGTACCAACATATACCTGATAAAAAAATGTCCTTCACTAATCTAAACCAGAGGTGAACGTCAAGATACAAAACTGCTTATATACATAACCGGTATCAATGTAAAATCTATCTGTTTGCTAAAGCCTGCATATCTCTTTCTAGCCATGCGGTTTTAAGCTACCGACCTCTATTTCCTGTTAGCTGTGTTGCTAGACTTTGCTGTTATAAGAGTATAAAATATTTCCTTTAAAGAAGAACTTTGCATATTTAATACAAGCATATAAGGCTGAATTATTCCATATATATGTGAACGTGTGTGGATATAGACATAATTTCCTTACAATACCCATGCTGGGTGAGATAAATATCTTGGTCAAATGCCAACTTTGTATAAAAAAATGGGAAAAGTTGTATTTTGCCAAGATATTTCTCTCACCCAGCATGGGTATATGTAAAATGACACCCCAAAACACATTCCCCACCTTCTCCTGAGTACAGAGATACCAGATGTGTGACACTTTTTTGCAGCCTAGGTGGGCAAAGGGGCCCATATTCCAAAGAGCACCTTTCGGATTTCACTCGTCATTTTTTACAGAATTTGATTTCAAACTCCTTACCACACATTTGGGCCCCTAGAATGCCAGGGCAGTATAACTACCCCACAAGTGACCCCATTTTGGAAAGAAGAGACCCCAAGGTATTTCGTGATGGGCATAGTGAGTTCATGGAAGTTTTTATTTTTTGTCACACGTTAGTGGAATATGAGACTTTGTAAGAAAAAAAAAAAAAAAGAAAAAAATCCTCATTTTCCGCTAACTTGTGACAAAAAATAAAAAGTTCTATGAACTCACTATGCCCATCAGCGAATACCTTAGGGTGTGTACTTTCCGAAATGGGGTCATTTGTGGGGTGTTTGTACTGTCTGGCCATTGTAGAACCTCAGGAAACATGACAGGTGCTCAGAAAGTCAGAGCTGCTTCAAAAAGCGGAAATTCACATTTTTGTACCATAGTTTGTAAACGCTATAACTTTTACCCAAACCATTTTTTTTTTACCCAAACATTTTTTTTTTATCAAAGACATGTAGAACAATAAATTTAGAGCAAAATTTATATATGGATGTCGTTTTTTTTGCAAAATTTTACAACTGAAAGTGAAAAATGTCATTTTTTTGCAAAAAAATCGTTAAATTTCGATTAATAACAAAAAAAGTAAAAATGTCAGCAGCAATGAAATACCACCAAATGAAAGCTCTATTAGTGAGAAGAAAAGGAGGTAAAATTCATTTGGGTGGTAAGTTGCATGACCGAGCAATAAACGGTGAAAGTAGTGTAGGTCAGAAGTGTAAAAAGTGGCCTGGTCTTTCAGGGTGTTTAAGCACTGGGGGCTGAGGTGGTTAAGAAATTGAACTTTTGAATTGGGGGCTGAAAATTGCAGTGCGGCTCAGATGAGGCACCCCGATGAGTTTCCCAAGGTGTTTTGAGTGAATTGCGGGGTTTTGGTTTGAGGGAGGCCCCGCGTGCGTGAACAGTTCTTATATCATGCGAGCAAGGGTTAATATAGGATGTAGAAAGTGGCTTGGCGAGTAGTGGAGGACTTCCAGGCGAGAGTATATCTACTGCGGACACGCTGTGCTTCCCCTTGCACTGTTGCTGGGCAGATTTGCTGGGAGTGGGCCTGTTGCAGGGGAGGTTCCTGAGTGTGGCACTGGGCTCTGAGGGAACCTGTAGACGGGCATTGGACATTCAGACGGATATTGACTGGGGTATTAGGCTTTAAGGCAGTTTTTGACTGTTCTGTCCCCACATGAAGGCGAATGAAGGTGTAACTGATAATGGCTTTGTGACTGGCCTACCTTCGTATCCAAGCAGTGGAGCAGACCGGACCGGCAGATGCTCAGGTTAGATGGATCCAGACATAGACATGAGGATGCAATCAAACGTGGGTTTTTTTGATCCAGAGCAGTGACATACGGTAATGCAGTAGATGCTGTCATGTGGATGTCTTTCCTGAGGCTAACTGCTGAGGCTACTGCTGGTCAAAAACTGATGCCTTCACAAGCCGAGGTGCGTGTCTCCAGTCACAAAGAATGCAGCACTGAAAAAGGCTACAGGAAGTGACCAGGCCCAAGGCTGCTAAAACCACGCCCAGAGATAAAACTTTATTTAACAAGAACGAAGGCGTGCAGCATACAAATTCCGGCCAGCAGATGGCAGCAGAGAACAATAGACTTAAACAACATAGGTAAAACAAGAAATAATACAGTGCAGAAATTCAATATGAAAGGAACAGCACATAACCTGCAATCTGTATTTTGTGGACGCAGGTATATGGAAAACCTCTATCACTATTTTGTGGAAGCTGATATATGGCAGGACTCAATCAGTTGTTAGTTGAAGCTGGTATATCACCCTCAAGCAGTAATTTTGTGGACGCAGGTATATGAAAAAACTCAATCACTGTTTGTGGAAGCTGATAGATCGCAGCCTTCAATCAGTATTTTCTGGAAGCATACAAATGCACTATAATATACTTTCTATTAGGGTTGTCCCGATACCACTTTTTTAGGACCGAGTACAAGTACCGATACTTTTTTTCAAGTAGTCACCGATACCGAATACCGATACTTTTTTTAAATGTCATGTGACCGTTTTGGGGGATCTGTGGATCTGTGGATGACGCACTGTCATGTGGGGGATCTGTGGATGGCACTGTTATGGGGGACCTGTGGATGGCACTGTTATGGGGGATCTGTGGATGGCACTGTTATGGGGGATCTGTGGATGGCACTGTTATGGGGGATCTGTGGATGGCACTGTTATGGGGATCTGTGGATGGCACTGTTATGGGGGATCTGTGGATGGCACTGTTATGGGGGATCTGTGGATGGCACTGTTATGGGGGATCTGTGGATGGCACTGTTATGGGGGATCTGTGGATGGCACTGTTATGGGGGATCTGTGGATGGCGCTGTTATGGGGATCTGTGGATGGTGCTGTTATGGGGGATCTGTGGATGGCACTGTTATGGGGATCTGTGGATGGCACTGTTATGGGGATCTGTGGATGGCACTGTTATGGGGGATCTGTGGATGGCACTGTTATGGGGGATCTGTGGATGGCGCTGTTATGGGGATCTGTGGATGGTGCTGTTATGGGGGATCTGTGGATGGCACTGTTATGGGGATCTGTGGATGGCACTGTTATGGGGGATCTGTGGATGGCACTGTTATGGGGGATCTGTGGATGGCACTGTTATGGGGGATCTGTGGATGGCACTGTTATGGGGATCTGTGGATGGTACTGCTATGGGGTGGGATATCTGTGGATGGCATTGTTATGGGGTGGGGGGATCTGAGGATGGCATTGTTATTTGGTGGGGGATCTGTGGATGGTGCTGTTATAGGGGATCTGTGGATGGAACTGTTATGGGGAGGATCTGTGGATGACACTGCTATATGTCATCCACAGATCCCCCTCATAACAGTGTCCCCCAATACACCGGGCCCCGCCGCTCACCGAAGTATTTATAAACGTGAATCCTTATCCTGTTATTAAGTTGAACTAACGCTGCCCTCTCCCATGTTCCCCTGTATCCCCACAGCACTTACTTAAGCTTCCATAGCAGGCAGAGCGGACGGCACCAGTAACGTCACTCACTGACGTCGCGCGTCTGCTCCGCCTGCTTCACTCATAAAGTGGGCGGAGCAGGCGCTCTACGTCAGTGAGTGACGTTACTGCTGCCGTCTGCTCTGCCTGCTATGGAAGCTTAAGTAAGTGCTGTGGGGATACAGGGGGATACAGGGGAACATGGGAGAGGGCAGCGTTAGTTCAACTTAATAACAGGATAAGGATTCACGTTTATAAATACTTTGGTGAGCAGCGGGGCCCGGTGTAAGAGTACAGTGACTGCACCGGGCCCCGCCCATAGTTACGCCCATAGTATTCTATTTATGTATCGGGGCGGGGTATCGGCGGCTGAGTACCGCCGAGAAAACTCGGAATCGGTCCCGATACCGATACTAGTATCGGTATCGGGACAACCCTACTTTCTATGTTATAAAGTATATTATAAGTATATCACGTCCCTCTGTGTATCATACCTATCCATAGCACAACGTTACCAGTCCTTAAAAGGTCTTTTGTGGCCCTATTACCTACCGTTTGGTGTCCCTAAGTTCCTAACAGCCTGTCCCTGCTACAAAATGTAACCTCTCCCTACACTGGCAAAACACATAATGTAAAATGGCTTCCATATAGGGTTCTGTTATAGGGTCCCCCCGACCCTATAACAGAACCCTATATGGAAGCCATTTTACATTATGTGTTTTGCCACGTGTTCACGTGCTGAAACGTCTCAATTGGCTGCCCTGTCCCACCTGATTGATGTGTCATGGGTCAAAGTTTGGCGCAATGCAAAAGAATATGGCGCGGGGACATCGCCATATGTTCGTATGTTCGGCGGATCGAGAATGCCCAAAGTTTGCCGTGAACCCACCGCCGGGCGAACCGCAAGGCCATCACTAGCAGCCAGTAATTCAAATCTTTGATCTGATAAAGCACAACCGGGAGAGTCAGAGGCAGGGGCGTACATAGAAGTCACTGGGCTCCATAGCAAGAATCAGAATTGGGCCCCTAACCACGCCCACTACCCACCCCTGGCCCATCCCACCTCCTGTCCTGGCTCCTCCCCTGCCACACCCCCATTTGCCAATAAAGAAATGTATACATACGTTTGTACGTATTCGTACTGACCCAGAGAATGAAGGGCACATGTCAGTTTTGCGGCAAAGGGAATGCCGTAGGAACAAAACCCTGTGGTATCCGAATCTATGGGACTCTTGAGGATAGTCCATAAAAGTTTTATCTGCAGTCCTATGTAACACTACAAATAACACAGTGATAACTCTCTGACTACAGATAATCTAGTAGATGTCACCTGTAGTCCTATGTAACACCACAAATAACACAGTGATGGCTCTATGATTACCGAATATGTAGTAGTGTTACCTGCAGTCCTATGTAAAACCACAGATAACACTAGTGCTGATAATGTGGTAGTGTTATCTGCAGTCCTATGTAAAACCACAGATAACACTAGTGTAGACCATGTGGTAGTGTTACCTGTGTCCTTAGTGTGCCTCCCTGTGCCTCTCCCATGGACTCCATGCTGGCGTCTCTGCCTCCTCTTCCTTCTTTCTCTTGCCCCGCACAAAACGACCTGATGCAGCTGCGTCAAGACGTAGGAACACTGTTGGTATGGTGATGGTGACACAAACACGGACACAGGTACGGACACGCACACATACATACAATATACAGTATATGATCACATCACACATCACCGCTTGTCACGACATGGCACGATATGTATGCAAGCACAGCTGAACGAGTGCAGGGAAGGAGCCTGCATACACATTGCTCCCCCTGCCAGTGTCATACCCTCCCTTCCCGGGCATTTTGGGGGCATTAGGGGTTGGATAACCCCTTTAACTTCTTGCTGCTGATGCTGAGTGTGCACATAGCCACCAATCATATCCCCCCCCCCCCCCTAAATGTGACTGATGTGCTGGGGGGGGGATATGTTTGGTAGCTATGTGCACACTCAGCATCAGCAGCAAGAAGTTAAAGGGGTTATCCAACCCCTAATGCCCCCCAAAATGCCTGGGGGGGGGATGTAGGAGGAAAGCACACTGTCCCCCTGAGTCCTCTATGAGACCCCCCGAGTCCTCTCTGAGCTCCCCCAAAACCCCACTGCTTGCTGCTGCCCTCAAGAATACCCATATCCAACCAACCATATCGAGCGGTCCAGAGCAGTCCTTCAGTCTGGGCTGGGGGGGGCTGCACTCACTGCCACTGGCTAATGACTTTAGGGTGGCAGACGTGAGCGCAGGGACCGAGAGGATGCTAGTTGGCAGGGTGTGTGTGAACTGCTGCCTGCCAGCTACGCACTGGCCAATCAGCAGCAGGATCTTTGCGCTGCGAAAAGCTGATTGGCCAGTGTGACGCCCGCAGCCCGGACCGAGGGAGAACACAAGTGCCGCTGCCGCATAATAACTAATAACTGTCTGTGCAGAGTAGATAGAGGGGGCGGGTCCTTCTGTGCGCTCCGGGCCCCCCTGTGCCCCAGGCCCCATAGTAACGCCGTGGTCTGCCTATATTGGCGGTATGCCACTGGTTAGAGGGTATACACAGGGAAGGGAGGGACAACTGGATCAAACAAACAGGGGAGGACTTGGGGGGGGGGGGGGGGGTAGGGGGGAAGGTGCACGTCTCTTCAAACCTGAATCCCAGGAGCACCGGAGAACGAAGAACCAGGAGTGGAGAGGCAGCAGGAAAGAGCAGGGGAAAAAATCCTCCACAGAGCGGCACACAGCATTAGATAGTCACATCACGGAAGGACAGCAGAGGGGACGCTGAGGAGGCCCGGAGCAGGTAGAGAGAAGGTCCGGAGGCGCAGCAAAGCTTGAGGGCGGTGGAGCGCACAAATCACCCAACGTAGAGCATCGACGGGTGTGTATCGGAGCGAATCAGAGCAGCGAGGGGTAGGAGGAGAGCGCAATTTAGCGTGACTATGTCATCGCGCCTTCGATGTATTTGCATCTAATTAAATATTTTGTAAAGCCCCTGAGTTATTCAATAAAGGGTATCTGTATAGCACCACCTGCTGTTTGTTCTTTTTCTTATTTCTTAGTCCTGCTCACTGAGATGGTCGCACATGCTCAGTCATCCTTCAACTGCCTCCTGAGCTGTGATAGGAGAGCATGGACACCCATGGTGATCTCTGGATCCATGTGAAGTACAGGGCTGGTTCTAGCTTTGTTAGAAAGAGGTTGACATGTACTATAACCCCTTTAAGGGTTCATGGCATGGTTTTAATTAGTCCATTGGCAAATCCTCTTTGGAGTTACACCACCTGCTCTTCTAGACATATTGTGGTTTTAAGATACTTGAAGGAAGTAATTTTTATAATTCAATAAAAAAATAGAAGATTGAATGTAAACATTATTTTAATACAATATTCTGTTATATTTATCCCACATCCTAATATTATTGTGATGGCGGTAACTAACAAGTGTCTATATTGCAACACTGCACAATTACAGGTTTTGTACCTAGTACTACATTCCTGTCAAGGGTTTAGTAATATTATTAGTACATTGCAATAATAAAATATAACTGGAGCAGGAGAGCACATCTTGCATCCTGTGGTACTAGCGGTGGTCCAAAATGTTGTTCTAGCTGCCCCCTTCCCTCTCCCATCAGGACACAAATATACTTGTCTGTGTCCCACCGGATTGAAAGACAGTGTAAAGACAGACACTTGCCTCTAATGTCGAGATATGCCATAAATATCTGAGAGGCGGAGGTTCCAACTCTGGGATATCCATATATCAGGAGAGTGGAGGACCCCCGGTCCCCTGTTTGCCACTTCAGAGTGGAGGAGATGAGATGGAGAAGGGGCTACATGCATATTGCTCTCTCCACTGTAGTTTATAGAAGCTGTTGCTGTGTTTTTCCACAATTTGGGAGTCCCAAAAGTGAAAGTATGCACATAGCTTTTGAGCGAACATCATACTAACTAGTCTCCAGTAACAAGTTCAGGAAAAATGGGAATTACTGACAAATTGCCGGGGGAAAACCGTTACAGTCATATGTAGTCTAGAAATAGTGTTATTCCTCCTGTACTCACAGATGACAGCTTATTCTGAAACAACAGCTGCACTTTAAGGCAGGAAGTGATGGGGTATTTTTTATTTGGTTTACGCATTTTTCATGTTAAGTATTTAAATATTTTTTATGTGTAGGGGAAGTGATTAGGAGTATTTTCGTAGCACTGAACACTGAAAATGAATTTTCCTTCTGAACACTCATTTAGAGCATTGCTACATGTAAGCCTACTCAGCTCCTCCGGCTCTATAACGTGCTGTCAGCAGATTGCACTGCCTTTCATGGCAACAGGTTCCCTTTAACATGCTGCTGTATGGCGCACGCTGCCCTCTAGTGGATCTTGTATATATTATCTATTACATTGATCCCTTAAAATAGTCCAACGATTATCCTGGGGTCCTATTGAAAATAAAAAAAGAACTAGGAGGGGATTGAAAATAAAGTCACTATAGGGTGTATCAGATAACTTAACATGTTATTTCCTGTTAATTTTACTTTATTTTTTACTCCATTTTATTTTATTGTTTTACAAATGTATTTTAGTACCATTAGGAGACATCATCTTTTTATTTAATCAATAATTTAGGACATAAATATGCAGTGCTTTCAGTGCCAGGGCAGTTTTAACTTTTGACAAACACAAATAAAATCTAAATTATATATATATATATATATATATATATATATATATATATATATATACACTGCTCAAAAAAATACACTTAAACAACACAATGTAACTCCAAGTCAATCACACTTCTGAGAAATCAAACTGTCCACTTAGGAAGCAACACTGAGTGACAATCAATTTCACATGCTGTTGTGAAAATGGGATAGACAACAGGTGGAAATTATAGGCAATTAGCAAGACACCACCAATAAAGGAGTGGTTCTGCACGTGGTGACCTGACCACTTCTCAGTTCCTATGCTTCCTGGCTGATGTTTTGGTCACTTTTGAATGCTGGCGGTGCTTTCACTCTAGTGGTAGCATGAGACGGAGTCTACAACCCACACAAGTGGCTCAGGTAGTGCAGCTTATCCAGGATGGCACATCAATGCGAGCTGTGGCAAGAAGGTTTGCAGTGTCCAGCAGGACCGCTACCTCCGCCTTTGTGCAAGGAGGAACAGGAGGAGCACTGCCAGAGCCCTGCAAAATGACCTCCAGCAGGCCACAAATGTGCATGTGTCTGCTCAAACGGTCAGAAACAGACTCCATGAGGGTGATATGAGGGCCCGACATCGACAGGTGAGGGTTGTGCTTACAGCCCAACACCGTGCAGGACGTTTGGCATTTGCCAGAGAACACCAAGATTGGCAGATTCGCCACTGGCCCCCTGTGCTCTTCACAGATGAAAGCAGGTTCACACTGAGCACATGTGACAGATGTGACAGAGTCTGGAGACGCCGTGGAGAACGTTCTGCTGCCTGCAACATCCTCCAGCATGACCGGTTTGGCATTGGGTCAGTAATGGTGTGGGGTGGCATTTCTTTGGAGGGCCGCACAGCCCTCCATGTGCTCGCCAGAGGTAGCCTGACTGCCATTAGGTACCGAGATGAGATCCTCAGACCTCTTGTGAGACCATATGCTGGTGCGGTTGGCCCTGGGTTCCCCCTAATGCAAGACAATGCTAGACCTCATGTGGCTGGAGTGTGTCAGCAGTTCCTGCAAGACAAAGGCATTGATGCTATGGACTGGCCAGCCCGTTCCCCAGACCTGAATCCAATTGAGCACATCTGGGACATCATGTCTCGCTCTATCCACCAACGTCACGTTGCACCACAGACTGTCCAGGAGTTGGCAGATGCTTTAGTCCAGGTCTGGGAGGAGATCCCTCAGGAGACCGTCCGCCACCTCATCAGGAGCATGCACAGGCGTTGTAGGGAGGTCATACAGGCACGTGGAGGCCACACACACTACTGAGCCTCATTTTGACTTGTTTTAAGGACATTACATCAAAGTTGGATCAGCCTGTAGTGTGTTTTTCCACTTTAATTTTGAGGGGGGCTCCAAATCAAGACCTCCATGGGTTGAAAAATTTTATTTCCATTTTTTAATTTTTGTGTGATTTTGTTGTCAGCACATTCAACTATGTAAAGAACAAAGTATTTTAGAAGAATATTTAATTAATTCAGATCTAGGATGTGTTATTTTTGTGTTCCCTTTATTTTTTTGAGCAGTGTATATATTTAAAAATCCATTTATACCCTATATCCATGCATTTCATGAAAGTACTGTCACATTATAAAAAAACAAAAAAAAACATCCAGCACAGTCATGGGCACCTACATACCTTTTTGCATCAAACTAACTGATACATTAATTGTAAAAATGCATAACAATTGATGTGGCTAAAAGGCTAAAAGTCTGAACCCAAGCAGAGCCTCCTAAAATAAAAGTACAAGAGGTGGAGAGTTTATACATGGCACTTATGCCTACAGGTTACATATTCACCAGAATTAAAAAGACCAAAAATCTTCATGATTTGGATGTTAATAAACATTTCTGTCACGGAGTCAAGAAATATCCTGATTAGGTACAGGGGATGCCTGTATGGGTAGAGATGACAGAAACAGTCTGGGAGCTTTCTTTCTAGTACCATTTGCAGATTCGCCCTCTCATCCCTCCCTTACACCTCTCCTGGAGTCCTCTCCTTTATGTGCACATACTCAGGAGTCCTCTCAATGTATACCAGGGCCGGATTGCAGGTGCACAACGTTGGGTGAATATCGACATACAAACTACTGATGGTCTATGTGGTCTATACAATTATTACTGTACTTCTTTGGGCTTGTCCCTTTAACATGTTATCCTAGCTTGTCACAGGTTTTGTGATGGGGTCCAGTATCGCAATGTTGTCCTGTTCAATATGTACCATTGCATTATATATGAATATATTATTTATCTCAGTTATTATATGGATTCTGATGGTTCTTCTAGCTACAGTTGAGTTGTCCATGCCATGTCAGGTGGTGATGGGGAATTATGGCCCAGGGGTAGGATGTCTCACTGTGGGCAAAGTAAATTAGTCTTGAGAGATAGGCCATGGACCAATAAAGTGTCTCCTTCTCCCATGGCTGTAGCGCTGTCCAATCGTATCGGAGAGCATCACAGCCAGGGAGGTTTTTTCTCCCAGGCTGTGATGTTCTGCGCTGCAATTGGACAGAAGAAGCAGACGCCCATGGAGAAAGACTCAGTCTCCTCCTCATTGCTCCGATGCTCAGTATTAGCATACTGAGCGGGGAAAATACCAGGGGGCACAGGAGCGCTATTTTAACAACAGGCAGGGTGACAGCATCAGCGGGGGGTACCCCGCAAGTACAGGTACTTATCTCAATTAATAAAATCTGGCAAAAGTGGGTGAAGTTGCCAGGGAGCCTCCCAGCAAACTGTAGAAGTTGCTCCTTGTGGACTCAGGACAAGGAGGCAGTGCAGAACTTGTAAAGAGATACCACTTTATCAGAGAAGATATATAAAATCAAAGAAGGGGTCATTGTAGCCTACTTTGCCAGTTGGCAAACCGGTAAGTTGAGCTGTGCACCAGGGTGGATTATAGTTGTGTAATGTAGAGGAACTATGTCTCTGGAGAAGACTGTCTATCCCTCTGGGCCATATTGCCATAGTGCTGTAACACCAGTAGAGTTGAACTGTTTTTGCTGCACCTGAACTTGGTCTGCAACATTATTTAAAACTCAACTTCACCGGCCCCGCTCCTGGCTTACAACTCTATTATATTCTGATGGATGGGGTGTCTGCCTTTTGCACCCATGCCTGACGGAGTACTCTCCAAAAAACCACAACCAGAAAAATATAGGAGGAGAAATATTGAATAAGTTTGACTTTCTCAGCTCCTTTGTAAATAAAGAACAGTGAATCATGTACTTTATTGCTCAGAACCAAAACTGAGAAGAAAGGAAAGACCATGGTATTCATCTTCTGTCGTCATTTTATTTCATCATGTTAATAATACATTTTGACGTCATAATTTTCTAAATTAAATAGGCTTAGCCATTGTCACTTCGTGCAGTCGTTGCTGTTATTCAGGTTTGCTAGTTGTCATCAACAGGAACCTGAGGTCACAACTGTGGATAAAGGGTGAGGTTCGAACCATCGGAAAATATAGTCCCCTGCTGGCTTGGGTTTATCTGAATGAACCACAGATCCCGATGCTACATATGAAGGTTCCTCTCATAGTCATACATCATTGTCTGGCTTCTGAAAATAAAACAAAACATGCCTTTATTATGTCACTGACAGTTTAGGGCAAGTGAATGTTGTGAATCTATGGGTGTACTTACACGTCCGTTTTTTTTAACGGATCGTGAATACCTGTGGTCATAAAATAGGACATATCCTATTTTCTCCATTTTCACAGCCCATACAATTCAAGACGAACATTTTTAATGGCCATATTTTAAAAAGGCATCTGTGAAAAAACGGTCATGAAAAATTTTAGGGCATGCTGGAAGTTTTAGTTTCACAGCAGCTAGAGTTGAGACTACTGGTTTATAAAACCTATAAACTGACAACAAGACATCCTCATAAAAGAGTCAAGCAATACGCGCACGTGCTACAATTTCAGTTATACATGACTACTTTGCTTTCTGTTGTGCTGTCATACCAGTTCACATATTCTGGTAAATTAGGGCCCATTTACATGGAATGATACACAAGGCAATGGTCGGGAACAGAACATTTGCACATCATCCTCTCTCCGTATGGGGATGAATGATCGCAACTGCGATTGTTAATCCTCATAGAGATTCATTGTTTGTTGGCAGCACATCTCTATTTACAAAGGATGGTGTGCTTCTGACAAATGGCTATTTTCTGTGCCAAAAATACCATGGATCACCCAATAAGCGAGCGTTTTGCTCATCTGGCATGCGGTTGGCAGTACATTTACTGATAATCTATCCATGTAAAAGGGACTTTACCCTGAAATGTCCCTTTTGTTATTGGCAGGTTTCCAAAGTAAATCTTACTACTAAATTAGTATAGAATGTGTGTGTCGCAGAAAGTGCAATCACAGGTAGACATCTGCTGTAAACCATTCCAGGGCTCTAAACTAAAGATGCCTTTTGTATGTCATTCAAACTTAAAGGTCACCTATCGGCAGATTTGTACCTGTTACATGTGCGCTTGGCAGCTTAAGGCATCTGTGTTAATCCCATGTTCCTATGTGCCCACATCGCTGAGAAAAACAATGTTTTAATATATGCAAATGAGCCTCTAGGAGCAATGGGGGCGTTACCATTACACCTAAAGGCTCAGCTCTCTCTGCAGCTCCCACGCCCTCTCTACTCTGACAGGGCCAGGCAGTGAAAAAGGCATCACACCTGGCCCTGTCAATCAAAGTGCAGAAGAGGCGGCAGATGCAGTGAGATCAGAGTCTCTCTTTGAATGAGAAGGTGTGTCCAAACTTTTGGTCTGTACTGTATATTAAAACTTCATTTTTCTAGGCAATGTGGCCACCGATGCCTTCAACCGCCAAGCGCACATGTAACAGCTCAGCCAGTTTCATAGGTACAGATGCCCTTTAAATGAATTTTGATTTACAAGGTTTACATTTCATACAAGCAAATTCCTTTAAACATGTTCTTTAAACCAGATATGTGGCATAAAACCATGTATGACTGAGGTTAGTAAAAAAAAAAGAATAAATCAGCTTTTCCCCCAGAAACATTGCCACTGCTGTCCATAGGCTGTGTCTAGTATTGCAGTTAAAAGGGGCTGAGCCTCAATTCTAGACACAGCCAATGGGCAACAGTGGTGCCGTTTCTGGTTACAAACAAAAACGTTACTATTTCCATGCAGCAATCATATTCCAGCAGCGCTATATATAGTGGCATCATACTAGTACTGTATCATCAAGCGTCATACCTTTCATTGTTTTCATCAAGGTTTTTTACTTCTGGAAGATGGGTGTTCTTATCATACTGTAATCTTTGAAAATTAGTCATTCTTCCAAATCGAAGAGGTAATGTAGCAAATGACTGAAGAAAATGGCCACCGTATTGTGATCTTCCAAACCTCTGAGGCAAATTGGTTGTTGACTGCATGCTGGCCTTTCCAGGTATGTACCGCCCAAACCTAAGAGGTAGGTTTGGGACGCTCTTACCCGCTTTGTCATCAGATGCTCTTCCAAATCTCAGTGGGAGGTTTGCTCCAGGCTTCAGGCCTCTCTCCTCAAGGAATTCCCTCTCAAGTATTGGAAAGATTGCAGGAGTCATGTCACTTAAGCCTTTTGCTCTCAAGTATCGATACTCATTAGAATTAATGTTCCTCGGATTTTGGAGATCTTCTCTGGACTGTGCAGAGAAAAAAAAAAAAGAGTTTGAAAAGTTTACAAAAGATTTGTTCAGAACTGTAGGAATGCTTTGAGTATGTGTATTGTATTTCATGGTACAGTTCAATTTATTTGAAAATTTGTCAGCTTAGATCCTTTTATACTCATTGCTTACATTATATATTAGATAGATATCAGACGATTGCTCGTTTAACCAATTCAAGACTGGACTTTTAACCTCCTCCCCTTCCTGACCAGACACATTTTTAATTTTTTGCTGCCTATAGCTTTGAAAGCCAGAACTTTTTTCTTTTGGTTATTTAAGTAATTTTGCAACTTTTTTACGGCGATACATTAGGCTTTAATTTTTTTCAGAAGGAAAAATAGTCTGTTTTGTATGTTTTTTTTAACAACACACCTAAAATGCTTTTTTAAATGATGTACCTTTTGTAACGGTCATTTTGATATATGGGCATATATAGTTTATGGTCGCTGTAGGGCAGGGTTGGAAGCAGTGTGGCATGCGGTGGAATTTTTATTGATTATTATTATTTTTTTTATATTTTTTATTTAGTTTACACTTTGCACACCCCTACCCCCATAAGGTCATACAGGACCTTTGAGAGATATTAAACATAATTTTTTTTTAAACTGTTGATTTCTTCTGTATCTGCTGTATCTGGGGCTGACATATTAGCCCCAGTTAGGCTACATGCACACGAACGTATTTTGTTTCCATGTCCGTTCCATTTTTTTTGCGGATAGGATGTGGACCCATTCATTTCAATGGGTCCGCAAAAAACGCTGACAGCACACCGTGTACTATCTGAATCTGTATGTCCGTTTCGTAGCCCCCCCAAAAAAAATAGGGCATGTCCTATTCTTGTCTGTTTTGCGGACAAGGATAGGCATTATTACAATGGATCTGCAAAAAAACGGATCCGCAAAAAAAAAAAAAAAACGGATGCCCTACGGACATCATCCGTTTTTTTGTTTGCGGATCCGCAATTTGCGGACAGCAAAACACATACGTTTGTGTGCATGTAGCCTTATAGGGAGAACACAGGCCCCTGAGGCTGTAATTAGGGTGTTAAGCCTTACTGCACAGATCTGGGTCTGCTAAGACCTTGCAGCTCCTGCAGTTACAAAGTGATCACATAATCACTAAGACCAGAGCAGGAAGAAGGCAGGGAGGGTAAAAAATTAATCTCTCCCTTCTCATTGACATCCAACTCCCACCCCCGCAACTGCACAATTTCTATACCGCTGCTAACTCTGCAAGGACATTCAGGTATGTCCTTGCAGGGTTAAATGCAGATGGGCAGACATATATAGTCAAAGGGCAGTCAGCAAGTGGTTATTTAACATTAGTCTTCCCTGTTTTCACTGTAAACAGCTTTCTTTTCTTTTTTTGGAAATAGAGCTAATTTGCATACCCTTTTTCCCAGAGGAGCATTGAATGGCCTATAAGACTCCTTATGCCTACTAGACGCTCACCTCAAAGTAATGATACCCTCTCACCCAGTCAGTTCTGTCTGCTCTGCACTGACAAGGGGCAATCGCACCAAAACAGATGTCTGCAAATGAGGTCCTGGCTTCGTTATAATACTAAAGTATGCCTCAAAGTCTGTTTAAAAGACTGACAATTAACTTACAGGATAGCTACCTTCCAATTGGTGGCACCAGAGGCACAGTTTTTATTTGTTGGAAAGAGAGCTAATTAAGGCTACTTTCACACACGCGTTTTGCGCGGATCCGTTTGTATTATCTTTAACATGGCCAAGACGATCCGTCTTGAATACCATTGAAAGTCAACGGAGGACGGATCCGTTTTCTATTGTGCCAGATTGTGTCAGTGAAAACGGATCCGTCCCCATGGACTTACATTGTGTGCCAGGACGGATCCGTTTGGCTCAGTTTCATCAGACGGACACCAAAATGCTGCAAGCAGAGTTTTGGTGTCCGTCTCCAAAGCGGAATGGAGACTGAACGGATGCAAACTGATGCATTCTGAGCGGATCCTTTTACATTCAGAATGCAAACTGATCCGTTTTGGACCTCTTGTGAGAGCCCATGACGGATCTCAAACGGAAAGCCAAAACGCCAGTGTGAAAGTAGCCTAATTTGCATACCTTTAACCCAGTAAAGCACTTCATGTCCTATGAAACTCTTTATGCCTACTAGGTGCTCTCCACAAGGAGACAGAGTATCCCTGGATCCCTATAAGCATGCATGTACACTCTCTACTTATCTAAAACATGTTTATTTTATTATGGAGAGGAGTCACTTCCAGCAGTACAAGGATTGAGCAAGGGGCGCAGCTATAGGGGGTGCAGAGGTAGCAGTCGCTAGCGGGCCCAGGAGCCTGAGGGGGCCCAAAGACCCTTGTACCACATGAGAAGACACCGGTATTATAGAAAGTGCATGCTGGTCAAGTTACACCTCTGGCTGGAGGGAAGGGGTTAGGACAAGAATTTGGCATGGGGGGGGGGGAAGGTGCCTCAGGCATCAGGAAGGTTAATGTGCTTCCCTGCCACTGGCCACAAAGCCCTGAGGGAAAGGGGGCCCCAAGCTGAACTCTTGCACCAGGGCCCATTAGTCTTTAGCTACGCCCCTGGATTGAGCATGTTAAAATCCAACATGCCCTCCTTGTGTTCCCAGATATTTGCTATCTGAGACATCTGAAGGCTTTATTACACATTAGATTGTGTTTGGAACCATCAGTAATCTCAGGTGTGTGGACAGTTTTCTGGTATGATTGCTTGACCTTTTTTTCTGAGTGCAATTAATGCAGATAACATCCTTGTCTGCCTCTGTTAAGTCTCCATCATGTCTCATAAGGTGGAATCCTGACTTTGCCATCTAGAAAAGGCTGGTCTGTGTTTAATGTGAGGGAGGTGTTATTGGTCGTCTGTACAAAAAATGTTACGCTCTCAGGCGTCCTATAAAATTAATGGGGACAGATTTATCAGTATCTGGTGTAAAGGAACACTGAAATCTATGCCAGCCGATTGAGATGCACCCACTGCTGAACGGCGTACGTCTCATCATAAATTAGCCGCACCAGTGCGCCTGGGTATCATAGCCCAAGGTTCGCCACCAGGCTTTGATAAATCTCCCCCAATGTCTGTAAAGTAGTTGACACTATAACATGGTATGATTGTACCACTCCGGTATATGGGCTGAGAGTGGTATTTCAGCTCAGTCTCAGACCTCTTGTACACGACCATATGCCATATGACCGTGATATACGGTCCGTGAGCAGGCCATATGTCCCGGAGCGGCGAAACTTTTAAATACATAAAGGGAATCAACAAGGTAAAAGAGGAGAGACTATTTAAAAGAAGAAAAACTGCTACAAGAGGACATTGTGGTAGCTGCAAATACAGTGAAGGAGTTTAAGCATGCATGGGATAGGCATAAGGCTATCCTTCATATAAGATAGGGCCAGGGGCTATCCATAGTACTCAGTATATTGGGCAGACTAGAGGTTCTTATCTGCCGACACATTCTATGTTTCTATGTGCTCCCGTGCGCACGATCAATGCCGCTCCAGGACATATGGCCCGCTCACGGACCGTATATCTCGGAGGGAATACGGTCATGGGCAAGAGGCCTCACTCTTCTGAATAGGAATGAGCTACAATACCAGACACAGTCAATGGACAAGAGTGCTGTTATTTATGGAAGAATGCAGACCATTTTTCTAACCTTCTTAAACCCTTAGGTTGATAAGTTCTTCCAACTACATACATTAAAAGAAACTCTGAAAACATATTACATGTTATGTATACACAGTATATTTCTCATATGTTCATATAAACTAACACACTTCTTATCTCCAACGCTTTGGAATAATTAGAACACTAATACAAAAATGTAAGCTCTTGGGGAACACTGACTCTAAACCAGATCCAGCTGGTTTAAGGAGTCTTACAGGCAATGCTCCTTGGGAAAATATTCAGATTAGCTCTATATATTTTATCTGGAGAAGAGATATTTTGCATACAAAGATATCAGGGGAAATGTAAATTCAGTGCCTTAGCATCACTAATAAGTAAAGTATCCCGAAACTGGGAACCACACTTGTAAATGAAGAACCTTACCTCAAATAAGTCGTCATATTCCTCTGGACTTTCCAGATTTGTTGTTGCCGTCTCCTCAGAACAGACAGAAAAGGCAAAGAGAATAGAAAAACTACAGAGAGAAAAGAGCATAATGTTACTGGATGAGAACCTGCCCATTTTCCTTGGTTGTACAGCTGATTTAGAGAATCCTTGTTGTTAG
This sequence comes from Bufo bufo, assembly GCF_905171765.1. Classification (NCBI taxonomy): domain Eukaryota; kingdom Metazoa; phylum Chordata; class Amphibia; order Anura; family Bufonidae; genus Bufo; species Bufo bufo. The sequence goes on along the minus strand of NC_053393.1, from coordinate 446,909,037 downwards.
CTGGTCTTCATTATATATGGTATTTGAACAAAAAGCCACCTCAGACAAGGACATACTCAACTGTGACACCTTCCTAATTAATACAGAGGCCCTAAATTAGGCCATAAAGAATCAGAAGAATTTATTTACGAACACATTGGCTTTGAAAGTATATGTAACCGAATTATTGTCTTTGCATTAATTAGATTTTTGAAGAACATAACAAGTAGGGGTCCACATGAGATGGAATCAATTAGCACATACTCCACATTTTAATTCTTTTTGTTTCTACATAATATATTTAATAAGCATAAATATCATGTTTATTATTGGTAGATTATCTAATCTAAACTATTCTACAAGCATATTTGTTTTTATGGACGGGAAGAATAAAGAATAGATGCCACAGGGATGGTATAATCAAAACCACCGGTGAAACATTTACAGAGATATCTGTATTGATGCACCTAGGTAACACTATGAGTCACTTAAGTTCTTCTCTCAGCCTATGACTGAGTTCTTAGAGGTATCACCAGTCTAAGGGCCTGTTCACATGGCGGGTTTTACTGCAGAATTATGGTGCGGACAGCCATGCCAAAATTCCGGCGAAAACACGCCAGCAGCCACATCCTTTATGCTTGCCAGATATCTCAATGGCAGGCAGCGTTGAAGATCACAAAAAGCAGATTAAAACCACTAGATATAAGCAAATTTTTTAAAAATTAGATTCGCCGGTTCGCCAAATTCGGGTAAAATTCGATTTGATCTGAATATATTTGCGTCGAATTACATTAAAAACTGCTATTTCCTGGCTGCTGAGAGCCTTTATAGTGGTGTAGAACACTGTGCCTTGCAGTAACACGCATAGGGAGTCTGCTTTGGTAGTGAAATATTACTGTGAGTCCGTATGATACGCAGATGACAGGCGTCGTTCTTAGAATCACTGCACACTTCACTTATTAGGGCAGTCACGGGGCCAAAAACTGACCAAATAACTCAAGTATGAACTCAGCCTTACAGGTCGCTGTTAGCGCCAAGAAGAAGCGCACTCCTTTTACACAGTCGCCAGCTGATTCCACATCGATGTCAACAGAACCTGTTCTATTAAAGGTGTATGTATACAAGTAGAGCCTCCCTGACAGAGTGGAGAGGGTGTCAGTAGTAATTTTTTGTTGACGTCACTGATTAATTTTCCCTCCTCTGATCCGTTAGAACAATAACCCACAAAAAACTGATCCTGTCTGTGGAGCATCCGCCTTCACTCGGTCAGCATTTGCTCAATAATCCATTAGTATTGCTAATGCCCAAAAAAACCCAAAAAAACAGGAGTGGATCTAAAACAGAGATGACACGTGAATGGAATATTTGCATGTCTTCTGTGTTTTGTACCCACTCCTGCTTTTGACTACCAAATCATAAGCCAATTCTGATGGGACCATATAGGCCTTACAGCTGCTACACAGACAGGATCCGTTGTGCGTCTCATTTTTCCTTCCTTCTGACAGATCAGAAGAAAGGTCAAATAAATGATGATGTCAGCCAGGCCGAAAGCCAAAATAGTGGACCAATCATGAAGTGGAGAGGGTAGGAACAGCATGAGAAGTCAACATAGTGGACCTATAACAAAGTGGTGAGGTGGAAGCAGCATGAGGAGACCATAGAGTGGCCCAATGACAGTCAGGAGTTGGCAGCAGTATGAGGAGGCCACCGAGTGGCACAATGACAGAGTCTGGAGTTGGCAGCAGTATGAGGAGGCCCCCTAATGGCACAATGACAGAGTCTGGAGGTGGTGGCAGCATTAAGAGGTTGTCATTGTTTTCATGTATTTTTTGTATATTTGTTGTTTCATAATATATATTTTCCTCATACTTTCAGATGTCACACGACCTCACACGTTATTCGGTCCATACAGCAAAAGGAGTTTTTAAGTCACCCATCATTTTTACCCAAAAAAACTAATTTGAAAGAAAACATTTCGCCACAACGTCATTCGGTTCATACAGCAAAAGGAGTTTTGCAGTCACTATTATCAATATTACCGGGAAAAAAAACACTTTGAAAGAGTGGCACAATGACAGAGTCTGGAGGTGGCGGATGCAGCAGCAGCATCATGAGAAGGCCACCGAGTGGCACAATGACAGAGTCTGTAGATGGCAGCAGTATGATAAGGCCACCGAGTGGCAAGGCGACATAGTTTGGAGGTGGCAGCAGCATCCGGAGACCACAGAGTGGCAAGGTGACATAGTGTGGAGATGGCAGCAGCATGAGGAGACCACAGAGTGACAAGGTGACATAGTTTGGTGGTGGCAGCAACATCAGGAAGCCACAGAGTGGCAAAGTGAAATAGTGTGGATATGGCAGCAGCATGAGGAGACCACAGAGTGGCAAGGTGACATAATGTGGAGATGGCAGCAGCAGCAGGATACCACAGAGTGGCAAGGTGACAGTGTACAGATGGCAGCAGCATGAGGAGACCACAGTGGCAAGGTGACATAGTATGGAGATGGCAGCAGCATGAGTAGGCCACAGAGTGGCACAACAACAGAGTCTGGAGGTGGCAGCAGCATGAGTAGGCCACAGAGTGGCACAATGACAGAGTGTGGAGGTGGCAGCAGCATGAGGAAGCCACAGAATGGCACAATGACAGTGTCGATCGACCAAGATACTTCTGGGGGAACCTGCCTGGCATGAACAGGACTCTAGTAGCTACAGACAATGACAAGATAGAGCGTCAAGATAGCTTTGAGCCCGGAAGAGTCGCGAAGTTCACCAAGATACAATACTAAAGATTTTACCGCATATAACCACAGCGCTGACCGCGGAATAAATTTTGTTTTTCCACCGAAATACTTTAATAAAGATTTTACCACATATTACTACAGCGCTGAACGCTGAATAAAATTTGTTTTTTCCACCGAAATACATCACAAAAGATTTTACCGCATATAACTGGGCACAGGAATTGGAGAGGGTGTTCGGATTCCCCCCGCACTATACGGACATCTCAGAAATGAACCACTGCTCCCGATAGCAGCTCCTGGGAATGTCATAGAGCGTCCTGGTCATCGGGCATCTATTCGCTTCGCTGAAGGATGATTTTGAAAGTGTGTAGAAGCCACACGGGGCCCCCACACTGCAGACTTATCATGGAGACATCATGGAGATTTTACCGTATATAACTATAGCGCAGAACACTGAATAAAATTGGTTTTTCGACCGCAATACGTCAATAAAGATTTTACCACATATAACTGCAGTGTTGAATGCTGAATAAATTTAGTTTTTCGACCGAAATACGTCACAAAAGATTTTACCACATATAACTGCAGTGCTGAACGCTGAATACAATTAGTTTTTCCACCGAAATACATCCCAAAAGGTTTTACCACATATATCTGCGACAGAAATACGTCAATAAAGATTTTACCACATATAATGGAGTACGGAGATTGAGAGGGTGTTCGGATTCCCCCCGCACTATACGGACGTCTCAGAAATGAACCGCTGCTCCCGACAGCAGCTCCTGGGAAGATCATGGAGCGTCCGGTCATCCGGCATCTATTCGCTCTGCTGAAGGATGATTGTAAAAGTGTGTAGAAGCCACACGGGGCCCACGCTGCAGATTTATCATGGAGACATGGAAATTTTACCGCATATAACCACAGCGCTGACTGCTGAGTAAATTTTGTTTTTCAACCAAAGTACTTCAATAAAGATTGCACTGACTGACTGCTACCACCGCTACTTCCGTGAACCCCTGCACCACTATTTCCCGGGTAAGTAGGCTGCTGCGAATCAGGTGCTCTACCCTGGGCACTTTGGCTCCCAACCTCTTACTGCTGCCACCCTGCTGACTTCCAGCCATTCTTTCAAACACATATAACCGCTGACAAGAACTGAGAATATATTTTTCTTTTTGTACTGAAATAGGCCAGTAAACGCTTTCAGCAGAAATAAATGCACCAGTGAAGTGCGTATTTTTTTTAAATTTCTGTACTGAAATAGGCCACTAAAGCCTTTTGCCACAAATAACTGCACCAGTGAAGTGCGTATATTTTTTTTCTTTCTATAATGAAATAGGCCACTGAATGCTTTTGCCACAAATAAGTGCACCAGTGAAGTACGTATATATATATATATATATATATTTTTTTTTACTGTAATACGCCCCTGTACGCTTTCAACAGAAATAACTGCAGAAGCGAACTGAGAATATATTTATCTTGTTGGACTGAAATAGGCCACTATACGCTTTGACCAGAAAAAACTGAAAGAGTGAAGTGCGTATATATTTTTCTTGTAGTACTGAAATACGCCCCTATACGCTTTCACCAGAAATAACTGCAACAGTGCAGTGCGTATATATTTTTCATTTTTTACTGTAATACGCCCCTATACGCTTTTAACAGAAATAACTGCAGAAGTGAACTGAGAATATATATTTCTTGTTGGACTGAAATAGGCCACTATATGCTTTCACCAGAATTAACTGCAGAAATGCACTGAGAATATATTTTTCTTGTTGTACTGGAATTCGACCCTATACGCTTTGACCAGAAAAAACTGCAACAGTGCAGTGCGTATATATATATATTTTTTATGAAATACGCCCCTATACGCTTTCACCAGAAATAACTGCAGAAGTGAAGTGCATATATATTTTTCTTGTAGTACTGAAATACGCCCCTATAATCTTTCACCAGAAATAACTGCCTGTGCAAGATTACGGCGCTTCTCTTCAATTTCACAGAGGCAAGTGCAGTGAATAAATTAGCTAGGAGGCGGCGCTGGGCGTGGAGATTGCAGGCACAGGCATCATCGCTTTGCTGCCTGTGCCGTTCGCAGCGTGCCCTGTGCTGATAAAGTCCTGTCACTATGCGGGCCGCATGACACGGCTTTGCAGGCCGCATTTGGCCCGCGGGCCGTAGGTTGGGCATCACTGGACTAGGCCATTCCAACACATTTACATGTTTCCCCTTAAACCACACAGGTGTTGCTTTAAGCAGTGTGTTTGGGGTCATTGTCCTGCTGGAAGGTGAACGTTGTCCTAGCCTCAAATCGCGCACAGAGTGGTACAGGTTTTGCTGAAGAATATCCCTGTATTTAGCACCATCCATCTTTCCCTCAACTCTGACCAGTTTCCCAGTCCCGGCTGCTGAAAAACATCCCCACAGCATGATGCTGCCACCACCATGTTTCACTGTGGGGATGGTGTTCTTTGGGTGATGTGTTGGGTTTGCTCAAGTCATAGCATTTTCTTTGATAGCTAAAAAGTTCAATTTTAGTCTCATCAGACCAGAGCACCTTCCTCCATATATTTTGGGAGTCTCCCACATGCCTTTCCCCAAACTCACAACGTGCCTTTTTGTTTTTAGCTGAAAGTAATGGCTTTCTTCTGGCCACTCTGCCATAAAGCCCAACTCTATTTAGCGTACGGCTTATTGTTGTCCTATGTACAGATACTTCAGTCTCTGTTGTGGAATTCTGCAGCTCCTCCAGGGTTACCTTAGGTCTCTGTGCTGCCTCTCTGATTAATGCCTTCCTTGCCTGGTCCATGAGTTTTGGTGGGCAGACGTCTCTTGGCAGGTTTGCTGTTGTGACATATTCTTTCCATTTGGTTATGATAGATTTGATGGTGCTCCTGGCAATTATCAAAGATTTGGATATTTTTTATAACCTAACCCTGACTTATACTTCTCAACAACATTGTCCCTTACTTGTTTGGAGAGTTCCTTGGTCTTCATGGCAGTGTTTTGTTAGTGATGTCTCTTGCTTAGATGTTGCAGCCTTTGGGGCCTTTCAAAAAAGGTGTGTATATGTAATGACAGATCATGTGACACTTAGATTGCACATAGGTGGACATCATTTTACTAAATATGTGACTTCTGAAGGTAATTGGTTGCATCAGAGCTTTTTATGGTCTTCCTAACAAAGGGGGCGAATACATAAGCACATGCCAATTTTCTGTTTTCTAGTTCTAAACAATAGTTTTATTTATATATTTTTCTTATTTAATTTCACCAACTTAGACTATTGTGTTCTGATCTATCACATACAATTCTGATTAAAAAAACATTGAACTAAAGGCTGTAATGTAACAAAATACGAAAAAAGTCAAGGGGGGTGAATACTTTTGCAAGGCACTGTATATGTACAGTACAGACCAAAAGTTTGGACACACCTTCTCATTCAAAGAGTTTTCTTTATTTTCATGACTATGAAGGCATCAAAACTATGAATTAACACATGTGAAATTATATACATAACAAACAAGTGTAAAACAACTGAAAATATGTCATATTTTAGGTTCTTCAAAGTAGCCACCTTTTGCTTTGCACACTCTTGGCATTCTCTTGATGAGCTTCAAGAGGTAGTCCCCTGAAATGGTTTTCACTTCACAGGTGTGCCCTGTCAGGTTCAATAAGTGGGATTTCTTGCCTTATAAATGGGGTTGGGACCATCAGTTGCGTTGAGGAGAAGTCAGGTGGATACACAGCTGATAGTCCTACTGAATAGACTGTTAGAATTTGTATTATGGCAAGTAAAAAGCAGCTAAGTAAAGAAAAACGAGTGGCCATCATTACTTTAAGAAATGAAGGTCAGTCAGTCAGCTGAAAAATTGGGAAAACTTTGAAAGTAAGGGCTATTTGACCATGAAGGAGAGTGATGGGGTCCTGCGCCAGATGACCTGGCCTCCACAGTCACCGGACCTGAACCCAATCGAGATGGTTTGGGGTGAGCTGGACCGCAGAGTGAAGGCAAAAGGGCCAACAAGTGCTAAGCATCTCTGGGAACTCCTTCAAGACTGTTGGAAGACCATTTCAGGGGACTACCTCTTGAAGCTCATCAAGAGAATGCCAAGAGTGTGCAAAGCAGTAATCAAAGCAAAAGGTGGCTACTTTGAAAAACCTAGAATATGACATATTTTCTGTTGTTTCACACTTGTTTGTTATGTATATAATTCCACATGTGTTAATTCATAGTTTTGATGCCTTCATAGTCATGAAAATAAAGAAAACTCTTTGAATGAGAAGGTGTGTCCAAACTTTTGGTCTGTACTGTATGTGTGTATGTACAGTATGTTCTGCGATCACTCAAAAACGCAACCATCCATTTCAACGAAACTTGGTATACACATCCCTTGCTACCTGGAAAGAAATCCTATGGGGGGTCACAGCTCTCTAGGATGTACCGTTCCTGAGATAATCCCCAAAAATGACCTCCATTAGCCAATACAAACCTGCAAGTCTTTCTCTTCATATCCCAACTGCCATATACACAGTCACATGTCCCTTATCAGCCAGGGGTGGGGTGCTGTAGAGCAGGGGTGTAACTAGAAGTGACTGGGCCCCACAGCAAATATTTGTAAGGGCCCCCCCAGCGCGCTCCGCACCTCCCTCCTCCTGTGTAAACCCCACTCCTTTGGCACAGTGTAGCGGTATACTGTATATTGTGGGGCACAGTGTATGCTATATGTGTATAACAAACATATTTCATATGAAAACTTACAGTTACTTGACTTGGCCCTTGGGGATCTCGGACGCCACTTCCACACTTTGGTCGGGGGCTCGGTGGAGCTGATGTTGTGCTTTATCCTAATGAGAATGATTTCATAATAAGGATTTGGAGAAGGGGCAGAGGAATAGCAGAGCAGGGAGAGGCTGGTGCTGCTACTAGGGGCTCATACCATGGGGGAGTAATAAAGCCCACCATAATGCCCCCCTAGAAGAAATAATTCTCCTTATAATGTGACAGTGCAAAAATACCCCCTTGTAATGCCCCCAGTTGAGCTAATGTCCCCATAGTGCCCCCATAATATCCCAGTATAAAATACCCCTATATAGTGCCCCCAGTAAATTCCCCCAAAGTGCTTCTCTCCCCCCTTCCTGCTAGTGCCCCCCATAATGTACCAGTATAAAATGCCCCATATATAGTGCCCCTCATGTGCCATATATGGAGTCAGTGCTTGTATTTCAGAAAAGTTTCTGCTGGGATTCGAACCCACGACCTTCTGTATCAGAGGCAAAGCACCTAACCACACGACCATAAGAGCTGCCTGCTCAAACAATAAATATTACATGATTATCGTTGATAACATCACATTTCTATCCTTATCGTTGTTTCCTTTCACATACAAAAGATATATAGAAAAGAAAAGAAAAAGAAAATTTTTTAGCCCCCCTAGGTTGTCTTGGATGTTTCCAGAAAAAAATGATTTCATGATCTCATATCGGGGATTTCAGTCATCCTTCCTTCATTTCTTTATTAATTCAACACTTTTTGCCTCTTCATTCTTCTCTCCTTTTTCCCCCTCCTTCCTTCTATCTATTTGCTTTCCCCTTTACTTTCATTTTATCTTGCAGGTATGTTCATATCTCTGCACCCTCTCACATAGATTCTTCCACTCTTCAACATTTGGTGGTCTATCCGCCGCCCACTCTCTAGCCACTACGACCCGCGCCAACATTAATCCTCTTTCCCATTTCATCTCACATTTTTTTTCCAAACCAATTTCTCTAATGTATCCAAGCACAGCTATCGAGATCTCCAGTGGCGCAGTACTACCAGTTGCTCTGGTGAGCTCTTTAAATACTTGGGTCCAGTAGACCTGTATGAAAGGGCAATACCAAATCAAGTGGATAAAATCTGCGTTATCCATTCTACATTTCCAGCATCTAGAGTCAGACCACACATGGAGTACTGTGTACAGTTCTGGGCTCCAGTGAATCTATATATCTCTAAGTATTGCTATACAGTAGATAGATATATAGAGATATAGCAAAGCTGAGTGTGCTGGGGCAGCTGTCATGTGTATAGATGTAGCAGTGCTGGGTGTGTTTGGGCAGCTGTCATGTGTATAGATGTAGCAGAGGTGGGTTTGCTGGGGCAGCTGTCATATATAGAGATATAGTAGAGCTGAGTGTGCTGGTGCAGCTGTCATGTGTATTCGATGTAGCAGAGCTGGGTGTGCTGGGGCAGCTATCATATATATAGATATAGTAGGGCTGAGTGTGCTGGGACAGCTGTCATAAAGAGATATAGCAGTGCTGGGTGTGTTGGGGCAGCTGTCATGTGTATAGATGTACACTTAGCCAGCTATAACAGTAGAAGTCTCATATTTTTTCAATCAGTAGCAATGCAGCCCTTATGGCTGTGTGGGTAAATGCTTTGCCTCTTATACATGGTACATGGAGGTTGTGGGTTCAAATCCCAGACACATCAGGAGACTTCAGGAGACAGTAAGATTAGATCACATTAGCAAGGGGGCCTGGTCCGCTGCTGCTGTGAAGGGGCCCTGAACATTAAGACAAGAATCGATCATATTTAACTAACTTGAAAATAAACTGTCACACACGCTGCCGGGGCGCCGGGCGCCGGACCCCGAAGCAGCCGCTTCCCCGGTAGTTACGCCACTGCTGTAGAGGTCACTGTTAAGAGGGCAGGGTGTTGTCACATTTTAAGAGAGCAGAGCTCTGTAGAGATCGATGTTAAGGGGGCGGGTTATTGTGGAAATGTTAACGAGACGGGGTACTGTGGAGGTCACTAATAAAAGGGCTGCCGCTGTGGAAGTCACTGTTAAAGGGGAGGGCGCTGTGGATGTTACTGTCAAGGGGGCAGGTCACAGTTGAAGGGGCGGGGTACTATAGATGTCACTGTTATTGTGGATACTGTCGATATCTTTTAACGACACACACAAACATTAAATGAAATAGATGAAATATACCAGTGCAAAACCAAGTCCTTCTACTAGTATCAGAATAAAGAAACAGGAGGGAAAAACCCTAAAAATGCTGCTAAAGGTGGGCACAGAGCACCAACGCAACAGCATTGGTCTTCCTCCTCCAAATGTAGTGTTGTGAAAGAAGGAAGGTGCTACTGTCCAAAACTTTGAGGTCGTCTCAAGTTTGCTCAAGAACACCTGGATGTTTCACAATACTTCTTTGAAAATGAGCCAAAAGTGGAACTTTTTAACACAAATGCACAACGCTGTGTTTGGAGAAAAAAAAGAACCCTGCACACCAATATACTGTATATATGTTTATATACAGAGTAAGAGGCAAACGGACACCTCCTCTTCTGTCCATCTTACCAGCCGTGGCTCTCATGGTTCTAGCCATGGCCCTTTTCCTCTACAGGTGGCATAGAAGTCGATGATTCTTCAGTCAACGTTTGAATGGATGTCTTCCACCAATCCGAGGATAGAAAACATATTCTTTGTGGCTTCTTGTCTAAGATGATCATTAATAATTGCCGTTAGCATCAAAAAAAAATTTCCAGTCTGCAGTCGGACACTGAATCCATGGCAAGCACACTGGGTTCTAATTTCACCTAACCTACAATAAGGTTACTAAAATGCTGATAATTTAGAATAAAATATAAACTACTTTATTAATTCCTCGGACAACTGGAACACAATACAGGTGTAGTCCCTGAGTCAACCTGAACATTCTCTCTTCTTGTAACATAGCCCAATTGCATGGCCTGATCGTGACCAGTTTATTGATTTTGTGGCCAAGTACTCCTTCATAGAAAGGATCCACCAAAGCCTAATTGTTCCAAGTCAGTTTTTATGTCAGGATGCAGAACTTGACGGCCCCTGTTTTAGGTGCAGTAGAGCAGAGACAGCAGAGAAGATTTGACTATATACATTGAAGACTCTTTAAAAGGAGTTCTAGGGAAACATTTTTATCTCACCTTAGCAACTTGATGCTGTTGTGCAATCTGAGCATAAGAGTTGTGGTCTGAAGCAGCACAGCCTCGGCACAAGGTGGGACCCCAGCTCAGGAGAAGGGAAAACATTGTCTGGCAACCGGATGCAGCCGTTGACATGGCCCAGAGCACCAGAGAGGACTAAAAGGATGTGTCAGGAGTAACAAATCATGAGCAGATCTACTGTAAGAGCATTAGAAGGATGGTATACCAAGTTAAGAGGGAGAGATTAAAGGGTTTCTACCACCAGAAATACTGTTATGTAGCTGACTGACATTGGCGATGCGCTAATGTCAGCACTACATAACAGTATGTTTCTGACATTTGTCCCTGCAGCCGTTCTGATAAAATAAGCACTTTTATAATATGCTAATGAGCCTCTAGGTGCTATGTGGGCGTAAAATCAGCACCTAGAGGCTCCGTCTACTCACCCTTTATCTCGCCCAGGTCCCCTGTTCTGCCTGCCCTGCTCCTCTTGATTGATGTCACGGTTCGCAGAATCGCTGACGAAATCCCGTGCTGATGCCGGCTTCCTCACTGTGACGTAGTCGGCGCAGGTGCAGTGAGGAATCCGGCACCAGGAGCGCATCATTCACTCACTGCGCCTGCGCCGAATACAGAAGTGAACGGCGCAGGCGAGGGATTTCGTCAGCGATGCTGCGAACTGTGACATCAATCAAGAGGAGCGGGGCGGGCAGAACAGGGGACCTGGGCGGGATAAAGGGTGAGTAGACGGAGCCTCTAGGTGCTGATTTTACGTCCACATAGCACCTAGAGGCTCATTAGCATATTATAAAAGTGGTTATTTTATCAGAATGGCTGCAGGGAGAAATGTAAAAAACACACTGTTATGTAGTGCTGACATTAGCACATCGCTAAGGTCAAAAATTGGCCTGGCTGTTGCATTTGGGATGTATTGAAGCAAAGATAATTTGATAAGTAGAAGCAATACTATATTACAATAGTCAAGGCAGGAAATGGTAACAGTGTGAATGTATTTTTTGGAGTATCAATAGTGAAATATGGTTGGATACAGAATATGATTTTAAAGGGCATTTATATTTTTGCAATCAACATATTATTTCAGTGCATTAAAATAAAAAAATTATGCTACTTTCCCAATACATCCCCACACGTAATCTCCGATCCTCACAAGACCTCCTTCTCTCCTCTCCTCTTATCACCTCTAGTGATGAGCGTCAGGGGCAATATTCGAATTAGTGATATTTCACGAATATTAATGATGCACAGATTTTTGCGCAATACGTGCAACTTCACATTTTAGCAGGTGTAAGAAGGAACAAGGGGCCGTCATTGATGGAAGATACGTGTCACCGAGGTTCCTGGCCTCGGTGAGGTAAGAACCGGGTTTTTCCCTGAAGTGTCAGTTTTGCAGTTGCAGTCTGACACTTCAGCTGTTAGTGTGGCTGTAAAGCCGATCCGGGCCGGTTCTTACTGGGAGCAGCCAAAGAGCAGGGTGGATGGCTGTTCCCCACGGTTCCAGGCCGGGTTTTGGCTGGGATATAAAAACCCAGCCAGCACGTTCAACTGGTGTGGATTATCCTCCATGACTGAGAAGCTGTGGAGTCTGTGTCTTGAGAGCCGCATGCTGTGGACTGCGGGGGGAAAACTGCTGACCAGGTGAAGGTTTTTTGCTCTGTGGACTTTGTGTGGTGTGAACAGGCACCAAAACTGAACACTGTTACTTTTGGCTTGTTTTTCCTTACGTGTGAAAAAAACACTGAACTTTGCTTTACAACCTTGTTTTTGCCTCTGTACTGCGTCTGCTTACCCTGCCTACCAGAGCGAATCCCCACACAGGTCTGACTACATATTACTGATCGGTGCACTAAGTATTGTTGTGACATCACAGAACTATGTCTGTAGCATGTATGTATGGACAGCAGAACCTACACTATATCACTATCTAACCTACACTGACAATCTCCCACTAACTATCTGTATAATATACATATAAGCTATCTAACTATCTAATGTAGTGTGGAAAGCACAGCAATAACACTGCTGTCTCTCTCAGAACTTTAAAAAACTGTAGAAAATGGCTGCTGGGGAGGTTCTTATATAGTAAGGGGTGGGCAACTTTCCTATTGGTTGCTAGGGATGTTGCTAAGCTCAGACAAAGACATTGCAGCCTTCTCATTGGCCCACAAGCAAGAAGCAGGGAGGGATCATGGGTTCTGTTGAAAAAAAAATCTAGAATATATACGAATATATAGCGCTACATTCTAAATCTTCGTGAATTCTCCAAGTGGTGATATTTGCGATTAAAATTAGAATATTCGCGCCCAACAGTGCTGTGGAGGTCTCAGTTCAGGGGCAGGTAGGGTGGCTATTCAGACAAAATGTTGTGCGACTCATGTCGTCATGTAACCCTAGCATTAAAGTGGCAGGGCGCTGTGGAGGTCACTATTAAAGGGGCCGGCAGTGTGGAGGTCACTGTTAAACCCTTGAGGACAGGGCTAATTTTCACCTTGAGGACCAGGACATTTTTTTGCAAATCTGACATGTGTCACTTTAAGTGGTGATAACTTTAAAACGCTTTTATTTATTGAGGCCATTCTGAGATTGTTTTCTTTTTACCAAAAATGTGGAAAAATTAGCTAATTTCCAAATTTCTATTTCTCTACTTTTATAATAGATAGTAAAACTTCCAAAAATAGTTATTACTTTACATTCCCCATACGTCTACTTCATGTTTGGAACACTTTGTGAATGCCATTTTATTGGGGATGTTAGAAGGCTTAAAAATTTCTAAAACACACTTTTTCAGGACCAGTTCAGGTCTGAAGTCACTTTGTGAGGCTTACATAATAGAAACCACCCAAAAATGACCCCATTTTACAAACTACACCCTTCAAGGTATTCAAAACTTATTTTACAAACTTTGTTAACCCTTTGGGTGTTCCACAAGAGTTAATGGAAAATAGAAATAAAATTTCAAAATTTCACTTTTTTGGCAGATTTTCCATTTTAATTTTTTTTCCAGTTACAAAGCAAGGTTTAACAGCCAAACAAAACTCAATATTTATGGCCCTGATTCTTTAGTTTACAGAAACACCCCATATGTGGTCGTAAACTGCTGTACAGGCACACGGCAGGGTGCAGGAGGAAAGGAATGCCATACGGTTTTTGGAAGGCAGATTTTGCTGGACTGGTTTTTTGACACCATGTCCCATTTGAAGCCCCCCTGATGCACCCCTAGAGTAGAAACTCCAAAAAAGTGACCCCATTTTAGAAACTACGGGATAGGGTGGCAGTTTTGTTGGTACTATTTTAGGGTACATATGATTTTTTGGTTGCTCTATATTACACTTTTTGTGAGGCAAGATAACAAGAAATAGCTGTTTTGGCATCGTTTTTATTTTTTGTTATTTATAACTAGGGATGAGCGAACCCGAACTGTATAGTACGGGTTCGTACCGAATTTTGGGGTGTCCGTGACACGGACCCGAACATTTTCGTAAAAGTCCGGGTTCGGTGTTTGGCGCTTTTTGAAAGGCTGCAAAGCAGCCAATCAACAAGCGTCATACTACTTGCCCCATGAGGCCATCACAGCCATGCCTACTATTGGCATGGCTGTGATTGGCCAGTGCAGTATGTGACCCAGCCTCTATATAAGCTTGGGTCACGTAGCGCTGCACGTCACTCTGCTGTTACAAGTGTAGGGAGAGGTTGCAGCTGCGACGTTAGGGCGAGATTAGGCAGTGATTAACTCCTCCAAAACACTTAAGACAGTGATCGATCTTATTTTTTGGCTATATCCTACATCAAGGGCAAGCTGCCACCAAGTCCATTTAACCATCAATAGTGTGGTTATTTTTTGGCTATATCCTACATCAGGGGCAAGCTGCCACCAAGTCCATTTAACCATCAATAGTGTGGTTATTTAAATCTATCCCTAAAAGGGTATATTAGATTCAAGGTGCTGATAGAGTCATTCTCAATAACTTCACACACACGCTACTGTGCATATCCAAGTCGAATTCTGTCCGTAAACGTATACCTGTCACCCAGCGCCTAAATAATAGGCCTCAAATTTATATTCAGCTAAATCTGTGGCTATTGCTGTAGCTGCTCAAGTTATTTTGTGTCTGTCAAAGCACAGTTTTTGTTCTGGGTTGAAATACAATTCCCAACCTAGCAATTTTCTAAATTAGTGGTTTCTGCTGTATCAGGCCTACTTTAAATCTATCCCTAAAAGGGTATATTAGATTCAAGGTGCTGATAGGGTCATTCTCAATAACTTCATACACACGCTACTGTGCATATCCAAGTCTAATTCTGTCCGTAAACATATACCTGTCACCCAGCGCCTAAATAATAGGCCTCAAATTTATATTCAGCTAAATCTGTCATTACTGCTGTGCCTGTATTAGTGTAATACGGTACCTAAATAGATAGCCAGATAGTGTTAGGTGTCTGTAAAAAAAGGCCTGAATTTGAATTCAATACATTGGGCCAAATAATATTTTTCTTATTGTGGTGAACGGTAACAATGAGGAAAACATCTAGTAAGGGACGCGGACATGGTCGTGGTGGTGTTAGTGGACCCTCTGGTGCTGGGAGAGGACGTGGCCGTTCTGCCACAGCCACACGTCCTAGTGTACCAACTACCTCAGGTCCCAGTAGCCACTAGAATTTACAGGGATATTTGGTGGGGCCCAATGCCGTTCTAAGGATGGTAAGGCCTGAGCAGGTACAGGCATTAGTCAATTGGGTGTCCGACAGTGGATCCAGCACGTTCACATTATCTCCCACCCAGTCTTCTGCAGAAAGCGCACAGATGGCGCATGAAAACAAAGCCCATCAGTCTGTCACATCACCCCCATGCATATCAGGGAAACTGTCTGAGCCTCAAGTTATGCAGCAGTCTCTTATGCTGTTTGAAGACTCTGCTGGCAGGGTTTCCCAAGGGCATCCACCTAGCCCTTCCCCAGCGGTGGAAGACATAGAATGCACTAACGCACAACCACTTATGTTTCCTGATGATGAGAACATGGGAATACCACCTCAGCACATCTCTGATGATGACGAAACACAGGTTCCAACTGCTGCGTGTTTCTGCAGTGTGCAGACTGAACAGGAGGTCAGGGATGAAGACGATGCAGGGGACGATGAGGTCCTAGACCCCACATGGAATGAAGGTCGTGCCACTGACTTTCACAGTTCGGAGGAAGAGGCAGTAGTGAGACCGAGCCAACAGCGTAGCAAAAGACAAAGAGGGAGCAGTGGGCAAAAGCAGAACACCCGCCGCCAAGAGACTCAGCCTGCTACTGACCGCCGCCATCTGGGACCGAGCACCCCAAAGGCAGCTTCAAGGAGTTCCCTGGCATGGCACTTCTTCAAACAATGTGCTGACGACAAGACCCGAGTGGTTTGCATGCTGTGCCATCAGAGCCTGAAGCGAGGCATTAACGTTCTGAACCTTAGCACAACCTGCATGACCAGGCACCTGCATGCAAAGCATGAACTGCAGTGGAGTAAACACCTTAAAAACAAGGAAGTCACTCAGGCTCCCCCTGCTACCTCTTCTGCTGCTGCTGCCACCTCGGCCTCTTCCTCCGCCTCTGGAGGAACGTTGGCACCTGCCACCCAGCAAACATGGGATGTACCACCAACACCACCACCTGCGTCACCAAGCATCTCAACCATGTCACACGGCAGCGTTCAGCTCTCCATCTCACAAACATTTGAGAGAAAGCGTAAATTCCCACCTAGCCACCCTCGATCCCTGGCCCTGAATGCCAGCATTTCTAAACTACTGGCCTATGAAATGCTGTCATTCAGGCTGGTGGACACAGACAGCTTCAAACAGCTCATGTCGCTTGCTGTCCCACAGTATGTTGTTCCCAGCCGGTACTCCTTCTCCAAGAGAGCCGTGCCTTCCCTGCACAACCAAGTATCCGATAAAATCAAGTGTGCACTGCGCAACGCAAGGTCCACCTAACCACAGATACGTGGACCAGTAAGCACGGCCAGGGACGCTATATCTCCCTAACTGCACACTGGGTAAATGTAGTGGCCCCAGGCGGAGAGCTGTTTGGCGCACGTCCTTCCGCCGCCAAGGATCGCAGGGCAACATTCTTTGCCTCCTCCTCCTACTCAGCTTCCTCCTCCTCTTCTTCCACCTACTCATCCAGTCAGCCACACACCTTCACCACCAACTTCAGCACAGCCCGGGGTAAACGTCAGCAGGCCATTCTGAAACTCATATGTTTGGGGGACAGGCCCCACACCGCACAGGATTTGTGGTGGGGTATAGAACAACAGACTGACGAGTGGTTGCTGCCGGTGAGCCTCAAGCCCGGCCTGGTGGTGTGCGATAATGGGCGAAATCTCGTTGCAGCTCTGGGACTAGCCAGTTTGACGCACATCCCTTGCCTGGCGCATGTGCTGAATTTGGTGGTGCAGAAGTTCATTCGCAACTACCCCGACATGTCAGAGCTGCTGCATAAAGTGCGGGCCGTCTGTTCGCGCTTCCGGCGTTCACATCCTGCTGCTGCTCGCCTGTCTGCGCTACAGCGTAACTTCGGCCTTCCCGCTCACCGCCTCATATGCGACGAGCCCACCAGGTGGAACTCCACCTTGCACATGCTGGACAGACTGTGCGAGCAGCAGCAGGCCATAGTGGAGTTTCAGCTGCAGCACGCACGGGTCAGTCGCACTGCGGAACAGCACCACTTCACCACCAATGACTGGGCCTCCATGCGAGACCTGTGTGCCCTGTTGCGCTGTTTCGAGTACTCCACCAACATGGCCAGTGGCGATGACGCCATTATCAGCGTTACAATACCACTTCTATGTCTCCTTGAGAAAACACTTAGGGCGATGATGGAAGAGGAGGTGGCCCAGGAGGAGGAGGAGGAAGAGGGGTCATTTTTAGCACTTTCAGGCCAGTCTCTTCGAAGTGACTCAGAGGGAGGTTTTTTTTGCAACAGCAGAGGCCAGGTACAAATGTGGCCAGACAGGGCCCACTACTGGAGGACGAGGAGGAGGTGGAGGAGGATGAGGATGAAGCATGTTCACAGCGGGGTGGCACCCAACGCAGCTCGGGCCCATCACTGGTGCGTGGCTGGGGGGGAAACGCAGGACGATGACGATACGCCTCCCACAGAGGACAGCTTGTCCTTACCTCTGGGCAGCCTGGCACACATGAGCGACTACATGCTGCAGTGCCTGCGCAACGATAGCAGAGTTGCCCACATTTTAACGTGTGCGGACTACTGGGTTGCCACTCTGCTGGATCCCCGGTACAAAGACAATGTGCCCACCTTACTTCCTGCACTGGAGCGTGATAGGAAGATGCGCGAGTACAAGCGCACGTTGGTAGACGCGCTACTGAGAGCATTCCCAAATGTCACAGGGGAACAAGTGGAAGCCCAAGGCGAAGGCAGAGGAGGAGCAAGAGGTCGCCAACGCAGCTGTGTCATGGCCAGCTCCTCTGAGGGCAGGGTTAGCATGGCAGAGATGTGGAAAAGTTTTGTCACCACGCCACAGCTAACTGCACCACCACCTGATACGGAGCGTGTTAGCAGGAGGCAACATTTCACTAACATGGTGGAACAGTACGTGTGCACACCCCTCCACGTACTGACTGATGGTTCGGCCCCATTCAACTTCTGGGTCTCCAAATTGTCCACGTGGCCAGAGCTAGCCTTTTATGCCTTGGAGGTGCTGGCCTGCCCGGCGGCCAGCGTTTTGTCTGAACTTGTATTCAGCACGGCAGGGGGCGTCATTACAGACAAAAAAATGAACCAGGCATGGATCCCACAGGACCTGTTCATCCCTTGTGCAGATTAGACATTAACTACCTCCCCTTAACCATATATTATTGTACTCCAGGGCACTTCCTCATTCAATCCTATTTTTATTTTCATTTTACCATTATATTGCGGGGCAACCCAAAGTTGAATGAA
Organism: Bufo bufo; assembly: GCF_905171765.1. Lineage (NCBI taxonomy): Eukaryota > Metazoa > Chordata > Amphibia > Anura > Bufonidae > Bufo > Bufo bufo. The sequence goes on along the minus strand of NC_053393.1, from coordinate 446,890,411 downwards.
CCTCTCCTCTGTCTGGGTGCCGGGGCCTAAAAATATCTGACAGTGGCCTTTTCCAGTGGTGGGTGACATGAAGCCTGATTCTCTGCTGACATGAAGCCAGATTCTCTGCTATGGGACCTCTCTCCTCTGCCTGGGTGCCTGGGCCTAAATATCTGACAATGGACTGTTCCAGTGGTGGGTGACGTGAAGCCTGATTTTATATCAAGACACAGAGGCTTCATATTGCTTAACTCTTTCTTTACTTGAAAATGGCAGCAAAGAAGATAATCTGAAAAAATCATTATTACAGAGGTAACATAAGCCCCTCCCCCTTAGTCCTCCATAAAGGGACCTCCTCCACATCTCCACTTCCTCTTTCTTTGCTGCTGCTATTCAGATAAGTACCTCACCATAGTTCTCTGGGCTATGGGTGAAAGATTTGTGTATATTTATTGATTTTGTTCATTGTACTGCCTGTATTTTCCTTAGGGATTGTATTAGCAATTGTTTATTCCTTAGGGTTCCTTTTAGGGGTCACGTTTTTCTCCCCTTTCTGATTTATTTGTATCTGGGTTGTTAACCCCCCCCCCTTTTTTCATTGTTTCGCTCTGCGTTCGTTTTTTGCCATCTTTTTCTGTTCTGGAGGCTAATTCCCACTCTCCGGTGGTCTCCGGCCGCATCGCGGCCTTTGATTTTTTCTTACCGGCCTCGGAGGGGTCTCCTGTTTTCCTTCTGCGCCGCTTCGGCGCCATTTTCTCCTTCTTCTGACGCGCCTGCTGTATCGCGGGAGTTCGGCGGCCATTTTGGGTTGCGCCCGAGATCTCGCGATTGCGGGATTTCGGGCGCGCGCGCACTCTCCGGCCTCTTCTGGTCTCCCGGCTTCCGAGATCGCGCGAGATTTCGGAAGGAGTTCAGTGCAGCATCAACGGTCACCTCGACTTACCGCTCCTGCCCGGTCGCTGTGTTAGTTACCTATTAGGTTCTTTATTTAGGTACTGTTTGGTTTACCCATATCTGCCATCATGTCCCTGGTTCCAGCCCCCTCTCTGATTGCTAGCAGCCCTTTGCTAGATACTAATAATGTTGCTCCCCAGGCTGTGCCCACCTCTTCTGGAGCAGCTATTCCCTCCATGGCAGATGCCCAGGCTAGGGCCTTACAACAGTCCATTTCAGACGCTATTTTATCTGCTATGGGCTCTGTTTCCTCAGCCCTCACCAGCTCCCTGTCTCAGGTCCTCTGTGCCCAGACAGTTACCATGACACATGATACTACTGTGTCTTTGCCTAATACCTCCAGAAACTCATTGACCGATGGCTTAGTTCCATCATCTGACAGCGCGCTCCGGTCGCGCAAACGAGCCTATCCGCGCAAGGCAGAATGTGCACGGAACTGGAAAGCGGCTAGAGCCCAGCCGCAACCAGAGTCTGACTCTCAGGAGTCTGAGGAGGAGGTTGAGTTACTTTCCCCAGTTAACTCTGAGGGAGATGAGTTGGACTTGGATGAGGGGCAGCCTGATCCGGTCTCCCGGCCGTCTACGTCTAAGTCGCCTGCGACGACCGACGCACTGGCACCCCTTACGGATCCATCTGGTTCCCCATTGTTTGACCCGGACTCACTCCATCATCCCAGGTCATCCGAGTGGCTGCCGGCTCCTCATGTCGCTGGCTATATTGAGTCCATGGCCCGCAAGCCCCTTAGCAAGGAGGCTAGAAACAAACTGCGGGCGGAATGCCCCCGTCCAACTATACCAAACAGGGTATGTGAAACGCCCACAGTCGACCCTAAGGTCGTACAATTCTTGTCTAAGTCAGGGTTTAGTCCCCGTAGAGGCCTGGACTCAGCCCTTCGGGCATGCCAGGACAAGTTATTGGACATTATGGGGCCACTCGCCAAAATCTTTGACTTGGCGGAATCGGCTAAGTCTGAGGGCAGACTAGTAGACCCGGAGGAACTTAAAGGCTGGGTCCAACGGGCCATATGCCTGGCAGGCAACGCCAACACTTCTATTGCCATAGAACGCAGGAAGGCCATCTTAATCAAGATGGAACCTAAGTTGGCCAACATGGCTCTTACTGAGTCGGGCAAAGACGCCCAGGGACTCCTTTTTGGTGATCCCTTTATAAAGGAGCTGGGAAAGTTTGTGGGCACATTTACTGCCCTTGATAAGGCGCAAACCTCTATGCGCAAGGTTTTCAGTAACCGGGTTTCCTCCAGGGCCGGCAGTTCAAGGGGCCATCTGGCCGGCCGTTCCTCCTTCCAGTCCCGTGGCTCGGGACGAGGTCCCTCTTCGTCATCCTTCCGGTCCTCTGGCCAGGACCCCAGACAGCCTCCATCCTTCTTTCCAGCACGGGGTTCTTTTGGACGAGGCAGATCCTATCGGGGACAACCGAACCTTCGACGCCCTTTCGGTAAGTCAACAGTTTCTTCACCCTTTTTCGGACCTATGTATAGGGGGCAGACTCCGTTTCTTTTCCCATGTGTGGACCACTGTCACTTCAGATCCATGGATTCTATCCACAATACTAGGGTTCCACATAGAACTTGTGTCAAGCCCGTATCTTTTAAGGTCCCTTCCACACATTCAGGCGTCCTTGTCGGCCCAATCCCTCATAGACGAGGAGTTGAATCAGTTGCTCCTGAAAGGAGCCATAGAACCAGCCTCCCTGTCCTCTCAGGGAGTGATCAGCAATATCTTCCTCGTGGAGAAAAAAGGGGGTCAATTCCGACCAGTTATAAACCTGAAGGCCCTAAATTCCTTTGTGAGATACCGGCATTTCAAGATGGAGGGCATCCACCTCCTTCGGGATATGCTACTTCCTCAGGACTGGCTAGTGAAACTAGACCTAAAGGACGCATACCTTACTGTACCAATTGCTCCATCCTCAAGGGATCTGTTGCAGTTCCGTTGGCGGAACGCCCTGTGGCGGTTCACGTGTCTTCCCTTCGGCCTGTCATCCACCCCATGGTGCTTCACGAAGTTACTTCGCCCGGTCATGGCCTGGCTCCGCAGCCGAGGTGTGAGGCTTATAGTATATCTGGACGATATCCTGATCATGGCCGGGGATTATTCCACCATCCTGAATCATCTACATCTGGCAATGTCCCTTCTCACCAGCTTAGGGTTCATTATCAACCGGGAGAAATCCTGTTTGGTCCCGTCCAGGACTTTGGAGTTCCTAGGTTTCCTGGTGGATTCAGAGGCTCTGTCTCTCAGTCTCCCCACAGTAAAGGTCAGTTCCATACGCAAGGAATTGCGTCGCACGTTGGCTCTGCCTCAGGTATCTCTTCGCCAGTTGGCCAGAGTGATAGGTCTCCTATCGTCCTCTATCCAGGCGATCTTCCCAGCCCCACTGCATTATCGGGCCTTGCAACGCCTGAAGATTGCTCATCTGCAGGCGGGAGCCACCTATGCGGACCTCATCATTATAGACTCAGACACTCGGGAGGAGCTAGTTAAGTGGATTGCCAATTTGTCCGCGTGGAACGGGAGGGCCATTTTTGGCCCTCGTCCGGACCTGGTTGTGGAGTCCGACGCCAGTCTCCTGGGCTGGGGGGCCCATTGCGAGGGAATGTCCACCGGAGGCCCTTGGGCATCCTCGGAGTCATCCCTGCACATCAATGCCCTAGAGCTCCTTGCGGGATCCTTTGCGATCCGCAGTTTTGTCAACGGACGGGCCAGAGCGTGTGTACGCCTACGGATGGACAACGTCTCGGCGGTCCGGTATATCAACTCCATGGGTGGCACCCGTTCCAAGATGTTAACTCATCTGGCCAAGGAGTTTTGGGACTTTTGCCTCTCCAACAACGTCTCGGTGGTGGCGGAGTACTTACCGGGACTCCACAATACTCGGGCCGATTGGAACTCTCGTTTCATGTCCGACTCCAGCGATTGGAGATTGGACGAGGAAATCTTCGCTTCTGTGTTATCCCTCTGGGGTCCGTTTTCCATTGACCTCTTCGCATCTCGTTGGAACGCTCAGCTCCCCAGATACTTCAGTTGGAGGCCGGACCCATCTGCGGAGGCAGTAGGTGCCTTCTTACAACGGTGGTCAGGGAGCCTGATGTATGCCTTTCCTCCTTTCTCCCTGATTCCACGGGTCCTGGCCATGGTGCGTTACCAAGAGGCGGAGTTGGTCTTAGTGATCCCGTTCTGGAACACTCAATCGTGGTTCCCTCAGCTCCTGGAGTTGTTGGTGGACTATCCTCTGTTGTTGCCCCACTCAGCGGCCCTATTGCGGGGGCCGTTGAATCAATCACACCCTCTTGTAGTTTCGGACTCCTTACGCCTGCTGGCTTGCAGGATTTCGGGAACTCCGATGCAACCACGGATGTTTCGGAGACGGCTAGGTTCCTATTGGAGAGCGCGTGGGCCCCTGGCACCAGACGAGCTTACAAGTCGGCATGGCAGTCTTGGTCTGGTTGGTGCCTGCTCAGGAATCTGGATCCCGTTACAACCTCGGTGAATAATATTATCTTGTTCCTTTCTTCTTTGTACAAGGATGGTAAGGCTTATCGTACCATTAATGTTTTTAGGTCGGCTATTTCATCTGGCCATAGGGGGTTCGAAGGCTACCCAGCTGGGCGTCATCCCCTGGTTTGTCGTTTGCTTAGGGGCTCTCGCCTTACACGTCCTCCCCGTCCTCGTTTTTCGAGTTCTTGGGACGTATCCATAGTTTTATCTTTTCTGTCGTCTTGGCCGGTCAATTCGGAACTCTCTTTGCGTCAGCTTTCGGCCAAGTTAGTTACTTTATTTTGTCTGGTCTCCTGTAAGAGGGTTTCGGACGTTCGGGCGTTGGACTACGATGCTCGTTCGTTTACCCCGGAAGGTGTGACTTTTAATATCTCACGTCGCACTAAGACCAGTATTAAGTCTGTGGATTATCCGGCTTTTCAGGAATCCTCTATCCTGTGTCCGGTTGCGTGTCTTAGGGAATACGAAGCGCGGACTTCGCATCTGCGGACTACTTCTCATTCGGAGCTGTTCATCTCTTTCCCGTCGACCTCACCTTCCTGTCACTAGTGTCACTTTATCACGTTGGGTGAAATGGATTTTATCCCTATCTGGCATTGACACCTCCATTTTCACGGCGCATTCGGTTCGAGGTGCCGCGGCCACGTCCCTTACCCTATCGGGGGCAAAATTGGAGGATGTCATGAGGCTAGCAAACTGGTCTCGAGTTTCTACCTTCAGGGATTTCTACTTCAGACCGGGCCCGCATGTGTTTTCATCCATTGTGAGTCGGCTTTAAACTAGCAATATGAAGCCTCCGTGTCTTGATATAAAATTGTAGGATTTTACTAATTTATGACGTAAAGTCATGATTTTATGAAAGACACGGAGGCGAGTATTGCCCCACCCTCTCTTTTCTCCCTCCCTTTATTAAATATTTTTGTACTATTTTTATATGCATAAATTGATGTTACTTTGCATTACCTGTGAGGTATCAGTACGACTATTTGAAGCTCCTCTTGGCTCCTCGCTATTTATTTTTATGTTTCTTTCCAGGTTGATTACAAGGTCCAGCAGTCTGTGGTTGGTGTTCCCCAGTGTTGTCACGTCCTACCAGGATTTCGTTTGGGGATCGTTCCGTTGTTAAGCATCGTTTGAAGTCACGCCAGTTGTTTGGATTCTCGGCGGTTTCCAGTTCGATTTGCAGATCCGTTACCAAAGAAAGAGGAAGTGGAGATGTGGAGGAGGTCCCTTTATGGAGGACTAAGGGGGAGGGGCTTATGTTACCTCTGTAATAATTATTTTTTCAGATTATCATCTTTGCTGCTATTTTCAAGTAAAGAAAGAGTTAAGCAATACTCGCCTCCGTGTCTTTCATAAAATCATGACTTTACGTCATAAATTAGTAAAATCCTACAATTCTCTGCTATGGGACCTCTCTCCTCTGCCTGGGTGCCTGGGCCTAAATATGTGACAATGGACTGTTCCAGTGGTGGGTGACGTGAAGCCTGATTCTCTGCTATGACATGAAGACTGATTCTCTGCTGACATGAAGCCAGATTCTCTGCTATGGGACCTCTCTCCTCTGCTTGGGTGCCTGGGCCTAAATATCTGACAATGGACTGTTCCAATGTTGGGTGACGTGAAGCATGATTCTCTGCTATGACATGAAGACTGATTCTCTGCTGACATGAAGCCTTAATCTCTGCTATGGGACCTCTCTCCTCTGTCTGGGTGCCGGGGCCTAAATTATATGACAATGGACTGTTCCAATGTTGGGTGACGTGAAGCCCGATTCTCTGCTATGACATGAAGACTGATTCTCTGCTGACATGAAGCCTGATTCTCTGCTATGGGACCTCTCCCCAATTGATATTGGTTAATTTTTATTTATTTTATTTTTATTTTTATTCATTTCCCTATCCACATTTGTTTGCAGGGGATTTAACTACATTTTGCAGCCCTCTAGCCCTTTCCTGGGCTGTTTTACAGCCTTTTTAGTGCCGAAAAGTTCGGGTCCCCATTGACTTCAATGGGGTTCAGGTTCGGGACGAAGTTCGGGTCGGGTTCGGATCCCGAACCCGAACATTTCCGGGAAGTTCGGCCGAACTTCTCGAACCCGAACATCCAGGTGTTCGCTCAACTCTATTTATAACATTCATCTGACAGGTTAGATCATGTGGTATTTTTATAGAGCAGGTTGTCACGGACGCGACAATACCAAATATGACTACTTTTTTTGGTTGTTTGTTTCAGTTTTACATAACAAAGCATTTAAAAAATAAAACAGATTCTTTAGTGTCTCCACATTCTGAAAGCCATAGTTTTATTTATTTTTTGGGCAACTGTCTTGTGTAGAGGTTAATTTTTTTTCGGGATGAGATGACGGTTTGATTGGCACTATTTTGGGGTGCGTATGACTTTTTGATCGCTTGCTATTACACTTTTTGTGATGTAAAGTGACAAAAAATGGCTTTTTTTACACTTTTTTTTTTTACGGTATTCACCAAAGGGGTTAGGTCATGTGATATTTTTATAGAGCAGGTTATTACGGACGTGGGGATACCTAATATGTATACTTTTTTAAATTTACTTAAGTTTTACACAATAAGGCCCCTTGCAGACGAACGTGTCCGGATGCGTCCCGGGTGCATTGCAATGCATTTTGCACGCGCGTGATAAAAAACTGAATGTGGTACCCAGACCTGAACTTCTTCACTGAAGTTCAGGTTTGCGTTCGGTGTTGTGTAGATGTAATTATTTTCCCTTATAACATGGTTATAAGGGAAAATAATAGCATTCTTTAATACAGAATGCTTAGTAGAAGGTCAATTGAGGGTTAAAAAAATAATAATATTTAACTCACCTCTTCCAATTGATCGCGTAGCTGCCGGTCTCCTGTTCTTTCTTCAGGACCTGTCAAAGGACCTGTGGTAATGTCATTGAGCTCATCACATGGTCCAATCACATGGTCCATCACCACGGTGACCATGTGATTGGACCATGTGATGTGACGTCACCACAGGTCCTTTAGCCGGCAGCTCATGATTAAAGAAGTAAGAAGAGATCGGCAATTACGCGATCAAGAGGAGGAGGTGAGTTAATTTATTTTTATTTTTTAACCCTCAATTGACCTTTTACTAAGCATTCTGTATTAAAGAATGCTATTATTTTCCCTTATAATGTTATAAGGGAAAATAATACAGTGAATAGACTGTCATCTTAGCAACCATGCGTTAAAATCGCACCGCATCCGCACTTGCTTGCGGATGCTTGCGATTTTCACGCAGCCCCATTCACTTCTATGGGGCCTGCGTTGCGTGGAAAACGCACAATATCGAGCATGCTGCGATTTTGACGCAACGCACAAGTGATGCGTGAAAATCACCGCTCATGTGCACCGCCCCATAGAAATGAATGGGTCCGCATTCAGTGCGGGTGCAATGCGTTCACCTCACGCATTGCACCCGCGCGGAAAACTCGCCCGTGTGAAAGGGGCCCAACAGCTTTGTTAAAACAAAAAAAATTGTTTTAGTGTCTCCATATTCTGAGCCATAGTTTTTTTTTATTTTTTGGGCGATTGTCTTAGGTAGGGGCTCATTTTTTGCGGGATGAGGTGCCGGTTAGATTTGTACTATTTTGGTGGGCATATGCCTTTTTGATCGCTTGCTGTTGTACTTGTAGTAATGTAAGGTGACAAAAAAATTGTTTATTTAGCACAGTTTTTATTTTTTTACGGTATTCATCTGATATGTTTATAGAGCCAGTGGATACGGATGCGGCGATACCTAATATGTCTACTTTTCTTTTCTTTCCCTATTTTTTACCAATTTTTTTTTAACTTTATTTGGGAAAATTAATTATTTTTTTTTTACTTTGAACTTTTAATTTTTTCGGCGGAAAACTTTATTTTTTCAACTTTTTTTTTCACTTTATTTTTTTGTCCCACTTTGGTACTTCAACTTTTGGGGGTCAGATCCCCTTTACAATGCATTCCAATACTTCTGTATTGGAATGCATTGGTTGTATGAGTAATACAGTGTGTATTACTCATACAGCTTCCTGCCTGTGAGATCCAGGGGGCTGGATCTCACAGGCTCTTCACTGGAAGGCAGCCCCGATGCCTAAGGAGTACATCGCGCTGCCTTCAATGCCATCGGGTCCCCATTACAACAGCACAGGGACCCGATGGCACTGCCGATCCCCGCCGGAATGACCCGTAAACGCTGCAAACTGCAGGTCTGAATTGACCTGCGGTTTACAGCGATCGCCGAAAAGGGGGGGGGGGGGGGTCACAGGACCCCCCCTCGGCATTGTTGCAGAGTGCCTGCTGATTGATTTCAGCAGGCACTCTGTTCCGATCACCGCCCGCCGCACGGTGGTTGATCGTAAATACACAGGGCGTACCTGTACCTAAGTACAGGTACGCCCTGTGTCCCCAAGAGGTTAAAGAGGTGTTCACTGTGGATATTACTGTTAAGGAGCGCTGTGGAGGTCACTGTTAAAAGGGTGGACACTGTGGAAGTCACTGTTAAGGGGGCATGGGCCACTATTAAAGGGGCAACTGCTGTGGAGGTCACTGTTAAGGCAGCAGAGTACTGTGAGGTCCCTGTTAAGGGAGCGGGGTACTGTGGAGGTCACTGTCGAGGGAGTGGTGTGCTGTGGAACTTACTGTTAAAGGGGCGGGCTGCTATGAAGGTCAAAGTTAAGGTAATGGGCTGTTGTGGAGGACCCATTTTAAAGTGGGGGGTCAGTGTTAAGGGGTGGGGGACTGTGGAGTTCACTGTTAAAGGGGCGGGGTGCTGTAGAGGTCATAGTTATGGGGGATAATGTCTATCTTTTAACGACACACACAAATATTAAATGAAATAGATGAAATATACCCGTGCGAAGCCGGGTCCTTCTGCTAGTTCATATATATAATACATAGGCCCACATAACGTTATGAGGCTGATATTTCTGCAGGGAAACCATTGCTAGTCTCCCATACAGAAATAAATGTAGACAATTTTACATTTATCCAACATCATACACTAAACATAAGACCACTGCTGCCATACACGGGGCCCGTCTGACGCGGCCATACACAACGCCTGCCTGACGCTGCCATACACAGCTCTACCACATGCCCATTACACAGATAGTTTACTATATACACATTACACACACAGCTCTGCTACATGTCCATTACACAGATAGAACTACTATGTGCACATTACACACAGAAAACTTAACAATAGACTGGTTACACTGACATAGCCCTGCTTTATACACACCTTCCATACATAAAGTACCGCTGCATTCTCCACCAGCACTGTCCTACCCAGAGTCTGTGTTCTCCTAACTCCTCCCACACACACGGCTGATCACATGACTGTGACATCACCACAGGTCTTATAACCACAATGTAGTCTACAGCTACTCCTGGTGAGAGAGATGTCCGTGAGGGGCGGGGCTTCATGTGTGTCGGACCTGCAGCTTCTGATACAGCGCTCCTGACTAGAAAAAGACAATGCATAAAAATATGCATGAGTCTTTTTTTCCAGGGAGTAAAATGGCCCACTTAAGTATCTAACAGCAGGGGGCCCCCTTTGGAAAGGGGGCCCCGGGCAATTGCTCTGTTTGCCGGTGTTCTGCCAGATTTCTATACCTTGCCAGAACGCTATACCGGAAGGGATGCAGCCGCAACGGAAGTGAGACGGCTGCACAGGAATCAGCTGGATTAGCAAAAATCATTTTTTTGCCAGAGTTTTTTATTAATACTATTTTGGAGTGTGAGTTTTTGAACACATTTTATTAAATTTTTTTGGGTAAGAGAAGCGATGAAAAAATGGTGAATCGGCCCTTTTGACCATTTTTTCCATTAAGCCATTCGCTGTACTGGATCACTATATTTTAATAGAACGGGCGTTTTCAGACTTTGTGATGCCCATGATGTTTATATTTATGTATTTCTTTTTTTATTGTGCGGAAAGGGGGTAAATTTTATATATATTTACGTTTTTTTAAAAACTTTTTTTATGTTATTGTAGCTCATGTTTGAAGCTACAAAACTCATTATTTTTCTTTTTTTATTCTGAACCATCATGGTTCTTATGGATCCATAATAAGAGCAGAATTGCTCAGTTCTTATGTTGGCCTGCCACCTGCTGTCCAAAATAAGAAATTCAACTTCAATACCCTGGGTCTCTTCAGAGAGACCCAGCATATTGATACCATTTACCGGCATCCTCATTGGCCACAGAGGATGCCAGTAAGAAGCCCGGAAGATTTTTCTTTCTATGGAGTTCTGTGAATGCTTGATTTGACGACTTAGGCCTCATTTACACATATGTGTATTTTCACGGACCATGGTGCGTGAAAACCCATCCTGCTGAGTGCACAAGTGCACGGCGTCATTAGTCGCTATGATGCTGTGCGCTTTATGCCGCCACCGCTGTACAGTAATACACTCGTATGATCTATACTAGTATATTACTGTTCAGTGGCAGCGTTACGAAGCACACGGCGTCATAGCAACCAATGATGCCGTGCGCTCGTGCACTCAGCAGGACGGGTTTTTATGGACCGTGGTCCGTGACAATACACGTCTGTGTGAATGAGGCCTTATAGTTTTCATTGGTATAATTTTTTTGCTACGTTTTTTCGGTGGCGTCTAAGAATAAATTAACAATTCTGGAATTTTTTAGTTGTTTTTTTGTTACAGCGTTCACCATAGGGAATAGTTTACATGATATTTGTGTAGTGCAGGTTGTTACGATACCAAACATGTGGGGGAGATTGAAAGCATATTTGCAATAGAAAAAAAGTGTATTTTTTATTTGAATTTTTTAAACAAATGTTTTTTTTAAAATTTTTTTAACCACTTAATAATCCCATTAGAGGACTATAACAGGCAATCTTTTGATTGCCTTTAAAATACAATGCACTATCCCTATAGTTACCGTATGCGGCCTGCATGTCGTCCCATCCCAGAGGTGGCACACTATGGGTAATTGATTCTGTCCTTTACATACTTGTATTACTATTCCTTGCACTTTAACTTGGATTTCATTTTGTTGGATTAGTATGAACTGTTACCATTTGTTCCCCCTTTCGGTTGATGCCGTCTTTCCCCTGCATTTGTTTTTAATACATTAATCTGTACTATTGACTTCATGCGGTCTGGTAGTCTTTTTATAGGTATTTATATTGTTGTTTCTTGCCATAGGCATGTGCTTACTGAGCAATATATGATAGTTACGTAATGTGAGATGTTTCTCAAATTGTACTATTAAAGGCTGTGCCTCTACTTTGGTTTGTGTTACCCCAAAGTCAGTTATATGTTTGACCAAATATAGCAGTCATATTTTTAAATTGAGCATTTTGTATGGCCCGCGAACCATGTTACAAATATCCAAATGGCCCTCTGCAGCAAAAATTGCCCTCCTGCTATAGTACCGTACATTGCATTTTAATGTCAGTGCTATACTGACATTGACCAGCAGGCTGCACCAGAGAGGTGCAGCGTTCTGGGGAACACTCAAGGCAGGCTTGGGCCGGGATGCTGATGGGAGACAGAGGGAGTCCCCTGCCTCTGTCGCCGCTTACATGAGGTTAAAAATCCCGTATCTGCACTCCTCATGTAATTGTTGAACCCCCGCTGTCCGCTGCATGGGGGAACCATGCAGCGCTTAGACCGAGGCATATGGGTGATCACTAAGGGGTTAAAAATCCATCTTTGGACTCACCAACGATTAAGTGGTAAAAGTGGTGAGTTGGGTTTTGCTTTTGTTTTTGGATCATTTGAATCAGCAGGATCAACCCTATTAGGCAGTTTGCCTGGTTTAATAGGGTCAATCCTGCTGACAGGTGCTTTTTTTTTTAAAGGTGGTTTCATTCACAGATTCTTTTGGAAAATATTTGCAGTTTTCCTAGCAGTTTTCTTGGAGGCAAAGCCAGCAGTGGATCAAGCAAGATGGATACAAGATAGCTTATACACATAGTTTTGTGCTGTTGTCTGACTTGGCCGACCTTTTTTCAGTGATGTTTTAGGTGTTTATGACGTATTTTTGGTGTATATAAATTGGATTAACAGGCACTCAGTCACCAGGAACTGCACCAAGGACAAATATTTTTTGCGTCCAATTTCACATAGATAAATTATACAAAAATACCCCAACATAAAGAAAATAAAAGTTGATAAAAAATAAAATATACCCAATTTAAAATCAACAGCACAATAGTACTATGTTTTCCTCTCCAACTGAGTACCAGTTGCAGAGGTGTCTTCTACGACTGAGGAGGACAGGAACACATCCCATCAAATATTCATACTGTTATTAACTCCAAGAGAAAAACAACTTAGTATTAGGCCTCATGCACACGGTCGTCACTGATGCGGACCTATTCACTTGAATGGGTCCGCAATTCCGGAGATGCGGAACGGAGTCACGGAACACCGGAAGCACTACGGAGTGCTTCTGTGGTGTTTCTTTCCGTTGTTGCGCACCGCGAAAAAATATCACATGTCATATTTTTTTGGCGGTGCGGACTGACCACGGACCCATTCAAGTTGAATGGGTACGGCCCGCTGCACGGATGTTGCCCGTGCATTGGGGACCGCAATTGCGGTCTCCAATGCACGGAACGTCCGCACAACGGCCGTGTGCATGAGGCCTTATTGTTATCTAGCAGATATGTACACCAAAAAATCTTTTTTTCAAAGGAAAATGGCGTTTCCTGTCCACCTCAATGTGGGCAACATATGCTGTAAGTGTATCTCATTAGTTGAGAAGGACAGGAATCCACCACATCAGATGACTGCACGATCATGAATCCAAAATAGAAAGAATTGTTATTAATCCTTATTGTTTCTATTTCATGCGCTGAATACCGTATATATACTAAAGAATGTCCTTTTTGAAGAAAAATCAATGTTCAATGATTTCCAATTTTGCACAGTTACTTCATAATTCCCTTTGTATCTTCAATCAATGGTCATGATTTTAAAGTTAGTAAAGTCCATACGATTTATAAATCGATGCGCATGATTATTAATGAGAGGATCAATGTCCGTGATTATTAGTAAAAAAATCAATGGTCGTGATCAAAAAACAAAAATATAAATATATACATATATATATATAATAGAAAAAGGTTACAGCCAGCTCACCTTCCGATCCTATGCGATGGTGCACGGGGCGGACTCAAGCCAGTCGTGGGGAGCAGTGGGGTCCTCGTGTCACTGTTGCTGTCTGTACCTGTATTTTGGTGAAGAATAAATAAAGACCGGGATTTTTTGCACAGAACGTCCTTGGGTGCCGGAGCATTTTTTCATTTTATATATATATATATATATATACACTGCGTGCAGAATTATTAGGCAAATGAGTATTTTGACCACATCATCCTCTTTATGCATGTTGTCTTACTCCAAGCTGTATAGGCTCGAAAGCCTACTACCAATCAAGCATATTAGGTGATGTGCATCTCTGTAATAAGAAGGGGTGTGGTCTAATGACATCAACACCCTATATTAGGTGTGCATAATTATTAGGCAACTTCCTTTCCTTTGGCAAAATGGGTCAAAAGAAGGACTTGACAGGCTCAGAAAAGTCAAAAATAGTGAGATATCTTGCAGAGGGATGCAGCACTCTTAAAATTGCAAAGCTTCTGAAGCGTGATCATCGAACAATCAAGCGTTTCATTCAAAATAGTCAACAGGGTCGCAAGAAGCGTGTGGAAAAACCAAGGCGCAAAATAACTGCCCATGAACTGAGAAAAGTCAAGCGTGCAGCTGCCAAGATGCCACTTGCCACCAGTTTGGCCATATTTCAGAGCTGCAACATCACTGGAGTGCTCAAAAGCACAAGGTGTGCAATACTCAGAGACATGGCCAAGGTAAGAAAGGCTGAAAGACGACCACCACTGAACAAGACACACAAGCTGAAACGTCAAGACTGGGCCAAGAAATATCTCAAGACTGATTTTTCTAAGGTTTTATGGACTGATGAAATGAGAGTGAGTCTTGATGGGCCAGATGGATGGGCCCGTGGCTGGATTGGTAAAGGGCAGAGAGCTCCAGTCCGACTCAGACGCCAGCAAGGTGGAGGTGGAGTACTGGTTTGGGCTGGTATCATCAAAGATGAGCTTGTGGGGCCTTTTCGGGTTGAGGATGTAGTCAAGCTCAACTCCCAGTCCTACTGCCAGTTTCTGGAAGACACCTTCTTCAAGCAGTGGTACAGGAAGAAGTCTGCATCCTTCAAGAAAAACATGATTTTCATGCAGGACAATTCTCCATCACACGCGTCCAAGTACTCCACAGCGTGGCTGGCAAGAAAGGGTATAAAAGAAGAAAATCTAATGACATGGCCTCCTTGTTCACCTGATCTGAACCCCATTGAGAACCTGTGGTCCATCATCAAATGTGAGATTTACAAGGAGGGAAAACAGTACACCTCTCTGAACAGTGTCTGGGAGGCTGTGGTTGCTGCTGCACGCAATGTTGATGGTGAACAGATCAAAACACTGACAGAATCCATGGATGGCAGGCTTTTGAGTGTCCTTGCAAAGAAAGGTGGCTATATTGGTCACTGATTTGTTTTTGTTTTGTTTTTGAATGTCAGAAATGTATATTTGTGAATGTTGAGATGTTATATTGGTTTCACTGGTAAAAATAAATAATTGAAATAGGTATATATTTGTTTTTTGTTAAGTTGCCTAATAATTATGCACAGTAATAGTCACCTGCACACACAGATATCCCCCTAAAATAGCTAAAAATAAAAACAAACTAAAAACTACTTCCAAAAATATTCAGCTTTGATATTAATGAGTTTTTTGGGTTCATTGAGAACATGGTTGTTGTTCAATAATAAAATTAATCCTCAAAAATACAACTTGCCTAATAATTCTGCACTCCCTGTATATATACTGTGTGTATATATATATATGGATCCTATTGCATTCATGAATCAGTGTATACCATAGTTGTATCTCTTGATCCGGATATAATTAATCAATATTCATTCACACTGTGTGCAATATATATTTCTATTCGATGTGGATAATGATATAGATAGCAGTCTGATCTATTTTTGGGTATTTTGGGTTTTGTTTTTGAGTATGTATCTTGTAAGGTAATTTCCTCTGCAGAGCAGTATGGAAAGGATACATTGGTACAAAAAAAATCCATGCAAAAACACAGGCTACTTTCACACTTGCGGCAGGACGGATCCGACAGGCTGATCACCCTGTCGGATCCGTCCTTCCGCTATTTCGCCGTGCCGCCGGACCGCCGCTCCGTCCCCATTGACTATAATGGGGACGGGGGCGGAGCTCCGGCGCAGCACGGCAGTGCAAGGCGAAAGGCCGCCGGACTAAAAGTTCTGCATGTCCGACTTTTTAGTCCGGCGGCCTCTCCGCCGGACTAAAGTCGATGGGGACGGAGAGGCGGTCCAGCGGCACGGCGAAATAGCGGAAGGACGGATCCGACAGGGTGAACAGCCTGTCGGATCCGTCCTGCCGCAAGTGTGAAAGTAGCCTTAAAAAGCGCAACACACACTGGCAACTGTATTTTTTCAAGCAGGTGGGTGACCTTAATTAATACTTAACTTTTAATATCAAATTAAAATAGTAGCCCATTAAAGACAATACACAAACAATCGCACACAATGGTGCAGACCCATGTAACACGCAATGGTGCAAATTCAAAGTTGCTGAACCATACCAGGGTAATGTCATAAAACCCAAGAAGGATATTGGTAGGGAAAGGAGGGGATCCACGTGCTGAGTCTCTTCCCCTACAAGTCCCTACTCTAATTTATCTATCTATCCCTAAACAGGAGAACTGCTCACGCTCAGAAGGGCGACCCCCCCCCCCCCCCCGTGTCACTCCTAACTCCTTGGATGTCCCTTCTTATCCCTACGCTATGCCAATTGACTGCCCAGCTTCATCAGGGAGAGGGATACAACAACCAGCACCCTGGTATGAACAAAGATGGTTTCACCTTCCCAAAGATAGTTACACCTTACCAACGCGGTTCACTGGCCTTGGGCCAACTCGACAATATCCTGCTTGGGTTTGGTGACATTACCCTGGTATGGTTCAGCAACTTTGAATTTTCACCATTGCGTGTTACATGTTACATGTTACGATTGTTTGTTTCTCTTTAATGGGCTACTATTTTAATTGGATATTAAAAGTTAAGTATTAATTAAGGTCACCCACCATTTGTTCTATTTAATTGTTTATCATTGGGTACCCAATTGTCTGTAACCATAATTGACCATTAATTCCTATGGTTGTGTGAATAGTTTTTTTCAAGCAGGGCAAAAAAACAATGGATGTCTAGGGGACAAAAACGCCAGACAATGAGGTAAAAAGACCATACCCAGAATGTTGTGATTTTAAAAAAAACACCATTGACCCCCCAAAAATGCACCTCAGTGGTGAAAAAAACACCACTACAAAACAAGACTTGTGTGTGCTGCATCTAATACAGTATTAGCCAATAGACTTCCATGTGTGCACACTGGCCACCAATGAAATTACAATAGAGGGGGGGAGGGGGGCCGCACACTGGCCACCAATGAAATTACAATAGAGGGGGGGAGGGGGGCCGCACACTGGCCACCAATGAAATTACAATATAGGGGGGCAGACGGAGGCCGCACACTGGCCACCAATGAAATTACCTGAAATTACAATAGAGGGGGGGAGGGGAGGCCGCACACTGGCCACCAATGATACTCAAACTGGGGAGGGAGGGGGGTCTGCCCCCTGCTGCCTGGCAGTCCCTGATCTCTTACAGGGGGCTATGATATGCACAATTAACCCCTTCAGGTGCGGCACCTGAAGGGTTAATTGTGCTGATCACAGCCCCCTGTAAAAGATTGGGTGCTGCCAGGCAGCAGGGGGCAGTCATGTACACAGTTTGTAGTATATTCTAACTAGAAGCGTCCCCATCACGATGTAACTCAAATCCAATGGTATATTCTAACATAGAGGCGTTCCCATGGTGATGGGGACGCTTCAAGTTAAAATATACCATCGGATTGGAGAAAACTCTGATCCTATGGTATATTAACTCCTGACTTTACATTGAAAGTCAATGGGGGACGGATCCGTTTGAAATTGCACCATATTGTGTTAACGTCAAACGGATCCGTCCCCATTGACTTGCATTGTAATTCAGGACGAATCCGTTTGGCTCCACACGGCCAGGCGGACACCCACGGACCCACGGACGAAAAAACGGTCACGGATCACGGACCAACGAAACCCCGTTTTGCGGACCGCAAAAAAATACGGTTGTGTGCATGAGGCCTTACAATAATCCTCTAGATACAACCTTGTACAGCTGGGTACCTTTAATGGAGGCAGAGCAGCAACAGGGGAGGAGCAGTACTGAAATCCTTCTTCTTATTTCTCTTCTGGATAAAAAACACTACATTGTCATGCAGTCAAGACTAGGGAGAGCTCAATGCAAAGAGATTATTTTAGCTTCCATTCCAATAAATGGTAGCTGTAGAAAATTTCAATGCACTGAGCTCCCCCTAGTGGTGGTTGCAGTCAGCCTTGTAATAGATGGGAAGCAGGAGATGTGTTTATGTCAGATGTCTGGTGTAAATACATTGAGGAATATGGCGCTCAGAATAAGCACCATATTTACGAAGCATCTGTTCCACTTTTTCCAACATAGGAGTTGGATAATTACAATTTTTTTAAATAAAAATTTCTTCTGCTTAATAAAAAGAAGTGTAAAATCGTCAGAAATCTTCTGTGTTTTGCTTTGCTTTGCCCAGGAGTGATTGACGCACATACTCTAGAAAACTAGGAGGGGTAGGAGACCCATAATAAGTTTTGCTTTGGGGCCCTATGAGATCTTTGTATGCCCCTGCCCTTGTATTGTGCACAGTATATAATACAGTAATATCTGCCCCCTATAGGAATCATAACATCATTACACATTTCTACATCTTTTGTATAAAGTGGATTTTCCCTTTATGTTTGGTCTTGGTTACCCTACATTCATATCTGCGTTGTGAAATCCAGCAGACTTCTGGAGTTCACCATATCCAGCACAGACAGATAATACTCCAAACTGCTGCATCCACATTGACTATGGTGTCTTACGGGGATCTGGATGCTTTTCAGAATAATGCCGGTTTTTGGATGGACAATAATTTGTACATGCAAGACTTTTTCGGCTGAAAGACTACTCGAACAAGCTGCTGGATCTCCTGAAGCTAATGTGAACCTAGCAAGCATTAGTAATCTTCTAGAATTGCATAGAGAAACAGGATCACTGGTCTGAACTACAAAGGGCAGATTTCCCCATTCATCCTTCTCTGCAGTCGTCAGTGTAATGCAGTCTCTAATGTGTTATTTCAATCACCAACTAAGACCAACTAAACATGCAAATAAGCTTTATGAATTAACAGATGGTATCCAGAGTTTGGTAATTTTTTATTTAAATAAACCATTATTCTTGTTGTCAATCACATGGCAAAATACTGAGGTTCTTCTTAAATTTATGGTCTTTCTTCCTATGGTGAACACTAGTGGGGTGCCCCTATAAACCCACAAATTGTTTATGCCTCTATTAACTTCAGAGTATTATGCTGGCTTTGCTGACATGCCTGCCTGAAGAGTGAAGAATTCCCTCCTGCAGTTTTTGTCTTGCTGGGATATTCTATAGTGGCGCCTCTTTTTTACCTAACACCATATAATGGTTTAGAGTTTATTGACTGATAAATCAGCTGCAGTATCCATGCTGTCCACAAGGGGGAGCAAGATTCTCAGTAAAAGCTGGATGGCTTCTATTGAAACAGCAAATTCTGTATTACTATAGGAATGATCTAAAAAGGAGAAGAATTAAGTTTAATGAGCCCATTAATTATGTGAGGTATTGAAACGTGAAAAGGTGAACCCTAATAAAGTTATTTTTACAAGCATAAAACAATTTAAAATATCCAGTAAAGATAATAAACTCCCTTTGTCTAAGAAGAGGCAGAATCACTATGTGTGAAAGTATTTCATGTCATTACTCCTGCAATTCTATCTTTCTCCACGGGATTTTCTGTTAGGTCTGCCTCCTGTTCTGAATAGATACATTTTACATCAAGCTTTGCATCAAAGAAAACCTTGCCACGTACTATGTTGAATCTAAGTATGTCAAGAAAAATATTTTTAGTATTATTTTAATTTGTGCTATTTTATAAAATGTTGTTGACCATTTACAGTTTATCTCTTCAAGTCCAATTATAAAGTTTGCGAATAAAAGTATTTGCCATAAAGAATACACAATGATTCAGTACTTCCACATTAAAGGAGTTCTCCAGGAATAATGTGTTATATTTTAAAGTGTCACTAGCCTGCCTCTCTAAACCGAAGAGTCATACTTACCTGCTCCCTGTCCTCCTCGCTGCCTCTGGTGTCTGCATGTTCGGGTCCCTGCAGTGTTGACATCTGCACCTCTCCAGCCACGGACTGGCTTCAGCAGTGGCATGTTTCTTGTGGCCACATCACCGCTAAATTTAATCACAGAGTATCGTCACCAGTGTAAAACGTAACCTTTACTGATGATTAATAAAACTCACCCAGATTGTTCCCAGAAAAAGCAATTGGCAATAAGGCTGGGCTGGAAAAGGAAAGAAAAAATATCTAAGGCCTCTTTCACACTTGCGTTGTTGGGATCCGGCATGCACTTCCGTTGCCGGAGGTGCCTGCCGGATCCGGAAAAACGCAAGTGTACTGAAAGCATTTGAAGACGGAACCGTCTTCCAAATGCTTTCAGTGTTACTATGGTACCCAGGACGCTATTAAAGTCCTGGTTGCCATAGTAGTAGTGGGGAGCGGGGGAGCGGTATACTTACCGTCCGTGCGGCTCCCCGGGCGCTCCAGAGTGACGTCAGGGCGCCCCAAGCGCATGGATCATGTGATCGCATGCGATCACGTGATCCATGCGCTTGGGGTGCCCTGACGTCACTCTGGAGCGCCCGGGGAGCCGCACGGACGGTAAGTATGCTGCTCCCCCGCTCCCCGCTACACTTTACCATGGCTGCCAGGACTTTAGCGTCCCGGCAGCCATGGTAATCATTCAGAAAAAGCTAAATGTCGGCTCCGGCAATGCGCCGAAACGACGTTTAGCTTAAGGCCGGATCCGGATCAATGCCTTCCAATGGGCAATAATTCCGGATCCGGCCTTGCGGCAAGTGTTCCGGATTTTTGGCCGGAGCAAAAAGCGCAGCATGCTGCGGTATTTTCTCCGGCCAACAAGCGTTCCGTTCCGGAACTGAAGACATCCTGATGCATCCTGAACGGATTTCTCTCCATTCAGAATGCATTAGGATAAAACTGATCAGGATTCTTCCGGCATAGAGCCCCGACGACGGAACTCTATGCCGGAAGACAAGAACGCAAGTGTGAAAGAGCCCTAACCCTCACAATTGCCCTATCAAACTACAAGCCCTGCCTAGCAAAAATGGAATGGCCGCCCCAATAGGGGCGATCCAGTGCCAGGAACCTCCTGATAGGCCCTATATGTCCCTGACAAGGGATAGATACCGCCACCCGAGAAGAGAGCTATTATGACTACAGTCGAACAGTAATTGTCATTGGTCAATGTATGTATCAGAAAATAATAACTTTGTTCTCCCGTTTTATATTATTCTTAATAAGAAAAATAAATGTTATATTTTTATTTGACCGGAAACGGGAGTTTATTCGTCTAGGAAACTAGGCTATTTGAACTATATAATTAGAATTTCCTGGGTCTAAAGGGTCTTTGAAATATTAGAAAATAATAAAGTCACAACATAGATAAATATCCGCACATAATACATATATGCTCCCAAATAAACCAGTGGCGTCCAATTATGATCACCAGCGGCAAAAAGGAGCGCATACCATATGTCCCAGGAATGCAAACTTCGTCCCGATGCGTTTCTCTGAACCGTTCTCTGGGGTCAGTTCATCAGGGGACCACATATAACAGAAAACCTCCACAAAAAAAAAAACAATACAAAAATGGAGGCAATATTATGTGTGCGAATCAGATTAAACTATTGTGATAATGCCCATATGATAATGGTAATTCTCATGGCCAAAAAGAATAACAATTCCCACAAATTTGGGACCAAATATAATGCATCTGCATCACACACCCAATGTCCACAATGCTGATACTAATGAGCCCCTTTTCAAGTATACCGCAGACCAGTTAACTACTGATAGTACTGATATGACTGTATAAGTAAAATTGGAATAACAGTAGGAAAGGCTATTCAAAGTAACTATCGATGTAGCAGAGAGAGGAAAATATGGTATAATACTTCCCTTAATCCCAACTGAAATGCCAGGCCTGGAGAGGGTATGATAATTAGGCCATTGTGGGTCAGCACAGGAGCAGTGGTGATGCAGTGGTGGCCATCTAGATGGAAAGTCCGGTCTCTGTCCATGTCACATCACCGCTAAAGCCAGTCTATGGCTGCATATGTAAACACTGCAGGGACCCAAACATCGGAGGCAGCACGGAGGACCGGAGTGGTGGGGAGCAGGTAAGTATGAATACTCTGTTTAGAGAGGAAGGCTGCTGGCACTTCTGAAAAACTCATTGGGGCACACTTACTAAGACTCACTTTTTACACCGGTCCTAGTTTCTCCTCTGCGCTTCCGCTAGATATGTCTAATTTACGATGAGGCGTGCGCCTCGTCATAAATTAGGCGCATCTGTGGCAGTCCGTGCGCCTGGAGTAAAAATTAGGCCAGACTCTGGCTGGCGTAGTTTTTAGTTAATATTTGCGCCTGTTTCCAGTAGTGTTGTTTCGCACACCAGGCATCGAGTATTGGGATACTACTACTGATGAAGCCATTTTGACCTCATTTATACTTGCCTTCTCTGCTTGAGAGTCTGGTTGTCAGCACCCATCCATTGTTTCTGCACTAGTTATCTGGTATATTGGCTTCTAGTTTTGTCTCCAGAATGTGATCTGATTCAGGTGCATCTTGTTACCTTGTTTGTTGGTTTGGTGCAGTACGCTTTCCCGGTGTGACTTCTGGCTTTGTATTGTAACAAGAGATAAAGGTAACCAGACTTGAGCTGGACTACAGACTGAGCAGACCCGTAAGCAGACAAAGTCTACTGGACTGTAGGATCACAGAACAGATCTTAAAGAGGTTGTCTGGGCCCTGAAAAAATTGGAGATGACCATGTAAAAAGAAAAACCACCTGCTCTGGCCATCGTGGTTCCTGAGGTACGTCTCCATCCCTGCTGTTTCCGGACCCTGCCTGGCTGGTATTGTGATGTGTTGATGCCCTGCACGTAACTGCGCCCAGACAATCAAATGCCTCAGCATTAATGTGCCACGCCTAGTCTGGAAGTGTGACTTGGCAGCACCCCACATATCACTGCTGCTGGCTTCAGCAGTCATATGTCATGCCCCCCTAACATGTTATCCTGCAAACTTCAGAAACCAAGCTGACCAATGCAGGTGTTGTTTTCACAACCTGGAAAACCCCTTTGATATTTTGTGAAAATTAAGTGCTGCAGAAACCTTTTAAGCTTGGCCATGGGCTCGAGGAGCATTGGCACTGGCAATAGGCAATGTGATGTACAGACGGACAAACAACAAAGACAGACAAACACAATACCAGGGTTGTTCGTAAATGGGTCAGAACCAGACAAGCTATGAAGTACTAAATGAGAGACAGTGGTCAGAAGACAAGCCGAGATCAGAACCAGACGGACAGCGCAGTACCAAATGAGAGACAGAGTGGTCGGAAGACAAGATGGGGCAATGAGCAAGGAATCAGAAACAAATCTAGTGAGTCAGGGACTATCACTGGCACTGGCATATGGCCATAAGGCCTCATGCACACGACCATTGTTTGGGTCCGCAAAATATAACATGTCCTATGCTTGTCTGCGCTTTGCAGACAAGAATAGGCATTTATATTGACGAACGCCCGTTCACTTCCGCAAATTGCGGAAGGCACACGGACGGCCTCCGTTTTTTGCGGATCCGCGGATTGCGGAACGCAAAAAACGGCACGGTCGTGTGCATGTAGCCTTAAGGTGTTAAAATACAGCACTGAGTCCCTGGATCAGAACCTGATACATCCATTAGCCAGAAACACTAGCATATAGGAATAGAGCTGCTGAGCAATCAGCCCACTGCTAGTCTCCCCAAAACACACCCGCTGCAGAGAGAAACAGAGCATTGCATCCTGTTACTAAGGATGCTGTCGCCTCACCAGGGGTCGTGGCTCAGCAGTGCGTCTCTCCTCGCCACGCCGAGGCTAAGGATCGTAACACTGCAGTCCCGCAGGTAAGTTTCTTACAGTCTGCATCTGGTCACTATAATACAGGGGGACCAGACTCTGGTGCATTATGGGAAATCAGGCTGTGACATCCTTAGATCTGTTTCCTTCAGCTTTTCCTTCATGTGAGTCTTCAGGTGGTGGGTATCTCTGAAATTTGTACCCTATTGGTCCAGCTGATAAGCCATTGGAGCTCTACTATAATCTACAGGACCTAAGGAATTTCTTCATTTAGCTCTACAGAAGATTTGACGTTCCAGATTCTGTTGTCTCATCAGTTTCCCTTTATTCTGCATTTGGAACCTTACATCTTAAATATTTACCATGTCCCCTAATTACCTAACTTATTATTAGATTGGTGAAAAATATTATATATAAAATAATAGTGTCTCCCTCTCATCTTAGGCTTCTTGAGCATACAGATGTAAACATGAAGGGGAGCAGCTGTACTTTGCTTGTCACAAAATTGGTGTAATTAGTCAGTGCAATGTCAGTACATTATTAAAATCTGGTCCTGCCATTGTCACAGAGCAGAAGCAGCGGCTTTCCAGGGACCTGCTGCATAATATCAAAAATAAATCTCCACATCCAGGGGAGTTTTGCCCATGGACTGAAGCAATAAAAGCTGGAGCATTGTGTAATTACTCTCTTTTTATGGCCTCTTAATAAATTGGATGTACCTAACTTCACTGGCCTTCTTAGTAAGGCTACTTTCACATCTGCGTTTTTGCTGGATCGTAAAAACGCTTCCGTCATGATAATACAACTGTCTGTATCCGTTCTGAACGGATCCGGTTGTATTATCTCTAAAATCCATGACGGATCTGTCTCTAAAAACATTGTAAGTCAATGGGGGACGGATCAGTTTTCTTTTGTGTCAGAGAAAATGGATCTGTCTCCATTGACTTACATTGTGAGTCATGACGGAACCGTCTTGCTATGCATCCCAGGACGCACTTAAAAACGCTGTTTGCAGCGCTTTTGTGTGCATCATGGGAACGCAATGAAACGGAAGGGAATGCATTCTGGTGCACTTCGCTCCTTTCAGTTCAGTTTTGTTCCCATTGACAATGAATGGGGAGAAAACTGAAGCTTTTTCCTCCGCTATTGAGATCCAATGACGGATCTCAATAGCGGAAAGAGCAGATGTGAAAGTACTGTAACACTGACATATGAAATATCAGAGGTAGAGGAAAGGAATAGCTGATGGCCTAGGGAGCATTTAGCCGTGATCTAAAAGAAAAACTAAAATTTTGCATGGATATAAATATTCAGACCCTTTGCTATGGCACTTGAAATTTTTCTCTGGAGGCCTCCCATTTCTCCTGATCATCTTTGTGATGTTTCTGCATCTTGATTGGAGCCCACGTGTGGTAAATTCAGTTGACTGGACATGATTTGGAAAGACACAACTCTGTCTATATAAGGTCTCACAGCTGACAATACACATCAGAGCAAAAACCAAGCCACAAGCAGGAAAGAACTGCTTGTACAACTGGAGGCACTGATCTGGGGAAGGTTACAGAAAAATCTGCTGCACTGAAAGTTTCCAAGAGCACAGTGGCTTCCATAATTCTTAAGAGAAAGAAGTTTGGAACAACCAGGACTCTTTCTAGAGCTGGCTCCCCACTAAACTAAGTAATCTGGGGAGAAGGGCCTTGGTAAAAGAGGTCACCGAGAACCCAATGGTCACTCTGGCTGAGCTCTAAAGATCCTTTGTGCAGATGGGAGAAGCTTCTAGGAGGGCAGAGTGGCCAGAAAGAAGCCTCTCCTAAGTACACATGAAAGACACATCAAAGCCACCTGGAGTTTGCAAGAAAGTATCTAAAGAACTCAGACTGTGACAAGATTATCTGGTCTGACGAAACCAAGATTTAACTTTTGGCCTCAGTTGTAGGCGTCATGTCTGGAGGAAATCAGGCACTGCTTATCACCTACCCAATACCATCCCTACAGTGAAGCATGGTGGTGGTACCATCTTGCTGTGAGGGTGTTTTTCAGTGGCTAGGACAGGGAGACTGTCCAGGGTTGAGGGAAAGCTAAATGGAACAAAGAATAGAGATATTCCTAATGAAAACCTGATCCAGAATGCTCTGGACCTCAGACTGGATTGAAGGTTCACTTTCTAACAATCCAACAAGACAATGACCCTAAGCACACAAGATAACACAGGAGTGGCTTAGGGACAACTTTGTGAATGTCCTTGAGTGGCCTAGCCAGACCTTGAGAGGGTCTGCAGAGAAAAAGGGCAGAAAATCCCCAATTCCAGGTGTGCACACCTTGTGGCATCATATCCAAGAAGACTGGAGGCTATTATTGCTGCCAAAGGTGTTTCAAATAAGTGAGTAAAGGGTCTGAGTACTTATGTTAATGAAATATTTTAGTTTTTCCTTTTAAATGAATTAGCAAAGATTTTGTACATTCTGTTTTCACTTTGTCATCATGGGGTACTGAGTGCAGAATGATGGGGAAAAACTAGAATTTAGAATTTTTTATTTTTTTATTTTAGCACAATGATGCAACATAGCAAAATGTGAAAAAGTGAAAGGGTCTGAAGACTTTCCGAATGAATTGTAAATTGTATGAACATCAATGGAAAGGGGTGGCACTAAAGTGCCTAGGGCAGCGTGAACTACGGCACTAATGTTAGGACATACTGTATGTTAACAGAAGATAAAAGGAATAAGAAGACTGCCCTGGTATTCTGCTAGCAATAGTATATATTCAACATCTTGACAGATTTGGTTATTGTGGTTCACAAGTCTGACTGCTGTGATTCTTTCTGTTTGGTTTACTGGCACCAGATTCTTGATCTCTTGGTTTGCCTTCAACTACTCCATTGTCTGCAGGAGCCACTGATCATAAGTTACTTGAAAGACTGCAACTATTTTCAGTGTGGAGAGACCACAAACGCCATTGGTGGTGGCTTGTCTTCCATGAGAACAGATATGGAATTGAAATTCAAAGTGCTCAGTCCTTCTCTTCCCTTCTCTTCTCTATCAGGCAAGAGTTTGGAGCATACACCTTGGAGGGTTGGCTGGTCTTCTGAAATATGTATGTGGACTGTTACATTGTAGACAACCAGTACCAATCTGATTGTTCCACAGGGCGTTCACATTTTATTGGTCCTGCAGTCCACGTAAAACAATATTAGATCCACATGACATTTGTACTTATCTCACTTTCTACTCTTCTATATTCCATATTGTGTAATAGCTACATTCTGAAACATTTATAAATTATGAGACCAGCAGCTAAAGTACTGTCAGATACATCGCCCACTTTTGCTTAAAGTCAAAGTCAAACATATGGCTATATATTACAGAATAATTGGAGAGGTGAGAAAAACATGTGGTAGCCTTTTCCCTTGAGGATTGATAAAGCTTTGCTGCACCATATACAACAAATATTTCACATGCCAGTAACAGATTTAAATATTCAGAGAGGTTAAGAGGGTTAGGACGAGACTGTTCTTCTCTGCACACAAAAAATCTCATAATAAATCTGCTGGTGTGACCTGTCATCTCAGCATAGTACGGAAACTCTGGTACCATTCACCGGCCAATTGTGCTATTATTATGTAGATGCCACTGTTCTGCTGATGACCATCATTTCCATGTGTTAAGCAGGAAATATTGTTATTAAAGTAATGACTGCCACAATTACACCTATAAAGCTCTGTCTTTTAATGCATGCTTGGCAAGGTCAACATTATGACATTAAATTGATTTTTTTCTTCTTTGTTCAATAATTGCAAAGGATACTGGCAACATATATACCGAGCTAGTAACACTAAACATAAGAGTTGTTGTAATTATCCTGTAGCCATTATTGATCAAAGTATAATAAAGGTCTAATACTGATGTGAAATGGATGAGTTTGACCTTTAAAAGTCAGCGGCGTCCAGAAGGTCAACAATGTTTCATTTTGTATTAACCTCCCGAAAAAAAAAGCACAACCAACAATTTATCATGTAAAGATTCCTTTAATTTTATTATTATGTTATGCAATTAAACTGCTCTTTGTCGATGCATATGGTAAACTGGATTGTACTGAAATAACCTTTGGGGTTGATATAAGGGAGTAATGAAGGACAAAGGTCCTGATTAAATAGCATGGATAGATCAGCCTTGTAGTCTATATATGTCTTTAGGGTTATTAATATGCATTTTGGATTGGAGCTATATAGGCTGTGTGACACAGTGAGGGGTTGTGTCTGGCAAGGCAGGTATTTTCCTCCCAGCATGTGTGGCTGGGCTGGTTTCCAGCCAGGTGAGGTCAAATACCGGACCGGAGTTTAAGTGACGGTCCGGGTTTTGGCAGCAGCTGGTTGTCCTTAAATAGGCAGCTGGTGTCACGCCTTGCCCTGTGAATGTGCGGAGATCTGTCCGACTGGCTGCACATGTCTGACTTATTGGTTTGTTTTGATTTGGATTTGAGCTGGATCCACCTTCCCTCAGGTGTACTGGGTTTCATTGTTAGTGAGGCTATTTATCCCTCCTTCCCCCAGCGGCCTGTGTGGGTTATAGTTCTTTTTCCTGGGAGCTCTTGATTTGTTGTGGATCGTCTGCTCCAGCTCTGCTCAAGATAAGTCCTCTCCTTCATTTCCCTTTGTGTGTTTTAACTTGGCCTGTAGGGAGACGCTTGCTTCTTCCTGGTTTGAAGAAGCAGGTTGCCTCTTCCCTTTTCCCTGCTGCTTAGGGTTTGCCCAGGGAGTTCAGGTTTAGGCACGAGGACATGTGCATATCCACCCTAAGGGTATGCACATGGGCACAGCAGCTTAGGGAAAGCTTTTAGGGATCGCTAGGAGGTGACCCTTTCTCCCTAGCTTTTGGGCCTAGTCGTTTGTTCAGTTTGTTTTCCCGTGTTTGGTTGTTTCCCTGCTTACCTACCTGTCGTGACAGCTGGCCTCAGCAGAGATGCCTCTGTTTTTTGGGATCTGAGGCTTTGTGCCGTGCTGGAGGGCTGAGAGCCGCACACTGGGGAAACAGGCCCCCTAAAGCCTGCTATGGACTACTGGAGGCAGAACTGCCAGCAAGGTGACTTATATTATATGAACTTTCCATTGTATGTGAATTAACGCCAACACTGCAAAGTTACGTGCTGTTTTGTGCAATTGCCTCAAGTGTGAATAAATACTGACGTTTTGAGTTAAGAACTTGTATTTTGCCTCTGTACTGCGCCCGCTTACCCTATCTACCAGAGTGAAACCTCACAGCTGCTATATTATAGAATTATATTTTAAGTAATTCCCTAATGCATGTACATTAGCTAAAGCTCCGATGGAAGTATTGGGGGATAAAAAAAACCCTCAAAATTGAGGTCCATAGACTGTGAAAATGTAATAAGTCTTTAGTTTGATATCTTACACAGTTCCCCATCAGTAACTGTAAAGTACCATGGTTGTAGACTAGTACATGCATGTCAGCCAGTAAATGCCTATTAGTATAGCCACTGTCCAAATGCATGTAGATAGGGGTCCCCTGCTCAGGAACCACCTCTATTAACCAGAACACAGTACTTTGTTGGTTTTTAAAGCAAGGGAAGGCCAAAGATATTCAAATATTTGAAATCAGCTTTTTTTTTAATCTGTTTTGCTGATGATCGGCACACCCAGCGTTCCCTAGCAGCAGCAGCAGCAGCATGATGCGCTTACACACAAATCCCGCTGCTGGCTGTGCAGGAGGCTGGTTACCGGCCTTTCACCGCTCCTCTCACACAACCAGCAGTACGATGAGCAGCCTGCTGGGTAGCTCCTGGTGGGTGTGCCTCCCCAGCCTCTGAGCCTGGGTCATGTACCCGTCATCTATCGGTGAGTTATTCTAGTAAGTTATCGTCTGCCAGTGTAGATATGTGCTTCATATATATTTTTATGTGACCATCTGGTTGTTGTGCAATTAAGCCCTACTGTTAGAGATGAGTGAAGTTGCTTTGCCAAATTTTACAAAAATAAATGCTTTGTGGCGAATTACTTTGTTGCGAAGCACATTTCTTTATAAGTAGCAGGTGCAATGAGAGAGAATGGCGATTGTGACGCCCCCGTCATTAAATCCCTCAGGTGCCGTGTTCAGTGCTGAACGGGGCATCTGAGATAAATATTAATGCCTTTCAGGGGTTGATCAACAGCAAAAAAAATAAAAAATTATCATACTTACCTCATCCAATTGAGCGTGAAGAGCCGCCGTGGCTATCTTTCTTGAAGATCCAGTGCAAAATCTCACGTGGTGTCACGTGATGTCATGACGTCGGCCGGTGTGGTGACATCATACGTCACAGCACACGAGATTTTGCAAGATGGCTGCAGCAGCCTTTTTGCACTCAAATGGATGAGGTAAATATGATTCTTTTTCTTTTTTTTTACCACAATTTCAGGGAAAATCGTTTACCGCAAAGCTGAATTTCCTGAAATTCAGATCGAAGTCCACTTCATGAACTTTGATTCGCTCAACACTACCTACTGAAAATACCAAAATACACTGTTAGTACTTGGGAAAGTACTAGGTGAAGGCACAATAAAACTGTCTACAATACACCAAACACCTAGAAAGGCATCAAAACATCTATAACAAAATAATGTGGATCAATGAGACCAAAATTGGTCTCAGCCATGAATGTTATGCCTGGAGCATGTTCAACAAGGCTCGGAAGAGAAGTACACCTTCCCCACTATGAAGCATGGAGGTGGACTGCTGCTGTTCCGGAGGTTTGTGAGCTACAGCAGAACAGGGAATTCAGTCAAAATTGATAAGCCAGATTAGAGAGTTGTTGTTGCAACGAGTGGTTCCTGCTCTGGAGAAGTGCAACAGTTTGTAAGATGCTTGCTGATTAATTCCTCCTGCAGCTTCTCCCAAAGATATCCACTGTTCACTGGCAGTTTCAGCTACCAGACATGTGGGGGGGATGTACTTTCGTACTTTCGTACTTTCTAAACAGCACTTGCTGCCCAAAATTAATGCTGCTGTACGAGCGATCACAATTTGTTTGTTTTCATACTGTGAAGGTGATCACTGCATGTAAATGTACATGATGTGTTATCACCCCGAATTGCCAGCCCGCACCTGTATATGCTGTTATTTTTAAGCAGCATATACAGGAGTTGGCCGGCAAGTACAGTGAGGCCCACCGATTTGTGATGATCCTCATTCAGATCCTGCTGCTGGTCTGCATTGTGTAGTGGCAGCATAAGGCAATATGTGGGCACCGGCCGTGTGCTCCCCGGATCACAGATGCGGACCCATTCCCTTGAATGGGTCCGCAATCCCAAAATGCGGTGTGGAGTGCTTCCGTGGTGTTTCTGTCCGTGCCTCCGCACCACGAAAAAATAGAACATGTTCTATTTTTTTGCGGTACGGACGGATCACTGAGTTGAATGGGTCTCGATCTGTCCCGGCTGCCGCACAGACTTTGCCAGTGCATTAGGGACCGCAAATTGTGGTCTCCAATGCACGGAACGGCCGCACAACGGCCGTGTGCATGAGGCCTAACAGATAATTCAAAACTAATTTAAATTGCAAGAGAAGTCTGGCATTGAATGATTCTTTGATCATAGACATCCTGGCAGGTCAACTAGAACATAATTATATTAAATTCACTATGATTAGTATACAGACTACCAGGTTAGGAGCTGTTGTAATGGAAAGGCCCAGTTTCAAAGACCAGTTTCCAAACTTTTCGTCTGGGTGTTTTTTTCGGGCAGGATCTCATGAATATAAAGATGTCGGCTGTTTGATCATTTAGAGTTGCATTTGCATTATTTATTGCTAAGTTGCTGCAGGTAAAAGTGGAGCCCAACAACTTCTTCAATATCATAAGGACAAATTGACAGACTTTGGTCCAAAGGACTTCTGATTTATTTAAATTTATTGCTGGAGCTGCGTGTGTTCTGCTACAAATGTTATAGTCTTTGCAGGTTAGTAACAGATTATGAAGGACAGCTTTCGTCATCTGCAATGTGAAAAGAGGGTGAGGGCATTAAATTCCTTGGGTATTTTTTTTAACAAGAAGTTAGTGCACTATTCTGAAGATATATGGATATGATGTATCCAGTTTCTTGTGTGCCTCTGAACATTTGAGCATTTGGAATTGGACATCAAGAAGGTGGTTTCACCTCATAGGGCCCCTTTCACACCACCATTTCATGTTTCCTTTGTTCTGCTTCGATAGAGGAGCAGAACGAAAATAACAGAAGTGCCCAAACGGAGCTGAACAGACTAGAATTATTACAATGGAGCCTGTTCAGTTTCCGTTCGAAATCCTGATCTTTTACCAGAGAAAAAAAAGCCCTGTATGAAGTATACATTCGGTTTTTTTGACGTAATCTGTGATGGAGCCTCCAGGACAGATGTGAACTCAGCCTTACTTACTTAACACTACTTATAAATAATACACTAAACCAAGAACAAAGGTTCATAACTAATAAATACTTTTAGCCATGCTGAAGAAGTATAAGTGCTCCCTCCAACATAGATATCCTACAAAAACACTCTAGCCAATCCACCAAAATTTTTTTAGTTTATTAATATGTAATTATAAAACATACAATAACTCACCCATAATAGTGAAGCACCTGGGGAGCATGTATTATCACATCAATGGCAAAAACTAAAAACATACTCCCAGTAGACCCCATTACACTCTCATTGGAAATCCATACAAGGAAAGGCAAGGGATCTACTATTGGAAAAACATCTTATTATTGCCTAAAGGAAAACAAGTAACCTATCATTATGTTTTTATGTGGGTGGAACAGAACCGGAGTACCTCGAGCAAATCCAGGCAACCACAAGAAGAACATACATGTAGGTGTTGCCCAAAGTTGGATTCAAATCCAGGAATCCCCTACTGCAAGTCAGCAGTGCTCACTGACATCAGTGTTACAGATTACATTTTCAGTTGTGTGGATTGATTTCTAGCCCTCAACATATAATCCCATGGCAGGTCATTTTTATACATTGCCAAGTTACTTTCGTTGACTGTACCGTAGCACAACATAACGTATTCATTTAGAGCCACTCTAGAGGTCCCACTGAGCAATGTATTTTGCCCTTTCTTTAGAGCAGCATTGTGATAACGATCATGACTGCAATGTGAAAATGGACGTTAGTAGGTGTTAAAAGAGAACCTCAGCTCATAAAGTGAACGTCTCCACAGATTATTTACTGTTGGTCAATGCCGCTCATTGATCTGCACTCTGCAGGAAAGCTGTTTGAAAAGTCAGCAATGTACCTGGCAGGAGATAAAAATAATATGTGTTCGTATGTCCTTAATTCCTCTTTTACAGGGCTTGTCATCAGCCATGGTGTAGCCCAAAGCGTAATAGACACTGACATCTGTCATGTAATATTATAGGTATTTTCATCGTGGCTTGGAGCTACACCACAACAGGGTGTGTGATTACGAAAACCAGATTTTTCCGTCATTTACTATGCTTTGGTTTAAGGGAGGGATCACGTTTCCACAGGAAATGTTTCGACCAGGTTATTTCCGAAGAGAAAGTGGCAAAACACTTTCTTTTCAAACCATTTAAAAAACGAGGAGAAGTGAAATAGTAGTAGTAGTAGTAGTTTTCTGTGTATATTGTAATAGCTTCTTCTACACATGCCCTAGTGCTGAATGACTATAAAAGATCAAAATAATTCAAAATCCAGATTTCCTAATAACTTTTATCAGATGAAAAGCTGGCCAAGACCAATATACAAGGAAGAGACCATTCACTCTGCTATTAGTGAACTTTTACTACTATTACTTCTTCTTTGGCTAGTTGAAGGTGAATTAATATATACCAATGATTGCCAAGTTTATGTTAAGATCACAAGAGTGGAAAATTGTCAAGTATAAGAGTTCCTCAAGTTCTAGGATACAGTAAGTCTTTGGATCTATTCACTTCTGAATGATTAGGACCAGGTTTTCGCTAGAGATACTTCAGAGCCTATGTATAGAGCAGAAGTTTTGTAACTGTTCACCATGTTCAATCTCATTAGCATTGTAAAATTTTGTTACAAATAATTATTAGCATTACATGTTCAATCATTCCTTTACTTTAAAGAGGTTGTCCAAACAGGACAACCCTTGGGATCCTTCTGTAATAAAGAAGTGATAAGTACTTGTCAGTTCCCACACTACTGCTCTGGTAACGTCACATCGTGAACACTTGATGCTGCAGCCAATCACTGGCCTGAGTGGTGGACCTGAAAAGATTGGGAGCAGTGGTCACGTGTTTTCGACATGACATCACCATTGCATTTGGGTAAATAGAGCCCAATTGGGAGAACCAGAGGGGTGGCATGGGATTTGTCAGGTAAGTACTTATAGTAACATAGTACATAAGGCCGAAAAAAGACATTTGTCCATCCAGTTCGGCCTGTCATCCTACAAGTTGATCCAGAGGAAGGCAAAAAAAAACCCTGTGAGGTAGAAGCCAATTTTCATCACTTTAGGGGAATAAAAAATTCCTTCCCGACTCCAATCAGGCAATCAGAATAACTCCCTGGATCAACGACCCCTCTCTAGTAGCTATAGCCTGTAATATTATTACACTCCAGAAATACATCCAGGCCCCTCTTGAATTCCTTTATTGTACTCACCATCACCACCTTCTCAGGCAGAGAGTTCCATAGTCTCACTGCTCTTACCGTAAAGAACCCTTTTCTATGTTTGTGTACAAACCTTCTTTCCTCCAAACGCAGAGGATGTCCCCTCGTCACAGTCACAGTCCTGGGGATAAATAGATGATGGGATAGATCTCTGTACTGCCCCCTGATATATTTATACATAGTAATTAGATCTCCCCTCAGTCGTCTTTTTTCTAACGTGAATAACCCTAATTTTGATAATCTTTCAGGATACTGTAGTTGCCCCATTCCAGTTATTACTTTAGTTGCCCTCCTCTGGACCCTCTCCAGCTCTGCTATGTCTGCCTTGTTTACAGGAGCCCAGAACTGTACACAGTACTCCATGTGTGGTCTGACCAGTGATTTGTAAAGTAGTAGGAATATGTTCTCATCACGGGCATCTATGCCCCTTTTGATGCAACCCATTATCTTATTGGCCTTGGCAGCCGCTGCCTGACACTGTTTTTTGCAGCTTAGTTTGCTGTTTATTAAAATTCCTAGATCCTTTTCCATGTCAGTGTTACCGAGTGTTTTACCATTTAGTATGTACGGGTGACTTGCATTATTCCTTCCCATGTGCATAACTTTACATTTCTCAGTGTTAAACCTCATCTGCCACTTATCTGCCCAAGACTCCAATCTATCCAGATCCCTCTGTAGTATTATACTGTCCTCTTCAGTGTTAATTACTTTACACAGTTTAGTGTCATCTGCGAAAATTGATATTTTACTATGCAAGCCTTCTACAAGATCATTAATAAATATATTGAAGAGAATAGGGCCCAATACTGACCCCTGAGGTACTCCACTAGTGACAGTGACCCAATCTGAGTATCTACCGTTAATAACCACCCTCTGTTTTCTATCATTGAGCCAGTTACTTACCCACTTACAGACGTTTTCTCCGAGTCCGAGCATTCTCATTTTATATACTAACCTTTTATGAGGTACAGTGTCAAATGCTTTGGAGAAGTCCAGATACACGACATCCATTGATTCGCCGCTGTCAAGTCTAGTACTTACCTCCTCATAGAAACTGATTTAAATTAGTTTGACATGACCGATCCCTCACGAAGCCATGCTGATATGGCGTTATTTGCTTATTTCCTATAAGATGCTCTAACATAGCATCTCTCAGAAAACCTTCAAACAGTTTACCCACAACAGATGTTAAACTTACCGGCCTATAGTTTCCAGGCTCTGTTTTTGGACCCTTTTTGAATATTGGCACCACATTTGCCATGCGCCAATCCTGTGGGACATTCCCTGTCAGTACAGAGTCCGCAAATATCAGAAATAAGGGTCTGGCTATGACATTACTTAATTCCCTTAGGATACGGGGGTGTATGCCATCCGGTCCTGGCGATTTGTCTATTTTGATTTTTTTAAGTCGCTGTTGTACTTCTTCCTGGGTCAGACAGGACACTTTTAATGGCGAATTTATTTCAGCATTCAGCATTTCATCTGACAGTTTATTTTCCTCAGTGAATACATTGGAGAAAAAAATATTTAACAGCTTTGCTTTCTCCTCGTCGCTCTCTGCGACTCCCCCCTCATTACTCTTTAAAGGGCCGACACCTTCAGATTTATACTTTTTAACATTTATATAATTGAAGAACATTTTAGGGTTAGTTTTACTCTGTTTGGCAATTAATCTCTCGGTCTCTAATTTGGCCGCTTTTATTTGTTTTTTACATGTTCTGTTTTTTTCCTTATAGTTTTTCAGTGCTTCCGTGCTACCCTCCTGTTTTAGGGTTTTATATGCTTTCTTTTTGTCATTTATTGCTTTCTTTACAGTTCTGTTTATCCACATTGGTTTCTTTTTGTTCCTTAACCTTTTATTCCCATACGGTATGTACCTCTCACAATGAGATTTTAGGATGTTTTTAAAGATATCCCATTTTTTGGCTGTATTTTTATTTTTGAGGACTTTGTCCCAGTTAGTTAGGCCTATGGCCTCTCTTAGTTGGCTAAATTTAGCTTTTTTGAAGTTTGGTATTTTTGTTTCTCCCTGTAGAAACGCTCTTTTGAATGATAATTGGAAGGTTATTACTTTATGGTCACTATTTCCCAGGTGTCCCCCAACCTGCACGTCTGTTGTTCTGTCAGGTCTATTGGTTAATATTAAGTCCAGTATGGCCGTCCCTCTAGTCGGGTCCTGAACCAGTTGGGAGAGATAATGGTCTTTGGTTATTGCCAAGAATCTGTTTCCTTTATGAGATATACAAGTTTCAGTTTCCCAGTCTATATCTGGGTAGTTGAAGTCCCCCATAATAACCACCTCATTATGATTTGCCGCCTTGTCTATCTCGTTTAGTAGTAGATTTTCTGTGGACTCTGGTATATTAGGTGGTTTATAGTAGACTCCTATTAGTAATTTATTGTTGTTTTTAGCTCCATGTATCTCTACCCACAGTGACTCCACATGTTCATGTCCCTCACTTATATCTTCACGGAGTGTGGGCTTTAGACAAGATTTTACATAAAGGCAGACCCCTCCACCTCTCCGGTTTTGACGATCCTTTCTGAACAGACTGTAACCTTGTACATTAACTGCCCAGTCATAGCTATCATCCAGCCATGTCTCAGTTATTCCCACTATGTCATAGTCCTCCTCACACATCACTAATTCCAGTTCACCAGTTTTATTAGTCAGACTTCTGGCATTAGTATACATACATATGAGAGGTTTATGTATATTTTTTACCCTACACCTTTCCTTCTGAACTGTTCTTGTCCCTCCTTCCATTTCTCCCCCAGTCCCACTACCTTGCCCCCGGTCTCTATCTGCACTATCTTCCCCTTCTATAGTGTAATTACCCTCCCCCCCAGTCCCTAGTTTAAACACTCCTCCAACCTTCTAGCCATCTTCTTCCCCAACACAGCTGCTCCTTCCCCATTGAGGTGCAGCCCGTCCCTACGATAGAGGCTGTAGCCGACAGCGAAGTCGGCCCAGTTCTCCAGGAACCCAAACCCCTCCATCCTACACCAGTTCTTGAGCCACTTGTTAATTTCCCTAATCTCCCGCTGCCTTTCTTGTGTGGCCCGCCCGTGGTACCGGTAGTATTTCGGAAAATACTACCTTTGAGGTCCTTCCCCTAAGCTTTTGCCCTAAATCCCTGAAATCATTTTTAAGGACTCTCCACCTACCCCTAACTTTGTCATTGGTTCCGATATGGACCATGACCGCTGGATCTTCTCCAGCCCCTCCCAGTAATCTGTCAACCCGATCCGCGATATGTCGAACTCTAGCGCCAGGAAGACAGCACACTGTTCGGCGATCACGGTCTTTGTGACAGATTTCCCTATCTGTTCCCCTAATAATTGAGTCTCCCACTACCAGCACCTGTCTGGCCTGCCCTGCTCTCCTGGTCCCCTGCTTACCGGAGCTGACATTCCCCTGACTGGCAGAGGAAGTGTCCGGCTGCGGCAGTGCCGTCCCTGGACTGACATCCCCCTCATCTGCCAAACGTGCAAACTTGTTGGGGTGTGTCAGATCAGGGCTAGCCTCCCTGGCACTCTTCCCTCTACCCCGCTTTCTAAATGTTACCCAGCTAGCTACCTCACTTTCCTCAGCCTCCTCTCTGTCACCCTCTCCCTCATCTACCCCAAAGAGTGCTTGCTCGGTGAGAAGCAAACTTTTTTGCAAATTGTCAATGCCTCTCAGTGTTGCAACTTGCCCATTTAGAGACTCGATTAGCGATTCCAAACGGGTAATTTGCTCACATCTTGAACAAAGAAATTCACCCTGGAACGGCTGTTCCAGGACTGCATACATCATGCAAGATGTGCACTGGACTGCGTTGTCAATTGTGCAACACATACTAAATGGGGATTACACCACAAAAGAAAAAAATACAATGTAGTAATAATATACAGGCTAATTGCAGTCCCCCTCCGAAGTCCCTGAATCTAAAGTCACTTAATCTTAAGTGACACACTTACGCAACCACACTTAATCAACCACGCGTCGCGGTCAAACTCGCGTTATATATCTGCTTATATTAATATATCATTTCTTTATTGCGGGCAGATCCCAAGGGTTGTACAGTTTCCAGCAGTGAAGTAGTGTAGGAACAGCACATGACTCCTGGGCTCAGTGGTCATGTGCCCTTCCTGTACAGGTCACTGCTGAGGCCATTGATTGGAAAGCAGTGGTGACGTGCATGTGCAGTACTGTGCAAAAGTGTGGAAAAAATGGTGCAAGGTAAGAATGCTTTAAAAAATAGAAGTGTTAATAGTTTATTTTTTATAAATTAACAAAATGCAAAGTGAATTAACAAAAGAGTATGACACAAGGGAGGCAGGTCATCGCTGTGACCAGCGATTAGCTGGAGCTACATCAAAATGGAAGTTTTCAGGAGCAGCCGTGGCCGGGGAGAGCGGGGAGCGGGTAAATATGCTTCCATTTTCAGTCTGCCCAAGAAGGGGTTTGCCAAAATTGGCACAATTGGTGCTTTCCATAATTTGAGTGTATAATGGTGGCATAACTTAGTTATTGTGCCCTACTCAGCAGAGGGAAGGCTGAACGTTTCCCTTCTAAGGGAGGAGATGTGTAGTCTGATTGTATCAACCATTGTATCAACCAGTGAGTCTTAGCAAAGGAGGAGCTGCATGTGCCTGTGCAGTGTGAGGACTACTACAAGGACTACTACAAAACGTTCTCCATCTCTACATGCTGAGGCCAAGGGCCAGACCTCTGAGAGGAAGGCACAAAATCTATAGACTGTCTAGGATCACATAGGACTGTACATGTTAGCATAGGTAATGGTTGTTTATGGCTATGGACTTTGCTGCTTGTGGAGAGGGTATATTGCTTTGGTGCCAACCACTATTATAACTGATTGGCCGTCTCTTTGAAGATCTGCACCCCCTGTGGGAACTTCAGTACTGACTGTTAGATACTTGCATGCCCGTGGTCTATTTGGAAAGTAGGCAGAATTGTTATAGAGAGGCTCAGGGACTACTACTACCATCATTGCCAGTCACAGCCATTGGGAAAAGAAAGAAAATAAATACTTGTACTGCATGAGTGATCATCTGCAGTAAAAAGACAGTTGTTTGTTATTACTAAACTGGGCCTGGCCATTGACTCCACCATTCCTCCGCCAGCCCCTGCACCTATCCTCCTGCCTTGCACCCTGCCAACTATCCACCATCAAGTGCACCCCAACTACCACCAGACAGAATGCCCAATACCAAGGTGTGCTGTGAGGGAAGAAAGGGTACACTCTCCATTCACTGCACAGTCCAGGGAGAGGCAGGGTGAGGACAACCACCATGAACTCGGAGTACTACTACCATCATCATAGCCACTGCTCCTATCCTTGCCCCCCCCCCCCAAGTCATTGCATGTGCACCACAAGTGCTCTGAATCATTAATAATTGTTTCATTAATGTTTAAAACTCCTTTTAAATTTTCCCCAGCACTTGGGGAGGCCAGAAGAAGCGTAACATACGCGAAATGGCCGTCGCTTCATGGTTTATCTGAATAAAAGTAAAGATTGGACCTTCTTGGTGAGTGCCGTCTCGTATCTTCTAACTGTGTTTGGGACTGTGTGTGTTGAGACTGAGCACCACCGAACTCGATCGTGGGTCCTGGTGTCACCGCTGAGTGAGAGTGGAAAGTGTTGTCCCGGAGTTGAGGGGAAGCTGTAGCAGTGCCGTCCTGTCTGTTGGTCTCCCTTTGTTCATTCCTTTCTTGTAGGAACATCTGCTTTGTGTTCACATTAAACTTGTCCAATTCTTGAATGTAATTTATTTATTGATGATGCCTTGTTCGCCCTATTTAGAGCATAACCTACATTCAATGTGCAACTTTATTTTTCCATCAGGAGCTGGAAATATTCTCATCCCTAAGGTAAGAATGCTAAATGCATAGACATTGAACTCCAGACAACCTAGATGTTTCCTGTTGGTCCAAGGTGAATCAGTGGTATTTAAATCCTGGTGATCCAGTGATCTGGTTCCTTCACCACACAGGTCGCTTTAAATAGTAAGTGACACTCCATGGCTAGAACGTAACTCTCACTGTATGCTTTAGGCAGACTACTAGGTCTCAAGCATTTGCATCCCAATTGCTACCTGAATAAGGCCCTTTTAGCTGCCCAGCCCCGGTTTAGTAGGTGTATAATGGAAAGTTCTTCAATCCTACATGTTGCCAGCAGAGTTCACAGAACATGGATGGAATATAAAATAAATATCCAGAAAATTGGTAAACAGAACTAAAAGAAAGTGTAAAGTATGATTTTTATATCCTATTAACTAGTTTATGCGTTTGAGTGGGTTCTGAATTGTAAACTTAAATGTTATTCCCTTGTCACTCATCAGAGCTGTTTTAAAGGCTGGAGTTGTCATTAGGACGTCAGGGATTCCACATTGACACCTAGCTAAAACAGCAAAATTGTGAATTGTAAGAACAGCACATTATTTATATAAAACGGCACGTCTGGGATCCACTATATCATAAAGTGCAATAAAACAGTATAAAGTCAATTATAATTTTTGTATTGAATTTCTTAAAGGGTTTTGCTCCCAATGGAATCGGTAAAACAACAAGACCTGCTACTATTCCTTGGAATAATGAACAATTAGAGTAATATGGGCAAAGAAATGAATCTTGTTGGAATCGCTCTTGTTTCACAATCAGTGTGTGACATTCTCTTTGGGAGTTTGGCATTTTCTTAATGCATATTTGACAGTGTGATTTTTTTTTTTACAGACAGGTCCGGGAATTGTGCTAGAAAGTGTTATAAATATTCAGACATTTATGTTAATGAAGGACGGCCGTCTTATTAATGCGTTCTGTATTTAGAACATGTTAAATTGATGCAAAGTATTGCGCCTTCTCTTCCTTCTTGTAGCCACTGGGGATTGGCTTAAGCATGGCAATGTGGGGCATGGGATCTCCATTCTTCTACAGATATGCCATAAGTATAATTTGATAGAATTCCCCTTTACCCAACCCATTACTCCTCAAAGGAGTTATCCCGTCTTAAAGGGGTTGTCCCATAAATAATAATCCACAGTTTTCAAACCAGCACCTGGAAAGAATGGCGTGGTATTAAACAAGCAGGAAGTGCTCAAACCCACATGCAGTTGTGCATACACTGCGTGCAGAATTATTAGGCAAATGAGTATTTTGACCACATCATCCTCTTTATGCATGTTGTCTTACTCCAAGCTGTACAGGCTCGAAAGCCTACTACCAATTAAGCATATTAGGTGATGTGCATCTCTGTAATGAGAAGGGGTGCGGTCTAATGACTTCAACACCCTATATTAGGTGTGCATAATTATTAGGCAACTTCCTTTCCTTTGGCAAAATGGGTCAAAAGAAGGACTTGACAGGCTCAGAAAAGTCAAAAATAGTGAGATATCTTGCAGAGGGATGCAGCACTCTTAAAATTGCAAAGCTTCTGAAGCGTGATCATCGAACAATCAAGCGTTTCATTCAAAATAGTCAACAGGGTCGCAAGAAGCGTGTGGAAAAACCAAGGCGCAAAATAACTGCCCATGAACTGAGAAAAGTCAAGCGTGCAGCTGCCAAGATGCCACTTGCCACCAGTTTGGCCATATTTCAGAGCTGCAACATCACTGGAGTGCCCAAAAGCACAAGTGTGCAATACTCAGAGACATGGCCAAGGTAAGAAAGGCTGAAAGACGACCACCACTGAACAAGACACACAAGCTGAAACGTCAAGACTGGGCCAAGAAATATCTCAAGACTGATTTTTCTAAGGTTTTATGGACTGATGAAATGAGAGTGAGTCTTGATGGGCCAGATGGATGGGCCCGTGGCTGGATTGGTAAAGGGCAGAGAGCTCCAGTCCGACTCAGATGCCAGCAAGGTGGAGGTGGAGTACTGGTTTGGGCTGGTATCATCAAAGATGAGCTTGTGGGGCCTTTTCGGGTTGAGGATCGAGTCAAGCTCAACTCCCAGTCCTACTGACAGTTTCTGGAAGACACCTTCTTCAAGCAGTGGTACAGGAAGAAGTCTGCATCCTTCAAGAAAAACATGATTTTCATGCAGGACAATGCTCCATCACACGCGTCCAAGTACTCCACAGCGTGGCTGGCAAGAAAGGGTATAAAAGAAGAAAATCTAATGACATGGCCTCCTTGTTCACCTGATCTGAACCTCATTGAGAACCTGTGGTCCATCATCAAATGTGAGATTTACAAGGAGGGAAAACAGTACACCTCTCTGAACAGTGTCTGGGAGGCTGTGGTTGCTGCTGCACGCAATGTTGATGGTGAACAGATCAAAACACTGACAGAATCCATGGATGGCAGGCTTTTGAGTGTCCTTGCAAAGAAAGGTGGCTATATTGGTCACTGATTTGTTTTTGTTTTGTTTTTGAATGTCAGAAATGTATATTTGTGAATGTTGAGATGTTATATTGGTTTCACTGGTAAAAATAAATAATTGAAATGGGTATATATTTGTTTTTTGTTAAGTTGCCTAATAATTATGCACAGTAATAGTCACCTGCACACACAGATATCCCCCTAAAATAGCTAAAACTAAAAACAAACTAAAAACTACTTCCAAAAATATTCAGCTTTGATATTAATGAGTTTTTTGGGTTCATTGAGAACATGGTTGTTGTTCAATAATAAAATTAATCCTCAAAAATACAACTTGCCTAATAATTCTGCACTCCCTGTATATATACAGGGGAGCAAATCCTGCACTTGTGGCCCGTTGCTAATGATGATCCCCAGCAAAAATGCATACAGTGGAGGATGCCCGCAGCGAACCACAAGTACCACAATAGACATCCTACACAAGATAGCAATTATGTGGATGTGATAATCAATATAACAATATAACAAAATAATAGCAAAGACAGGTGCACTCTGCGGTTTTACTAAACCCTCAAACTGATTTTAAAATTGAGAGATTAGCCAACATGTCCTACGGTGTAGGACATGTCTGAGCCCGAGCACCGTGCCAAGGTTTCTCAAGTAGCTCGGGACCTAACACTCACCTACCTGTGCCATGTGGGCAATACCAGGGGCCAGTGGGCAAATTACAGGAGCATGAGGCCGACTCACAAACAACTCACCAGTAACCTCCAGCATGTAACCATGCCAGCAATGGGAGGAGGGAGGAGTCTGCGAGTCTCACTCAAGACTGGCTGATATGGCCCAGGCCTCACAGGTGCACCTAAATGTAGCCTGTAGATGGAAAGCAGGCACATTTAAATTGGAGTTTATACAGCTCTGGGCCATACCAGCCAGTCTTGAGTGGGACTCACAGGCTCCTCCCTCCTCCCATTGCTAGCATGGTTACATGCTGGAGGTAACTGGTGAGTTGTTTGTGAGTCGGCCTCATGCTCCTGTATTTTGCCCACTGGCCCCTGGTATTGCCCACATGGCACAGGTAGGTGAGTGTTAGGTCCCGAGCTACTTGAGAAACCTTGGAGCGGTGCTCGGGCTCATACATGTCCTA
Source organism: Bufo bufo (assembly GCF_905171765.1). Taxonomy (NCBI): domain Eukaryota; kingdom Metazoa; phylum Chordata; class Amphibia; order Anura; family Bufonidae; genus Bufo; species Bufo bufo. The sequence goes on along the minus strand of NC_053393.1, from coordinate 446,846,607 downwards.
CATCGTAGGACATGTTGGCTAATCTCTCAATTTTAAAATCAGTTTGAGGGTTTAGGAAGACCGCAGAGTGCACCTGTCTTTGCTATTATTTTGTTACAAACCAGCACCTGGATCAGAATATTTTTCAAATTGTATGTAAATAAAAATGTATTATAGCTACTGAGTTCTTCAATGAAATCTATCTGTATAGCGCCACCTGCTGTTTGTTCTTTTTCTAATTTCTTTGTCCTGCTCAATGAGATGGAAGCACATGCTCAGTTCCATCCTTCAACTGCCACCAGCTGCAGGAGACAGGACATGCCCTCTAAACTGCCAGCTTGAAATTAATCTAGCAGAACAATTGGAGCAATGAATGGGGAGATCTCTGGACCCATGTGCAGTACAGGGCTGGTTCTAGCTTCGTTAGAAAGAGGTAGTCACCTAGTAGATTATGTAGGATTTTCTTTTTGTACATTCATCATAGGATAACCCCTTTAACAGTGATGGGATATTCCTAGTATACGTCATCACATTTTCTCTGCACAGAGGCCAGCATTGTGGGGAGAACTTCATCTCAATGCTATTAATTCACAATACCTACTTAATGTCTGGACCAAACCCTACTTTTTTCAGAAATCAGTGCTAGTCCCAGCAATTGAACAAAAATCCTGCTAAGGCCTCCTGCACACGACCGTATGGCTTTTTCAGTGTTTTGCGGTCCGTTTTTCACGGATCCATTTTTCCGCTTTTTGTTTCCGTTGTGTTTCCGTTTCCGTTCCGTTTTTCCATTTGGCATATACAGTATACAGTAATTACATAGAAAAAATTGGGCTGGGCATAAAATTTTCAATAGATGGTTCCGCAAAAACCATTGACTTAAATGGAGTCACGGAACGTGATTTGCGGGCAATAATAGGACATGTTCTATTTTTCAATGGAACAGAAAAACGGAAATATTGAAATGAATGGTTCCATATAAAGACCATATACAGAACGCAAAAAACGGCCAGTAAACGGAAAAAAAAACCGGTTGTGTGCAGGAGGCCTAAATGAGATGTTATTTGCCAGAGAGGGAAGTGATATCTTATTTAGGGTGGTTTCACACTATATTTTTTTTCCAAAAAGGGTTGGGTTGGCTAAAAACATAGTGGGTAGAGGATAAATGCTGGCCAGTAGGAAATTATAAAATGTCCTACTAACACTTTGGTGTTTTTTTTCAAATCGTAGAATGGCTTTTTCCCATTGACTATCCTATAAAAAAACTCTGAAAAAAGCAAGCAATACTAAAAACCACCATTAAAAAAATGCTAATAAAAATACATGAATTCATTAGTGTTTTTCACAAGCTGAAAAAAGCCCCCAAAAAACGTGGTTTGGCAGCACCCTTAATTTGCAACACTGTACCTGGTAGATATAAGATGGGCAGGATATCATCAGAATCTGTCTATTGTATATCCTAAGGCTTCACGCACACATCCGTATTTTCCATCCTGTGCTATCCACATTTTTCACGGACAGCACACTGACCCTTTCATTTCTATGGAACCATCCGCATATCTGTATTTATTGTGGATTAGTGCTGTTCTGCAAATTATAGAACATGTCCTATTCTTGTCTGTATTGTGGATGAGATAGGAGTGAGAAAAATGTGGAATGCACATGGAAGAGATATTTTTTCCGGATACGTTGTTTGCAGATTAAAATACGGACATGGCCTGGTGCAGGAAGCCTTAGGGTTTTGCCTTTAACTTTAAAGTGTAACTGGCATTTTTAGCATATGTTACTTCTGGTGGAGCATTATGCATAAAGCAATCTTTAGTTTCCTTCCGTACCACTGTTTTCCTTTAGCTTTTCCCTTAGTTACGGCTGTTTTAACCCCTAAAATATGAGGACCTTCTCAAGATGGCTCCTCTGCCAGTTCTCTAAGGCCAAAACTGCCTTCCCTCACTTCCTATACACACTTGCTGTAGCCAGTAGCTTGCTGCCAGCCAATCAGATTGAATTACTGAGAGACACGCCTCCTCACTCTGAAGCCTAATACAGTGTGGAGGACCGCCCCTTTGTCTTCTGTTTACAATGAGCTGGAGACAGAGAAACCATAGCAACTGTCATTTAACCCTTTCTACCCTGGAGTTTTTTTTTCTTTTGCGTTTTCGTTTTTCGCTCCCTGCCTTCCCAGAGCCATAACTTTTTTATTTGTCTGTTCACATAGCCATATAAGGGCTTGTTTTTTGCAGGACAAGTTGTACTTTCCAACGCCACCATTTAATATTGCATATGATGTAGTGGGAAGCGGGAAAAATTTCCAAATTGGGTGAAATTGCAATTCCACCACATTTTTTTTATTATTTTTATTTACGACGTTTCATGTGCGAGAAAACTGACCAGTTACTTTCATTCTACAGGTCAGTACAAATCCGGAAAAAAACATATATATATATACACTGCTCAAAAAAATAAAGGGAACACTTAAACAACACAATGTAACTCCAAGTCAATCACACTTCTGTGAAATCAAACTGTCCACTTAGGAAGCAACACTGAGTGACAATCAATTTCACATGCTGTTGTGCAAATGGGATAGACAACAGGTGGAAATTATAGGCAATTAGCAAGACACCCCCAATAAAGGAGTGGTTCTGCAGGTGGTGACCACAGACCACTTCTCAGTTCCTATGCTTCCTGACTGATGTTTTGGTCACTTTTGAATGCTGGCGGTGCTTTCACTCTAGTGGTAGCATGAGACGGAGTCTACAACCCACACAAGTGGCTCAGGTAGTGCAGCTTATCCAGGATGGCACATCAATGCGAGCTGTGGCAAGAAGGTTTGCTGTGTCTGTCAGCGTAGTGTCCAGAGCATTGAGGCGCTACCAGGAGACAGGCCAGTACATCAGGAGCCGTGGAGGAGGCCGTAGGAGGGCAACAACCCAGCAGCAGGACCGCTACCTCTGCCTTTGTGCAAGGAGGAACAGGAGGAGAACTGCCAGAGCCCTGCCAAATGAGCTCCAGCGGGCCACAAATGTGCATGTGTCGGCTCAAACGGTCAGAAACAGACTCCATGAGGGTGATATGAGGGCCCGACGTCCACAGGTGGGGGTTGTGCTTACAGCCCAACACCGTGCAGGACGTTTGGCATTTTCCAGAGAACAGCAATATTGGCAAATTCGCCACTGGCGCCCTGTGCTCTTCACAGATGAAAGCAGGTTCACACTGAGCACATGTGACAGACGTGACAGAGTCTTGAGACGCCGTGGAGAATGTTCTGCTGCCTGCAACATCCTCCAGCATGACCGGTTTGGCATTGGGTCAGTAATGGTGTGGGGTGGCATTTCTTTGGAGGTCCGCACAGCCCTCCATGTGCTCGCCAGAGGTAGCCTGACTGCCGTTAGGTACCGAGATGAGATCCTCAGACCCCTTGTGAGACCATATGCTGGTGCGGTTGGCCCTGGGTTCCTCCTAATGCAAGACAATGCTAGACCTCATGTGGCTGGAGTGTGTCAGCAGTTCCTGCAAGACAAAGGCATTGATGCTATGGACTGGCCCGCCCGTTCCCCAGACCTGAATCCAATTGAGCACATCTGGGACATCATGTCTCGCTCTATCCACCAACGTCACGTTGCACCACAGACTGTCCAGGAGTTGGCAGATGCTTTAGTCCAGGTCTGGGAAGAGATCCCTCAGACCGTCTGCCACCTCATCAGGAGCATGCACAGGCGTTGTAGGGAGGTCATACAGGCACGTGGAGGCCACACACACTACTGAGCCTTATTTTGACTTGTTTTAAGGACATTACATCAAAGTTGGATCAGCCTGTAGTGTGTTTTTCCACTTTAATTTTGAGGGTGACTCCAAATCCAGACCTCCATGGGTTAAAAAATGTGATTTCCATTTTTTTATTTTTGTGTGATTTTGTTGTATATATATATATATATACACTCACCTAAAGAATTATTAGGAACACCATACTAATACGGTGTTGGACCCCCTTTTGCCTTCAGAACTGCCTTAATTCTACGTGGCATTGATTCAACAAGGTGCTGATAGCATTCTTTAGAAATGTTGGCCCATATTGATAGGATAGCATCTTGCAGTTGATGGAGATTTGAGGGATGCACATCCAGGGCACGAAGCTCCCGTTCCACCACACACATCCCAAAGATGCTCTATTGGGTTGAGATCTGGTGACTGTGGGGGCCATTTTAGTACAGTGAACTCATTGTCATGTTCAAGAAACCAATTTGAAATGATTCGAGCTTTGTGACATGGTGCATTATCCTGCTGGAAGTAGCCATCAGAGGATGGATACATGTTCTCATTCTGTTTACGCCAAATTCGGACTCTACAATTTGAATGTCTCAACAGAAATCGAGACTCTTCAGACCAGGCAACATTTTTCTAGTCTTCAACAGTCCAATTTTGGTGAGCTTGTGCAAATTGTAGCCTCTTTTTCCTATTTGTAGTGGAGATGAGTGGTACCCAGTGGGGTCTTCTGCTGTTGTAGCCCATCCGCCTCAAGGTTGTGCGTGTTGTGGCTTCACAAATGCTTTGCTGCATACCTCGGTTGTAACGAGTGGTTATTTCAGTCAACGTTGCTCTTCTATCAGCTTGAATCAGTCGGCCCATTCTCCTCTGACCTCTAGCATCCACAAGGCATTTTTGCCCACAGGACTGCCGCATACTGGATGTTTTTCCCTTTTCACACCATTCTTTGTAAACCCTAGAAATGGTTGTGCGTGAAAATCCCAGTAACTGAACAGATTGTGAAATACTCAGACCGGCCCGTCTGGCACCAACAACCATGCCACGCTCAAAATTGCTTAAATCACCTTTCTTTCCCATTCTGACATTCAGTTTGGAGTTCAGGAGATTGTCTTGACCAGGACCACACCCGTAAATACATTGAAGCAACTGCCATGTGATTGGTTGACTAGATAATTGCATTAATGAGAAATAGAACAGGTGTTCCTAATAATTCTTTAGGTGAGTGTATATGTGTATATATATATATATATATATATATATATATAGAGAAGAAAAAGTCCAGTGGGAGCACCAGCCAGCATGTGGGTGCAAGGTCCAACGTAGGGTAACGGCAATCCCCAATGGTATAGAGAACAAAGAAGTAGGACTGCACTCCAAGATAGTGATAAAATCAGCAAGTGGTTTATTCACCCATAATATGGCAAGTCTTGCGACGTTTCGGCTCACAAGAGCCTTCCTCAAGCATGGTAACAGTGAAAGTGAGAGCATTATATAGGCATTTACAAAGTGTCCAACCCATAAGGGTGTGGTTACAATCAATTACAATTGCAAACATACGATGCATAGCAATACAAATAAAGTGCATGTGCATAAAGTGAGCAGTAGTATACAATTCATGACTAAGGGATGCCATCCCTACAAAGTGTATTAAAATGTATGTGATACTTCATCTAAGCTAAAATCACAATTATATAGGTGATAATATGATGAAGGTGGATCACAGAAGTCAAACCGTAGGAAGCAATGGGGCCCGCACATACCATGGCGTTCTTTGTGCGTCTCCAGGTCCTCATTGCGCATGACCACACTGACATCATCCGATGCATCACAGTGTAAAGGTCAAGCGCTCGCGCTCTGCCTGGGTCGACATGAGAGCGCCATTTTACATAAGGGAAAGACACCTAAAGGTTACGTACAGGTTATCTATTTAACTGTTGTCCACACGGAACAATCATATCTCCGACCGCTGCAGGGATCTCCTACATATATCAGCAAATGGACAGGGGTCCCGTCCAAATGGGCGGGACACCTGACCAAAGCGCCACTACAAGCACAATTGCCAAAAAAATAGCAGTCGTAGAGGGATGATCCCTCAATTGTACCAACAACCTTATCTTGTTAAAATATAATGACATATCTGGAGTAACGCATTAATAAAAGAACGCTGATGTCCACCTCGGGTCGCATAGCTTCCAAAGGGTCTGACTCTAGGATCCACATCCAATTTAGTGAAAATATAAAATCCTAAAAAGCAGAGAAAAAATATTTTAGTTTCAAAATAGATCTTTTTCATAATTGTAGATAAATCTTTCACGGTTATCAAGCACCAATATACAAAAATGAGAAAGACAAAGCGCAAACATGCCAAGGGACCGGGGGTCAGCCACAGATCCTAGGTCTCTCACCTGAACTCAATATTGAGACCCCTGGGATGCAGGCTATCCAGATCATATATCCAGCGTAACTCTCTTTTCTTCAAGAGTGTCAGGCGATCACCACCTCTTCTAGGAAGCCTGACCTGATCAATGATCCAGCATCTTAGATCACGCTCGGAGTGTCCGAGGGATCCAAAATGTCTGGACACTGGTAGGTCAGTACGTTTCTTCCTTATTGAATTCCTGTGGTTATTCAACCTTACTTTCAATTCTGTGGAAGTTTCCCCGACATATAATAGGTTACAGGGACAAGCCAACACATAAACTACATATGACGAGGAACAGTTTAGATGGAACTTTATCGGATACTCTTTGTTGGTAAGCGGGTGTGTGAAAGATCTAGTTTTACATATATATCGACAATTGACACAACCGAGACACGGATAACATCCAAGTCCCGGCTGTGTCAATGTCCGCTGTATGCTGGTTTTCTTTGGACCTGCATCCGCTCTGACCAAGTGGTCTTTAAGACCAAGTGGTCTAGGCGACTTATAGCAATGAAATTGCATATGGCCACATTGGGACAGTACTATAAAGATAAAAGAATCCCGAGGGGAATGCGTTCAAATTTACGCCCAAATCTGTTTCCGAATAATGATCTGTTTTGTAAACGTTTTGAAACACTATCAAACAGATATTCGCTTGATTATATTTTATTAAACATTGAGTTTCTTCAAACAGAAGTCGCTTCACTCTCTGATGATCTGGTGGAGGTTGAACGGACATTATGTTTACAAATACCTGCTGATGACCTCGCACTATATAAAGAGGAAGTCAAAAATCAGCTTAATAAGTTTCAGATGGAACTGGAGGAGGGGAAAAGAAACAAATGGTCACGTGATGCAGATGATTATAAGCGAGGTGACATTTATACATGGCAAACTGATCAGCCATCTACGAGTTTTAATCGTGACAATAAGTCAAGGAGAAGGTTTACACAACTCCCTATAGATGAAGATAAAGCTTTTTTAGGGGTGGACTCGGACATAAAGAAAAAAAAAAAAAAAAGAAAAGATCCAGAACCAGGAGAGGAGGTCGCCGGTACAGAAGACAAGGGAAAACAACGTTACAACAGAACCAGACAACAATCAACAAAGACGCCATCACAGAGAAAGAGACAATAGTCTTTAATTTATCATCAGTCGAATTAACAGATGCCCAGCTAAGTGTTTTATCCAAGGGGCTTTCTTTTTGCCCGAGCACTAAGGTAAACTGGTTTGATCTAGAGATGGATTTGAATGATTTTTTTCGTTTGATTAAATTGAAAGTGTTCTTTAAGGGACGTTTTGCAAATACACAAATATGCTCCAGCGAATTCTCACTCAAACGATTGAATTTAACTAACAAAAGTGCTTTTTTTCCTAATATAGATGAACCTGCGGTTGAGGCCTACATCTCTGCAGTTCAGAGAGACGTCAGAATGCTGAAATCCACATCAGGGGATGAGGCACGATTATGCAATCCTAATCTGACCACTGCAGAGATTGAGGCCCTTTCCGAACTCAAGAACAACCCCCTATTAACCATTAAGCCAGCTGATAAGGGCGGCGGGGTAGTTGTTCTTGACACATACAAATACATCAGAGAAATTGAACGACAATTGAATGATATAAATGTATATAGTGTATTGCAGAGCGATCCGAAATTTCGCATTATGAACATAATCAACAAGAGTCTTTCCGATGCGGTGGCCGGGGGTATCATAGATGAGGGATTGAGGGAGTATTTGACGGTGGGATCCCCCATCACTCCTGTAATATATGTACTACCTAAAGTCCACAAAAGTCTTGTGGACCCCCCCGGTCGCCCCATCGTATCTGGTTCTGACTCTGTTTTCAGTAGAATATCCATCTTTCTTGATAGGATATTGAGGGATTTTTCAATGGCCGGAAAGTCTTACATTAAAGACACAGGCGATTTTCTACAACAACTGAGGTCAGTTGAAGCTGGTGACTTGCACGGTGTCACTCTCGTGTCCTTTGACGTTGTTTCCTTATACACGTCAATAGGGCATGAGAAGGGCATCTCTGCAGTCAATAAATACTTGGATGGTTCACCCATAACACAGAATGCAAAATGTTTTATAAATACCCTATTGAGATTGGTTCTTGAAAACAATTATTTCTTGTTTCAAGATATCTTCTTTAATCAGAAACGCGGCGTTGCGATGGGGTCCAATGTGGCCCCAACGTACGCAAATATTTATATGCGCCACATGGAGGAGGACTTTATCTATGTATCCCACCACTTTCAACATGTTGTTAGATGGTGGCGGTACATAGATGATGTCTTCCTCCTGTGGTCGGGCACTGAACTACAATTGAGGGAGTTTCACACATATTTGAATGATATAGATCCTGATCTTCAGTATACTATATCATACTCTAAAACGCAATTGTCATTTCTAGACACGAACGTCAAGCTAATTGATGGTATGGTTGGCACAGGCTTATATGTCAAATCGACAGATAGAAATACTATCCTACGTTATGAAAGCAATCATCCACGCAGCCTGGTTAAACACCTCCCCCATTCGCAGTTCCTCCGTACGAAACGCATTGTTTCAGACCACACTGAGTTGGAGACTACACTTGATACGATGTCAGATAAGTTTAGGGAGCGGGGTTATCCTCGCAGATTATTAGATGCACATAAGAACAAAATCCTACATATGAATACTGAAATAACACATACCACCTCTAAAAAAACTCAGAGGATACCATTTATGTCCACATATTCTGGATGTAGTATGGAGATAGGACGTATCCTGAAGGACAACTGGGGTATCCTAAGCAGGTCTATTAAAGATGTACCAGAGTTTAAGCTTCCGCCCCTTTTATCGTACCGTAAAAACAAAAATCTTAAAGACCACTTGGTCAGAGCGGATGCAGGTCCAAAGAAAACCAGCATACAGCGGACATTGACACAGCCGGGACTTGGATGTTATCCGTGTCTCGGTTGTGTCAATTGTCGATATATATGTAAAACTAGATCTTTCACACACCCGCTTACCAACAAAGAGTATCCGATAAAGTTCCATCTAAACTGTTCCTCGTCATATGTAGTTTATGTGTTGGCTTGTCCCTGTAACCTATTATATGTCGGGGAAACTTCCACAGAATTGAAAGTAAGGTTAAATAACCACAGGAATTCAATAAGGAAGAAACGTACTGACCTACCAGTGTCCAGACATTTTGGATCCCTCGGACACTCCGAGCGTGATCTAAGATGCTGGATCATTGATCAGGTCAGGCTTCCTAGAAGAGGTGGTGATCGCCTGACACTCTTGAAGAAAAGAGAGTTACGCTGGATATATGATCTGGATAGCCTGCATCCCAGGGGTCTCAATATTGAGTTCAGGTGAGAGACCTAGGATCTGTGGCTGACCCCCGGTCCCTTGGCATGTTTGCGCTTTGTCTTTCTCATTTTTGTATATTGGTGCTTGATAACCGTGAAAGATTTATCTACAATTATGAAAAAGATCTATTTTGAAACTAAAATATTTTTTCTCTGCTTTTTAGGATTTTATATTTTCACTAAATTGGATGTGGATCCTAGAGTCAGACCCTTTGGAAGCTATGCGACCCGAGGTGGACATCAGCGTTCTTTTATTAATGCGTTACTCCAGATATGTCATTATATTTTAACAAGATAAGGTTGTTGGTACAATTGAGGGATCATCCCTCTACGACTGCTATTTTTTTGGCAATTGTGCTTGTAGTGGCGCTTTGGTCAGGTGTCCCGCCCATTTGGACGGGACCCCTGTCCATTTGCTGATATATGTAGGAGATCCCTGCAGCGGTCGGAGATATGATTGTTCCGTGTGGACAACAGTTAAATAGATAACCTGTACGTAACCTTTAGGTGTCTTTCCCTTATGTAAAATGGCGCTCTCATGTCGACCCAGGCAGAGCGCGAGCGCTTGACCTTTACACTGTGATGCATCGGATGATGTCAGTGTGGTCATGCGCAATGAGGACCTGGAGACGCACAAAGAACGCCATGGTATGTGCGGGCCCCATTGCTTCCTACGGTTTGACTTCTGTGATCCACCTTCATCATATTATCACCTATATAATTGTGATTTTAGCTTAGATGAAGTATCACATACATTTTAATACACTTTGTAGGGATGGCATCCCTTAGTCATGAATTGTATACCACTGCTCACTTTATGCACATGCACTTTATTTGTATTGCTATGCATCGTATGTTTGCAATTGTAATTGATTGTAACCACACCCTTATGGGTTGGACACTTTGTAAATGCCTATATAATGCTCTCACTTTCACTGTTACCATGCTTGAGGAAGGCTCTTGTGAGCCGAAACGTCGCAAGACTTGCCATATTATGGGTGAATAAACCACTTGCTGATTTTTTCACTATCTTGGAGTGCAGTCCTACTTCTTTGTTCTCTATATATATATATATATATATATATTTTCTTGCGTTTTGATAGTGATAAAACAATAAAAAAGTGGGAAAAAATCTTCTATTTTTTGTCACCATATTTTTACACCTATAACTTTTTTGTAATTATGTGTACGGAGCTCTGTGGGGGCAAATTTTTTTGCAAGACAATCTGAAATTTTAATTGATATCATTCTGGTGTGTGTATGACTTTTTGATCACTTTTTATTAAATTTTTTTGTAGAAAATGAATCGACCAAAAACGCCAAACTCGGCCATTTGGACGCTTTTTTCCATTTAGCTGTTTGCCGAATCGGGAATATATTTTTATACTATATGCATCATTTACAAAGACAGGGGCTGCTGCACACAAGCTCCGGCCCCTCCGATGGCCGCACTTCCGGTGTTTCACGCGCTCAGATCCCGTGGTCAGGATTGACCATGGCATTTGAGGGGTTAAATGTCCACGACCATTTGCAGACATTAGCCGCAGGTGTCTGCTATAAGAAACAGCAGGCCACCCGCGGCTATGGCACCCGCTCCGCTCAGGAGCGGGCGCAATCTTCAAAGACCCGGCCAGCGCCGTACTATTACGCCGCTGGTCGGGAAAGGGTTAAGGGACCAGTAGAAAGGAATAGGGGAAATTAATGAAAGTTGTTAATTATAAGGTAATTACAGATCTTTTGGCAATCATTGACAGACTAACTCAGGGATACATGCCTAGCTCAAATAAACTAGCAAATAAAAAAAAATATGACAGTTACACTTTAAGTGATCTTTTCTCAGCACGGAAATAGGATATTAAGAAACAATTTACGGGGGCGTGGCCTGACCGAGCTCGATGGCGGCTGCTTGTTAGCAGAGCTCTCGCCACCAGACCCTGTTTTCAGCCCTTATCACAGCACTACTCAGTGTCCGGCATGAAGATCCAGTCGAAAGACTGTATGCCGATTACCTCCGGGCGAAGAGACGACCCAAGCCCGAGCCGGGACATGGATAAATACCTTAACAAGCCGGCTTCTCAGCCGCCAGCGAGGGCCTCTAAGATGGCGCCGAAACAGCATGGCGCGGCCTCACGCGACTCAGCCTCACAAGCGCCTCAGGCATTGAGAGAGGAAGATGATTCAAGCGAACATAGCTCGCAGCACGGTGATGAGAGATCCGCTCTCACCAGAGAATTTTTAGAAGGGGCACTACAGAGAGCGCTGGCTCCGCTGGCTGCTGATCTAACATCTATAAAGTCAGACATTCACCAGATCGGAGACCGTGTAGAATCTCTTGAACAGACACAAGACGCTATACTTACATTCAATTCGGCGGTGAAAGAATCCTTATTCTCCCATGCTAGAGCGATGAACTCTCTCCTGCTACAAATGGAGGAGCAGGAGAATAGGAACAGGCGGAGTAATATTAGGCTCCGGGGCCTCCCTGAAGCTGAGGAGAAAGAAGACCTATTCCAGGTAATGGATTCCCTTTTTCACATGCTACTGGGCCCAGAACAAGCAGTTCATGTCACTGTGGAAAGGGTGCATAGGGCTTTAAAGCCGAAGCCGACATCCCGCGACAACCCCAGAGATATAATATGCGGTATCCTGAGTTATAGGGACACCGAATTGATCTTACAAGCCGCTAGGAAGAAGGGTGAGATAAAGCTTCAGGGGGCTAATGTGCAGATCTACCAAGACCTTGCAGCTTCCACCTTACAAAAGAGGAGATTATTAAAGCCTCTCACCGACCTTCTCCGCACCGCAAAGTTCCCATACAGGTGGCTTTTTCCTTTTGGGATCCTAATCACAGCTGGAAACCGTCGCATAACCGTCCGTACGCCAGAGGATCTCCCCCCAGTCTGGGAAGCACTGCAGCTTTCGCCGGTAGAGATCCATTCCTGGATGCCTGTCCCACCTATGGAGGACTTTCCACCGTTGCCTTCGGCATCAAAATGGATGCGGCCTAAACCCCAAAGATCCGGGAAGAATAAGAAAGCCTGGACCCAAGGAGCACCGGACTGAGGTTTACCTATAGAGCTAGTCTCCTCTTGTTCCTCATTTTATACATAGGTATTTCCTCTCCTGGGACTGCTTTGATGTGATCGTTGAATCTAATAAGATAGTAGCCCATGGAAATATGTATAACCTTTATTATTTTCTTTCCTTAGCATGGTTTTGAGCTATTTTTCACTTTAAGTTAAGGTGTATGTGGCGCTGAAGCGTTTAACTCTTTCTATCCACAATTGTTCACTTCCGGCTAGCAGAACTGTATGTTGGAGTAGTACAATTTTTTCTCCTTGTATTATGGTACTCAGGGCTGAAAGTAGGGGTTCTGGGCTGGTCGGGATACACATGTCATTCACATGTGTAATACATTTTTTCCTCCCCCCAGCACAAAATTCCTGCTTTTTTCAGGAATTATTTTACAGTTATGTTCTTTGTTACACGGTTATAACAGTTTTGATGTGTACACCTGTGTCATCTGGTCGGATATACGATCTCAGCCTGTGGTTCTATAGCTAATTCCCAATGGCTCCGTTAACCCTATGTCTATCCACATTTAATGTGCATGGATGCAATAATCCAGTGAAAAGAAGTAGAATTTTTCAAGTCCTTAAGAAGATTACGGCTGATATCGTACTCCTTCAGGAGACACATTTTTCTAATTCACATGTGCCTAACCTTAAAAACTCTCCCTTTAATACTTGGTATCATGCCACTTCTAGCAGTTCTGCAGCCAAGGGGGTCAGTATTGGCTTCAGGAGAGGTGTTCCCTTTACGATGCAGTCAGAGGTAAAGGATCCAGAAGGTAGATACCTCCTTTTGAGGGGAGAGATAGGTCACCACACTGTTACGATATGCAATGTATATGCACCTAATATAAAACCGACTACTTGGTTGAATGAAATATTGGGTATAATTGACGCTTTTGCTTCTGGCACAATTATTGTGGGCGGGGACCTTAACCTGGCTCTAAACCCGCTACTTGATACTTCCACCCGAAAATCGGCCATTTCCTTTCGCGCTCTTAAATCGGTCCAGACTCGTCTTAGAGGACTCCATCTCAGTGATGTCTGGAGGTCGGTGCATGGTGACAGGCGTGATTATACATTTTACTCTAATCCCCACAAGTCTTACCAGAGGCTTGATTACCTCCTTATCTCAGATAGATGTTTACCTGAGGTGAAGTCCTCCACAATACATAACATCACGGTCTCTGACCATGCACCGGTCTCCTTCGTCCTCAATTTCCCGGATCTGTGTGGTAGGGAGTGGCCCTGGAGATTGAATCATACTCTCTTGGATTCCAGTGCTCAAGTAGAGTCCATATCTCAGAAATTAGGGGAATATTTTAACATTAACGTAGATACTAGCACACCAAGCGCCATTGTATGGGAAGCGCACAAGGCGGTGATCAGGGGTGAATTCATTTCGCTCGGATCCCATATAAAAAAGAGGCGAATGGGCAAGATGTCAGATTTGTTATCTCACATTGCCATACTAGAAATGTCCTATAAAAGATCACTTGCATTGAGAGACCTAGAGGATCTGAAAGCTTTAAGACAGGAACTTAAGGAGTTACTAAACATTAAAGCTTCTAGGGCCTATATGAGGGCTAAGCATAAACAATATGTACACGGTAACAGAGGGGGAAAAATTATGTCAGCTCTCATTAAAAAACGGGATGACCAGGTCTTTATCAAAAGCATGAGAGCACAAGGGGGGACCGTTACCTCAGATACTAAGCAGATTTCTAAGATATTTAGGGATTATTATCATTCTCTGTACAACCTTAGGCCAGATGAGCCAGTAGACGTACGGTCAGCTAGAGATAGCGAAATAGGGAATTATCTGCAGCATTTGACCCTACCAGTTCTAGATGACCCCACTAAATTGTCTTTGATGGCCCCTGTCACTCTAAAGGAGGTGCAAAAAATCCGGTAAAAGTCCTGGCCCCGATGGGCTTACAGTTGCCTATTATAAGAAATTTTTTCCGGTATTGGGTCCGCAGCTAGTTGATTTCTTCAACTCATTATTAAAGAGGTCCCCTTTGACTAAGCAGGCATTAGAGGCTCATATTGTTGTCTTACCAAAGCCGGGCAAGGATTTGGAAGTTCCAACCAGTTACAGACCGATTTCCCTGCTAAACGCAGACGTAAAATTGTGGGCAAAACTCTTAGCCAACAGACTTTCCCCCTTGTTGCCGGGGATTGTTTCCCCTGAACAGTCTGGCTTTGTGGGGGGCAGGGAGTGCAGAGACAGCACCTTCAGAGTGTTACAGGCTCAACAATTTGCTTTGAAACATGGTAAGAGGCTGGTGTTTCTCAGTACAGACGCAGAAAAGGCTTTTGACAGAGTTGACTGGAATTATATGAAGGCCACTCTGTTGAAGTTCGGTCTTCCTCCTCAGTTTGTGGAGGCGGTGCTGTCCCTGTATTCTAGCCCTTCCGCTAAGGTCCAAGTTAATGGCATACTATCACCTGCCTTCAAGATCTCTAACGGGACCCGTCAGGGGTGTCCGCTATCTCCCACGTTATTTATATTGTGCTTGGAGACGTTTATACAAGCCTTGAGACAAGATCCAGCTATCGCAGGGCTGAGAATAGGCAGGGAGGTCCATACTGTGGTCGCATTTGCGGACGATATGCTACTCTTTTTGACAAAGCCCGAAGAAGCATTACCTGCCCTTTTAAAACAGCTAGATGTTTACGGCTCTTTGTCCAACTTTAAGATTAATTTGTCTAAATGCACAGCATTAGGTATTAATATCCCACGATCAACGTCGGAATCCCTTAAGAGAAATTTCCCTTTCCAATGGCATGACTCCTTCATAACGTATTTGGGTATTAAGGTGACGAAAGACCCCAATCAATTATTTTATCAAAACTTCCCTCCACTGTTGCTGGACATCAAACAGCAATTAGCCGATATAAAGATCCCCTTTCTGTCCTGGATAGGGAGAAAAAACCTGCTTAAAACGTATATCTTACCTAGGCTATTATACACCATGCAGTCATTACCAATACCACTTCCCCAATCTTTCTTAGCGAAAATACGCAGCCTCTTCTCCTCTTTTGTCTGGGGTAACTGCAGGGCAAGGTTGGCATATAGAACACTAGCCAAACCCATGTTTAGAGGAGGTTTTGGACTTCCTGACACAGCCACCTATTATAAGGCAATCCAATTGAGATTGCATTCTGAAATTAGCAGCCCTTCGGCAAATAAATTGGGATGCAATATAGCTAGACATTTATTGGGCCCTAGTAGCTTGGCAAGTTTATGGGACCCCAAATTGACAGTGCGAGGCGGCAATAGTCGGGGAAGCCTTGACCCCCTTAGAGGAGTTTTGGTGGTATGGTCTAAGATGTCCTCACTTATTCGTTCCCCCCCTTGCTTATCACCATTCACACCCATATGTTTTATTCCATACTTGGTTGTGAAGGGTTTCCAGGATGACCTGGGATTGTGGGCGGCATTGAGCACGGTGGCAATAGGAGACATTTTGCAACAGAGAGCGGTCCCTTCCATCCTCAGCCTACAGTCGAGGTTCCCACATATAACATGGTCTCCCCTTCACTATTCACAATTTCGGAAAATATGTAACCAGTACATGGCTTGTACACCTGACCGTCTTGACCCCTCCTGGTATGACGCTATCTTGCTTCAACAGGAAAACAAGAAAGGGACTATTTCTAGGATATATAATAAAATGCTAGACAGTGAAAATTCCGCTAGACCCCTATTTATCTCCCAATGGGAAAAAGATTTGGGTACTACCTTTGATTCTAAAATAGTAGATAAGATCCTATGTCACTCTCACGGGTTCTCTAAATGTATCCGAATTCAGGAAAATTCCTATAAGCTAGTCACCAGGTGGTATAACACACCGGTCAAACTTCATGCCATGGACTCCTCCCAATCGGATAGGTGTTGGAGGTGTAAGGAGGATAGAGGAACTTTGCTACACATATGGTGGGAGTGTCCCTTGATTTCCCCGTTTTGGGACATGATTTCAAAACACATACAAGAGATTTGCAATGTCTCCAATATACTGACTCCCTTAGGGGTACTGCTAAATCTACCCACAACCAATTTCGTATTAACAAAACATTCATTGCTGGCTTCATTGGTTGCAGCGGCAAAGCTCTTAATTCCAATGAACTGGTTATCCAGTAAACCGCCGGCCCTAGCTGATTGGATCAATAAGGTGCAAGAGATACGTCAAATGGAAGAACTGTCTAGTTGGAGTTCCCTGGCCCATGACAAACATTTGAGGGTTTGGACTCCATGGCTGAAGTGGCAGGAAAAATTATATATCGCTAACGGTGGAATAAGATCTGACTCACATAACCAAGTGACAGGGTGATAGCCTGGTAGTGTCTACATCTCATATGATCCATAACTGGGGGACACGGAAAATGGGTTTTTCGGTTCCCTGCCTATGTAGGCTTGTTTAGATGAAGAGCTTTGGAGATTGATGTCTTCTGAAAAATGTATGTTTTATTTGTTTTATTTATCTACTCTACTTTGCCCAACTAGGAGGAAACGTAACTGTCACTGGTGAGGATTTTTTCTCGGATTGTCTTAGTCAACATAATAAAAATTGTGCAATATTCACTTAGGAGAAGCCATTACCATCGCTATCAGTGAATTTATATGTATATCCTCATGCTATTTTTGTGCTGGACCACAGATGTACTGTTTGTTGTTAATTCATTTATGTTTGTTCATAAAGTGCACTTGTATGTACGCTTATGATATAATGACGAAAGAAAATTTAAATAAAGATTTGTCAAAAAAAAAAAAAAAAAGAAACAATTTACTGTTCTATATGAAGCAACCACTATTTCAATGTGAATAACATCACTTTTTGCAGTATTTTGGTTAGTGTTTTATATCAGTTTATATGCCAAAACCTGCTGCTCTTCTGTGTTTGGACTGTTTTTGACCAAATACTGTCCGTGTGAAAGTGACCTAATACTGTGTGAAATTATATTTCCTGCATACATTTACAAATATTATGGCTTGCATATCATAAATACCTAACAGTCAGATTGTTAATACTGTGTACAGGAGTACTTATCTGCATATCTGCTGAGGGATTGCAACGTCCTTAAATGTAAGGAAAAATAATTATATATTTTTTTTATTCAGAAAATTACAAAATTACATATAATTAAGTAGTATCAAATAATATCTCATACATCAATTATTATATAAATTCTCAAATGTTTATAATACATCTGTATTATATAAAATAGTTTTTCTCCTTAGTGGAAGCATAAGCATGTTGAATTTGAAAATATCTAAATTTACAAAGTGACGATCTAAATTTACAAAGTGACGATAGTTTCACCCCCGGTAGTAGTTTCTCTAAGGGATTCAGCGTTCCTTGTGTCACTAACTGTGCTAATGTGGTTATACCTCTCTGAACCGAGTAATTTTGATCAAATATTAAAGCAAATTCACCTAAGTGTATATTATTCCATTGCGGAGTGAATAGTAAAGCGTGAGTTATACCCAAAATTTTCCTAATCTTATACCAGATCTTCTGCAGCATATTACTTATAGGGCAGAAGCATATTACTTATAGGTTCCCCTTTGTACCCAAATAACCAGTCTCCAATATACTGAAGATATCATTTGAGGGGCCTTTGTATCCTCTGGTAAGGAGCCAAAGAAGGTGATCTTCCCCTCCGTACATACACCAATGTAGTTGGGCTGTGATGTACTATCCCTAGATAAAAGGGAGCGAAAGACCACTGAGGAACTGTTGCTTTATTCTTACGCGTTTTCTGCCCCATATTAGATCGTTTAATATTTTTTTCAGTAACTTAAAAAAAGAGTCTTCAATCCTTATTGGGCAAATGGTCAGAACATAAAACGTAATCAGAAGTAAAACCATTTTAACAAGGGCTATTCTCTCTGCCTGTGATAACGGTAGTTTCTGCCAGGTCCTAATCCTATCTTTAATTCTATTTATCATCGCGAGCGTATTTAAAGATTTTAAATCTCTGTAGGTCAGCACTAATTTTGATCCCCAGATATTTTAAATAGTCCGTGGGCGATAATACTCGTACATTGATGACATTACACGGAACAGGCCGGTTTAAAGGAAGGAGCACAGATTTGCTCCAGTTGGTCTTGTACCCTGATAATAATCCAAATTCATCAATAATTTCAATCACTGAGGACAGACCCTTCAAACCTGATTTCAGAAAAATAATAATATCATCCGCATATAAGCTAATCTTATCCTCTATCCCTCTTCCCCCGAATCCTTCAATAGATTTATCTGCCCTGATCTTACAGGCTAGGGGTTCCAAAAACAGAGCGAATAATAACGGGGACAGAGTAGAGCCCTGCCTGGTACCGCGATGAAGAGGGAATGCTTCTGAAGTAGCCCCATTGATATAAATGCTGGCCATTGAATGATGATAAAGTAGGTGAACCCATTTAATAAAATTTGTCCCCAGTCCCATCCTTTCAATGACTCTCCAGAGGAAGGACCACTCCATCCTGTCAAAAGCTTTAGCAGTATGGAGCTGTCCTCCCCCTCCCCATACTGAATGTTAAAAAAAAACCTCTACGGATATTGGTTTTCAACTGACGTTCATTAATAAGGCATAATTGCCAGAAATGCTTACTGTATTCTTAAGCAGCAAAATATTATTAGGAGTAATTGGCTGAATATAAAGTATATTAATATATTTTAAGAATCAAAATTAAGAAAATGTGTAATATGTAACTGAATACTAATACATAATATGCTGCTACATAGGCTCACATTATGCAAAACCTTTACATGGTTCTGGTTGCTTAATTAATAATGTAGGACCTTAGCTCTTCTGCATGGAAAAGGATTAAAATTAGTTTTATATAAAGCTCTATTTGGAAGAAGTGTAGGCCAAATTAGTAAGAAACTATTTCACAAAAGTATATTACAAATAATAATAAAGAAAAAATCACCCAGAACTTCCAATATTAGATTCTACTCAAGTGTGTGGATGAATGATGTCCATAGGAGAAATGAGGTTTACACTTTAAAGGCTGAATGTGCACATTACATTGATGTCTGCCAAACCATCCATTTCATCCAACAACTCCTTACACATGCATATTTATCCTTATCTTCATTCATATCAATGGCGTGTGAACCATATGTGGTCTGCTCTCCATTTGGCCAAAACTAGAATTTTTATGCAGAACTTGGGATGTTGATGGAGGACTCTGTAAGCGGACTAGTCGTATTTACATGCATCAGTGGGAGATTACCTATGTAAAACAGCATCTGATGGACCATGCCACAATTAATTTTTGGATGAATTTAACTAAGAAACCAAAACGTTCCTCCTTATGAAATCAGAGACAAATGGAGGTAAAGTATGGCCCCACAGATGTCTATGGGTGTCATATTAGAGAAACTCAGAGCCTGTATGCTATTGTAATACGTATAGTCACGTGCATGAGGCCAAAGGTTATATCTGATTTTCTGTCCTCAAACAGAACCTTGAAAAATGGATAGCTTCTTTGTGTATTCTGTTTTTTCTCACTCCTTTCAATAGAAAAGGTTATTATGTTCTGCAAAAACAGACAACATTAGGACCTGTGGTGACATTCCCTGAACCGTCACATGGATTTTTGAAAAAAACTAACAGAAATGTTCTTTGCCTTATTGACTTGTATGTATCTCCCAAGACAGTGAACCATCTCGCCTGTAGCTCCCTATGAGTCAAAATCTGACTTTCCAACAAGCCTTGGGATTTGACAAGGGAATACAGCCAAGCCTTGTCACATTTGCTGCATATTCGTTTTTCATGGAGCATTGTCAATAAGTCTCCACACAGGACTTGTCTTTTTAAGGAGATTCAGCACTCTGCCTAAGTAAATGAAGAGAAATAAGGTTGTATGCGTAAGCTTTAACAATTTTTCTATCAGTGTTTCCAGCATGGAGGTACACCACCTGTACGTCTTAAGAGGGCACTATCTCTCACTACATGAACTATAATCTGGTCCTTATCCTGAAGATCATGGCCGCCTTCCCAGGAACCACTTGTGTCTATTAGAAAATCCTTACCTGCTAGATTTATTATCTCTTTCAAATGGAAAAATGTGAGATTTTTTATTTTCTAGAGCATATGGCATTTTCGCACATGGGAATAATGCTAGAACAAGAATGGGCTGATGGCGACATGTGCACCTTTTATGTAACAGACCAAGCAGGTGCTGCTGAAGGAGCAGTGATTATACTCTTTTTACAGGTAAATTAATTTTCATTAACTGAATGCTAGATGAAATAAAATTACCATAATACCTCCATATATAAGAAATCTCCTAGTTCCAGTGTCCAAACTATACAATGAATGTCCTGGCAAGTAAATTACATTCACACTGATTTTCCTTTTTATAAAATGGTTGGTTGATGAAGACATTCATCAAAGTTGAAAGAATCATCAAGAAACAAACAGGCCAGACCTAACGTCCATTTATCCAAACTCATTAGCCAGACAAGTATAAGACCAAGTACACATTTTGCATCAAGGTGTGGCCCAAAGTAACAGGGTTGCTACATTATTGTGGTTTTGCCAGAACTATTTTTAAGGGAAACCACCATTGTTTCAAAGAAAATAAATAATAAATAAAGTCTTTCTGGATCTCAAAGGACGGGATTTAATCCCAAACTTGGCTTTAAATACAGTATGTGGCTCCTGTGTAGAACTATAAGACACTTATGTTACACAAGCCATTAAGTAAATGTCTACCTTTTAACACAAAAATACATTGTATAGACCCACTATTACATGATAAACTTCTGTCTATCTGCCTGCAGCCACTAGGTGGAGCTTAGACACCTACGACATACTGTTTTAAGTTTTATTGTAAACGGCATACAGTGAGCTCCCTCTAGTGGCGGATGTTGGCAGATAATTGTTTATCATTTAAATGGGGCCTGTCACCCTCAAAATCGGTCTCAAAGTAAGCACAATGCCATAGGGTAGGTGGCCCAAAATATAACCATAGCTTTCTTATTATTAAAATCCGCTCCTCTAGTACTGAGAAATGCGTCTTTTTATGTGTATGGAAATAAGATTTCTGGGGGGTGGGTACATTCCGTTCAGTGAACCGGGCATCACTTGTGTCCTCACTATCAGCTCTAAGATCTCTGGGACTGTCAATCCAACAAGACTAGAGGGATCACAAAGTGTTACCGGCGGAGTGACGGTGCACCAAATGTAACTACACCGAAAGTCTTATGTGCATAAAAGTAAATGGAAACATTTCTCAGAAAAGAAGAGTGGACTTTTATAAGAAAGGTGACGTTATGTTTCAGGACATTTATACTACATGGTGGTTTGCTTACTTTGAAACTGATTTTTTAGGTGACAGGCTCCCTTCAACTCAGTTTGTCAGACATTCACAGCTCAGAAGCAGAAAAAGGGAGCCCTCACCACTATAAAGATATGCTGTAAAATCAATCACAACCGAATCTGATCTAAATAGCACCATAACAACCAGGCTCCATTCATGTATGTTATAAGCGGTCAGTAAAGTGCCGCCTCCTCTATTGGACCTGGCGATCACATGATGGGCATAGGAGAGGTGCCTTTGTCAAATTCCTCCACAGAGGACTGATTTTTCCTGTAACTGGCGCTCCTTTGGACAGAGGAGTAGCTAGGCTTTCCAGCACCTAGGACAAGGATTCAGCATTGCGGCCCCCCTGCTGTTGCCACTGAAATGAATTTTTTTTTTACACTAAGCCAATCCGTTAACTCTACCCAATGCATAACTATACTCGCCCAGTCCGACTTATCTAATAAAATCTATTATAGGGTACACAACGGTACCAATGCAACTTGCATTAATTGAAAGAACCAACTGGTCCTACCGCTTCTAGGGTTTCACTGGTGTGTCAGTATGATATCCACTGGAACCGAAACAAGGTCCCTATACTGATAGAGCAAAAAGAATAATCACATAAGGAAGGGATGGTAACTGCCCCTGTAAAGTTTCCAGCAGGGGGAGCTGTGCTGGATCTTTAAGACCAAACTATTCCAATGTATAACAGGGTAAACTAGGGCATTTTCCCTTAGTGTTACCACACAGTACTAATGCCCACATTGTGCTTCCTTTACAGCAGAAATACCCACATTGTGCCCCCTCAGTGCAGTTTTGCCCATATTATGTCCCCTTCATAGTAGTTAAGCCCACCTTGTGGCCCCTTCACAGTAGTTATGCCCACCTTGTGGCACCTTCACAGTAGTTATGCCCACCTTGTGGCCCCTTCACAGTAGTTATGCCCACCTTTGTAC
Organism: Bufo bufo; assembly: GCF_905171765.1. Lineage (NCBI taxonomy): Eukaryota > Metazoa > Chordata > Amphibia > Anura > Bufonidae > Bufo > Bufo bufo. The sequence goes on along the minus strand of NC_053393.1, from coordinate 446,823,722 downwards.
CCCTTCACAGTAGTTAAGCCCACCTTGTGGCCCCTTCACAGTAGTTATGCCCACCTTGTGGCCCCTTCACAGTAGTTATGCCCACCTTTGTACCCCTTCACAGTAATTATGTCCACTTTGTGGCCTTTTTTTTACAATATTACTGCCCACCTTTGTGCCCCTTTGCTGTAGTTATGTCCTCCTTGTGCCCCTTTTGGCCCCTAATGCCCTTTCTAGCACCATAAAAAAAAAACACAAATACCTGTTTACCTGATGATCTGAACACCAGCGTTCCCCAGCAGATGCGGTCACACACACATTGCACTGCTGGCTGTGCAGGAGGCTTGTTCCTGGGCTTTCACTGCTCCTCCCACACAGCCAGCAGCATGTTGTGCGGCCTGCTGGGGAGCACCAGAGATCAGTAGAACAGTGAAGCGGGGAATGGAGGGCTCCCTGCTTCACTAAGAAAATGTACCTCTTGGCAGGTTCTCTCCCCCCCAGCCTCTGCACCTGGGGCACATGCCCCAGCTGCCCCCTCCCAATCACCCTGCCAATCAAGACAGCCGGGGAGGGGCTGACAAAAGAAAGGAACGCAGTATAGGTGCAAGAGCATGGTGACGCCCTTATTGCACCAAATATCTAATTTGCATATTAAGAAAAGGTATCATAACTTGAGAATGGAGCCTCGGTTCAACAAAAGAAAAGCAGTGTTTTAATCAGGTGAACCACAGCTATGTGTCTATGCAAAAAGTTGTTAGGGAGGTCACTGGTAACAGATTCCCTTTAAAGCGGTTGTGCATGAATTGGGGAAGGGGGGTTTTGGCAACCTCCCCTCCCATGCAAACTTATAAAGGGAAGCTTAGCTACCTGCTTTCTGGAGCTGGGTCCCCGCTCCAGGCCTGCAATGCTCCACTAGGCTCCTTCGCTAAAAACATCTAGTTTGATGCCGACCACAGCCAATCACTGGCTGCGGGATTAACTAGTTCCCCTTAAGTCATGACAAGTGGTCACATGACGCAAGAAGATTTGGTCTTCACCATGGCCAGTGGTTGGCTGCAGGAAGCGTCAACCAGGACACCCCATAGAGATCTATATCACTTTATACACAGCGCTGAAGGAGCACCGTGTATACAGCTAAGAAAGTGATATGCCGCTTCCTGCTCCGGCCCGGAAGTCATGTGATTGTTGGGGCTGGGAGACTGCCAGGTTTTCTTTAGACCTCCATCAGCCCTGCACTGAGGCTGTACAGCGCTGTATAATGCTGTACAGCCTCTCTGGGGATTGTATTTCCCCTGTAACTGGGGCGAAAGTGAAGTTAAATGTCCTCCAGAGGTCTTGTATGACCTTATGAGGGACACAAAGTGAATTTTTTTTTTTTTTTAATAAAGTATTTTATAAAAATAAAAAATAAAGTTTCTCATGTAAAAAAAACTTTTTTTTACTCCAAAATCAATTCCCCAAAGTCATTTTAAAATTATTTAAAATAGAAAAAAAATAGACCATATTTTGTATTGCCGCATCCGTAACCACTAGCTCTATAAAAATATCTGATGATCTACCCCAACAGGTGAACATCATAAAAAGAACATAAAAATTACACATAAACTGCTTTTTTTTTGTCACCTCACCTCCCAAAGAACATAATATCAATCAATCAAAAAGTTGTATGTACGCAAAAATGGTAGCAATAAAAATGTCACCTCATCCTGCAAAAAATTAGCCCTCACATAAGACCATAGCCAGAAAAATAAATAAAAATATGACTCTAAGAAAATGGCAACGTAAAATCATGATTATAAAAAAAAAAAAAAATTACATATTTAGTATCGTCGCGTCCGTAACGACCGGATCTATAAAAATATCACATGATCTACCCCATCAGGTAAATGACATAAAAAAAAGCAAATTACGCCAAACAGCTATTTTCTCACTTCACAAAAAAATTGATAAAAAGCAATCAGAAAGCCAAATGTACCCCAAAATGGTGCCAATAAAAACTATAGCTTGTCCTGCGAAAAAAATAAGCCCTCACACAGCTCAGTCAACAAATTTTTTATTTTTAAAAGGTAGCGCTCTTAAAAACCATTTCAGCAAATTCCATGTTAGAAAATCCAAATGCTGCTCCTTCCCTTTTGAGCCCTGGTGAATCCCCAAGCAGCAGTTTACGACCACAATTGTTGGCAGCAAATTGTGGGGTTATAGTCTCCTGTTATCCTTTGTGAAAAATAAAGTTTGGGCCTAAAACAGCATTTTCACAGCCAAGTGTTAAAAAGTCTAGCGCCTGTAGGGTCAAAGTGCTCACTACACCCCTTAAAAATTCCTTAGGTGGTGTAGTTTGCAAAATGTGGCCACTTTTTAGGAGTTTTCACGGTGGAGGTACCTCAGGGTTTCTTCAAATGCAACATTGCGCCCAAAAACCATTCCAGCAAAATCTGCACCTCTAAAAACCATTTGGCGCTACTTGCCTTCTGAGCCTTCCGTGTGCCCATACAGCAGTTTACGACCACATATGGGGTGTTTCTGCAAACTGCAGATTTAGGGTAATAGATTTTGAGGTTTATTTTGTTGTTAACCCCTGCTGTGTTCCAGGAAAAAATTTATTAAAATGGAAAATCTGCAAAACAAGTGACATTTTGAAATTTCACCTCTATTTTCACCACCTGCACAATCAGGGTAATAGATATTGAGGTTTATTTTGTTGTTAACCCTTGATGTGTTACAGGACAAGAATGATCAAAATGGAAAATCTGCAAAAAAAATAAAAAAAAGGGAAATTTTGAAATCTCCCCTCCATTGTGCTTTCATTCCTATGGGATACTTAAAGGTTTAACAACATTTCTAAAACCAGTTTTGAATAGTTTGAGAGGTGTAGTTTCTAAAATGGGTAATTTATGGGTGGTTTCTTTTAAGTAAGCTCCTCAAAGTGACTTCAAAACGGAAGAATTGGTCCTTTAAAGAATTGATTTTGGAAATTCTCTTGAAAGTTTAAAAAATTGTTTCTAAAATTCTAAATCTTCTAACGTCCTAAAAAATAAAATTACATTACCAAAATGATGCCAATGTAACGTAGACATATGGTGAATGTTATTTTAATAGGTATTACTACCTGTTTTTTTTTACAGTAAAAAATTACAGTAATTAGAGAGCTGACATGTTTTTACAGCATTGACAAGTTTTTAATGAATATGGTAGTTACTTATTTTATCACCCATAGCGTTTCTGCGATTCAGTCGAAGATATGACACTGTCTGCCATTCTTCTCTTTATACAATATTCACATACAGTCTGAAGAATCTTTCGATTCTTGATCCATTCGCATATTGACTCACTACTTCTTTGGTCGTCGGCAGAGAAGTGCTGCACAGCAGAGGCCTTCAGTACCCTTTCTCCACTAATATTACTTTAAGTGGAGCCAGTGGTAATAAGGGGTCATAATTACCAGATGTCTCCAATATTTCAGACTGTCTAATGGGTATGACTGTCTCGTGGGACCACTCAGTCATAGTTTACTATGAGAGCCAAATGGCACTGCATACTGTAGTAAAGAGTGATGAGGAGCTCCTATTGTGATCAATGTGCATGGTTACAGCATTGCATCTCTAGCCCACTTTTATGGACTGCATGGCCATTGGAGATTTGGGACCTGCACTGGTGCCATTGATCTCAGGGTCTGTGTAGAAGCATACTGTAAATTAAGCAGAAGTATGAAGTATGTGTTGTATAGAACTCATGGACATATTCAATTTTCTGAAACAAAATAGAAAATGATGAAGTGAACAGTTGCTATCAACGTTCTGCATACTGAAGGTGAGAGATGTCGACTCGCCACATTAAACGCTGAACAAATAGGATTACACAGACATTAAACTACCGGAATATTCCACTGACCACCAGGCACAAACTACTGGGCATAGAAGTGATCTTCAGAGAGCGAATGTTGACTACGCTAATGTCCATTTGGAACCAACATTTGTCACTGATCATCAGGTATGAGATGCTAAATGTAGCAGTGATCACAAAGGGCCAAATGCTTTATGTTCCACTGAACACCAGGGACTGGATTTTTATGAGAGATTGACCACTAGAGATTACATGCTAAATGTCATTACAGATGACCACTAGAGATAACCACCAGAGATCACACACTGTCACTACAGATTATGGAGACCACATGCTAAATGTGACTACAGATGACCACCAGAGATCTCAGGCTAAATGTCACTACAGTTGACCACCAGAGATCTCAGGCTAAATGTTACTACAGATGACCACCAGAGATCTCAGGCTAAATGTCACTACAGTTGACCACCAGAGATCTCAGGCTAAATGTCACTACAGTTGACCACCAGAGATCTCAGGCTAAATGTTGCTACAGATGACCACCAGAGATCTCAGGCTAAATGTCACTACAGATGACCACCAGAGATCTCAGGCTAAATGTCACTACAGATGACCACCAGAGATCTCAGGCTAAATGTCACTGTAGATGATCACCAGAAATCACATGCTGTGACTGATGTTGCAGCTACTTGTACTCTGAAAGGCACATCATGTTCTTATAATTGTATGGTTTCTACCTTGCAGCAGCTTGTGGTTGTTTTGTCTATTAGGCAGCATTCACACACAGTGTTTTTGTGAAAAATTGAATTTGGTGCATTTTTGTATTATGTTGTTAAAAGCAGTTTTTTCAAATATAAAACAAACTACATAAAATATGCTTTCTGGCTTGTGGCATTTTTCAAAATGCAGCATGCTCTGGGTATGCTGATGCATAGGATTTGAAAATAGCAGGAAAAATGTACAAAGTGACAATAAATAGAAAATGCTTGTCACTTATTTTAAAAAAACACTAGCGATTATTAAAATGCCAGAAAGTGTGAATGACGAAGGAGCTCTTAGGCTGGTTTCAAGCACAGCGTTTCTTTTGGATTTTTATGTAGCCAGATGAAATGTTAAACTCTATAGTGAAATATAAATAGGACAACAAAACACTGCATTTTGGTTTTGTGGCATTTTGATGATTTGCGGTCAGTGATTATTATTTTTTTCTAAAATGCTGCATACTCTGGATATAGCATTCTTGTATTTTTCCAATAGGCTTCTCTGTAGGATTAGAAAAAAACTGATCAGGTAGGCTAGGTCTGCGCGACAATAAGTCGCGCGACACATAGGGCACAACTACACTGCAACATTAATGTCACGTGACAATTTTTATAATTGTAGTCTATGGTGTCACACTGCGACATGCGACATGCTGCGACTGCATCGCGACAGTCACAGAAAAATCCATCTTGAATGTTTTTTTTGCAACTGTCATGTCGCAGTCGCAGCATGTCGCAGTGCGACACCATAGACTACTATTATGAAAATTGTCACATGACATTGGTGCGACAAAATGTTGCGCGACAAATGTCACGGACCGTGTTCCACGGACGTCTGCATGAGGTTTTATTGTGAGCCAAAAACCGGACCCATTCACTTGGGGCTGTGCAGATGAGCGGTGATCGTGAAAATCGCAGCATGTTCTAAGGTCCTTCTATCTTCATTCAGCAGGACCTGCGCTGATGTCACCTCACTCACCACATGGTGAGCGCGATGACGTCAGCGAAGGTCCTTTTGCAGGTCTTTCGAGAAGAACAAAGAAGAGGATCCCGGCTGCGCAATCAAGTGTATGAGGTGAGTAATGTTTTTATTATTTTTAACCCTCAAGTGATATTTCACTTTGCATTCTGTATTAACCACCTCAGCCCCCAGTGCTTAAACACCCTGAAAGACCAGGCCACTTTTTACACTTCTGACCTACACTACTTTCACCGTTTATTGCTCGGTCATGCAACTTACCACCCAAATGAATTTTACCTCCTTTTCTTCTCACTAATAGAGCTTTCATTTGGTGGTATTTCATTGCTGCTGACATTTTTACTTTTTTTGTTATTAATCGAAATTTAACGATTTTTTTGCAAAAAAATGACATTTTTCACTTTCAGTTGTAAAATTTTGCAAAAAAAACGACATCCATATATAAATTTTGCTCTAAATTTATTGTTCTACATGTCTTTGATTAAAAAAAAATGTTTGGGTAAAAAAAAAATGGTTTGGGTAAAAGTTATAGCGTTTACAAACTATGGTACAAAAATGTGAATTTCCGCTTTTTGAAGCAGCTCTGACTTTCTGAGCACCTGTCATGTTTCCTGAGGTTCTACAATGCCCAGACAGTACAAACACCCCACAAATGACCCCATTTCGGAAAATACACACCCTAAGGTATTCGCTGATGGGCATAGTGAGTTCATAGAACTTTTTATTTTTTGTCACAAGTTAGCGGAAAATGATGATTTTTTTCTTTTTTTTTTTTTTTCTTACAAAGTCTCATATTCCACTAACTTGTGACAAAAAATAAAAACTTCCATGAACTCACTATGCCCATCACGAAATACCTTGGGGTCTCTTCTTTCCAAAATGGGGTCACTTGTGGGGTAGTTATACTGCCCTGGCATTCTAGGGGCCCAAATGTGTGGTAAGGAGTTTGAAATCAAATTCTGTAAAAAATGACGAGTGAAATCCGAAAGGTGCTCTTTGGAATGTGGGCCCCTTTGCCCACCTAGGCTGCAAAAAAGTGTCACACATCTGGTATCTCCGTATTCAGTAGAAGTTGGGGAATGTGTTTTGGGGTGTCTTTTTACATATACCCATGCTGGGTGAGATAAATATCTTGGTCAAATGCCAACTTTGTATAAAAAAATGGGAAAAGTTGTCTTTTGCCAAGATATTTCTCTCACCCAGCATGGGTATATGTAAAAAGACACCCCAAAACACATTCCCCACCTTCTCCTGAGTATGGAGATACCAGATGTGTGACACTTTTTTGCAGCCTAGATGGGCAAAGGGGCCCACATTCCAAAGAGCACCTTTCGAATTTCACTCGTCATTTTTTACAGAATTTGATTTCAAACTCCTTACCACACATTTGGGCCCCTAGAATACCAGGGCAGTATAACTACCCCACAAGTGACCCCATTTTGGAAAGAAGAGACCCCAGGGTATTCGCTGATGGGCATAGTGAGTTCATGGAAGTTTTTATTTTTTGTCACAAGTTAGTGGAATATGAGACTTTGTATGAAAAAAAAATAAAATAAAAAAAATCATCATTTTCCACTAACTTGTGACAAAAAATAAAAAATTCTAGGAACTCGCCATGCCCCTCACGGAATACCTTGGGGTGTCTTCTTTCCAAAATGGGGTCACTTGTGGGGTAGTTATACTGCCCTGGCATTTTCCAGGGGCCCTAATGTGTGGTAAGTAGGTAAATGACCAGTGAAATCCGAAAGGTGCTCTTTGGAATGTGGGCCCCTTTGCCCACCTAGGCTGCAAAAAAGTGTCACACATCTGGTATCGCCGTATTCAGGAGACGTTGGGGAATGTGTTTTGGGGTGTCTTTTTACATATACCCATGCTGGGTGAGATAAATATCTTGGTCAAATGCCAACTTTGTATAAAAAAATGGGAAAAGTTGTCTTTTGCCAAGATATTTCTCTCACCCAGCATGGGTATATGTAAAATGACACCCCAAAACACATTCTCCACCTTCTCCTGAGTACGGAGATACCAGATGTGTGACACTTTTTTGCAGCCTAGGTGGGCAAAGGGGCCCATATTCCAAAGAGCACCTTTCGGATTTCACTCGTCATTTTTTACAGAATTTGATTTCAAACTCCTTACCACACATTTGGGCCCCTAGAATGCCAGGGCAGTATAACTACCCCACAAGTGACCCCATTTTGGAAAGAAGAGACCCCAGGGTATTCGCTGATGGGCATAGTGAGTTCATGGAAGTTTTTATTTTTTGTCACAAGTTAGTGGAATATGAGACTTTGTATGAAAAAAAAAAAAAAAAAAAAAATCATTTTCCACTAACTTGTGACAAAAAATAAAAAATTCTAGGAACTCGCCATGCCCCTCACGGAATACCTTGGGGTGTCTTCTTTCCAAAATGGGGTCACTTGTGGGGTAGTTATACTGCCCTGGCATTTTCCAGGGGCCCTAATGTGTGGTAAGTAGGTAAATGACCAGTGAAATCCGAAAGGTGCTCTTTGGAATATGGGCCCCTTTGCCCACCTAGGCTGCAAAAAAGTGTCACACATCTGGTATCGCCGTATTCAGGAGACGTTGGGGAATGTGTTTTGGGGTGTCTTTTTACATATACCCATGCTGGCTGAGAGAAATATCTTGGCAAAAGACAACTTTTTCCATTTTTTTATACAAAGTTGGCATTTGACCAAGATATTTATCTCACCCAGCATGGGTATATGTAAAATGACACCCCAAAACACATTCCCCAACTTCTCCTGAGTACGGCGATACCAGATGTGTGACACTTTTTTGCAGCCTAGATGCGCAAAGGGGCCCAAATTCCTTTTAGGAGGGCATTTTTAGACATTTGGATACCAGACTTCTTCTCACGCTTTGGGGCCCCTAGAATGCCAGGGCAGTATAAATACCCCACATGTGACCCCATTTTGGAAAGAAGACACCCCAAGGTATTCAATGAGGGGCATGGCGAGTTCATAGAAATTTTTTTTTTTTGGCACAAGTTAGCGGAAATTGATATTTTTTATTTTTTTCTCACAAAGTCTCCCGTTCCGCTAACTTGGGACAAAAATTTCAATCTTTCATGGACTCAATATGCCCCTCACGGAATACCTGGGGGTGTCTTCTTTCCGAAATGGGGTCACATGTGGGGTATTTATACTGCCCTGGCATTCTAGGGGCCCTAAAGCGTGAGAAGAAGTCTGGAATATAAATGTCTAAAAAATTTTACGCATTTGGATTCCGTGAGGGGTATGGTGAGTTCATGTGAGATTTTATTTTTTGTCACAAGTTAGTGGAATATGTGACTTTGTAAGAAAAAAAAAAAAATTCCGCTAACTTGGGCCAAAAAAAAGACTGAATGCAGCCTTACAGAGGGGGGGGGGGGGGATCAATGACAGGGGGGTGATCAATGACAGGGGGGGTGATCAATGACAGGGGGGTGATCAGGGAGTCTATATGGGGTGATCACCCAACTGTCATTGATCACCCCCCTGTAAGGCTGCATTCAGACGTCCGTATGATTTTTACGGATCCGATCAGTCTATCAGTGGATCCGTAAAAATCATGCGGACATCTGAATGGAGCTTTACAGGGGGGTGATCAATGACAGGGGGGTAATCAATGACAGGGGGGTGATCAGGGAGTCTATATGGGGTGATCACCACAGTCATTGATCACTCCCCTGTAAGGCTGCATTCAGACGTCCGTATGATTTTTACGGATCCGATCAGTCTATCAGTGGATCCGTAAAAATCATGCGGACATCTGAATGGAGCTTTACAGGGGGGTGATCAATGACAGAGGGGTAATCAATGACAGGGGGGTGATCAGGGAGTCTATATGGGGTGATCACCACAGTCATTGATCACTCCCCTGTAAGGCTGCATTCAGACGTCCGTATGATTTTTACGGATCCGATCAGTCTATCCGTAAAAATCATGCGGACATCTGAATGGAGCTTTACAGGGGGGTGATCAATGACAGGGGGGTGATCAGGGAGTCTATATGGGGTGATCACCTCCGTCATTTATCACTCCCCTGTAAGGCTGCATTCAGACGTCCGTATGATTTTTACGGATCCGATCAGTCTATCAGTGGATCCGTAAAAATCATGCGGACATCTGAATGGAGCTTTACAGGGGGGTGATCAATGACAGGGGGGTAATCAATGACAGGGGGGTGATCAGGGAGTCTATATGGGGTGATCAGGGGTGATCAAGGGCTAATAAGGGGTTAATAAGTGACGGGGGGGGGGGGGGGGTGTGGTGTAGTGGTGCTTGGTGCAACATATTACTGAGCTGCCTGTGTCCTCTGGTGGTCGATCCAAACAAAGGGGACCACCAGAGGACCAGGTAGCAGGTATATTAGACGCTGTTATCAAAACAGCGTCTAATATACCTGTTAGGGGTTAAAAAAATCACATCTCCAGCCTGCCAGCGAACGATCGCCGCTGGCAGGCTGGAGATCCACTCGCTTACCTTCCGATCCTGTGAACGCGCGCGCCTGTGTGCGCGCGTTCACAGGAAATCTCGCGTCTCGCGAGAGGACGCACCGGCGCGTCCTCCCAGAACAACAGGACCGCCGCAAAGACGCAATCCTGCGTACGGCGGTCCTGAGGTGGTTAAAGAATGCTATTATTTTCCATTATAACCATGTTATAATGGAAAATAATAAAATCTGCAGAACACCTAACTCAAACCCAAACTTCAGTGAAGAAGTACGGGTTCGGGTCTGGGTACCACATTCAGTTTTTTCTCACGCGCGTGCAAAATGCATTGCACTCACGTGGAAAAAACTGAACATGGGAACGCAATCGCAGACAAAACTGACTGAAATTGCGTGCCTACTCGTTCGAGTTTTCCGCAATGCACCCTGAATGCATCCGGCCCTCACCCACAACGCCCGTGTGAAGGGGCCCTTATGCCTAATGCACACGGCCGTTGCGGCGGCCGGGACAGATCGAGACCCATTCATGATCCGTACGAATCGCAAAAAACATGTTCTATTTTTTTGTGGTGCGGAGGCACAGACAGACCAGAACACCATGGAAGCAGTGTACCATAGTGCTTCCGTGGGGTTCAGTGCCTCCGTTCCACACTGCAGCTCCGGATTGAGGACCCATTCAAGTGAATGGGTTCACATCCGTGATGCGGGGAGCACACGGCCGGTGCCCGCACATTGCGGACCCGTTGTTTGCGGGCCACAATACGGCCATGGCCGGGCAATGGCCGTGTGCATGAGGCCTTAGAGTTCTGGAATGCTGCGACCCCGAAATTGCTGGGAGTTCAAGACGAGAGCTGTCTTATACTCACTATGCAAGTCTGCAGTATGCAACTCGCTCATCTGAATCGGCCTATGGCTAGCCTTCTTTGGGTATTTAAGGTGCCTTCCCTTATTGGGATTGGGGCCACTTAGATAACGCCCTTAGAAGTAGCCCTAATCCAAATTTGTTTCATGACACAGTGCGTCCACAATCTATGTGCTACAATTGTGCTTTGTGGCAATAACCACATATGGATTTATTGTAAATTGCCACATTTCTGCGGGTAGCACAGGTGGAACTTGTTATAGCTGCGACAGTTCACAGTAGATTGTTTGGTTTTTGCCGCAAAGTTCTCAGCCGCATAGCAAAAAAGTGACACAATTGCACCATCTGAATATACCTTAAATAATAGGTGTGACACAGTGAGGGGAATTGTCTGGGGAAACAGGTATTTTCCTCCCAGCGTGTGCTGCTGGGCTGATTTGCAGCCAGGTGGGGTCAAATACCAGACTGGATTGTAATTGCCAGTCTGGGTTTTTGGCAGCACCTGGCTGTCCTTAAATAGGCAGCTGGGCTCAGCAGCAGGATCTCTGTGTTGGAATCTGCAGCTTGGTGCCAGGTTGGAGGACTGAAACCCATGGGCCAAGGAAACAGGCCCTCTAAAGCCTGCCGTGGACTGCTGGAGGCAGAACTGATGTCAAGGTGACTTGTCTTATATGAACTTTCCAATTTGTGTGAAGTAACACCAATACTGCAAAGTAAAGCATTGTTTTGTGCATTTGCCTCAAGTGTGAATAAACACTGAAGCTTTGCATTAAGAACTTGTCTTTTGCCTCTGTACTGCGTCCGCTTACCCTATCTACCAGAGCGAAACCCCACATAGGGTATATAAACAATAAATAATAGATATATTTTAATTTCACAATGATCATTGTCATGTATAGTTTTTATTAATGGGTTTATCATCTACATTTTTTGGGTTATTGCTTGAACACTGGTATAAAGACAAACAGGACATTGTACTGCAGGGTGCAACATCTTCTTTAGGCCTCTTGCACATGACCGTATGTGTTTTGCGGTATGCAAAAAATGGATCTGCAAAAAATGCTGATGACATCCGTGTGCATTCCGTATTTTGCGGAACGGAACAGCTGGCTCCTAATAGAACAGTACTATCCTTGTCCGTAATGACGGACAATAATAGGACATGTTCTATCATTTTGCGGAACGGAAATACGTTGCACACTGAGTAACTTCCGTTTTTTTTGTGGACCCATTGAAAAAAACCGGAACGGACACGGAAAGAAAATACTTTCGTGTGTAAGAGGCCTTTAGGCCTCTTTCACACTACCGTATGGCTATTTCAGTGTTTTGCTGTCCGTTTTTCACGGATCCGTTGTTCCATTTTTTTGTTTCCGTTTCCATTCCATTTTTCCGTATGGCATATACAGTATACAATAATTACATAGAAAAAATTGGGCTGGGCATGACATTTTCAATAGACCCATTGACTTGAATGGAGCCACGGAACGTGATTTGCGGGCAATAATAGGACATGTTCTATCTTTCAACGGAACGGAAAAACGGAAATACAGAAACAGAATGCATAAAGAGTACATTCCGTTTTTTTTGCGGAACCATTGAAATTAATGGTTCCGTATACGGACCGTATACAGAACACAAAAAACGGCCCGCAAAACGGAAAAAAAAAACGGTAGTGTGAAAGAGGCCTTATACTGATATTTGAACAACAAAAGTTTTTCTTTGTGTTGACACGTATGATTTGTTGGTAGATTCGACATGAGGAAGAAGACAACTGTTGTGTCACCAGATGCATCTATTTGTCCATATGCACCCGACAGAGGCCATATCTGATTGATTTAGATATATTTAATCACGTAGTGTATGGTAAGTCCACATCCAAAAAAATAGAGATCATTGCAATAAATTGATATTACAGCCAGTAATACATCAAAGTTTTAAAATTCATATTTTTCTTTATTATTACAGCTACTTAATTCTCAAATATTAATATGAAATATGTTGGAGCTACATAAATAAAATCTTCACTGTTATTCTAAGAAATCACAGTTTAAGTACATTATAGCTTTTTCCACACTCACTTCTGCAATTTTGTCCTTTTTTTGTTACTTTATCCAGATATTTTTTTAAATTCTTCTCTCAGCATGTTTTCAACATGAACTTGTATTACTGATCTCAAAAATAAAATAATGAACAGCTTTGGGCTATAAAACCTCTCAAATTGTTTTTCACAGAAGGGATTTGCATGCTGACTCATTGCTGCTATATTTATAAGTCATTGCCGAAGCACGACAACTGCAAGATTTCTAATAAAGCAATGGAAATTACATGCATCGCAATGGGAGTTGAATACATTTACATTTGAAGTGTCTTACCATTTTACAATTTATTGCATATTACCTTGTTTGTGCATGCCTGGACTTTAATGCTTATTTTTATAGTATAAAATTGTGGTTTTATGATAATATCCCCAGTAGAAATATATTATAGAACTGACATATGGGATATCCTATAAACCTAGAATTTAGTCTCAGGCGAAATCACTGCTTGATATGAGATTTGGTACATCAGAAACTGCAATTAAGAAATAAAGTTAATAAATGTATTTTTTTTCTTCAATCATTATAGTGTATGTTGGCATTGATAAAGCTTATATTCCCAGTACTGATATAGAATATATACTCTGAATTACTTATGATGTTATTTTCTGTGATTCAAACAGCAGCAACCTGTGTAAATAAGTGAAACAACGGGTTAAATTTCTAATCAAATCCTATTAAAAAGCCCTAGATCCTCCATTGTCTGATCTGGCTGTCTAAGGCCTCATGCACACGACAGTAGTTTTTTGCATCCGCGAATTGTGCGTCCGCTAAAAAAAAAGGATGCGGCTTCCGTTTTTTTTTTGGAGTATCCATTTTTTTCCACAGATCTCTTGTAATAAATGCCTATCCTTGTCCGCAAATATGAAAAAAGTAGGACATGCACTATTTTTTTTGCTGAAGGGAAACACGGACAACGGACACGGAACACAAACGGATGAACTATCAGCATTTTTTGGCTGACCCATTGAAATGAATGGGTCCCCATCCTATCCGCAAAAAAAATGGAACGGAGGCCGAGAAAAACAACTGTCGTGTGTAATACACCCTATAGGGCCTAAAGTCTGTAGATTGCTAATCCCTTTGGCTGATATGATTGCCACTAAAAGTGCTACCTCCTCAACAAGATATAGCAAGTCTGTATGTCTAGAATAGATTGATCCTAACAAAATCAAAAGTGCAGACACTTGGACCCTGATAGTATTAGGGCTAAGCCAATTTATTAAATTTGTTCTTTGAGTATTCAAGGAAGTCTCTGAGAGAGGTTTCTTCTGAGTTTAGACTTTTCTGATCACCCCAACTTTAAAATGTGGTTATTGTAAAAGCATTGATCTTATTTGTTGCCACTCCTCAGGCACACAGCAGTGTAGAGACCATACCATCAGGCTAAACCTTCAGGTTCTTAAAGAGCTGGCTGTTCTGTAGCACCAGGTCTTGTCTAAGTTTAAGCCTCCAATAGATTTCCTGACTCAACCTTGAATGAGTTGGCTATGATTCTTGGGATCAATGTCATGAGGGAAGAAAATGTATTCTAATTGTAAATTCCATGGGATGGAGAAGGCATCTAAGGCTGTTTTGGTGAAGCAATACTTCTTGAGCTTTGTTTTGGCTCTTGTTGCCATCAAGTCAATTTATAGTAGGTCCTATCTATGTTCCAGTTGAGCAAAAACCTCCAGAAACCACTTGCTCAGAATGAGTTAAAACCTGTTCAGGCAATCCGCCCACACATTGAGCTCCACTTGTATGTTGATTTCTTTCATATATGCCTTTACCCAAGTTAAAAACATCACCATTTCCTCCATGCCAATTGATGTAGACCACTGTGACTGGACTCTTTAAAGCTGTAGTCTACAACATCTGATTAAAGTCATGGAGTGCTTTAGACACAGCCAACAATCCATGTGCTAGAGGAGAAGACTCTCTCCGTGGGAGTGCAAACACATTGGGTAATGGCACCAGAAACATGGTCACGCCATCTTCTGATGGACAGATCAGTTAGGGGGAATCTGCTGCCAAAATGAGCAAGTCTGGTCTAGGGAGTCTTCCATCTGGCCTATCTTGGCCTGAGATGCCACTTAGGTCATGGGCCTACACCTGTTGCTACTGACCATGAGGCTGAGTGCTCACATGAACTGGCCTGTGTCTCAGATATTGGACATGAGAAGTTAAGAAATTTACTATCTGGGGAGTTAAAAGGAATCTGACACCACAATCTTGAACTATTATCTGTGGCAAAACATGAGCAGCACTGCAGATAAGGAGTGTAGATCAGTGATTTTTTACTTTCCTACCATCCCCCATTTGTCAGGGTTTAAAGCTGCACTGAAATACATTGGAGAGAAATAAAAAAAGTTTTCATCTCACAAGGGGGCGCCACTCTTTACTTAAATGATTATAATATTTACTTTTCAAATTATTATAATAGTTAGAATATTTAAAATATCTTAGAATGTTTTAACATATTTTACCAGAGTCACTATGTCTGACAAGCTGGAGATAGATTGTACAGTAGATTTTAAGCCAATATCATATAAAACCACATCTGTAAAGTGAAACAAGGTATGTACTCACTTCACCCAGGAGGAGAGATGGGGGATAAACTCAAGACACCCCCAAACCCTTTCTCCTGCGCCTGGTTCGCTTCTAGAATATCAGGAAATAACGGCAGTCCTGCAGCTGGAACTTCTTGTCAATTCCTTTATTTAAGAAATCAGGGTGGGGTGAGGAGGAGGCCCAACGCGTTTCGGGGATATATATAGATCCCCTTCATCAGGGATCTTCATCATTTCCTGATATTCTAGAAGCGAACCAGGCGCAGGAGGAAGGGTTTGGGGGTGTCTTGAGTTTATCCCCCATCTCTCCTCCTGGGTGAAGTGAGTACATACCTTGTTTCACTTTACAGATGTGGTTTTATATGATATTGGCTTAAAATCTACTGTACAATCTATCTCCAGCTTGTCAGACATAGTGACTCTGGTAAAATATTTTAAAACATTCTAAGATATTTTAAATATTCAAACTATTATAATCATTTGAAAAGTAAATATTATAATCATTTAAGTAAAGAGTGGCGCCCCCTTGTAAGATAAAAACTTATTTTATTTCTCTCCAATCGCTTACCCTTGCCTAGGTACATTTCCTAGCTAAGTTTATCTCATTGGCAGCCTTCTTAATATATTTATTTTACTTACTGCCACTAATTATTCTAAACAATTGCAACTATATATATATATATATATAATTTTTTTTTTAAAATCTTTCTTTGTCAGATCCACACCTTTGGCGCCCTGCGAGTTAGGTATCCTGACCTTCATTGTGAGAGCCAGTTGACTAACCCCCTCTTTTTTTCTTTTCCTGTCCCTGAAATACATTGTCAGGACTGCTGGGCTAGCGCATGTGTCCTCTCTATTATGTTAGTGCAGCACAGCAGTCCAGACTGGGTTTTTCAGTACAGCTTCGAGTGCTGACAGTGGGAGAACAGGGGGCAGTGGGAAAATAAAAAATGCAATCTGGACTGCTTATGTTCAGTACTACTCATGCATAATGCAGATAATAGTTCAGAATTGTGTTGACAGATTGCCTTTAGACAGAAGGTCATATTTTCAGAATCCACTGAGAACTCTAGAAACTAGCATCTTTTGATCAAAATTAATTGTTTTGTAGGTTCAAAATCCATACCAAAGAGGAAAGCATGGTTGTCACTCTGTTCTTGCTGCTTAAGGTATCTTCCGAAATTAGGTATAAGCATTCTTGAAGTCAAGGGTCACCATATAATTGCCTGGATCTATAATGGATGTCACCGATCAGTTTCCATCCAAAATCATTCCTCTCGGATAAGGGAGTTCAGTTGAGGTATCTTGAATTAATTAATCAATCATTTTGAATCCTCCATCTGATTTGGGTATAAGGAAAATTCAAGAACAGATTCCTAGAAATTTCTGAGAAAGGCCTTCCTCTTCCCATGAATCCTCTTGTTAGGTTGTTCTTGGAAGTGTGATGTGCCTTATGTCCAGCTGTAGAGAGGGCCATCGACCTTGTAGTCTCACCCTCTGTTTTGCTGCATCTCACAGAACTTCTGACAACAGGGATATGGTCTTTCTCAAAAGGTCCTCCTTATGGACCCCTTTCTGCATATTATCCTGCAGGTGGATAGGCTACAATTTTAATGCATTTGTCACCTTTTCTATCGAGAGCCTGAACTACAGTGGCCAACTCAAGGTACAGTCATTGGATCCAGATGATCTGTTAAGTTAAAACAATAGTAAAGTACAGACAGTAGTCCTTAGATTAAGTACACTTTAGTTATACTCTTTGTTTAAATTCTGCCACATTTGTGCCATCTTGACCTGCCAAGTCAAGATGGCACAGCAACTGAAATTGCTCTACATGCCCACACCTCCAACGGCATCTGCACAGAATCAAAGGACATGTCTCATGCAATTAGCAAGAGGCTCACTAAGCAAAGCCAGCTATTACTGTAGCTTCCAGACTGCTTCAATGCTAAAGAAAACAGGGGCAGCTAACCAGATGCTGACTTTCTCCATCTAGTGGTACATAGGCTGAGGGCTGCACTGAATGACAAGATCCAGGCATGGCACACGTATGTAAAAAGGGCAGAGAAGAGAAAAAATAAATAAATTTGGAATTACTCTAAGATTGATACCAAACTACTAAGAAGAGACAAAAACCTAGGGGGAAAAAGACACCTATCTATCCTACAAAGGTAGGATTGTGAAGAAGGACAAGGCATGAGCCAGGGGCGTAGCTAGAAATGACTGGGCCCCATAGCAAAAAAAATTTATGGGCCCCCCTCCCGATTCTCCCACCCCCACATAACTCTCGGACCTCGCTGCCACATCCGCAGCTCCTCATGCACTTGCAACGGTTACGCGTAGGATTGAGCACAGACAGTTGGTCACTGGCAACGCATTTGTGCCAGTGCAGGAAATGTATGAATCTAAATGTCTGTGTATAAGGGTCCGCTCACACGTCCGCAATTTTGTTCTGCATTTTGTGGAACGGAATTGCGAACCCATTCATTTCTATGGGGCAGCACGATGTGCTGCCCGGACACGGTATTGAGAACCCACACTTCCGGGTTCCGCAATTCCGTTCCCCAAAAAAATAGAGCAAGTCCTATTCTTGTGCGCCCTCCCCCCCCCCAATCATTGGTGGCAGCGGCAGTTCCGATCGGAGTCCCAGCAGTGTAATGGTGGGGCTCCGATCGGTTACCATGGCAGCCAGGACGCTACTGAACTCCTGTCTGCCATGGTCAGTTACTCTGCAGCATACTTACATGCGCTGTGGCCGCCCGACGCTCCTTGTTCTTGCAACTCACAGGTCTGTGCGGCGCATTGCTTATGCTTATAGCAATGCGCCGCACAGACCTGTGACGAGTTACAAGAAGGAGGAGCGCCAGGCGGTCACAGCGCATGTAAGTATATTGCTGCAGAGTAACTGGCCATGGCAGCCAGGACTTCAGTAGCGTCCTGGCTGCCATGGTAACCGATCGGAGCCCCAGCATTACACTGCTGAAACTCCGATCTGAACTGCCGCTGCCATCAATGAAGGTGGGGGGCCCCCTATCGCACTACCACCCAAATTATTATTTTATTTAATCCTCAGCCGGCAGCCCGGGCTCCCAGTGGTGTAGGGCCCCATAGCCATTGCTATGGCGATCCCTATGCCACTGCCCCCCTTGAGATCTGCCCTACCCCGAAATAAAATAAAAAGCCCCGATCATCCCCGGCCTGTGCTGTGTGACGTCACTCCATGGCCCCTGCTGCTGGGGAGTGCACAGACGCTGATGGCTCTCTGCTTCACTATTCGGCTGTCCCTGCTGCATCATCAGGACACAGAGACAGTAGGTATGCACCAGTCAGTACAGCCACACATTAGGCTGTTTTCTACTTTCACACTGTGTTTGCAAAGGGCATACATCAGGGGGAGGCCATGAGAGCGTCCACTGCGTCCTCCCCCCAGGATGTGCTGCAGTGGTTTTTTTGGGCAGTATTATATAGTGCAGTGGACGGTGCTGCTCCTGTACAGTTCTTCTTTTACAATGGTAGCCTAAGGGTGACATATGCAGGTATACGCCTATACACTGCCCTCACCTCACTGCTCACTTGTCCTCTTCCGGCCAGTACAACTCTGCCGCGGCCGCAGGGAGCCACTCCCTCTCCTGCATGCACAGCTCTGCCAGGCTCTGCCCCCCTATGTGAAGCCGCCCGGAGCCCGGGCCGTGCAGGTATAGTTAAATAGGGCGCTGCTTTACTCTCTGTCTTCCCTGGATGGGGCCCCGTGGGCCCCCCTGACATAGGGGCCCGGTCGCAATTGCGACCGCTGCGACCCCTATAGCTACGCCACTGGCATGAGCTAAGGTGCTATTATGGAGTTGTTTTAAAGCTTAATCCTTTGTGTTACGTATGTACATGACATTGTGTTACTTATGTACATGACATAGCTCCCTATATGTGCAGGACATTCAGGAAAGAGACATTGTCCATAGCAATTAAATGTTGTTGTTTTTTTAGATTTTTTAACTGATGACCTATGCTCTGTATTGGTCATCAGTATCTGATCGGTTTGGGTCCGACACCTGGTAATCCTGCCGATCAGCTATTTGAGAAAGCACTGGCGCTCACAGTAGCGCTGTGCCTTTTTCTCAGCTCACCAAGCACAGCGCCATACATTGCACAGCTACTATGTTTGTTATCGTAACTCAGACCCATTTACTTAAATGGGCCTGAGCTTCCAGTCGGCCATGTGACTGATGAACATGGCCCAACATGGCCTAGGAAAGCTACAAGAAGGCTGCAGCACTACTGTGAGCTGTGCCTTCTTAAACAGCTGATCATTGGAGTCCTAAGTGTCAGACCCCCAAGATCAGATACTGATGACCTATCCAGAGGATCTATCAACCACTTCCAGACCAGGCCATTTACCCCTTTCCTGACCAGGCCTAATTTAGCAAATCTGACATGTGTCACTTTATGTGGTAATAACTTGGGAACGCTTTTACTTATCCAAGCCATTTAGAGATTGTTTTCTCGTGACACATTGTACTTCATGTTAATGGTTAATTTGAGTCAATATGTGTTACCTTTACTTATAAAAAAATCCAAAAGTTAACGAAAATTTGAAAAAAATTCACTGTTTTCTAAATTTGAATCTCTTTGCTTTTAAGGCCTCTTTCACACGACCATATGGCTTTTTCAGTGTTTTGCAGGCTTTTTTTTCCAGATCCGTTTTTCCATTTTTTGGTTTCGTTGTGTTTCCATTTCGGTTCCATTTTTTCCGCTCCGTTTTTCCGTATGGCATATACAGTATACAGTAATTACATATAAAAAAATTGGGTTTGGCATAAAATTTTCAATAGATGATTCCGCAAAAACGGAACGGATACAGAAGACATATGGATGCATTTCCATATGTGTTCCGTTTTTTTGGCGGACCCATTGACTTGAATGGAGCCACGGAACCTAATTTGCGGACAATAATAGGACATGTTCTATCTTAACGGAAAAACGGAAATACGGAAACGGAATGCATATGGAACACATTCCGCTTTTTTTTTCGGAACCATTGAAATTAATGGTTCCGTATACGGACCGTATACGGAACAGAAAAAAACGGCCCATAAATGGAAAAAAATAAACGCTTGTGTGAAAGAGGCCTAAGACAGATAGTGATGCCTCATAAAATATAAATTAATTAACATTCGCCATATGTCTACTTTATGTTGGCATCATTCTGGTAATGTAATTTTATTCTTTTAGGACGTTAGAAGGTCAACTTTTTTAAGGACCAGTTCAGTTCTGAAGTCACTTTGTGGGGCTTACATAATAGAGTCAACCTATAAATGACCCCATTTTAGAAACAACACCCCTCAAACTATTCAAAACTGGTTTTTAGAAATGTTGTTAATCCTTTAGGTATTCCATTGGAATTAAAGCACAATGGAGGGGAGATTTCAAAATGTCCCTTTTTTTTGTTTTGCAGCATTTCCATTTTAATCCTTCTTGTCCTGTAACACATCAGGAATTAACAACAAAATATCTCAATATCTATTACTCTGATTGTGTAGGTGGTGAAAATAGAGGTGAAATTTCAAAATGTCACTTTTTTTTTGCAGATTTTCCATTTAACCCTGTTTGGACACACGACAGGACGGTCCAAAGGCAAGGAGCGCCATATGGTTTTTGGAAGGCAGATTTTGCTGGAATGTCTTTGGGCACCATGTTGCATTTGAAGAGGCCCTGAGGTAACCCCACAGTCAAAACCCCTAAAAGGTGACCACCTTTTGTAAACTACACCACCAAAGGAATTTTTAAGGGGTGTAGCAAGCACTTCACTCAACAGGTGTTTCATAGAATTTTTTAAACTTGGGTGTGAAATTGGCACAATTTTGGGGTACATTTGGATTTCTGGTTGCTTTTTATAAAATTTTTTGGGAGGTGAAGTCACAAAAAAAAACCTGGTGTTATTTTTCTATTTTATTTTTTATACTGTTTACTTGATGGGGTAGATCATGTGATATTTTTATAGATCCGGTCATTACAGATGCAACAATACCAAATATGTCTATTTTTTTTTTTTTTACGTTTTACACAATAAAAACATTTTTAGAAAAAAATCATGTTTTTGTCTTGCCATTTTCTTAGAGCCATATTTTTTCATTTTTCTGGTTATAGTCTCGTGTGAGGGCTTGTTTTTTGCGGGACGAGGTGACGTTATTATTGCTACAATTTTGGGGTGCATACAGCTTTTTGATTGATTGATTGATATGTTTTTTGGCAGGTGAGGTGACAAAAAAAAGCTGTTTTGATATTTTTGTAGAGCCAATTGTTACGGATGCGGCGATACCAAATATGTCTATTTTATTTTTATTTTTTATGTTTTATATAATAATTTAGCATTTTTACAAAAAAGAATTCATGTTTTGGTGTTGCAATTTTCTTAGAGCCATTTTTTTTTCTGGCTATGTTCTTGTGTGGGCGCTCATTTTTTGTGGGATTAGATTCAATTTTTATTGCTACCGTTTTGGGGTACATACAACTTTTTGATTTATTAACATTATTTTTTTTGGGAGGTGAGCTAATTAAAAAAATCTGTTTTGGCGTAATGTTTATAATTATTTTTTACGGCGTTTACCTGAAGGAGTAGATCACATGATATTATTATAGAGCTGGTCGTTGCGGACGCAGTGATACCAAATATATCAATTTTTTTTCTTCTATTTTTAACATTTTTTAAATAACGGATTTGGGGGGAATTTTTTTTTTAAATGTGAAACTTTATTTTTTTTTTATTTTTATTTTACACTGTCCCCCCTCTGGGGGACATTAAACTTCATTTTTTTTTTTTTACTATTGATTTCTCCTGTAACTGGGGCTGACATAGTAGCCCCAGTTACAGTGGAAATACACCCCCCAGTACATCATAATACAGCGCTGTACAGGTCTATAAGAGACCCGACAGCTCCTGCACTCCCCCGGCCCCGGCGGTCACATGACCACTGGCCCATGACAGGCAGCGGTTGAGCGCTGTGTATGCAGCGATCTAGAAGGCAGGGACACACAGGAACGGTCCCTTCCTTTTCTCTGGGGTGCCCTTCTGTCACTGACAGCGGGCTCTCCGCATCGGCAGCTGCACTATTAGCGTGCAGCTGCCATCTCTGAAAGGACGTTCAGAAAAGTCCGATCAGAGATAACCCCTACCACCCAGGACGTTTATAGTCAATAGGTGGTCGGGAAGTGGTTAAAATATCTTGGAAAACCCCTTTAAGCCCACAAGTACCTATCTCATTTTCCCCTCCATGTTCCAATAGCCATAACTTTTTAAATTTTCCATTCATATAGCCATATGTGTCACTACCAGAGCTTTGGGACGTTCTCACAGCTCTGTTTCTCCACCCCTGTGATGATGTCACTACTAGAGCTGGGAGGAGTTCTCACTACTCTGTTTACTTTTGGTTTCTTTCACCACAGCTGTTTTTCATGTGTTTGATTTCCCTCTCTTTATATACCCCCTCCTCCTATGATAGGATGTGGATTATAGTTCTCACTTCAGTTGTAGCTCTTGCTTTAGTTTCTTCACTTGTAGCTATCAGTTCACTGGACCTGTGTTCTGCTGCAGCTAGCACTCCGGATATTGCCAGCCTGTCCTTGGATCCGTCTTCTCTGCGGCTGCAACACCTCCAGCTAAGTGTGCAGACATTGTAGTGTTCCTGTTTATTTTCTGACTGGATCTGAGGTGGCCACGGTTCCCTCCATATACTGAGTAGGGCACTGGTGGCCGTGCCCCTTCCACTATTGTAGGGGTTACAGGGGCCATTAGTCTTAGGCACGTGGGCATGCCTCGTTCCGCCATTTGGATCCGGGCATGTGCTTTAGCAGAATAGGGAGAGCGTTGAGGGTCGGACAGGGGTCACCCTTTATCCTCCCTAGTTCTGGGTCCAGTCAGTAGCTCTGTACTGTGTATTTCTATTGTTGCTCACATACATCCGTGACATTATAATCCACCAAAACCGTCCTTTTTTGACATGGATCCGCTTTCTGACCTGGTTGACCGCATGCAGGGTCTTTCTTTGGAAGTAGCGGATCTCCGTCAATCTATGACCCAGCTTCAAGCATTAGGCCCTGCTCCGGCTCATGGAGTCTGTTGCGAGCCAAAGGTCTCACTTCCGGAGACGTTCTCCGGGGGCAGTGAGAATTTTGTTCGTTTCAGAGAGGCATGCAAACTCCATTTTTGCTTGTGTCCTCACTCTTCTGGTAATCAAGAGCAGAGGGTGAGGATTGTCATCTCCCTGCTCAGGGGTAATGCTCAGACTTGGGCTTTTTCGTTGCCATCAGGGGATCCCTCCCTTCGATCCGTGGAGGGATTTTTTGTGGCCCTGGGGCAGATTTATGATGACCCGGATCGTGTTGCTCTGGCCGAATCTAACCTACGTGTTTTATGCCAGAACAAACGGTCTGCGGAGCTTTATTGTTCTGAATTTCGGAGATGGGCAGCTGATTCGGGTTGGAATGATGCTGCACTCCGGAGTCAGTTCTGTCATGGTCTCTCGGAGAGATTAAAAGATGCGTTTGCTTTCCATGAGAGACCAACGTCCTTAGAGTCTGCCATGTCATTGGCGGTACGCCTTGACAGGCGTCTAAGAGAAAGAAACGAGACCTCTCTGTCCAGCCATTGTCAGTCTAGGGGCAGTGGTGCGGACTCATTCAGTGTGCAGGGGCCTCATCCTGTCTCGCTCCCCTCTGAGGAGGAGCCCATGCAGCTAGCTCGACTTGCCCCTGATAAAAGAGGATTTAGTCCTCAGAGTATGGTCTGTTTTTGTTGTGGGGGCATAGGTCATTTGGCAAATGTTTGTCCGTCTAGGAGATTCTTGAACCGTACTAAGAGCGATAATAAGAGAAAAATCTCAAAAGGTAAATCATCAAGTTCTGCTACTTTGGGCAAAGTTGATGTAGGATTTGATGCTTTTCCTCTGACCTGCAGTTCCCGTTTTCTCCTGTCTGCCAGGGTGGCGCTAGAGAGCAAAGTCATTTCTTGTGAGATTTTTGTCGATAGTGGAGCGGCCGTCAATCTTATTGACACTCAATTTGTAGCCATGCATGGTTTTCAGGTTTGCACATTAGATAAAGATATACCTGTTTTTGCTATTGACTCTGCTCCACTCTCACAGAGATCTCTGAAGGGCATTGTTCACAATATCCGGCTAGCTGTAGGTGACACTCATGTGGAGGATATATCTTGTTTTGTCCTTAACGGATTGCCGTCTCCTCTAGTTTTGGGGTTACCCTGGCTCACTAGACATAACCCCACTATTGATTGGCAAGGAAGGCAAATAAATGAGTGGAGGGATTTTTGTAGAGAGAATTGTCTCACAGCGACTTTTGCAGAGGTGTCTACTAAAACGCTGCCATCATTTCTCTCTGATTTCTCGGACGTGTTTTCCGAGAGCGGTGTTCAGGAGCTACCTCCTCACCGGGAGTTTGACTGTCCCATTAACCTCATTCCCGGCGCCAAGCTGCCAAAAGCACGCCTCTACAATCTTTCACAACCGGAAAGAATCGCTATGCGAACTTACATCTCCGAGAGTCTCGAAAAGGGGCATATTCGTCCCTCAAAGTCACCTGTGGCCGCGGGTTTTTTTTTTGTTAAAAAGAAAGATGGCTCTCTGAGACCTTGCCTAGATTTCAGGGAGCTGAACCGTATCACGATTCGCGATCCCTATCCCCTTCCTCTGATCCCAGACCTCTTCAATCAAATTGTTGGGGCCAAGGTGTTTTCCAAATTGGATTTGAGAGGCGCGTACAACCTGGACAGGGTCAGAGAGGGGGATGAATGGAAAACGGCCTTTAATACCCCTGACGGGCATTTCGAGAATCTCGTTATGCCTTTCGGCCTGATGAATGCTCCGGCCGTCTTTCAGCATTTTGTTAATAGTATTTTCTATCATTTAATGGGGAAATTTGTATTGGTGTATCTTGATGATATTTTGATTTTTTCCCCTGATGTTCAGACCCATCAGGATCATCTTTTTCAGGTTCTGCAGATTCTGCGGGAAAATAAATTGTACGCCAAGCTGGAGAAATGTCTTTTTATGGTATCGGAGATTCAATTTCGGGGTTTTCTCCTCTCTGCTTCTGGTTTTCGCATGGATCCCGAGAAGGTCCGTGCTGTACTTGAGTGGGAGCTTCCTGAGAATCAGAAGGCATTGATGCGCTTTCTGGGTTTTGCGAACTATTACAGAAAGTTCATTTTGAATTATTCCTCTGTTGTCAAACCCCTCACTGACATGACAAAAAAGGGGGCGGATTTTTCCTCTTGGACGGAGGAGGCGCTTACAGCCTTTTCTAAGATTAAAGAGAATTTTGCGTCTGCTCCCGTCTTGGTGCATCCCGATGTTTCCTTACCTTTTATTGTTGAGGTGGATGCTTCCGAGGTGGGTGTGGGTGCGGTTTTGTCCCAGGGCCCTTCCCCTGCGAAGTGGCGACCCTGTGCCTTTTTCTCTAAAAAACTCTCCCCGGCAGAGAGAAACTATGATGTGGGAGATAGGGAGTTGTTGGCCATCAAGTTGGCTTTCGAGGAATGGCGCCATTGGTTGGAGGGGGCCAGGCACCCTATCACCGTTTTTACCGACCATAAGAATCTGGCATACTTGGAGTCGGCCAGGCGTATGAATCCGAGACAGGCCAGATGGTCTCTGTTCTTCTCCAGATTCAATTTTGTTGTTACATTCCGACCTGGGATAAAAAATGTGAAGGCTGATGCTCTCTCTCGAGGACCCGGGTCCCATTTTGGCGGAGGGGGTAGTTGTTTCTGCTCTATATTCCGATTTGGAGGCCGAGGTCCAGGCTGCCCAGACTGAGACACCTGCCCGTTGTCCTTCTGGGAAGTTGTTCGTGCCTCCTGAGCTACGTCACAAACTCTTTAAGGAGCATCATGATACGGTTCTTGCTGGTCACCCCGGGAGTAGAGCCACGGTAGATCTCATTGCTCGGAGATTTTGGTGGCCGGCTCTTCGTAAGTCGGTGGAGGGTTTTGTGGCTGCTTGTGAGACGTGCGCTCGCGCTAAGGTCCCTCGTTCACGGCCTTCAGGTTCCCTTCTCCCGTTACCCATTCCTTCACGTCCTTGGACACACCTGTCCATGGACTTTATCACGGATCTTCCTCGTTCCTCGGGGAAGTCGGTGATCCTGGTGGTGGTGGACCGTTTTAGCAAGATGGCTCATTTCGTACCTTTCCCTGGTTTACCCAATGCTAAAACGTTGGCGCAAGCTTTTGTCGACCATATTGTTAAATTGCACGGCATTCCCTCTGATATTGTTTCCGATAGAGGCATGCAGTTTGTGTCCAGGTTCTGGAAGGCTTTCTGTTCTCGCCTGGGGGTTCGGCTGTCCTTCTCTTCTGCTTTTCATCCGCAGTCGAATGGTCAGACTGAGCGCCTCAATCAGAATCTGGAGACATATTTGCGCTGTTTTGTGGCAGAGAACCAGGAGGATTGGTGTTCATTTCTCCCTCTTGCTGAGTTTGCTCTGAACAACCGTCGTCAGGAATCTTCTGATAAGTCACCATTCTTTGGTGCATATGGGTTCCATCCGCAGTTTGGGACATTCTCGGGAGGGGCTCTTTCTGGTTTACCTGAGGAGGAGAGATTTTCCTCGTCTTTGTCTACCATTTGGCAAAAGATTCAGAGTAATCTTAAAAAGATGAGTGAGAGGTATAGGCGTGTGGCTGATAAGAGACGTGTGCCTGGTCCGGACCTGAATGTGGGTGATCTGGTGTGGTTGTCTACTAGAAACATTAAGTTGAAGGTTCCCTCCTGGAAATTGGGTCCCAAGTTTATTGGGCCTTATAAAATCTTGTCAGTCATCAATCCTGTTGCCTTCCGTCTTGATCTTCCACGGGTTTGGAAGATACATAATGTATTTCACAGATCTCTCTTAAAACCATATGTCCAGCCCACGGTACCCTCCTCTTTGCCTCCTCCTCCGATTTTGGTTGATGGCAATCTGGAGTTTGAGGTTTCCAGAATTGTGGACTCTCGCATGGTCCGCGGTTCTCTTCAGTACCTCGTTCATTGGAAGGGTTATGGTCCTGAGGAGAGGATGTGGGTTCCGGTGTCGGACATTAAAGCCACTCGGCTCATCAGGGCATTGCATAGGGCTCATCCTGAGAAGGTGGGTCCTGGGTGTCCGGAGTCCACCCGTAGAGGGGGGGGTACTGTCACTACCAGAGCTTTGGGACGTTCTCACAGCTCTGTTTCTCCACCCCTGTGATGATGTCACTACTAGAGCTGGGAGGAGTTCTCACTACTCTGTTTACTTTTGGTTTCTTTCACCACAGCTGTTTTTCATGTGTTTGATTTCCCTCTCTTTATATACCCCCTCCTCCTATGATAGGATGTGGATTATAGTTCTCACTTCAGTTGTAGCTCTTGCTTTAGTTTCTTCACTTGTAGCTATCAGTTCACTGGACCTGTGTTCTGCTGCAGCTAGCACTCCGGATATTGCCAGCCTGTCCTTGGATCCGTCTTCTCTGCGGCTGCAACACCTCCAGCTAAGTGTGCAGACATTGTTGTGTTCCTGTTTATTTTCTGACTGGATCTGAGGTGGCCACGGTTCCCTCCATATACTGAGTAGGGCACTGGTGGCCGTGCCCCTTCCACTATTGTAGGGGTTACAGGGGCCATTAGTCTTAGGCACGTGGGCATGCCTCGTTCCGCCATTTGGATCCGGGCATGTGCTTTAGCAGAATAGGGAGAGCGTTGAGGGTCGGACAGGGGTCACCCTTTATCCTCCCTAGTTCTGGGTCCAGTCAGTAGCTCTGTACTGTGTATTTCTATTGTTGCTCACATACATCCGTGACAATATGAGGGCTTAATTTTTGCAGGATAAGGCCTCTTGAACATATTTTCAGTCCGTTCCGTTTTTTTGCGGATATGGAACCATTCATTTTAATGGGTCCGCAAGAAAATCAGAAGGTACTCCGTGTGCATTCCATTTCCATATTTCCGTTCTGTAAAAAAAATAGAACATGTCCTATAAATGTCCTATAAATGGAATATAATACAGGGATAAGTAAAAAATACGAATTTACTTATATAAATTGTACTAGCAGAAGGACCCGGCTTCGCTCGGGTATATTTCATCTATTTCATTTAATGTTTTTGCGTGTTGTTAAAAGATATCAACAATATCCACTATAACAGTGACATCTACAGTACCCTGCCCCTTTAACAGTGACCTCCACAGCGGCCTGCCCCCTTAACAGTAACATCCACAGCGGCCTGCCCCCTTAACAGTAACATCCACAGCGCCCTCCCCTTTAACAGTGACCTCCACAGTGGCTGCCCCTTTATTAGTGACCTCCACAGTACCCTGTATCATTAACAGTGATTTCCAAAATAACCCGCTCCCTTAACAGTGACCTCCACAGAGCTCCATTACCTTAAAATGTGACCTCGACAACACCCAGCCCCCTTAACAGTGACCTTTACAGCACTCCACCCTTTAACACTGACCTCCATAGCGGACTGTCCCCTTAACTGTGACCTCCACCGTTCCTGCCCCCTTAACAGCAACCACCAAAGCAGTTTTTAAATCTGTCTTTTGAGGGTGGCCTGAATGGCCACCCTCCCTGCCCCCTTAGCTGTGACCTCCACAGCGCTCCGCTCCCTAAGGCTACTTTCACACTTGCGTTCGGAGAAGATCCATCTGGTGTCTGCACAGAGGGATCCGCTCCTATAATGCAAACGATGGGATCTGTTCAGATTGGATCCGTCTGCATTATATTTCAGAAAAAATTCTAAGTGTAAAAGTTAGTCAGGCGGATCCGTCCAGACTTTGCATTGAAAGTCAATGGGGGACGGATCAGTTTGAAATCGCAACATATTGTGTCAACTTCAAACAGATCCGTCCCCATTGACTTACATTGTAAGTCTGGATGGATCCGTTTGGCTCCGCACGGCCAGGCGGACACCCGAACGCTGCAAGCTGCGTTCGGGTGTCCGCCTGCTGAGCGGAACGTAGGCCAAACGGTGCCAGACTGAGGCATTCTGAGCGGATCCGCATCCACTCAGAATGCATTGGGGCTGTACGGATCCGTTCGGGGCCGCTTGTGAGAGCCTTCAAACGGAACTCACAAGCGGAACCCCGAACGCAAGTGTGAAAGTAGCCTTAACAGTGTCATCCACAGCTCCCTGTCCCTTTAAAGCTGACCTATAGCAGTGAAGAAAAATGGCTGGGTTGTTATGGAAACCTGGTGTAAAACTGTGTGTATGTGGAGACTAATGGCCCGCGAGCTTCTATTGGCTGAAAAGGGTTATGTGACCAAGCTTCTATTGGCTAATGCATTTTTTGGGAACATCTCAGGAACGGTACCTGCTAGAGAGCCGAGGCCCGGTCTAAAACCTTCCCGGGCACCCGATGTACCTGTGTGCAAAATTTCGTGATTGTAAATGCGACGGTGCAGATTCCTTTAGCGGACATACATACATACACTCAGCTTTATATATTAGATAATAAACAAATAGCATACGGTATATACTGTATGATACTATGAAACAGTGTTCAGAGTTGGACATATGGGTATGTTTGTTAAGGATCAGGTTTCTTCTTAATTCTATCTACTACTATGGTTGCTGGGTAAGTCTTATATAATAAAAAATAAATTAAAAAAACATTCAGCTGCCGGATCCTGTTTGGTGGTAATTATTTTCTACACGATAAGGAAGACCATCTCTATTTGTGAAAGTTTTCATTTTCCTCGGTAAAACATTGTTTACTTGAAGTCATTTTTGAGACAAAATGCAGAAAATGACAAATAAAATCAATAAACTGTCCTGTAAGAGGTTGCCAGCTCAGGGATTTCCGTCGTACATTTAAACAGGAAAGTGCTAATTCTTTACATCAGATGGACAAGGGTCACTTCCACCCAACAAGCAAGTTAGAAGCATTTTTGCTTTTGGTCATGGCTCTGAATTTCAAGGCTTGGAATGTGCCGCTGATACGCCATTCCTTTCAGTACTCCAGATACACCAGTTAACTAATGTTGAAGCAAATATAACTTATATACAATTCTAACCTATCTACAAAGGGGCTTTGAAAATAATCCTAAAGTAACTCTAGTTCCTTACTGAAAAGGGAATGTCATAAGAGAAAACATGGTTGGAAGACAACAATGGAATGCCCTGGGGGAAAATGTATTGCAAATAGTCTGACATCTTAAGGAAATTCCCATCTCTGTTTGTAGAACAGCATAGCTGTGAAATGGATTTTTTGCAGTTTAGAGCATTTTTACACATTTTCTACCCTGCACTGGTTTGTGGTGACTGGTGGTTTTAAGCATAAAATTCATCAACAATGTGGAAAGATAAAGCCAGTCTGCTCATGAAAACAACCTAGGAGACAGACAACCTCAAGGTGAAAAGATAAGTGCATGTTAAAGAGAATGTGTAATTAGAAAATGACTTATTGTTTAAATCCCGTTTTTATGTTTAACATATTTTTAAAGAATTTTTGATGATGCTTTCAATTTTCCATGTATTCCATATATTTAAACAAAAAAGACAAATTCCTGCAGTTTTCGCACTGGCCACTACGGTATGTCTAATAATTGTACAAATCACTTTACTGCAGTTACCTGCTTATCTGTCATTCTTACAAAAAACAAGATGGCTGCACACCGTTATATATATACAATCTGTCATTCTTATCCTGCCTATAATGATATCACCTCTGTGTATAGATAAGACAGCATCCACCATTCACAATAGGTGATTGTCAAAGCTTATCTATTATTTCCTTGTACAATGACCTCTGCACAGGTCACAGAGCTTGCCCAGAAAAATCTCCCATAGAAGTCAATGAGGTCCCCTCCTGACCATTGTGTCTATAGACCATGGGGCTGCCGTTAAGCAATTTTCTTAATGGGGACCCGATGGTTGGGAAGGCAGCCTGATGGTTTCCATAGGCATCGTGGCTGCCTTCTACGGAAGCCCATGAGATTCAGCCCCCCTGGGTCTCACAGGCAGGCAGGCTGTCGGTGTATTACACTGGTAATACACTAACAGCCAATGCATTACACGTATTGTAATGCATTGTAGAGGGGATGAGACCCCAAAAGTCCCACAGTGAGCAAAAAAAAATAATAATGTTCCAAGTAGACAAAAACTCCACATAAGACATTCATCTAAAAACCAATGGTGCATGTAAACCATTCCCACAAAATCTGCGCTGCAAAAGCCATATGGCGTTCCTTCCCTTCAGAGTCCTGCCATGTGCCGCTACATCAGTTTGCCACCACATATGGGGTGTTGCCATATTAAGGAGAAAATGGGTAACAAATTATGGGGTGCTTTTTCTCCTGTTACCCCTTGTGAAAATGAAAAATTTTGATCTAAAGCAACATTTTATTGGAAGAAATGAAACTTTTCATTTTCACAGCCAAATGTTTCTAAATTCTGTAAAACACCTATTAAAGTGCTTAGTACACCACTTAGTAAATTAATTCAGGGGTGTAGTTTCCAAAATGTGGTCACTTTTTGAGGGTTTCCACTGTAGGGATACCTTAGGGTTTCTTCAAATACAAAATGGCGCCCAAAAAACATTCTAGCAAAATCTGCCCTCCAAAAACCATACGGCGCTCCTTTCCTTCTGACCACTGCCATGTGCCCCCAAGGCAGTTTAACATCACATGTGGGGTATTTTTGTAAACTACAGAATTAGAGTAATACATATTGAGGTTTAATTTGCTGTTAACCCATGCTGAGTTGCAACAAAAAAAATGTTTGGCATAGAAAAATCTGCAAAACAATTTGTGACATTTCACCTACATTTTCCTTTAATTCTTGTGGTACACCTCAGGATTAACAAAGTTTTTAACATCAGTTTTGAATAATTTGAGGTGTGTAGTTTCTAAAATGGGGCCATTTATTGGTGCTTTTTTCAAATATGTAAGCCCTTAAAAACACTTTATACTGGAATTGATGCTTAAAAAATGGTTTGAAAATTTTCTTGAAAATTTGAAAAATTCCCTCTAAAGTTCTAAGCCTTCTAACGTCCTAAAAAATAAAATGACATTTGGAGAATGTTGATTGATAATTCTTTTATGAAGCATTGCTATCTGTCTTAAAATTAGAGAAATTCAAATGTAGAAAATTGTGGTAAATGTTGGATATTTTAAAAATAAATAAAGGTGAAATATATCGACTCAATAAAGCAATCGTTAATTTCTAACAATAATTTGTTTTCCCTTAGTCCTAACAGCAGCACAGATGGGGTTCACCCCCCCCCCCATGGACTGGTAGGACCGGCAGAATTTTTAATAAGCCCAAGTAATAAACTTAATGAAACACTTAAGCATCCCCTATAAAGGAGGGAATCACCTCGAGCCCACTGTGTTATAGCAAGAAAAAAACTAGCCTTACTATTGTGGGATATTTGTGTGCTGCTGTTAAGACTAATGGAAAACAAATTATTGTTAGAAATTAACGATTCCCTTATGTCCTACCAGCAGCACAGATGGGGAGATAGCAAGAAGAACCCCTAGGGAGGGCCATCATGCCTGACAGAACCAAGTATAGTCTGCTGTCACGGATGGTGTACAGGAAACAAGATGATACAAATAACAAATGATGACTCACTGGATCCACAACTAAGGAACATAAAGGGAGACCCCTGCAATCGACCTGCCTCTCTCCCTTAATGCTCAGCCTATGCGACCACTCTAAAGGTGAATGGGCGCATATCCACGTACCTCGGCTATCTTAACCTGAAGGCCCTACAATAGTGAGGGGACACGACCACCGGCTCCCTACATAGACACGGAGGGAGTCAGGGTCACCTGGATCCAGACAACAGAAAATCATAAATACAAAACAGCACTTATCTGAAGACGACTGTGAACTGAGAGCTGGGAGCTGAAGTCAGCATGCACACTCATTCCAGGAAGTAGTATCAGCCACACCCAACTACCTTATGGGGGAGAATATAAAGGGAGGTAATGAGTCTGACTGCATGACAGCTGAGATAGCCTAACGAGGTGAGGAACAGAAACCAAAACAAAGAAACTCAAGGGGGAGGATCTGAACGGCTCCTGTCAGAGCTTCTCAGCTGTCTGCTTGTGACAGTACCCCTCCCTCTAGGAGTGGACTCCGGACACTCAGGGCCCACCTTCTCAGGATGGGACCTGTGGAAAGCCCTGATGAGGCGAGAGGCCTTAATGTCCATCACTGGGAGCCACATCCTCTCCTCAGGACCATAACCCTCCCAATGAACGAGGTACTGGAGGGAACCGCGGACAAGACGAGAATCCACAATCCTAGAGACCTGAAATTCAAGATTCCCATCAACCATAATCGGAGGAGGAGGCAAAGGAGAAGGTACAATAGGTTGAACATAAGGTTTCAATAAGGACTTATGGAAAACATTATGGATCTTCCAAGTCTGAGGAAGATCAAGACGGTAGGCAACAGGATTGATGACAGACAGGATCTTGTAAGGCCCAATAAACCTAGGACCCAACTTCCAGGAGGGAACCTTCAATTTGATATTCTTGGTAGACAGCCACACCAAATCACCAACATTCAGGTCCGGACCAGGCATACGTCTCTTATCCGCCACACGCTTATATCTCTCACTCATATTCTTTAGATTATCCTGAATATTTTGCCAAATAGATGACAAAGACGAGGAGAATCTGTCCTCATCAGGCAAACCAGAAGAGCCCTCTCCAGAGAAAGTCCCAAACTGCGGATGAAACCCATATGCACCAAAAAATGGTGACTTATCAGAGGACTCCTGACGGTTATTTAAAGCAAACTCAGCAAGGGACAAAAACGAACACCAATCCTCCTGATTCTCCGCCACAAAACAGCGCAGATATGTCTCCAGATTCTGATTGACACGCTCTGTCTGGCCATTCGACTGCGGATGGAAAGCAGAAGAGAATGACAAGCGAACCCCCAAGCGAGAACAGAAAGCCTTCCAGAATCTGGAAACAAACTGCGTGCCCCTATCAGAGACTATGTCAGAAGGAATCCCATGCAATTTGACAATGTGGTCAACAAATGCCTGCGCCAGCGTCTTAGCATTGGGCAAACCGGAAAAAGGGATAAAGTGCACCATTTTGCTAAAACGGTCCACCACCACCAGAATCACAGACTTCCCCGAGGAACGAGGCAAGTCCGTTATGAAGTCCATGGACAGATGTGTCCAAGGACGGGAAGGAATGGGCAAAGGAAGGAGAGGACCTGATGGCCGTGAGTGAGGGACCTTGGCACGAGCGCAAGTCTCGCAAGCTGCCACAAAACCCTCAACTGACTTACGAAGCGCAGGCCACCAGAATCTCCGAGCAATGAGATCCAGTGTGGCTCTTGTCCCCGGGTGCCCAGCAAGGACCGTATCATGGTGTTCTTTAAAAATCTTGTGTCTCAAAGCGAGAGGCACAAACAACCTCCCAGGAGGACAAAGATCAGGAGCTTCTGACTGGGCTGCCTGCACCTCTGCCTCCAATTCAGGAAAAAGAGCAGAGACCACCACACCTTCAGCTAAAATGGGACCCGGGTCTTCAAAATTCCCACCTCCCGGGAAACAACGTGACAGGGCATCTGCCTTCACATTCTTAACCCCAGGGCGGAACGTAACAACAAAATTAAACCTTGAAAAGAACAAAGACCATCTGGCCTGTCTCGGGTTCAGACGCTTGGCTGACTCCAAGTAGGCCAGATTTTTATGGTCAGTAAACACGGTAATAGGGTGTCTGGCTCCCTCTAGCCAATGGCGCCATTCCTCAAAAGCCAACTTGATGGCCAACAATTCCCTATCTCCCACATCATAATTTCTCTCTGCGGAGGAGAGCTTCTTTGAGAAAAAGGCACACGGTTGCCATTTGGCAGGAGAGGAACCCTGAGACAAGACCGCCCCCACCCCCACCTCAGAAGCATCAACCTCAACTATGAAGGGTAAGGAAACATCAGGTTGTACTAGGATGGGAGCGGAAGCAAAACTCTCCTTGATATCAGAAAAGGCCTTACGCGCCTCTACCGACCAGGAAGAAAAATCTACCCCCTTTCTGGTCATATCCGTGAGTGGTTTAACAACAGAGGAATAATTCAAAATAAATTTCCTGTAATAATTAGCAAAGCCCAAAAAACGCATCAGCGCCTTCTGATTCTCAGGAAGCTCCCACTCAAGCACAGCGCGGACCTTCTCGGGGTCCATGCGAAAACCAGAAGCGGAGACAAGAAACCCCAGAAATTGGATCTCTGGAACCGCAAACACACATTTTTCCAGTTTCGCGTATAATTTATTCTCCCGCAGGATGAGTAAGACCTGACATAAGTGTTCCTTATGAGTTTTGAAATCAGGAGAAAAAATCAAAATGTCATCCAAATACACTAATACAAATTTTCCCATTAAATGATAAAAAATGCTGTTGACGAAATGCTGAAAAACGGCTGGGGCATTCATCAAACCAAAAGGCATAACTAAATTCTCAAAATGGCCCTCAGGGGTATTGAAAGCCGTCTTCCATTCGTCTCCTTCTCTGACCCTAACCAGGTTGTATGCCCCTCTTAGGTCTAATTTGGAAAAGACTTTCGCCCCAACAACCTGGTTAAACAAATCTGGGATTAAAGGAAGCGGATACGGATCACGAATAGTGATACTGTTCAGCTCCCTGAAATCCAGACAAGGTCTTAAAGAACCATCTTTTTTCTTAACAAAGAAAAAACCAGCGGCAACAGGTGACTTTGAGGGTCGTATGTGTCCTTTTCTCAGACTCTCAGAGATATAAGCACGCATCGCGACCCTCTCAGGTTGGGAAAGATTGTATAAACGAGATTTAGGCAGCTTGGCACCTGGGATGAGATCAATAGGGCAATCATACTCCCTGTGCGGAGGCAAATCCTGAACTCCACTCTCAGAGAAAACATCCAAAAATTCAGAGAGGAAAGGTGGTACAGTTTTAGTAGAAACCTCAGAAATAGATGTTATGAGGCAATTCTCTCTGCAAAAGTCACTCCAACCATTTATTTGCCTCGCTGGCCAATCAATGGTGGGGTTATGTTTAGAGAGCCAGGGTAGCCCCAACACTAGAGGAGTAGGCAAACCGCTAAGGACGAAACATGACACATCCTCAACATGAGTATCATTCACAATTAAACGGATATTGTGAACTATGCCCTTTAATGATTTCTGAGAAAGTGGAGCTGAATCAATAGAAAAAACAGGAATATTTTTTCGCAAAGTGCAAACCTGGAAACCATGAGTTATTGCAAATTGGTTATCAATGAGGTTGACAGCTGCTCCACTATCCACAAAAATCTCACAAAAAATGCTCTTGCTCTCTAGCGCCACCCTAGCAGGCAGGACAAAACGGGAACTACAAGCAAAAGACAATTCTTCAATTTCCGCCTCAACCCTGCCAATAGTAACAGACGGAATATTCTTAAAAGATTTCCTCCTTTTTGTCTCTTTATTACTCCCAGAAAACTGCCTGAATCTCCTAGAGGGACAAACATTTGCCAGATGATTTATTCCTCCACAACAAAAGCAAACCCTCCCCTGCGGGCTGAATCCTCTATTGTCAGAGGCAATCAACCCCAGCTGCATGGACTCCTGCTCAGAAGGGGCTGACAGCGACTGAGACCCCTGTGCACAGAATGACACCGGTGCACTGTCCCGGGACTGAGCATGACAAGAAGGAGAAATCTCTCCTCTTTCTCTAAGACGCCTGTCAATACGAACAGCCTGAGACATAGCAGAATTCAAGGAGGTAGGTCTTTCATGAAAGGCAAATGCATCTTTCAATCCCTCAGAAAGACCATAGCAAAATTGACTTCGGAGTGCAGCATCATTCCAACCCGTATCTGCTGCCCATCTCCGAAATTCTGAGCAGTATATCTCTGCGGATTGTTTACCCTGGCATAACAGACGTAGTCTAGACTCAGCCAGAGCAATACGATCCGGATCATCATATATCTGACCCAGGGCTAAAAATAATTCATCCACTGAACGGAGGGGTTGTGCCCCCTCCGGCAGGGAAAAGGCCCAGGACTGAGCATTACCCCTGAGCAGCGATATAATGATCCCCACCCTCCGTTCTTCATCACCGGAAGAATGGGGAAGAAGGCGAAAATGGAGTTTGCAAGCCTCTCTAAAACGTACAAAATTCTCACTACCCCCGGAAAACGTATCCGGGAGCGAAATCTTAGGCTCAGCACAAACTCCATGAACGCAAGCTGAACCGGTCACTTGAAACTGAGAAAAAGTCTTACGGAGATCAGCTACCTCCAATGAAAGACCCTGGAAGCGTTCAGCCAAAAGTGAAACCGGATCCATGCTTGAGACGGTTTTGGTGGCTGATAATGTCACGGATGGTGTACAGGAAACAAGATGATACAAATAACAAATGATGACTCACTGGATCCACAACTAAGGAACATAAAGGGAGACCCCTGCAATCGACCTGCCTCTCTCCCTTAATGCTCAGCCTATGCGACCACTCTAAAGGTGAATGGGCGCATATCCACGTACCTCGGCTATCTTAACCTGAAGGCCCTACAATAGTGAGGGGACACGACCACCGGCTCCCTACATAGACACGGAGGGAGTCAGGGTCACCTGGATCCAGACAACAGAAAATCATAAATACAAAACAGCACTTATCTGAAGACGACTGTGAACTGAGAGCTGGGAGCTGAAGTCAGCATGCACACTCATTCCAGGAAGTAGTATCAGCCACACCCAACTACCTTATGGGGGAGAATATAAAGGGAGGTAATGAGTCTGACTGCATGACAGCTGAGATAGCCTAACGAGGTGAGGAACAGAAACCAAACAAAGAAACTCAAGGGGGAGGATCTGAACGGCTCCTGTCAGAGCTTCTCAGCTGTCTGCTTGTGACATCTGCCCAAAGGCCGAGTATTCAGCTAATCTGGCATCCAGTCTATAATGGGAGATGAATGTTGATTCAGAGCTCCAGGAGGCAGACTTGCAAATCATGTCGAGCGGAAGAAGACTTCTCTTAGCTACAGCCGTGGTAGAATGGGTCTTTACAAACCCCGGAGGGTCTAGAGATTGGGAAACAAAGGATTCCCTAATAGCCTCCTTAATCCATCGACTGATGGATAGTTTAGATGCCTTACGGCCTTTAAACTTACCGGCAAACAGGATTAGAAGATTTTCATCTCTCCTGAACTCCTTTGATCTATCCAAATAGATCCGGAGGCATCTCGAGATGTCCAGAGGATGTATAGCAGGTTCCTTTGGAGGAGGTAGAAGGTGTAGAAATAACCGGGAGGGATATCGCCTAAAGTACGGGAGAAATCTTAGAAGGACCCGGTATAGGGCTCGTGTGCTGAGAGAGCTTGAAGCTCAGAGACCCTCTTGGCCGAAGTCACTGCAAGGAAAAAAACAGGTTTCCATGTGACAAACTTGAAATCTACCTCCTCCAAAGGCTCAAAGGGGGGAGATTATAACCCCTTGAGAACTACTGATAAATCCCATTGAGGAATGGGTCTCAGTACTGTAGGCTTTAATCTTTCAGCTCCTTTAAGGAACCGTTTGATGAGCGGGTCCTGAGAAAAAGACTTGTTGAGGCAAGCTGAAATTGCTGAAACTTGAACCCTCAAGTTAGATGGAGCAAGGCCTTTGTCAAGGCCATCTTGTAGAAACTGAAGGATGGTGGAGAGGGGTGGATCTGCAGACGCCACCTCCTTTGAGGAACACCAAGAAGAGAATAATCTCATAATCCGTGAGTAGGCTCTCTTAGTAGAGTCTGTTCTTGAATGAGACAGCGTTCTCAGGACCGACTCTGAAAGCAGATCTGAGCAGAGGTGAGTGTCCCACGACACCAGGGTCTGCTGAGGGGGGAGCCTCCAATATTGCCCTCGACTCATTTGGGTGAGCTGGGTAAACCAGGATCTCTTCGGCCAAAACGGTATGATGGCTATCACCGAGGCCTTATCCTGACGGATTTTCATCAATACCCTCGGAATCATGGAAAATGGAGAGAAGATGTAAGCCAGCCTGAAGCTCCAGGATATTGACAGAGCATCTATCACTAGTGGGTTGTCCTCCCTGTAAAGGGAGCAAAACCTCCTCACCTTGGTGTTGAACCTTGTTGCCATAAGATCCACCTCTGGCATCCCCCACTTGAGGACTATCTGCTTGAATATCTCCAGATGTAAAGACCACTCCACTGTTTGAAGACAGCGGCTCAGCCGATCCGCTATCATATTGAGGGAGCCTCGAATGTGGATCGCAGATAAGTTGGAAAGGTTCGACTCTGCCCAATCCAGAATCACCCCGATCTCTGATAAGAGGGGAAGTGATCTTGTGCCTCCCTGCTTGTTGATGTAAAGTACCGCAGTCATATTGTCTGACTGGACTTTCACTGCTTTGCCCCGGGTCTGAGGGGCGAGTGAAGGAGGGTTAGCCGGATAGCTCGAATCTCGCAGAGATTGGATGAGAGGAGCCGCTCCTGAGGAGAACCGGATCCGTGAACTGGAGAGTCGTCTAGGTGAGTGCCCCAGCCTACTTGGGACGCATCTGTTGTCAATATGACCCAGGTTGACTGGGTCATAGACTTCCCGTCTAAAAGATGGAACCATCATCTGAGGGAATGCCGAGTTCGCCAAGACAGGGAGCACAGAGAGTTCAGCCTGGCGGGGCTGCCATTCCATTTGGAGAGGACCTCTGATTGCAGCAGCCGGAGTTGCCATAGAGCCCAAGGGACTGCTTCCGCAGACGTTGACATGAGCCCCAACATCTTCATGAGAGTCCGAACTGGGACTCACCGAGGCACGGATAGGAACTCTGCCTTGTTCTGTATTCAGGATCTTCTTTCTGGAGTCAGGACCACTAGGGAAGAGGCTTTTAAAAGCCAATCGTCCAGATAAGAAATGATGGTCAGTTCTTGAAGTCTTAGAGCCGCCAGCACAGAAACTACCACCTTGGTGAAAGTGTGGGGGCAGAAGAAATGCCAAAAGGAAGGGCAACAAACTGAAGATGTCTGATGACCCCCGAAATTTGGACCGCATTTTGAGATATCTCCTGGAAGCAGGATGAATCGGGATGTGCAGATACGCATCCTTGAGGTCCTGGGTTGCCATCACGTCTCCAGGATTGAGAACGTGAACCACTGACCTGATGGTCTCTATACAGAACCTCACCTTCCTTACATATCGATTGAAATATCTCAGATCGATAATCATCCGAAGATCCCCTGACGCCTTGGGAACCAGAAATACTGGTGAGTAGATCCTTAAGCCCTGTTTCCCTGCTGGAACCTCCTCCAGACCCCCCTTGTGGATGTAATGCTGAATGTAAGTTTCCAGAACCGACTGCCTTGTAGCCTTTAAAAGTTTGGTCCTGATGAACCTGTCCGGAGGAAGAGAAGTAAGACTGATTAAATATCCCTCTGAGATGACATTCAGGACCCAGGGATCCGAAATCTCTCGGATTCAACTGTCCTTGAAGTGGGAGAGATGACCCCCGACGGGAAGATGAGGCAGGGGAGTGGGGAAGTCTTCTGGCAGGACGGCAGGAGTAACGGGAGTCAGGAGGTGGATATTTTACCCATGGCTCCTTCACAAGAGCTCCTCGAACCTCTTCGCTGCGCTCCCCAGTACCTCCGGGCTCTTGACTGCTGGTCAGACCTACCACCACAGTTCTGTTTGCCCCGCCCCGAAAGGACTGCTGG
This sequence comes from Bufo bufo, assembly GCF_905171765.1. NCBI lineage: Eukaryota > Metazoa > Chordata > Amphibia > Anura > Bufonidae > Bufo > Bufo bufo. Next base: position 446,782,535 of record NC_053393.1, on the reverse strand, counting down.
GGAAGACTCTTCCCCTTCTTATCCGACAGGCCTTCCATGATCTTATCTCGCTCCCAGCCGAACAAACGGTTGGGCTCAAAGGGAAGGCCACATCAATTAGACTTAGAGGAGTTGTCAGCGACCCAAGGCTTAAGCCACAAAGGCCTACGGGCCACTGACACCAGGACCATGGATTTGGCCGCCAATTTCAGCTGCTGCTGCGCTGTATCACACAGGAAATGCATCGCCAGGTTGACAGTCTTGAAAGCCGCCAGAATGTCGTCCCGAGGCACCTTCTGATCCACATCCGTCTGGATCTGGTTTAGGCGAGACCGGAGGAACGTAGAGACTTCTGTAGCAGCAATGGCCGTAGAAGCTGCAGCTGCCGTATAACTTCTCCTGAGAGTGAACTCCGCTCTCCTGTCAAGGGGATCCTGTAGACTAGACCCATCTTCTGCTGGAACCAGAGTGCGCTTGGACAATTTGGCAATAGCCATGTCAACCTTGGGAATGGAACCCCACGATTCCACCAAGGGTTTAGCCATCGTAAACATGGTTCTAAATCTCTTGGTTAGAACCGGACCTTTTTGGGGTTTCTTCCACTCTGTACGCATGACAGAGAGGAGGGTCTCATCCACTTTAAAGACATGAAGTGCCCGACCAGCGGGATCAGAGGGCTTCCCCGGGTCAACATCATGGTCCCCCGACCTGATGGACTTAAGTAACTTTTGCGCCTTATCTGGAGGAAAGAAGCACGAAGTAAGCTCCTCCTCATCCGAGGTGGAAGAACCCAAGGAGACCACGGAAGGTCTCTCTAACTAAGCCGAAGACTCCATAGGGGTCTAAGCAGGAAGCCTCTCATCCCTCATCCAGCAGGCTTATAACTCCTTTGATAGATCCATCAACATAGGTCTTCACCCATTGATACATATCCTGCATCGTAGGTTCAGTGGAAGGTTGGACCCTCGAACGGCAGCTGTCACACCTAGAATAGGGACAGCTATCCTTCAAAAGAGCGCTACAATCATAGCAAGATAAATGTTTCCTCTTGGAACCCAAGTAAAACATTTGTAAACTGCTTATAAATGTTTTAGAAAAGGTTAAAAAAAAAGGCAGACGGGCGGAAGCTGACAATGAGGACCAGAGGAAAAAAGGCACCAATAAGTGGAGGAACACCGACTTATAGGACTCTGGGAGCTAGCTTAAAAAGCATGTGCAGCCAGAGACCAACCTGGTGCACAATGCTTCCTTAAATAGGGGAGGGGATGGGCCCAGAACCGAGCCCCTGGCCCCAGAGGAGAAACACAAATTAACAAATAAAAAGTTTCCCCCCCATAGAAAGGAATACTAGAAATCCTCCAGCAGGAGGAAAGATCGCTGATTATAATAAAAAATCACAAGAGGACGCGAAATCTCGTCGCAAGGAAGCTCCGGAAGTGACGTCAGAGAACTCCAACGTCACTTCCGGAAGATGGCGGCGCCCAGCGGCCGCATGGAAAGAGGACCGAGGAATCCGCCAAACACACTGCAGAGAAGCGCCGCTGCGCAGAGCCTGCGGCCGGTCAAGACACTCAGTAAAACGAAGGCACACCCCGCTGACAAACTGAAAAAAAGATCCCCCCTAGAGGGAGGGGGAATCACCGCGTAGTCCACCTGTCCGAAGGACAGAAAAAAACACAGTGGGAAGGAGGTGATTCCCTCCTTTATAGGGGATGCTTAAGTGTTTCATTAAGTTTATTACTTGGGCTCATTAAAAATTCCGCCGGTCCTACCAGTCCACGGGGGGTGGTTAACCCCATCTGTGCTGCTGGTAGGATGTAAGGGAACATGTACTAATGTGTTATGCAGAGCCTTCAGCGGAGTGGGAGCTGCTTTGTGTGCTTCTGCCAGTGTGGTGCTTACTACAGTGTATATTGTAGAAATGTGAATCCATAATGTACTAATTCTAAATGCGCTGAAGTAAAAGCCTGTTTGGGGGCTTGTTTTGCTAGTAATAAAATGGTGGCAAATGTCTGCCCGTGTCTATACACACACACTGCCTGGGATTATGCGATCCAACAGCACTGCCTGCCTCCATCCTTCACTCACTGCGCCTGCGCCTAATACTAAAATGGATGGCACAGGTGTGGGATTTGCGGGGCACGGAGGAGACCCAGATGTCAATCACCTTTAGGCCTCTTTCACACCACCGTATGGCTATTTCAGTGTTTTGCGGTCCGTTTTTCACGGATCCGTTGTTCAGTTTCCGCTGTGTTTCCGTTTCGGTTCCGTTTTTCCATTCTGTTTTTCTGTATGGCATATACAGTATACAGTAATTACATAGAACAAATTGGGCTTGGCATAACATTTTCAATAGATGGTTCCGCAAAAAACGGAAAGGATACAGAAGACATACGGATGCATTTCCGTATGCATTCCATTTTTTTTGCGGACCCATTGACTTTCATGGAGCCACGGAACGTGATTTGGGGCCAAATCTAGGACATGTTCTATCTTTGCACAGTACGGAGATACGGAAACACGGAAACGGAATGCATACGGAGTACATTCCGTTTTTTTTGCGGACCCATTGAAATGAATGGTACCTTATACGGAATGCAAAAAACGGCCCTCAAAACGAAAAAAAAAAACGGTAGTGTGAAAGAGGCCTTACAAGGGCGTGCCAAACAGTGAGAGGACGGAGCCTCTAGGTGCTGCAGCAATGCCCCACTAGCACCTAGAGGCTCATTTGCATATTATAAAAGTAATTATTTAGCGCAAAGGGAGATATAAGTCATACAGTTATGTTCTACTGACATTAGCAGATCGCTAATGTCAGCCAGGTACATAACGATTTTTTTGATGACAGAAACCCTTTAATCTTACCTGTCTTCTGATTTGTAAAATGGCCCAAACTAAATTGCCAAAAATTCAGATTTGCATTTTACCAGAATTTTTGGAAAATCAAATTTGGAAATCAATTTCCTCATCTCTAGTCTTCTATATCAGATTGTGGGGGTCCAACACTTCCAACCATCAGCTCTTTTCAGCAGCTGCATGTATCAGACATAGCATTGTGCATGGAGGTGGAAGCAGACAGCAGCACAACCAGCATTCACCCCACATGACCACTACACAGTGGACAGAGCCGTCTGCTTTCAGCTCTGTCTAGTGTGTCGTTTCCGGCCCCCTATTGATCTGATATTGATGACCTATGCCTAGAATAACTCTTCGATATCTAGAACCTGTACAAGTTTTTTTTTAAAGTAGTGCCCATGTTTCAGTGGTGCTTTGTTAATTTGCTGCAGCAATTATGTGCCTGACATTCATGTGTTTATTAGGGTTCAGATAGCCATACGGCTAATGGTTTAAGGTCAAATATAAAATATAACATTTATTAAGTATTCTTTAAAATGAACGGGAAGATAGAAAAGATAAGGTATCTAAAATTAAAGTGCTCTAGTGCTTGGTGACAGTGTACACTTCTTTTGTCAATGGTTACTGCTTTTATTTGCAGTCTTTCCCATAGTGTATCTCAGTTCTGAGGAGTAGATCCTATTATGTTTCCCTCCTCCGGTCTAATAGGATTGTGACGAGATGTGAACTCTCTGTCAGCCCTGCACCGGGGTGGATGGAGTACGTATAACTCTATCCCTAAGTTCCTCATTAAGGACTGAGTATAACTGTTCAAATCGGTTGGCCCAGTGTCTGCAGCGCACCAGGGGCCGATCACCATGCACTCTACACTAATCTAAAACCTAGACTTGCAGCTCCCCCGACATGTTTCACCACGGATGTGGCGTCTTCAGGGGCAATGGAGCTACTATCAACAAGATCGTCCTGTGATTCGGCCTTTATATATCGTCTGGGTGGTTCTTTCCCTTCCCTTATTGCCAATGAATTGCCGGCGATCGATTGATAGTCACTTGATTTGGCCAATTACAATCTATTTGATTGCCTGTCAGTCACGGATTCGCCAGTATTTGTGACGAGTATATACCTAGGTGTGGACTTGTAATTTTTGTTCCGCCTACCTTTTCGGGTTCCGATGCGTGTCCAGCTGGGATGATTTTCCGTACCGATGCTAAGTCTAGGCGCATGCGCTTAACTCTCCACATCGCTTCCTTCCAGATACTAAGTCTGGGCGCATGCGCTCCAATCTTCATATCGCTTCCTCACGATTTCTCCCTACTGCGCATGCCCACACACTTAGTTAATACGTCTCTAGAAATACATAATCAAAGTATCAATGCGCATGCGTCCACACTCAGAAAACCCTGACATCTATTTCTACTTTCGGCTTCTTCTTTCAATTACAAGTCGGGACGCATGCGTCTATACTCTAATAGTATTTCGTGAGTGGTTCCTTCTGCGCATATTCAGCCACTTAGGCTCGCAATTCTCAAAACTCTCCCAAATCCATACTCAGATATACTTTGTATCCCCTTTCTTAGAGATTTCCAGTACATACTTCCCATCTCATATATTCCCCTTCCGATCCCCTCAACCCATAATTATCTCCACATATATTTGATGGATTTAGGGATTTGTTATGCTTGTTCTCCCTTTTATTCTCATATGGAGTTAAATAACTCCAAAATATGGATGGAGACTCATACAGGTTTACCTAAATATGGGAAAGGGGGAAAAAAAAGAAGGAGGAAGAGAAAAGGGGAAGGGGGGGATAATTAGATGTTTTGTGTTCCATAATGAGTTCAAAGAACATCCTCTTCTGAATGAATATTATTGCTGTTATTTCTATTATATTTTATATTCTACAGGAGGAATTCGCCCACTCTATTTAAAGAGACATACTCCTATACAACTTTATAGAGTATGACCACATATTGTCCCAGTCCTCACTCAGACCTATTTGATATATATTTTTTATTTTATAAGTTGCCTATATATTTTTTATATTTTATAATTTCCTATATATAGTTTATTTAATTACTGGAAATCCTATGTGTGACACCAACCTAGATGATAATTGGCCTTACTTCCTTTCTAAAATTCTTCCTTTTATTCCTTGTATTTTAATTTATTTGAATATATGTCTATATACCGAAGTATATTAGGTTTCCTTTTGATATACAAATATAGTTTGTGCTAGATGAATGCTGTGAATGAAAAGCCTTCATTCAGTCCATAAGGACTCATGGTGTTTAGTCTATCAATCCACCGGGCTTCACATTGTAACAATTTTTTGTCTAGATTCCCTCCTCTTGGTCCCATGGATATTTTTTCTATTCCCCAGAATCTTAATATAGAACTCTGGTTCCCATGTATATATTTCACGTGTCTTGCCAGAGGGGTATCTTTATCTGTTTCAATAGTACTTAAGTGGCCTGAGATCCGGCGTCTCAGCTCTTGTATGGTTTTACCCACATACAGTTTTGGGCATGGGCAGGAAGCTATATAAATAACTCCTTGTGTTCTACTTGTTATTAGTTGTCTAATTTCATATTCCTTTTTGTCTCCAGGGTTCATGAATTTCTTGATGCGAGGTATGTATTTACAAAAGGAGCAGCTCCCACATGGTGATGATCCCTTGTATTTTTCCTTTTTCCCTATAGGTTGGATCTTATCTTCTCCCAGGTAACTATGGACCAACTGGTCCTTGAGATTCGGACCTCTCCTGTATGTTATAGATGGATATGGGGTAAGAACCATCCCTAGGTCTCTGTCAGATCGTATTATGTGCCAATATTTTTTAATTATACGGCATATCTCATCATTGTATCCATCGTAAGTACCAATACACCTGATCACTTCCCTTTTTTTGTGAATTGTTGTTTTCAATAATTCTTCCCTATTCAGGCTTTTGGCTCTATTATAAGCCTTCTTTAGGGGTCTGGTCGGGTAACCTCTCTTCTTAAACCTCTGAAATAGTTGTTCACTCTCTCTATCAAAGGAGATTTCATCCGAGCAGTTCCTACGTGCCCGCAAGTATTGGCCAGTAGGTATCCCTCTTTTTAGGGGGGGTGGGTGCCAGCTGCTCCAATGCAAATAACTGTTAGTTGCCGTCGCTTTTCTATGAACCTCTGTGAAAAGATGACCCTCTTCTGATTTTTTTATTTTGAGATCAAGGAATATTATTTCTTCATTCTGAACCTCAAAGGTGTATCTCATCCCTATATCATTGTTGTTCAGTCTCTGAGTGAATTCCTGAAACAATACGTGACCGCCATCCCATAATATGAGAATGTCGTCAATATATCTGCCCCAGAATAAAATGTGGCAGACATATGACGACATCTCATCTGTGAAAACAAAATTATTTTCCCACCACCCTAAAAATAAATTTGCATACGTCGGGGCACATGACGTCACCATCGCAGTCCCATTTATTTGGTGATAGTAGTGTTCCTGAAACATAAAGTAATTGTGCTCCAAAATAAATCTAAGTGCTGATAAAACAAACTCATTATGTTTTTGGAAATTTTTACTTTTAGTATTTAAATAATATTCCACCGCGTGTATTCCTAGTGAGTGCTGGATATTACTATAAAGTGACTCGACATCTAGACTTGCTAGAATAGTATTAGGTGTGACAGTGATATCATTAATTTTTAAAAGTAGGTCTTTTGTGTCCCTTATATATTAGGGTAGGGCGGTCACGAAGGGTCTCAAAATTTGATCCACATATTCACTCAGAGCTTGTGTCAGGTTTTCGTTCCCTGAAACTATCGGTCTCCCAGGGATGGGTTTCTTGTTCTTGTGCACCTTTGGTAAGGCATAGAATGTGGAGACAGTAGGAGTTTTGTTAAAAAGATACTGATATTCATCCTTGGAGATGATATTTGCCTCTCGTGCATCTGTGAGGAGATTTTTTAATTCACTCATAAATTCTTTTGTGGGGTCATGGGACAAGACTTTATAGGTTTCCCTATCTCTAAGGAGTCTAAGAACCATCTCAACGTAGTCATTTTTGTCTTGTATAACGATGTTCCCCCCCTTATTACTCGGTTTTATTATTATGTTTCCATTTTCCTTTAGGGTCTCTAGGGCTTCATGTTCCTGTTTGCTCAAATTAGAGCTTATGTGATCCTTCCTCATTTTAAGAGATTTTATGTCATGGGTCACTAGTTGCACAAAAGTTTCTATCTCCTGAAATTGTGTAAAGTTCGGAGTAATCCTCGATTTAGGTTTTAAAGTCGAGAATGGTGGATCTGGGATAATCTGATAGCCCTCACTCTCTTTTAATAAATCCTCTAAGGCCTCTACACATCTTTTTTCGTTTTCAAATATCTTACGTACATCATTTTGTTCTTGTTTGTGTAGGGCTAATTTCCGGGCAAAAAGGTTTATATCCTTGATCCAAAGAAACTTGTCGCACTGAGGGACTGGCGCAAAGGTAAGACCCTTACTCAGAAGTGTCTGTTGTGAGGTGGTAATCATATGAGTAGATAGATTTATAATCTGTTTTTCATCTGAGCCCATTTCTGATGTTAATTCGGTTACTTGCTGTAACCCCATTTTTCTCTGTCCCTCAGCTGAACCCCTGGTTGTCCTAAAAAAAGGGGGGCAATAGGGGGAGCTCTCTCCTTTGCACCCATGTTGGTCTGAGATGAAAATGTGGGGATCTGACAGGATGTACCAGGGGGCTGATAAGCCGTTTGATTCTGGCCCATATTCTGCCCCTGAGACAACCCAAAAGAGAATGGCTGTGAGGGCAATGATGGATAGGTCAACATAGGGTTTATATTTGTATTTGCCGTTGAGGTACTCAGATTTGTGGTAGCTTGTTTCCTTATCATTCCTTCCGAGCATGATTGAAAGGATTCTCGTCTCTCTAAAGGTTGTTTTTTAGGAGGATACTGTCTTTTTTTGGTTTTTCGTTTGATACCCTTAACTCGATTTCCCTGCGTACTTGAACCGTAATTTGATCCCTCTGTGCCTGAGGTCTCTGTTTCAGAGTTTTCAAAATATCTATGCTGTGGGGTCCTATTTGTCCCTCTATTTCTCCAAATGTATACCCGGTCCGTCTCAAAATCGGTACGGTCCCTAATATATTTTCTATGCTTTCTTTCTTTGATCTCGTTTTGCAATAGATCTATATTTTTCTTTATTTTCTGTTCTAGGTCAGGGAACTCAGGATGCTGATTGAAATCTTGCATTTCGTGTATTTCTTTCTCTAGCTGTTGGTCTATCTTTTGAAAGAAACCTTTCTCGTAGTCTACCAGGTATTTTAACAGTCTTAATGAGCACTCTGTTAACAGGCTTTCCCAACCCTTAGTGAACTGTGTGTCCTCCAGATGCACATTAGGTCTTAGAGGAATACGTAGTCCTCTATATATCATCCCCTGTTGGATGTATGTTTCCAAACTAGCTATTTCCCACCACGATCTTATATACTTACTGTATGTGTTATTTAGATTTCTGAACGCTCCACTTATGTCTGTTTGACCCAGAGGTATGTGAGCATTGGAAAAAACCTGATTTGCCTCAATAGTGAGGTTCTCCAAACTTAATTTCTGTTTTAAGAAGCCTGCCATGCCCTGACAGTTCCTATTAGTCTCTTGGGTCATATATTGGCTCTTTTACAGGTAGTTCTGCCAATCACTGGCTCTTTTACAGGTGACCTCTGCCAATCACTGGCCTCAAAGAGTCAGACTGGCCCACCAGAGCATCCTCCTGTGGGGGAAGGTCTGATACCATAGTGGGCCCAAAAGTTCCAGCGGTATTAGTCCAGCCGATTCTTGGCATATTTGCCGGGTTGCGGACTGAACTCCGCCGGTCCCCATTATAGTGAATAGGGCAGGAAAGCAATGAGGTTGCTTCCGGCAATGCTGGAATGCAGGGAGATCAGGCAGGCTGTTCCCTGTCGGAACAGCCTGCCGGACCTCAAGATGCTAGAGTGAAACTTGCCTAATACAATAACATTAAGGCCTCTAATCTAATCTAATTTAATCTACAATATTACCGCGCAACAATAATTTTGCTACTGAGAGAAAAACATGTGATTTATACTAAAATGAGCGCACTGATTCCAAATATGAACTCGGAATTTGCCTGACACGTCTAGATTTTACCCCTTAAGGACTCTAGGATTTTCAATTTTTGCGTTTTCGTTTTTCATTCCCCGCCTTCCCATAGGCCTAACTTTTTTTATTTTTCCATTCACATAGCCTTATTAGGGGTTATCTTTTGCGGGACAAGTTGTACTTTATAATGGCACAATTTGTGGTTGCATACCATGTAGGAGGAACCGGGAAAAAAAATCCAAATGGGGTAGAATTGGGAAAAAATACAATTCTGATAAAGGTTTTTATTTTATTATTTTTTTACACTTTAGACTATGTGGTAAAATTGACCTATTATCTTCATTCTCCAGGTCAGTATGGTTACAACGATACCACACTTGTATAATTTTTCTTGCGTTTTAATACTGAAAAAAAAATTCAAACGTTTGAGGAAAAAAAAAAAAATTTATAACCATATTCTGACCCCTATAACTTTTTTGTAGTTATGTGTATGGGGCTTGTTTTTTGCGGGACGATCTGTTCTTTTCAGTTATACCAATTTGAAGTGTGTGCGACTTTTTGACCACTTTTAATAAAAAAAATTATTGCGTAGTTGAAGTGACAAAAATTGGCAAATTGGCTGTTTTTATTCTTTTCCCATTACGCCATTTGCCATTAATATTGTAATATTTTAATAGTATGAGCATTTTCGCACGCAGCGATGACCATGATGTTTATTTTTTTATTGTTTAAGTATTTTTATTTTTTATTTTAACGAAAGGGGGGTGATTTGTACTTGAATTATTTTTTTTTTTTATATTTGCAAAAAAAACTTTTTTCTACTTTTTTTAAGTCACCTTAGGTGACAATAACTGGCAATTGAACCATTGAACACTTCATTTACACTATACCAATACAATGCTGCCACCTAGTGGCCTGTATTGCCATAGTCATCTAATAGGCACCGAAGCCTGCTTGAGGCTTCAGCCTATTAGATCAATGTAACAGGTTCGCCGATCTCAGCCGAGGAACACTGTTACCGGAGCGGAAGTGCGCGACTTCCGCTTCCGGACTGCGCAGATGCCATGGTCACATTTGACCACGGCATCTAAAAGGGAAAATGTATGCGATCACCCTTATTTAAAATCAGCCTTATTTAAAATAGCAGAAACCCGGCTGCTATGGCGCCTGCTGCACGTGCGAGTGTGCGCCATGTTTGCGGACCGGACCTCCGCCGTACATGTACGGCGGAGGTCCTTAAAGGGTTAAGTACATGCAAAGCCTATTTAATTATAATATTAATGCATTATATTGGAGATATTCCAAAAGACATGTCCAGACCTGTCCGGACAGACTCAGGCTGATGTCAGCAGTAAGTACAGTCCTGATCAAAAGTTTAAGACCACTTGAAAAATGGCAAAAAATCATATTTAGCATGGCTGGATCTTAACAAGGTTCCAAGTAGATCTTCAACATGCAACAAGAAGAAATGGGAGTGAGACAAAACATTTTTTGAGCATTCAATTTAATGAAAACAACGAATAAACTGAAACAGGATGTTTTTCAGCTGATCGAAAGTTTAGGACCACACCTCCAAAAAACCTAAACCCCCCCAAAACAGAAATCCAACTTCCAAACAGGAACTTAGTAATGAGTAGCTCCGCTGTTATTATTTATCACTTCAAAAATTCCTTTCGGCATGCTTGATGCAAGCGTTTCCATGAGGTGACTGGGAACATTTCTCCAAGTGGTGAAGACGGCCGCACGAAGGCCATCTACTGGAACTGTTGTCCATTTTTGTAAACTTCCCTTGCCATCCATCCCCAAAGGTTCTCAATTGGATTTAGATCAGGGGAACACGCAGGATGGGCCAAAATGGTAATGTTATTCTCCTGGAAGAAGTCCCTTGTCCTGCGGGCATTGTGTACTGTAGCGTTGTCCTGTTGAAAAACCCAGTCGTTACCACACAGACGAGGGCCCTCAGTCATGAGGAATGCTCTCTGCAACATCTGGACATAGCCAGCGGCCGTTTGACGCCCCTGCACTTCCTGGAGCTCCATTGTTCCACTGAAGGAAAAAGCTCCCCAGACCATTATGGCGCCCCCTCCACTGTGGCGCGTAGAAAACATCTCAGGTGGGATCTGCTTGTCATGTCAGTAACGAAAACCATCAGGACCATCAAGATTAAAAAAAAAATCATCAGAGAATAAAACTTTCTTCCACCTTTTGAATGTCCCATGTTTGGTGCTCTCTTGCAAAGTCCAAATGAGCAGTTCTGTGGAGTTCAAGGAGACGAGGTCTTTCAAGACGTTTTTTGTTTTTGAAGCCCTTCAGTCTCAGATGCCGTCTGATGGTTATGGGGCTGCAGTCAGCACCAGTAAAGGCCTTAGTTTGGTTTGAGGATCGTCCAGTGTCTTGACGGACAGCCAATTGGATCCTCCGGCTCAGTGCTGATGAAATTTTTTGGGGTCTTCCACTTAACTTTTTTGTTTCATAACCCTCAGGATCATTTAAGAAATTCCAAATGTCTTACTGTGTCCCACCTCAGCAGCGATGGCGCGCTGTGAGAGACCCTGCTTATGCAGTTCAACAAACTGACCACGTTCAAAAAGGGAGAGTTTTTTTGCCTTTGCCATCATAATGTGTGACTACCTGACAGAAAATTACAATGAATCCACATCTTTGCACAGATTTGGCCTTTTGAAGGCATGTGGTCCTAAAATTTGGATCAGCTGAAAAACAGCCTGTTTCAGTTTAATCGTTATTTTTAATTAATTGAATGCTCAAAAAATGTTTTGTCTCGCTCCCATTTCTTCTTGTTGCATGTTGAAGCTCTACTTGGAACCTTGTTAAGATCCGGCCATGCTAAATATGATTTTTTGCCATTTTTCAAGTGGTCTTAAACTTTTGATCAGGACTGTATATAAGGCAAGCTGGACAGATTTTGATAAAGTGATCTGTTATAGTGCTATCAGTTTTTAAACTTAAAGAGGACCTTTCACCAGAATAAAACATCTAAACTAACTATACAGACATGTAGAGCGGCGCCCAGGGATCCCCCTGCACTTACGATTGGCCAGCGCTACAGCATGGGAGAATGAGACGCCGTCAGGTTCCCCTGGGTGGAGCCTAACTATGAAGATACCGGAGGCTATACCGGGAGAACGGAGCGGCGCCCAGGTATAACAGTAAGTGCAGGGGGATCCCATGGCGCCGCTCTACATGTCTGTATAGTTAGTTTAGATGTTTTATTCTGGTGAAAGGTCCTCTAAAAGATGGATAAACGCAGATGTGTTAACAATACAGACAATTTCTGCTACGTATGTGGCAAATACACTACTTATGATCAGTGCAATAATCTGACAAAGCAAGTGCGTCTTGCAGCTTGGGATGCATTTGTGCTAGTAGTGCAGAACTTCCTTGGGAACAGACGAGCTGCAAACTATGCTGAATTAGTAGACAACATGCTTACAGCATATGAACAACTTGGCTGCCGAATGTCATTGAAAGTGCATTTTCTTACATTCCCATCTTGACTTTTTCCCACCCAATTTGGGACATGTAAGTGACGAACATGGAGAGCGGTTCCATGAAGATATTTCAACAATGGAGAACTGGTATCAAGGCCGCTGGAATCCCAACATGATGGGGGTACTACTGCTGGTTTTTGCATGGGAAAATATGACCATTCACAAACGCAAAAACAGATGCCTGAAGCACTTTTAACAGTACTGGGCCTTGCTCAAGTAAGACTTTTAAACTGAAAAATTAGACTTTTTGAAATTTTGTTATTCCATTGCATTTTTATACACTGTTTACTACGCAAACTTTAATGTAGATCAGGTAATTGTTGGAGTAAAACTCGTTCTGTTCAAAATTATTCAATGATTTCCAAGTGCTTAATTCATTTAGGCATACTTATGCAAAATTTTGTGACGTGTTACAACAATTCTGACTTCGGATTTGTAATCCGCACATTCGATTTAGTATAGGTTGCCCAGTAGCAGCCGAAAAGTTTTTTTTTTTTCTTGCGTGGTGTAATCTAAAATAGTTTAAAAAAATGCTATGTCTTACCAAAATAATATATAAATGTAAAAAAATGTAAAAACCCACCTATCTCAAATTAATATTTTTTTTATTTTTATTTCTCGCAATTCTCTGTTTATAATTTTGTTTATGGTAAAAATAAGTGTAGAGAGGATCAATTGCAATGGTTCAATACGATGACCTTGAGCGTGGGGATAAACTGCATGAAATGATACCTTCCCTACCACTCAAGATGAAACCACAGTGTAAGGACAAATCTTATTTTACACATTTCAGTAATAGATGTTCTTAATGTTTCATGTTGAGAGCTGTATATTAATATCTAAGTATGGATGAAATCCCAGATAGGTCTCCTCTTGTAATATAATTGTAGGGCATATTCCGGGAACATGCTTTCTGCTATTTTTTTTTGTCTCTCTATAGAAAATCAGCAGAAGGTTCAAAAGTAAAGAAACATGGCAACAGAAATAGTAGTACTATCATCATCATCATTATATCTCTAGATAAAGCTGATATTTCAAATATAGCTAAATACAGTTTTGAGGAAAATCGTTTTAAAAAAATGCACAAAATAGGTAAAAATAACAATCATTACTTACCTCACCAATCCGCTGACGCTGCCATTCTGATGCCGATTCGGCTCCCCCTGCTCTCCACTAGTGTTGGGCGTGAATATTCGAATTTTAATCGCGAATATTGCCACTTCGAGAATTCGCAAAGATTTAGAATATAGTGCTATATATTCATATTCACAAATATTCTAGATTTTTTTTTTCATCAGTAACCTCCCTTCTTGCTTGTGGGCCAATGAGAAGGCTGCAATAACTTTGTCTGAGCTTAGCAACATTGCTAGCAACCAATAGGAAAGTTGCCCACCCCTTACTATATAAGAACCTCCCCATCAGCCATTTTCTGTAGTTTTATGGAGTTCTGAGAGAGAGCAGTGTTATTGCTGTGCTCTGTGCTTTACTGTTTAATTACATTAGATAGTTAGTTAGCGCATATATATATATATATATATATATATATATAATCCAGATAGTCAGTGTAGGTTAGATAATGATATAGTGTAAGTTCTGCTGTCCATACATACATGCTACAGACATACAGTTGCAAGAAAAAGTATGTGAACCCTTTGGAATGATATGGATTTCTGCACAAATTCGTCATAAAATGTGATCTGATCTTCATCTAAGTCACAACAATAGACAATCACAGTCTGCTTAAACTAATAACACACAAAGAATTAAATGTTACCATGTTTTTATTGAACACACCATTTAAACATTCGCAGTGCAGGTGGAAAAAGTATGTGAACCCTTGGATTTAATAACTGGTTGAACCTCCTTTGGCAGCAATAACTTCAACCAAATGATTCCTGTAGTTGCAGATCAGACGTGCACAACGGTCAGGAGTAATTCTTGACCATTCCTCTTTACAGAACTGTTTCAGTTCAGCAATATTCTTGGGATGTCTGGTGTGAATCGCTTTCTTGAGGTCATGCCACAGCATCTCAATCGGGTTGAGGTCGGGACTCTGAGTGGGCCACTCCAGAAGGCGTATTTTCTTCTGTTTAATCCATTCTGTTGTTGATTTACTTCTTTGCTTTGGGCCGTTGTCCTGTTGCAACACCCATCTTCTGTTGAGCTTCAGCTGGTGGACAGATGGCCTTAAGTTCTCCTGCAAAATGTCTTGATAAACTTGGGAATTTATTTTTCCTTCCATGATAGCAATCGTTCCAGGCCCTGACGCAGCAAAGCAGCCCCAAACCATGATGCCCCCACCACCATACTTCACAGTTGGGATGAGGTTTTGATGTTGGTGTGCTGTGCCTCTTTTTCTCCACACATAGTGTTATGTGTTTCTTCCAAACAACTTAACTTTGGTTTCATCTGTCCACAGAATATTTTGCCAGTACTGCTGTGGAACATCCAGGTGCTCTTGTGCAAACTGTAAACGTGCAGCAATGTTTTTGGGCAGCAGTGGCTTCCTCTGTGGTATCCTCCCATGAAATCCATTCTTGTTTAGTGTTTTACATATCGTAGATTCGCTAACAGGGATGTTAGAATATGCCAGAGACTTTTGTAAGTCTTTAGCTGACACTCTAGGATTCTTCTTCACCTCATTGAGCAGTCTGCGCTGTGCTCTTGCAGTCATCTTTACAGGACAGCCACTCCTAGGGAGAGTAGCAGCAGTGCTGAACTTTCTCCATTTATAGACAATTTGTCTTACCGTGTACTGATGAACAGCAAGGATTTTGGAGATACTTTTATAACCCTTTCCAGCTTTATGCAAGTCAACAATTCTTAATCGTATGTCTTCTGAGAGCTCTTTTGTGCGTGGCATCATTCACATCAGGCAATGCTTCTTGTGAAAGGCAAACCCAGAACTGGTGTGTGTTTTTTATAGGGCAGGGCAGCTGTAACCAACACCTCCAATCTCATCTCATTAATTGGACTCCAGTTGGCTCACACTTCACTCCAATTAGCTCTTGAAGATGTCATTAGTCTAGGGGTTCACATACTTTTTCCACCTGCACTGTGAATGTTTACATGGTGTGTTCAATAAAAACATGGTAACATTTAATTCTGTGTGTGTTATTAGTTTAAGCAGACTGTGATTGTCTATTGTTGTGACTTAGATGAAGATCAGATCACATTTTATGACCAATTTGTGTAAAAATCCATATCATTCCAAAGGGTTCACATACTTTTTCTTTCAACTGTAGTGCTGTGATGTCACAAGTTCACAACAATACTTAGTGCACTAATCAGTAATATGTAGTCAGACATGCTAGAATGTGAAGTTGCACGTATTGCGCAAAAATATGCACATTATTAATTGTCGATTTGCGCAATCGCGAATATATTGGAGCACTCTATCTGCATATAAAGCTATTGTAATGTTCTGCCATACCATCCATTTTCTCCAGTCTCAGGAATCTTCTAGCAGCTTGAAAAATGTAGCAACAGTGACCCACGCCTGTATTGCGTGCTCAATACGCGCATATTACATTGCCGATTTTCGCAATCAAGAAAATAATCGCGAATATATGATGAATATTCACCCAAATATTTGCTAAATATTGCGAATTCGAATATTGCCCCTGCCGCTCATCACTACTCTCCACTTCCTAGGTCCAGGCATAACACATAGGAACTTGGACTGCCTGCTCAGCCAATCAATGGCTGCAAGGGTGACCTGCATAACCCAGTGATTGGCTGAGCAGGTAGTCCAAACCATTTCTTATGTGTTGAGGGCAGGACCAGAAAGTGGAGAGCAGTGTAGGAATGACAATTATGGGGAATCAGTGAAGATGAGTAATAATTGTAATTTTAACTCATTCTGCCCTGTTTTTAAAGTATTCCCTATATGATATGATTGACGTAAAGAATGAAAATCAGATATCATATAGTACTTGACAATGCCTTTGTAACAAAGCTAGAACCAGCCGTGTACCAATTGCTCTGCTGGATTCTCTTCAGCCTGGCAGCTCACGGGTGTGCCCTTTCTGCAGCAGCTCTCTCCCTGCAATTGCCACAGCTTCTAACAGAACATATGGCTGGTGGCAGTTGAAGATTTAAACTGATTACGTGCAACCAGCTCAGTGAGACAGATAATCAAAATAAGAAAAGAACAAAAAGCAGGTGGCGCTATACAGATACATTTTATTGAATAGCCCAGTGACTATACAAAATTTTAAATTACATGCAATTACAAAAGTATTCAGGTGCTGGTTTGAAAAATGTAGAATATGCTTCATAACACAACCCCCTTAGGGGAAACACCATGAAAAGCTGTTGTTTTCCCTTGTAACAGATTTACAGTGGCATGCAAGAGTTTGGGCGCCCCTGGTCAAAATTACTGTTACTGTGAAAAGTTCAGCAAGTTGAAGATGAAAAAATCTCTGAAAAGCATAAAGTCAAAGATGACACATTCCTTTTGTATTTCAAGCAAAATCATAAAAAAAAAAAAATCTTTTACATTTTCAAAATAACAAAACAGGAAAAGGGCCTAAACCAAGACTTTGGGCACCCTGCATGGTTGTTACCTGGCAGCAACCCCTTTTGCCAAGTATCACAGCTTGTAAACGCTTTTTGTAACCAGGCGAGAGTCTTTTAATTTTTGATTGAGAGATTTTCATCCGATCTTCCTTGCAAAAGTCTTCCAGTTCTGTGAGATTCCTGGGCCGGCTTCCATGCACTTTTGAGGCTTGTCCACAGATTTTCAGTGATGTTCAGATCAAAGGGACTGTGAGGGTCGTGGTAAAACCCTTATCTTGTGCCTTTTGAGGTAGTCAATTGTGGATTTTGAGGTGTGTTTAGGATCATTATACATTTGTAGAAGCCATCTTCTTTTCAACTTCAGCTTTTCACAGTTGCTGTTATGTTTGCTTCCAGAATTTGTTGGAATTCATTTTTCCCTCTACCCTAATGTTCTGCCATTGGCTGCAACACGACTGCAAAGCATGATTGATCCACCTGAATGCTTTAATGGTTGGAGAGGTATTCTGAGCCCTTTTTTTCCTCAAAAAATACCTTTGCTCATTGTGACCAAAGAGTTCTATTTTAACCTCATCTGTCCAAAATACTTGTTTCCAAAATGCATCAGGCTTGTTTAGATGTTCTTTTGCAATCTTTTGGTGCTGAATTTTGTGGTGAGGTCAAAGGTAATGATGAGCGAATCGAAGTTGATGAAGTGGAATTCGATCGGAATTTCTGTAAAAATCCGATTTGCACCGAATCTGAATTTCCTCGCGCTTTGTGGTAACGAATCGCAATTTTTTCTAAAATGGCTGCTGCACATGTTAGAAAATGGAGCAAAGAACACTGGGAACGAGGGATCACCCATAATGCCATGCATGTAGCCAATCAGCAGCCAGCCAGCCCTGTGATGTCACAGCCCTATAAATAACCTCAGCCATCTTGGATTCAGCCATTTTCCAGTGTACTTATGGGAAAAGTTGACTTTTAGAGAGATATTTCTCTCACCCAAAAAAAATACACCCCAAAACACATTGCTCTACTTCTTCTGAGTACAGCGATACCACATGTGTGACACTTTTTTGCAGCCTAGGTGCCCAAAGGGGCTCAAATTCTAAAGAGCACCTTTAGGATTTCACAGGGCATTTTTTAGGCATTTGGATTCCAGACTTCTTCTCACGCTTTAGGTCCCCTAAAATGCCAGGGCAGTATAAATACCCCACATTTTGGAAAGAAGACACCCCAAGGTATTTCGTGATGGGCATAGTGAGTTCATAGAAGTTTTTATTTTTTGTCACAAGTTAGTGGAATATGAGACTTTGTAAGAAAAAAAAAAAATCATCATTTTCCGCTAACTTGTGACAAAAAATAAAAACTTCTATGAACTCACTATGCCCATCAGCGAATACCTTAGGGTGTCTACTTTCCGAAATGGGGTCATTTGTGGGGTGTTTTTACTGTCTGGGCATTGTAGAACGTCAGGAAACATGACAGGTGCTCAGAAAGTCAGAGCTGCTTCAAAATGTGGAAATTCACATTTTTGTACCATAGTTTGTAAACACTATAACTTTTGCGCAAACCAATAAATATACACTTATTGCATTTTTTTTATCAAAGACATGTAGAACAATAAATTTAGAAATAAAATTTATATAGAAATGTAGTTTTGTTTGAAAATTTTTACAAGTGAAAGTAAAAAATGTAATTTTTTTGCAAAAATTTCGGTCAATTTCGATTTAATAACAAAAAAAGTGAAAATGTCAGCAGCGTGACAAACACTATTGGAACAAATAATTTCTACTGGTGTGATATACCAGTTGCCCCCCCCCCCCCCCCAAAAAAAAGTGATTGAAGCAGGGGTGTTATATACAAATAATATACTTTCTATATAGTGCATTTAGGTAGTGCAGCATTTGTTTGCGGTTTTGCTGCGTTACCTCAGCTAGACAGAGTGACAAACGATATTGGAACAAATCATTTCTACTCGTGTGATATACCAGTTGCCCCCCAAAAAAAGTGATTGAAGCAGGGGTGTTATATACCAATAATATACTTTCTGTATAGTGCATTTGGGTAGTGCAGCATTTGTTTGCGGTTTTGCTGCAGTACCTCAGCTACACAGAGTGACAAACGCTATTGGAATAAATAATTTCTACTGGTGTGATATAATAGTTGCCCCCCCCAAAATTTTTTTATTGAAGCAGGGGTGTGATATACCTTCATCCACAAATACTGCTCTTCTATAGGGACCTTTGTCACATGGTCATTTTGAAAATGACAGGCAGAGGAAGAGGCAGGCCATTCCACAGGGGTGGTAGGGGTCAGGCAGGTGCACCAGGCTGGAGCCTAAGTGGGAAGTTGCAGAAGGTGCGTGCGATTACGTCAAAGGATGCACCAGACTTGGTTGAGTGGCTCACTCAGCCTTTCGCTTCTGCACCCTTCTTATCCTCTCTATCTGCACCCTCTTCACTATATGCTGTGGGCACCCCCAAAGACACCACCACCACCATATCCCCTCCGCTCGAGTCAGAGGAATTATTTTCCCATCTATTCCAAAACCTTACCGATGCACAGCCATTCTTGGCATTGGATCAGGAAGAGGAGGTTTCAACGGTCGCCACCCAGCAGTCTGATGACAGTACCCAGATCAGCCCAATGAGGGTGGTCCCCGCTGTTGCTGCCTACTCCGAGATCTCTAATGTCAGTGTTGGTGAAGGGGACGATGATGACGTGTCTATGGACGTCACATGGGTACCCACAAGAGAGGCAGAGGAGGGGAGTTCAGAGGGAGAGAAGGAGCAGCAGATAGGGAGGAGAAGGAGGAGAAGCAGGCAGAACTTACAGTGCACAGGAGGCAAAAAGCAGACTGCTAATACAGTGGGATGCGAAAGTTTGGGCAACCTTGTTAATCGTCATGATTTTCCTGTATAAATCGTTGGTTGTTATAATAAAAATGTCAGTTAAATATATCATATAGGAGACACACACAGTGATATTTGAGAAGTGAAATGAAGTTTATTGGATTTACAGAAAGTGTGCTATAATTGTTTAAACAAAATTAGGCAGGTGCATAAATTTGGGCACTGTTGTCATTTTATTGATTCCAAAACCTTTAGAACTAATTATTGGAACTCAAATTGGCTTGGTAAGCTCAGTGACCCCTGACCTACATTCACAGGTGAATCCAATTATGAGAAAGAGTATTTAAGGGGGTCAATTGTAAGTTTCCCTCCTCTTTTAATTTTCTCTGAAGAGTAGCAACATGGGGGTCTCAAAACAACTCTCAAATGACCTGAAGACAAAGATTGTTCACCATCATGGTTTAGGGGAAGGATACAGAAAACTGTCTCAGAGATTTCAGCTGTCTGTTTCCACAGTTAGGAACATATTGAGGAAATGGAAGACCACAGGCTCAGTTCAAGTTAAGGCTCGAAGTGGCAGACCAAGAAAAATCTCGGATAGACAGAAGCGACGAATGGTGAGAACAGTCAGAGTCAACCCACAGACCAGCACCAAAGACCTACAACATCATCTTGCTGAAGATGGAGTCAGTGTGCATCGTTCAACCATTCGGCACACTTTACACACGGAGATGCTGTATGCGAGAGTGATGCAGAGGAAGCCTTTTCTCCGCCCACAGCACAAAAAGTGCCGCTTGAGGTGGGCTAAAGCACATTTGGACAAGCCAGCTTCATTTTGGAATAAGGTGCTGTGGACTGATGAAACTAAAATTGAGTTATTTGGCCATAACAAGGGGCGTTATGCATGGAGGAAAAAGGACACAGCATTCCAAGAAAAACACCTGCTACCTACAGTAAAATATGGTGGTAGTTCCATCATGCTGTGGGGCTGTGTGGTCAGTGCAGGGGCTGGGAATCTTGTCAAAGTTGAGGGACGCATGGATTCCACTCACTATCAGCAGATTCTGGAGACCAATGTCCAGGAATCAGTGACAAAGCTGAAGCTGCGTCGGGGCTGGATCTTTCAACAAGACCACGACCCTAAACACTGCTCAAAATCCACTAAGGCATTTATGCAGAGGAACAAGTACAACGTTCTTGAATGGCCATCTCAGTCCCCAGACCTGAATATAATTGAAAATCTGTGGTGTGACTTAAAGAGAGCTGTCCATGCTCAGAAGCCATCAAACCTGAATGAACTAAAGATGTTTTATAAAGAGGAATGGTCCAAAATACCTTCAACCAGAATCCAGACTCTCATTGGAACCTACAGGAAGCGTTTAGAGGCTGTAATTTCTGCAAAAGGAGGATCTACTAAATATTGATTTCATTTATTTTTTGTGGTGCCCAAATTATGCACCTGCCTAATTTTGTTTAAACAATTATAGCACACTTTCTGTAAATCCAATAAACTTCATTTCACTTCTCAAATATCACTGTGTGTGTCTCCTATATGATATATTTAACTGACATTTTTTTTTCGTAACAACCAACGATTTATACAGGAAAATCATGACGATTAACAAGGTTGCCCAAACTTTCGCATCCCACTGTATATCTGGAACGAGCCATCCACCATGCACGGTAACATCTGGCGCTCCCGGGATGCCGGCACATGGCTCCGCAGTGTGGGCTTTTTTAACGTGTCCGCTGCTGACAATAGTGTTGCCATCTGCAGCCTGTGCTGTCAACGCATAAGTCGCTGTAAGCCCAACACTCACCTAGGGACGAGTGCCTTAAGAAGGCACCTGGCCTCCCATCACCGAGCCCAGTGGGAGCAACACTGTCAGAACCCACAAAGTCACACTCCCGGCACTCCAAGTCCTACCTCTTCTCCTTCTCTTTCTCCTCTCTCCTCTAATTTGTCCTCCACTCCACCTTCCACCGTGCCGTCGTCGCGTTCATCTGGCAAAAAGCAGCCTTCTGTGGCCCAAATGTTCGAGCGTAAAAAGATGATGACGCCGGATAACCCTCTTATCCCAACGGCTGACCGCTGGCTTGTCAGAACTGCTAGCCCACCAACTACTGCCATATAAACTGGTGGACTTGGGGCCTTTAGAAAATTTGTGGCCATTGGCACAATGCAATGGAAGGTCCCAGGAAGAAAATATTTCTCCTAGAAGGGCATCCCGGAGCTATATGGCCACGTTCAGTGGCAAGTGAATGTATATCTGGCACACAGTGTCTGTGCCAAGATACATCTGACCACAGACACGTGGTCTAGCAAACACGGGCAGGGAAGGTACATAACTTTTACTGCCCACTGGGTAAACCTTCTGACAGCCGTCAAGCATGCAACCAGTGGCACCCGTGTGGATTTGGTGTTACCGCCACGGATTGCATGCAGGCCTGCCTCTTCTTCTCCTCCTCCTACTCCATCCTCCATCTCCTCCTCGTCTGACTCCTTTTCCACTGCTACCACCTCTTCCGCTGCACCCCCCAAGCTCCCCAGAACCTATTCGATGTGCCAGGTGAGACGTTGCCATGCTGTGTTGTGGCCTGGAAGCCAAGAGCCACACCGGTTGTGCACTGCTTTCAGCTCTGCAGTCACAGGCCAATCAGTGACTAACCCCGCTCAATTTGACAGTTGGTAAAGTGGTGTGTGACAATGGTGCCAATCTGCTGAGCGTGCTGAAACAGGGCAAAATGACACACGTGCCATGCATGGCACACGTCCTGAACTTAGTTGTGCAGCGATTCTTTGCCAAATACCCGGGGTCCAGGACGTCTTGCAGCAGGCCAGGAATATCTCTTGCCATTTTAGAAGATCTTACACGGTAATGGCTCGCCTTGCTGACGTCTGACGTTCAGCGGCGACACAACCTGCCCGTCAGACGTCTGATTTGTGACTACCTGACGCGCTGGAACTCTACCTTGTATATGCTTGATAGGCTGCTCCAGCAGAAACGTGCAGTTAACGACTACCTGTACGAACTCTGCAGCAGAACAGGTTCTGGGAGCTTGTTTTTTTTTCACCGCGCCAGTGGCTGCTCAAGCGACGCATGCAGACTTCTGCGGCCATTTGAATAGATCACCAAACTGGTCAGTCGCAGCCAGGGCGCCATCAGTGACATCGTACCTTATGCCTTCTTTCTGGAGGGTGCATTGCATCGTGTCATTGATCAAGCCATCGAGGAGCAGGAGCAGGAAGATGAAGAAGTCACAATGCTGGATAAATTCCCAGGAGGGGCTACTCCATCTGAGACAAGTCAACAGGAGTCTGAAGAGGAGTCAGAAGAGGATGGTGACGGGGCGGAGGAGGAGCCAGAAGAGCATGCTTTAAACTTTTCTGGGATCCCTGTTGTTGTCCATGGATGGGGGGAGGAGACCGAGGACGACATTATCCTGGATGATGAGCAGAAGCCAGGCCACTCCACCGCTTCCAGTTTAGTGCAAATGGGGACATTCATGCGCCAGTGTTTGAAGAGGGACCCCCGTATAAAAAGCATAAAGGGCAAGGACCAGTACTGAGTGGCAACGTACTTAGACCCCAGGTACAAAAAATAGATGGTGGACATGTTACCAGCATCACAGAGGGCTGTCAGAATGCAGCACTTCCAGGCCTTGCTTCGAGAAATGCTGCATTCTGCTTTTGATACTCAGAGTTTGATATGCTTTGAATAGATTCATACAGTTTTTAATAGATTCATACAGCTTTTAATAGACTCCTACAGTTTTTAATAGATTCATACAACCTTTGATAGATTCATACAGCTTTTTATATCATTTTATTTTTAAAGATAATAAAACTTAATGATTTCAGCACTGTTAAATAACGTCTTAGGCCATGTACGCTACGTCTTGGGAAATGTCTGGAAATGTCCCGGGTGGCAACTAGAAGCTAGATAGTTGCCACCCGGGAAAGTTGGGTGCCGCAATAAGCTATTGTTAATATTTATAAATGCTACATATCTGCATTAGACCCGGTGATCAAATATTTTGCTAAAATCATGGACGCCTTTGATTTTATTAAACACGATTGTATATAATTAAAGCAAATTTCAAACATCGCAGATCCACTAACAATGGTACTGCGTCAGTTCAACTTCCAGGACCTTCGGTGACATCATCAAAGCTACTTTCGCTTTAGGAATATAGACGGATCAATTAACCGTTGTCAATATTTATAATGGCTTAGTAAGCGGTTAATACAAGCTTAATATCATTTTATTTTTAAAGATATTAAAACTTAATTAAATTACTGATGCGTTATCAGATCTAACAAAATAAAAGGTGCGTTGAATGGGCGGTATGACATCATTAAAGGTCCTTTAGCTTTAGGAATCTAGACGGATCAATTAGCCATTGTCAATATTTATAATGGCTTAGTAAGAGGTTAATACAAGCTTAGTATCATATTATTTTTAAATATATTAAGACTTAATTGAATTACTGACGCAATATCAGATCTAACAGAATAAGGGGCTTTGAATGGGCGGTGTTTAGGCGTGGTTTGGGGCGGTGTTTAGGCGTGGTTTGGGAGGGACTAGGAGGGGTTCAGTGCTTAGTGGGTGGGGTTATGGGTGGGGAAAGGGGCGTGTTGACCTGTCACTTTTGATTTGACGAGATGTCCAACCCTATACTACTTCTGTTAACTGTGATTGCTTAATTACTTTTTGAACTAAGGAAATGGCAACCTTCTTATAGCCTTCTCCTGCTTTATTGGGCATCAACCATTTTCATTTTCAAAAAAGTTAGGCAGCTGCTTTGGAGAAGCCATAGCTGCTGTGTTTTTTGGACAAGGATAGAGGAGTCTGGGTATTTATAAAGCTTTGAAATTTTCATCACCTGGCCTTTCCTAACTATGATTGTGAACAAGCCTTAACCCTAAGAGGATATTTAAGGTCAGATACCTTGGTCAAAGTTATCTGAATGCTTAAATCTACATGGGTTTCCACACTTGTGCAAGGTCATCCTTTCCTTTTTTCACTCTAAGGGTCCATTCACATGTACGCAGTGTTTTGCGGATCTGGGGGATAGAAATGCCTAATCTTGTCCACCGCTGCGGACAAAAATAGTACATGTTCTATTTTTTTGCGGAGCCGCGGACCGGAAGTTCGGGGCTGTAGACTGGAAATGCGGATTCAGACAGCACACTGTGTGCTGTCCGCATCTTTTCCATCCCTATTGAATTGAGTTCATCCCTATTGAATGGGTCTGCACCCGTTCCGCATAATTGCGGAACGGATCCGGACCCAAAGTGCGGACGTGTGAATGGACCCTAAAATTGTAAAAAAACAACATACTGTAATACACTGATGTTTCTTAAAATATTGAAATTCTCATTGGTATTTTATCAGCAGTAAAGATTAAAAGGGGTTCTCCGGGATTTTACTTTAATGGCCTATACTTGAGATAGGCTATCAATGTTTGATTGGTATAAAACCTCTTAAGAATAGACCACCAATGTTAACATCTTAGAGAACTGCTATAACTGATGGAAAAAAGTGATTTAAGTAAACCTTCCTTCTTTCATAAATGACCATGTTAAGCCTCATGCACATGACTGTTGGAAAAACTAGTACCATATAGCACTCTGTGTACAAAAATATGTATGTATATATATATATATATATATATATATATATATATATATATATACTGTGTATATATATATATATATATATATATTTTTTTTTTTTTCATACAGGCACCAAATTAGATCCAATGCATTATCTGCTTAAAAAGCAGTCACCCATGTCAGCAGTTTAAGGGTGAAAAACATACTTTTAGGTTTTTAGACATATCTATGCATTCTGGTACAATTTTTCACCCAGTATGGATTTCTATGGAAAAATTATTACCCACATGGCATCTGATGGAGTATGACGCAACATTTTTAGACTGTGGCAACCAGATTGGTTTACTGAGTTAGTAATCAAAATGCCAAGACTTATGACAGAATTCCCACCAAAAAGCTTTATTATTGGGGGCGTGGCCTGAGAGCGCATGAGTAGGTCGCACCGCACTGAGCTCCTGCAGATATCCTGACTTTAGAGTGGTAGCAACCCCCTAAATCGCTGATCCTTCCTTATCTGGTGGTTGAGAGACGACAGGAGGGTGCTGTGGTAAATTTCTGAGCGCCGACATGCCGAGGAAGTCCGGTAAAGGGCCGCGATCCGACAGGCCAGAGGTGAGCCGGCATGGCGCCGAGGAAGAAGAGGGGCCGGCCTTACAGCCCAAGCTGAGCCAGACTGCGGCCGCAAAGCTGAGCAGGTTTGCTCGCACGGATAGCGATGTGGGAGACTGGGCCGAGGGAAAGGAGATGGACGCTCATACCTCCTCTGGACAGGAGGATGGATCCACCGATGGGGAGGCCCTAGATGCGGTGAATTGGCCGCCATTAACCCCTGCACGGCCGGCAAAAGATGCGGTAGGCCCTAAAGCTGTGGTTGATGCAGAGCCTACTTTAAAAGATATCATGGCCGCTGTGGCCAGTTGTAACAGCACACTGAAGGTGCTTACAGTGCAAGTTGGCAGCCTGAGGTCGGACGTGTCTTTAATTAGGCATGACCTACACAAAATTTCAGAACGCACCTCTGAATTGGAGAAGAGGGTGTCCACCATTGAGGACGTTATTCAGCCTTTGCAAATGGCAGCAAAAACAACTGCTAAAGATATAGCTGCTTTATACGCCAAAACAGATGATCTGGAGAACAGGTCCAGAAGGAATAACCTGCGGATTGTGGGTATGCCAGAGAAGACGGAGGGGGATAATGCCACCGAATTTGTGGAAAAATGGTTGCATCAACTATTTCATGAAAAAGGTCTATCTTCCTTATATGCGGTGGAGCGGGCGCACAGAGTCCCCATGCGGCCGCTTCCGCCTGGCAGACCTCCCCGTCCCATACTGGCGAAGATCCTGCATTTTAAAGACCGGGACACTATCCTGCGGCAATCAAGGGACAATGAGGAGATGGTCCTGAATGGGGTTAAAGTGTCCATATTTCCGGATTATTCCAACGAAGTGCAGCGGAGGCGAAGTAGATTTATGGATATAAAGAAAAGGCTGAGAGCTCTACAAGTCCAGTACGCTATGCTGTTTCCTGCTAAACTGCGTGTGGTGGCATTGGGATCCACCAGATTTTTTGAAGATCCGGAGGAGGCGGCGCAGTGGCTGGACGTCCACGAGCGACAATTGAGAAGTGGAGCCCTGGACACTTGAAGGAGGCAGATATATGGTTTCATTTGTTCACTTTATATATGCATTTGCACTCTAGGATTGCTTTAAATGTTGCACCAGTTAAGGAGTGTATTATGTAATGCTACCACATGGTAGTTCCTGAGGAGGGAGCAGGCGGTAAAGAAAGTAAAATGTATTTCTCAGATGTGGGGAGGATTCTCTACCTGAGGAAATGTGTTATAAACTGTTATGTTTATTGTAGGTTGGGGGGCAGGTTGCTCTCGGATTGCCCTGTTTTAATGTGTGAAGTGGATACTGAGGGGACAGTGATCCCCAGTTACAGTAACCTGACTATGAGAGGGAGGGAGGGGGGTGGGGGGGCAGGGAGAAGGTTGGGGGGAAGGGTTAAGGTCTTGAACTATGAGCAAATGTTGTCTGAGTGGGCTGTGAGATTCAAATATGGTTTGAAGTTTTACCATGTCACAGGTGATTAGAGTCTTAAGTTGGAATGTGAGAGGGATGGCGGATGCACGGAAAAGGCAGTGCATTTTTCAATACTTGGGGCGGTTTCAGCCGGCTATATGTTGCCTTCAGGAAACGCATTTGACTGGAAAACATTTACACTGGATGAGTAAAAATTGGGTGATCCATGCGTTACATTCAACTCATTCCTCTCATTCTAGAGGTGTAAGTATGATTGTGCATAGTAGTATTAGGTATGAACATATGCAGGATTGTGTGGATGCTGAGGGTAGATATGTGTGTGTTGTGTGTAAGGTGGATGGAATACAGGTGGTGCTGGTGTCTGTGTATGTGCCTCCACCGTTTGCTTCCCCATTAATAAGAGAGATCATGGGCTTTGTGGCGGACTTCCCTGGGTTGCCGTGGCTATTGGTAGGGGACTTCAATTGCACGTTGAATGACTCCCTAGATAGATGCCGGGTGGAAGGAGCAGGTGGTTCACCGGGGAGTGCGGCTCTCAGGAATATTTTGGGTGAAGTAGGAGTACAGGATGTATGGAGATTGCGTAACCCAGATAAGCGTGAATTCTCGTGTAGATCAGCCACGCACCATTCGCTATCGCGTATAGATTTGGCCCTTGTTAACGACATAATGCTACCATTGGTTAAGGATGTTGTTTATCATCCTCGGTCGTTGTAGGACCATTCTCTGGTGCAGATTGACTTGTGCCTGGGGGTGCTCAGACAGGGACCGAGGCTGTGGAAGTGTAATTCTCATTGGCTGAATGTGTTGGGTGACCTGTCTGGGATTTCTCTGGAAATTAAGGAATTTTTTGATATCAATACAGGGTTGGCTTCGATACCAGGTGTATGGGACGCCATGAAAGCATTCCTGAGGGGAGTTTTGATGAAAGAAATTAACAAGCATAAATCCAGATCCAGGGAGGCGGATGTTAAGGCGCATGTACTAGTGGCTGAGGCTGAGAGAGAGTTTAGTAGATCCCCCACCACGGTTAGTAGTGAGGCGCTGGCGGTAGCTCAGGAGCAGCTGAGATGTCATTTAGTCCAGGCCGCAGATAGAAAGAGAAGCTTTTATCGTCAGAGATCTTTTGATGAAGGAGAGAAGGTGGGTCATTTGTTGTCGGTGGTCTCGCAGGCCCAGAGGGGCTCCTCTTGCATTCAGGAACTGAGAGATGACATGGGGAACAGTAGCCAGGACACAAAAGGAATATTAGATATTCTAAAAAGCTTTTATGTATCTCTATATACTTCCACTGGATCTAGTTCTGATGAGGCTCTGAATGATTTCCTAGGGGAGGCACAGTTATCGGTGCTGTCAGAAGAGGATAGAGAAAGGCTGGAGGAGCCGATTACACTTGAGGAACTGGAAGCTGCACTTGGGGACATGGCAAGTGGTAAGGCGCCTGGAGCTGATGGTCTCCCAGTAGAGGTATACAAAAAGTTGCAGGGGATATTACTTCCTGAATTACTTAAGGTGTTTGAGCACTCATTGGAGGCAGGTTCGTTACCACATTCGATGCAGGAAGCTATAATTGTGGTTATACCTAAACCTGGAAAGGATCCTAAAATACCGGATTCCTACAGGCCAATTTCACTTCTCACGGCTGATGTTAAGCTCCTGGCGAAGGTGTTGGCGAACAGGCTGTCCAAAGTGATTCTGACCATAGTACACCCGGATCAGACGGGGTTTATGCCAGGGAAATCGACGGCTATTAATCTTCGTAGGCTGTACACTAGTTTAAATATTCCGGCGGATAACAGTGGAGACAGGGCCTTGCTTGCGCTTGACGCCGCTAAGGCGTTTGACAGTGTGGAATGGAGGTATTTGTGGGGGGTCCTGAGAACTATGGGCTTTGGTGAGCGGTTCATTCAGTGGGTACAGGTCCTGTATTCTAGTCCTAAGGCGAGAATTAGAGCTAATGGAGGGTTGTCAGATTGTTTTCCTCTTGCCAGGGGCTCCAGGCAGGGATGCCCATTGTCGCCCTTATTGTTTGCTCTTGCAATAGAGCCGCTTGCGGCGCATATTCGCTTATCAACAAGTATAGAGGGGTTTAGATACGGCGGGCTGCACAATAAAGTGGCTATGTACGCTGATGACACTCTACTTTTCATGGGCGATACTGGTGCGTCCCTGGATGCGGCCATGGCATTGATTGACAGATTTGGTAGCTTTTCTGGACTTCGGATAAATTGGCAAAAATCCTCTTTGATGCCAATTGATGGGCAGGCCCTGGCAGGCAGACAAGTAGATAGTTTGGTGCCCTGGGTGGATAAATTTAAATATCTGGGATTGCATATAACACCGAGGCTATCGGATTTTGAAGAACTTAATCTGTCCCCATTGCTGGCTACTTTTAGGCTTAAAGTGAGGTCATGGTGTAGACTCTTTCTTTCGGTGGTAGGTAGAGTTAACCTTTTAAAAATGGTTATGATGCCCCAGTTGCTATATGTACTAAATAATGCTCCCGTATGGATCCCTCTGGATAGATTCAAGAAAATGCACTCTATATTTAGAGATCTTACTTGGAAGTACGGACAGGCTAGGATCAAACTGGAGACATTACAGTATTCTAAGTCGGAAGGGGGCCTAGCTGTCCCTAACGCATGGATTTATTTTTTGGCTTCCCAATGTCAGCATTTTAAGGGATGGATTGATCTGCAAGCACCGGACATGACTGGGCAGATATTGCAGCATTGGCTGGGCAGTCGTGACCTCATGGGCATTCTGGAAGGCTCAGGAATGCATGTAGGGAGGGAAAAACTCCCTCTTATTGAACTTATGAAAAAAGTTTGGGCAAAAGTGAAGCAGCTAAGAGGAGTGGGTGGTATTAGTGAACTTTCTCCTATTGGAAAGAACCACTTGTTGCCAGAACTATTTGCCATACCAGGACTTAGGAACTGGGAAACTTATGGAGTGACGAGAATTGGCCAATTAATTAAGGACAAGATATGTAAGTCATTTCAAAACCTGCAGCAGGAATTTAATATCCCTAGGGAGTGGTTCTATAAATATCTTCAAATAAGGCATGCCCTTGAGGTCACGTTGCGGAAAGGATGTGAGATAGCTCAAATGGAGGTGGTTCATAAGCTTGTTCTTCCGACAGGTGGGGGAAAAAGAGGGTTAATATCACAGGTGTACGCTCTTTTACTGGAAAAATTCTTAGAGGGGTATCCGCTTTCAAGAATGAAAAAATGGGAGGCTGACGTGGGAGATATGTCTAAGGATAAGTGGGAAGATATATTGGAAGGAGTCCCCAAGGTGTCCTTGAGTGAACAGGGCAAACTGTCCCAACTATTTATCATACATAGAGTGTACAAAACACCGGTGTTCCTGAAAAAGATAGGAGTGAGAAGTGATGACAAGTGTCCAAAGTGTATGGAAGATGGTGCAGACTTGTT
Source organism: Bufo bufo (assembly GCF_905171765.1). Classification (NCBI taxonomy): domain Eukaryota; kingdom Metazoa; phylum Chordata; class Amphibia; order Anura; family Bufonidae; genus Bufo; species Bufo bufo. The sequence continues at coordinate 446,751,617 of NC_053393.1, read as the reverse complement.
GCATATGCTGTGGTCTTGTCCAGTAGTTGGTAATTATTGGGAGGATGTTAGGAATATGATTAATAGCAAACTGACATTGAAAATTCAAAAAGATCCTAAGGTGTGTATTCTGGGGTATGTGTCTGAGATTGGAGGGACTGAAACGGTTAAGGTAGCTGTGGGGAGATTGCTATATGTGGCCAGGAAACTGATTGCTATGAGGTGGATCCAGGGAAGTCCGCCTACACTGAGTGAGTTTGAACCGAAGGTGCATGACATGCTGATACTTGAAAAAGGGGTGTATGTGAAGAGAGGGTGTCCTCAGAAGTTTGACAAAATGTGGAGTGAATGGTTATCTCATACTCATGTGGTTATATAGGCTCGTGATGGTCAAGACCAGTTGTTAGGGTAGGGGGGGTTAGGGCAGGGTGAGGGGGGGAGGGATGTTGGGAAGGTTAAGATATTGGTAATTTTATGTCTAAAATATTTGTTTTAGCATGTGTACACGCAATGTATAGGTACGTGATAAAACTGTGTGTTGGTATCTCTATGATTACTGTTGTTCACTGATTCCACACGGTGGATAGGGTAAAGAAAGGAAAATACAACGTATTGTTTTATGTTATACTATGTATTTATTGTTCAATGAAAACGATTTGATTAAAAAAAAATAAGCTTTATTATTAATGTTTTAGACACTTATAGAACATTTTTCCAAAATGGGGATGGTCCATCGTAAATGGGCTGTTATGCAGTGGCAGTCGACTCACTGTGTCAATACAACAGATTTGGCTTGGCGTTATTCCCAAATTAGTAATCTATGTTCCCCATGGTCTTTACCCTTTAACCTATATACAGGGATCTGGACTTTGCTGCAGGGGAAGCACCATGCCACTTCCTCCTGGAGTACCCTCTGTTCAAGAGATTGCTGACACACAGGAGTCAAGGGACACCAGTGCGGAGCACCAAAGGATGAGGCAAAACTGTAGTCAGGGACAGTTCCAGGTCAGGGAAGGCAGTTCAGAGTCAGAATGGAGGTAAACAAAGGGTCAGAAAACAGTCAGAAGTTGGTGAATAGTTAAACTAGAGCAGCACACCTTTGCAGGACACTAGTGGACTAGAGCCTATTAAGATGCCTTAAGAACCCCAAGGTGGCCAGCTGTCGGTTGGTGAAGGTTAGGGTGGATGCTCCGGCCCTTTAAGAGATGGGGAAACAGCATGCATATACCCTAGCAATAGAGGCCACAACCTGTGTAGAGACAGAGCTACTCCGGTGTTCGGGCCTGTTGGGAAAGAGGGGGTGGAGGGTGGGTTTGTACTGCCAGGGACCAGAGCGCTGAAGCAAGTGAGCAGTACACTGTGGCCATGATAGACTAGACAGTGTGAAGTTGAGCCAGATTTATCATTTAGAATAAGGCACTGTGATACATTTGGTGCAGTCTAAGCTTACACTGGCTAAATATTAGAGAGTATTAGTAAATCTGCTCAAATGTTTACAATTACATCTTTGTACAGACTTACATTGGCACATGTTGGTGTCACAGGTTAAGGGGAAGGCAAAACACCAAATACACACCACAACGAATAGACAACAATCTAGGCCTCAAAAGCTAAGGAAGAGGGATGGTGACCTCCTAGTAATCCCTAGGCCTTTCCCTAACTCCTGCCAGTATGAGCAGATCCGGATACACCAGATACCTAAAGCCCTGCTATAACTGACGAGCCCTAGGATAGGTAGCAGGGGATGAGACAGCTGGTTCCTTCCAGAATGAAGGAACCTGCATCTCCATGAGGCCTAGAAACAACACACACCAGATAATAATAAACAGCGAAGGCAACAAGTACTTAGCTTAGAGATGTATGGAGAAGCAGGAGATCCAAGACAAACCAGCACTAGCAACACCAAGCAGAAACTATCAACGGCATGCTCAGCAGTGTGAGGCGGATCTAAATAGAGCCTCATCACTGATAACGAGCGGCACCTGAGGAGAGGTGAGATCCTGCCGAACGCAACATACAAAGAGGAAAACAGAGAGACCTGTCAGATAGCCTCATGTGCTGCAAGTCTATCCGATCTTCTCATCTCTCTCACAGGAGGGACCGTGACAGTTGGTACAGAAAAACTTCCATAGAGTAACAATACTACTGTATACATACAGCGTATAGACTATGGAGCTGTAATATGGTTGTGTCAAAAACGCCAGAAAGTTCAGAAATCTAGTTGCTGCTAGGATTTGGATAGTAGTGTGAGTAGGCATTAGGCAAAAACTCAACATAGGGTATAGTCTTCCACATAAAATTTAACTTTTTCTTGTACAGCTTTGTGGTATATTTATGACAGTATTGATTAAGTACTTATATTCTGTCTGCTGCCAGTGTTATGTAATATGTAATTGGAAACTGTGGTCAATAATGACTCCTGCCTATCAGTGAGAAGATTCTGAAAGGAAAGATGTTTCAGGCCGAGAATGATAGATACAGTCTTAACATTAATGTTGATGTAAAATGTGCGGCACCATATAATATATACCCCATGGCAATTAGTTTACTGGCAACAATTGATAATAATTATGTCCAAACAATCACGCAAGAAATAATGTACAATTAATGTGGGAAACTAGAAGTAATTGTTACCATTAAGGAATGTGCATTTCCTCATGTCATTAACTATAGCAATGCTTTCAAGAATTCCTCATTTTATTATTCAAAGGGTATTCCCAACTTCAGCATTGATGGCATACCTGGACATGCTATAAATGTATTGTTGGGACCCTCAACTATTGGGAAAATGGGTTTCTGACTTCAGGTGTGTAGCATGACATGGCAGCTGCGTAACAGAAAGATGACCTGAATCTGCTAGAACACAGGCGTGATGGGAACAAGATCAAGATGCTTATCATGCCCATACTATGATACTGTGTCAGTTTGTTGCACTGGTAAATATCACAATTTTCTGGCACAAATGTCTGCTTTTGGTCGTGCAAAAATATTTTGTGCATTTATGCTGGAAGGTGGCCAAATCCCTGTCAACGCATATGTGAACCTACCATTTATTGATCTTCTCACTTAACCACCTCAGGACCGCCGTACGCAGGATTGCGTCTTTGCGGCGGTCCTGTTGTTCTGGGTGGACGCGCCGGTGCGTCCTCTCGCGAGACGCGAGATTTCGTGCATTGCCGGCCCGCGCATGCGCATCGCGGGCCGGCAAAAGTTAAAGAAGTATTTCGTCACCAGCCTGCCAGCAACGATCATTGGCTGGCAGGCTGGCGATTTTCAAAAAATCGAATCAGAAGCCAGATAACAGATCATATTAGTAAATATGATCTGTTATATGGCTTGTCTGCTCCTGTGCTGGTCCTTTTCGTCGGTTGGATCCAGCACAGGAGCAGACTTCACAGTGAGTAGCACCAACACCACACTTTAGCCCCAGATCACCCCCCTGCACCCCAATTAACCCTTTGATCACCCCTTTGATCGCCCCTGTCAATCACTATTGAAAGGAAAAAAAGTGATCAGTGTAAACTGTTACTTTTTTTTTTTCACTAGTATTGGCTGTTAGGTTTTAGGGATAGTTTAGGCCCCTTGGTTAGGTAGTTAGCGTCAGTTAGCGCCCAGCCCACCGCACCGCAGTCACTTTTATTCGCTGATTAGCGTATCGCTAATCAGCATTTGTACTTTTATAGTATCTGTAAGTGATCAAAACTGATCACGGTCAGATCTATAATAGTATTAGTGTCACTTTAGTTCGCCCTCCACCCAAAACGCAGTGTTTGCCCGATCAGGCCTGATCGGTCGCCCACACGTGCGTTCACCCACGCCCGCCCCACCGCAGTGACAAAAAAAATTTTGTTTTTTGATCACTGCACATTCACTTTACAAGCACTGCGGCGATAAAAAAATCAGTTTTGATATTTTTTATCAACCGCAGCAGCCTCCGGTACTTCGCTAGCCTCCCCTTTGTAAGACAGGTTTGCTTTTTTTCTTGGGTAGTCTCAGGGAATACCCCTAAATTTAGTAGTCCAAATGTCAAACAGGGGGTATTCTTCTGAAGAGGCCTACAGGATTCTGACCCAGTCGGATGAGGAGTGGGAACCCTCATCTGATGAATCTAGCGGGTCAGAATATGAACCTGTGGAAAGCAGTGGCTCTCTGACCCAAAGTTCGGACGAGGAGGTGGAGGTCCCTGGCAGCACCAGGCGTACCCGGCCCCGTGTCGCTAGACCACAGGTTACGCAGGATCCGTTTCAAGAGCAGCAGAGTGGGGCTGTCGCTGCCGGATCACGTGGTGAGGCATACACCAGCAGCGCAGCCCTTCCTGGACCTAGTACCAGCACTGCCGTACAACATGGTGACGTGGCGAGCACCAGAAGGGCAGTTGAAGCTGGTACGGTGGCACGTGCACTAGTTACCCCGTCGCAGCCACCGCGCAGACAGGCCCGTAGAGCCCCTAGAATCCCTGAGGTGCTGGCAAACCCTGATTGGCAGTCACCAACTTCAGCCGCACCTGTAGTTCCCCCTTTCACCGCCCAGTCTGGAGTTCGGGTTGAGACGGCTCAAATCGGTTCGGCCCTGGGATTTTTTGAGCTGTTCTTGACTGCGGAGCTCTTGGACTTAGTCGTGGCAGAAACAAATCGGTATGCCACACAATTTATATCCGCCAACCCGGGAAGCTCTTATGCCCAGTCTTTCCGGTGGAAACCAGTCCAAGTTTCCGAAATTAAAATTTTTTTGGGCCTTCTCCTCAACATGGGTCTAACTAAAAAGCATGAATTGCGGTCATATTGGTCCACGAACCCAATTCATCACATGCCCATGTTCTCTGCTGCTATGTCCAGGACACGATTTGAGACCATCCTACGTTTTCTGCATTTTAGCGACAACACCACCTCCCGTCCCAGAGGCCACCCAGCTTTTGACCGGCTCCACAAAATTCGGCCCCTCATAGACTATTTCAACCAGAAATTTGCAGATTTGTATACCCCTAAGCAAAACATCTGCGTAGACGAGTCCCTAATACATTTTACCGGGCGCCTTGGCTTCAAACAATACATCCCAAGCAAGCGTGCCCGGTATGGGGTCAAATTGTATAAGCTCTGTGAAAGGGCCACAGGCTATACCCACAAATTTCGGATCTATGAGGGAAAAGATCAGACCCTGGAGCCGGTCGGTTGCCCTGACTACCTGGGGAGCAGTGGGAAGACAGTCTGGGACTTGGTGTCACCCTTATTCGGCAAGGGGTACCATCTTTATGTGGACAATTTCTACACAAGTGTGGCCCTCTTTAGGCATTTGTTTCTAGAACGGATTTGCGCCTGTGGCACCGCGCGAACTAGTCGCGTGGGCTTCCCCCAACGGCTTGTAACCACCCGTCTTGCAAGGGGGGAGAGGGCTGCCTTGTGTAACGAAGAACTGCTCGCGGTGAAATGGAGAGACAAGCGTGACGTTTACATGCTCTCCTCCATTCACGCAGACACGACAATCCAAATTGAAAGGGCAACCCGTGTCATTGAAAAGCCCCTCTCAGTCCACGACTATAATGCGCTCATGGGAGGGGTGGACTTCAATGACCAGATGTTGGCTCCCTATTTAGTTTCCCGCAGAACCAGACGCTGGTATAAGAAGGTGTCTGTATATTTAATTCAATTGGCGCTGTACAATAGTTTTGTTCTCTACAGTAAGGCTGGGAGAACACGATCTTTCCTCAAATTCCAGGAAGAGATCATCGAGAACCTCCTTTACCCAGGAGGCTCCGTGGCCCCATCCACCAGTGTAGTTAGCCGTCTACACGAGCGACATTTCCCCAGTGTCGTTGCTGGTACCTCAACCCAACCGCCACCCCGAAAAAAATGTCGTGTCTGTAGCAGGAGTGGAATAAGGCGTGACACCCGCTATTTCTGTCCTGACTGTCCTGACCACCCTGCCCTATGCTTTGGTGAGTGTTTCCGGAAGTACCACACACAGGTACACCTAGCATAGGGATTGCATCTCACAGGACAGGCACACAGGGCTATTAGGGCCCTTTTACTCACAGCTGCTGCAAACCTCTCCTTTCACCTGGGATAAAGTGCATAATGTACTTCGCCACATCTTTGGGCAATTTGCGCTTTGCACATTGTCCCATGGGGAAGGAGAGGTTTGTTCTATAAAGGTAAAAAAAACTAAACAAAAAAAAAATTACCGGTAAGTAAAAAAGTTAAACGTTCAGTTAAAAAAGTTAAAAAAAAGTTTCTATGTTCTGTTCAACAGTTAATAAATTTATTGCGTTGCGGCCTGGTTTTTTCTTTTTTGTTTTGTTTTTTTTACCTTTCAGGTGGACCAACCGATCGACTAGCTGCAGCACTGATGTGCATTCTGACAGAAGCATTGCGCTGCTGTCAGATTACACGCAAGTCGGTGTATGCGGCGCTGCAAGACGAGATTTCTCCTCTGCAGTAAAAGATATGTTTGCCGAGGCATATGAGCTGAGGAGGTGGCGGTGTTCATATACTTTGGCAAACACTTTGTATATATAAAAAAAAAAATCCCGGCAATGATTTATTCATCCACATCGATTGATGTGAATGGAGAAATCTGGTTTGCCAGGGCATACGAGCTGAAGTGGGTATGGATGTTGGGCGGAGCTCCTATGTCCTGGCAGACGCCTTTCCCCTCCTTTTTTTTTTTTTGGCAGAGATTTTTTTATCCACATTGATCGATGCGAATGAAGAAATCTGTGCCGTTCATTTTTTTCTTTCAGCCCAGAGGCTGAACGGAAAAAAAAAATCTCATTACCCGTATGCTCAATATAAGGAGAATAGCAGAAACTCCTAATGCTGGGCATACATGTAATGATTGTGGAGACCCTCAAATGCCAGGGCAGTACAAACACCCCACAAATAACACCATTTTGGAAAGAAGACACCCCAAGGTATTCGCTGAGGGGCATATTGAGTCCATGAAAGATTGAAATTTTTGTCCCAAGTTAGCGGAAAGGGAGACTTTGTGAGAACAAAATCAAAAAAATCAATTTCCGCTAACTTGTGCCAAAATTATTTTTTTTCTATGAACTCGCCATGCCCCTCATTGAATACCTTGGGGTGTCTTCTTTCCAAAATGGGGTCACATGTGGGGTATTTATACTGCCCTGGCATTTTAGGGGCCCCAAAGCGTGAGAAGAAGTCTGGTATCCAAATGTCTAAAAATGCCCTCCTAAAAGGAATTTGGGCCCCTTTGCCCACCTAGGCTGCAAAAAAGTGTCACACATGTGGTATCTCCGTATTCAGCAGAAGTTGGGGAATATGTTTTGGGGTGTCATTTTACATATACCCATGCTGGGTGAGATAAATATCTTGGTCAAATGCCAACTTTGTATAAAAAAAATGGGAAAAGTTGTCTTTTGCCAAGATATTTATCTCACCCAGCATGGGTATATGTAAAATGACACCCCAAAACACATTCCCCACCTTCTCCTGAGTACGGAGATACCAGATGTGTGACACTTTTTTGCAGCCTAGGTGGGCAAAGGGGCCCACATTCCAAAGAGCACCTTTCAGATTTCACAGGTCATTTACCTACTTACCAGACATTAGGGCCCCTGGAAAATGCCAGGGCAGTATAACTACCCCACAAGTGACCCCATTTTGGAAAGAAGACACCCCAAGGTATTCCGTGAGGGGCATGGCAAGTTCCTAGAATTTTTTATTTTTTGTCACAAGTTAGTGGAAAATGATGATTTTTTTTTTTTTTTTCTTACAAAGTCTCATATTCCACTAACTTGTGACAAAAAATAAAAACTTCCATGAACTCACTATGCCCATCAGCGAATACCTTGGGGTCTCTTCTTTCCAAAATGGGGTCACTTGTGGGGTAGTTATACTGCCCTGGCATTCTAGGGGCCCAAATGTGTGGTAAGGAGTTTGAAATCAAATTCAGTAAAAATTGACCTGTGAAATCCGAAAGGTGCTCTTTGGAATATGGGCCCCTTTGCCCACCTAGGCTGCAAAAAAGTGTCACACATCTGGTATCCCCGTACTCAGGAGAAGTTGAGGAATGTGTTTTGGGGTGTCTTTTTACATATACCCATGCTGGGTGAGATAAATATCTTGGTCAAATGACAACTTTGTATAAAAAAATGGGAAAAGTTGTCTTTTGCCAAGATATTTCTCTCACCCAGCATGGGTATATATAAAATGACACCCCAAAACACATTCCCCACCTTCTCCTGAGTACGGAGATACCAGATGTGTGACACTTTTTTGCAGCCTAGGTGGGCAAAGGGGCCCATATTCCAAAGAGCACCTTTCGGATTTCACTCGTCATTTTTTACTGAATTTGATTTCAAACTCCTTACCACACATTTGGGCCCCTAAAATGCCCAAATGTGTGGTAAGGAGTTTGAAATCAAATTTTTTATTTTTTGTCACAAGTTAGTGGAAAATGATGATTTTTTTTTTTTTTTTCATACAAAGTCTCATATTCCACTAACTTGTGACAAAAAATAAAAACTTCCATGAACTCACTATGCCCATCAGCGAATACCTTGGGGTCTCTTCTTTCCAAAATGGGGTCACTTGTGGGGTAGTTATACTGCCCTGGCATTCTAGGGGCCCAAATGTGTGGTAAGGAGTTTGAAATCAAATTCAGTAAAAAATGACGAGTGAAATCCGAAAGGTGCTCTTTGGAATATGGGCCCCTTTGCCCACCTAGGCTGCAAAAAAGTGTCACACATCTGGTATCTCCGTACTCAGGAGAAGGTGGGGAATGTGTTTTGGGGTGTCATTTTATATATACCCATGCTGGGTGAGAGAAATATCTTGGCAAAAGACAACTTTTCCCATTTTTTTATACAAAGTTGTCATTTGACCAAGATATTTATCTCACCCAGCATGGGTATATGTAAAAAGACACCCCAAAACACATTCCTCAACTTCTCCTGAGTACGGGGATACCAGATGTGTGACACTTTTTTGCAGCCTAGGTGGGCAAAGGGGCCCATATTCCAAAGAGCACCTTTCGGATTTCACAGGTCAATTTTTACTGAATTTGATTTCAAACTCCTTACCACACATTTGGGCCCCTAGAATGCCAGGGCAGTATAACTACCCCACAAGTGACCCCATTTTGGAAAGAAGAGACCCCAAGGTATTCGCTGATGGGCATAGTGAGTTCATGGAAGTTTTTATTTTTTGTCACAAGTTAGTGGAATATGAGACTTTGTATGAAAAAAAAAAAAAATCATCATTTTCCACTAACTTGTGACAAAAAATAAAAAATTCTAGGAACTCGCCATGCCCCTCACGGAATACCTTGGGGTCTCTTCTTTCCAAAATGGGGTCACTTGTGGGGTAGTTATACTGCCCTGGCATTCTAGGGGCCCGAATGTGTGGTAAGGAGTTTGAAATCAAATTCAGTAAAAAATGACGAGTGAAATCCGAAAGGTGCTCTTTGGAATATGGGCCCCTTTGCCCACCTAGGCTGCAAAAAAGTGTCACACATCTGGTATCTCCGTACTCAGGAGAAGGTGGGGAATGTGTTTTGGGGTGTCATTTTATATATACCCATGCTGGGTGAGAGAAATATCTTGGCAAAAGACAACTTTTCCCATTTTTTTATACAAAGTTGTCATTTGACCAAGATATTTATCTCACCCAGCATGGGTATATGTAAAAAGACACCCCAAAACACATTCCTCAACTTCTCCTGAGTACGGGGATACCAGATGTGTGACACTTTTTTGCAGCCTAGGTGGGCAAAGGGGCCCATATTCCAAAGAGCACCTTTCGGATTTCACAGGTCATTTTTTACTGAATTTGATTTCAAACTCCTTACCACACATTTGGGCCCCTAGAATGCCAGGGCAGTATAACTACCCCACAAGTGACCCCATTTTGGAAAGAAGAGACCCCAAGGTATTCGCTGATGGGCATAGTGAGTTCATAGAACTTTTTATTTTTTGTCACAAGTTAGTGGAATATGAGACTTTGTAAGAAAAAAAAAAAATAAAAAATCATCATTTTCCGCTAACTTGTGACAAAAAATAAAAAGTTCTATGAACTCACTATGCCCATCAGCGAATACCTTAGGGTGTGTACTTTCAGAAATGGGGTCATTTGTGGGGTGTTTGTACTGTCTGGGCATTGTAGAACCTCAGGAAACATGACAGGTGCTCAGAAAGTCAGAGCTGCTTCAAAAAGCGGAAATTCACATTTTTGTACCATAGTTTGTAAACGCTATAACTTTTACCCAAACCATTTTTTTTCTACCCAAACATTTTTTTTTTATCAAAGACATGTAGAACTATAAATTTAGAGCAAAATTTCTATATGGATGTCGTTTTTTTTTGCAAAATTTTACAACTGAAAGTGAAAAATGTCATTTTTTTGCAAAAAAATCGTTAAATTTCGATTAATAACAAAAAAAGTAAAAATGTCAGCAGCAATGAAATACCACCAAATGAAAGCTCTATTAGTGAGAAGAAAAGGAGGTAAAATTCATTTGGGTGGTAAGTTGCATGACCGAGCAATAAACGGTGAAAGTAGTGTAGGTCAGAAGTGTAAAAAGTGGCCTGGTCTTTCAGGGTGTTTAAGCACTGGGGGCTGAGGTGGTTAAAGGCTATGTACACCTTCAGAGGCAATTTTTTTCCCCTCCACCCAGGGCCGGTGCAAGGATTTTTGCCACCCTAGGCAAGATAAAAAATCTTGTAGCTGTCTTTTTGCGGAATGGAATTGCGGACCCATACATTTCTATGGGGCCGCACGACGTGCGGCCCCGATCCGGAATTGCGGACCCGGATCCGCAATTCCGATCCTGAAAAAAATAGAACATGTCTTATTCTTGTCCGCAATAGCGGACAAGAATAGGCATATTCTCTTTGTGCCGGCAATGTGCGGTCCGCAAAATGCGGAACGCACATTGCCGCTGTCCGTAATTTGTGGATCCGCAAAACACACACGGATGTGTGAATGGACCCTAAATGTGAGGTAAATTAGTTTCCAATGTAGTATTAATAACTAAACAATTACATAATAAACATATTGCATTGTCTACTTACCACCAGGACAATAAGATGATCTGGTCTCTGGCTGCAGTCTGGATCTTGGTCTGGCTCTGGGGACTCCCTTGTCACTCTCTTCTCCCCCCTCCCTCCCTTGTCACTCTCCCCCCCCTCCCTTGTCACTCTCTTCTCCCCCCCTCCCTCCCTTGTCACTCTCTCCCCCCTCCCTCCCTTGTCACTCTCTCCCCCCCTCCCTCCCTTGTCACTCTCATTTCCCCCCTCCCTTGTCACTCTCATTTTACCCCCCTTGTCACTCTCATTTTACCCCCCCCCTTGTCACTCTCATTTTACACCCCCCCTTGTCACTCTCATTTTACACCCCCCCTTGTCACTCTCATTTTACACCCCCCCTCCCTCCCTTCCTTGTCACCTCTAATGTAGCGTGGCCGAGCTTTGTTCGGTCCGCGGTACAGGAGCATTTGTTTCCTGTACCTGGCCGGACTGAAAGGAACTGCACACTAAGTGCACCGCCTGCCCAAACTTATATAACCAACTTTTTTTTTTTTTTACACCGCAAAAGGGCGCCCCCTGCTAAATGGCGCCTTACTGGTGGCGCCGGCCCTGCCTCCACCCTATGCCAGTCACTACAGTGATACCTGCACCCCGTGCCAGTCATTGCGCTGGTTGCCCACGCAGCATAGGATTTAATTTAAACTTCTTTCACCCACAAAGCTCACATCGCCCTATATCTCTTTCCTCATCTCTGTATACAACCCTACCCATGTTTTCTGAGGTTTACGACTATCATCTTATTGTTTGACTTGTTTATTAGTTTGTTACTTTGTAATGTCTGGTTTTATTTTTTACGTGTATCCTCTGGTTGTAAAGTGCTGCAGAATATGATGCTTTATAAATGAAGATTATTGTTAGTGTTGAGCGAATCGAAGCCAAATGAACTGACTTTATCCTAAATTTCAGGAAAAAATTTGATTAGCCACAAAGCCGAATTTCCTCGCGCTTCGTTTTAACAAATCTTTTTCTCCTGTAATCGCGATAAAAAAAAGCATACTCACCTCATCCATTTCTTCAATCAAGATGGGCGCGATGGCCTCACCTTATCCATTTCTTTGGGGAAAAGCCATCGTGGTCATCTTGATTGAAGAAACCGAGCAAAATCTCACATGCGGTGACTTGTGATGTCCCAACATCGTGGTGATGGCCGGGCGTGGTGATGTCATCAGTGCGAACTTTGAATTATTTGGTTTCTTATAGGATGGGCGCCGTCTGTCAATGATTAACTGGATGATATTTCAATCCGTCCAGTTTCTCCTCTAAATTCGGCCCCCATCCAATAATTCTACAATCTGCATAAAGCATACTCAAAACCTACTAAGAAGTCATTCTACATATAACAAAAATAAAGTGACATGATAATTAAAGTTGTCGCCAGCCTATACAGAGAAAATTATTCCTTTATTTTTAAAAACTTTTTAACTTTTATTGTATTTTATCCTTTTAGATGATCATAAAGTAGATGAGACTATAAGAACTAACTCCTCCTTTAAATTTTTAAAGTTTTAACCAATCTTTTAGGAAAAACGCACTGAAACCGCATGGAAATCGCATGCGATATTGGTGCGTTTTTTATACCATATGATCCCGAAGGAGATGTTGAGTAACCATATGAAAGGTTTTTTTATTCAATTAATTGCAAACAGTTATTTTCGATGTTTTTATATATGTTTTATTTATTATTTATGTTCTAAGTGTGTCTCCCATTTTTGGAAGTAATAAGATGGTCAATTTATGTATGATCAGTAAGAAGAATAATTTTCTTATATGCAGAGATATGCGAATTCTTGATAAATCACACACCTTGCCCACTATAAAGGTGGGGCATGAACAGGGGGATGTCAACCACTGATGAAGGGGTCACTGCTCTAAAACCCCGAAACGCGTCTGGTATTAACCCCCCTACTTGGAAGAAGGATACTGCCAGACTGAGGAGGCTTGGATATTATCGTATGAATATTGAATTGCCAAAGAAGGAAATTATCACTACACGAAAGACGTCTGGTTTCAAACACAAGACCACGTGTATCCAGCAGTTCGTTTGGCGCTAAATTCAAATATGATCAAACAGCCCTTGAGACCGGAACCTTAACCTTCACAGAAAGCGGACCGAGTCGAGGGCCTATAGTCCAGCTAAAAGACCTCCTGGTAAGACTGTGCATATTCCAAACTAAGCGATCGCTTTCCAGCCAAATACAGCGGGACGCCGCTGTCTGTATGAGTAGGTGGAACGTCGTCCTATATATTATCGACTTCCATCTGTGTTTCGAATTTTTGGTCACTAAATGAATGTGTGTTGAGAACTGGCCATGAGCTGGCATTTAATCTGAATATTCGGTAGAGATATTTTTATCGAATATTTTTATTATCGAATATTTTATATTGAAGAACTTTTATCGAATATTATTATCGAATATCTATGATCGACTACCTTTCATGACTATTATTGCTTTTAGGATCGGAGACCTCACATTATTGCCTTTTAGATTTTATTTAATTATTGGGATCTGAATATGCATGTATGTTTTTATTTTTTATTGCTTTAGGTTTTATGACGTTACCAAGTTAAACACTACCAACTATTGCTGACATTTTATTGCCATATTTGTGATATCTTATTGTTAATTTATCTTATTCAATAAAGATCCCTTTACTAATAGAGAGTGCCCCACTATTATCTATTTAAAATCTCACATGCGGTGACGTGTGATGTCCCAACATCACCACGCTGGCCGGGTGTGGTGATGTCATCAGTGATGACATCACCACGCCCAGCCAGCGTGATGATGTGATGACTTGATCATGTCACCGCACAAAAGTTTGCACGGTTCCTCCAATCAAGATGGCCGCAATGGCCTCTCCACGAGCGAATGGATAAGATGAGCACGTATTTTTTCCCTCGATTTTAATGTCAGATGCCGAGAATCCGCGATCAGCAATGAACGCAGCATCTGAGGGGTTCGGGGAGTGGGGGGAGTGGCGCCATAGACATTCTTCATCCTTGCGCCTGTTACTTACAATGGAATGCAATTTGTGATGAAGTAATTCATAACAGATTGAATTTTTTTGTGCAATTCGGGGGAAGCAACCGAATCGAATTTTTGAGAACTTGCTCATCTCTAATTTTGTGACATTATTGTGTATATTCTGAAATATAAAGTAATTTTGTATATTTTGCAGAATCTGGAATATTTTATTTCTTATTCTGACATAATGACTATACTTTTATAAACTGTGACATCACTGTATACATTATCATTATACTTAAAATTCCTATGTGTGATGTCCTTGCACTGTGACATCACTACTTTACTTAAGACACTGTATATCCATGTTTATCATTACTATGCTTTGACTTCACTGTGCCATATCTGTGTATTATAGCATTCCTGCATTATAACTGTGTGCGTTGCTTCTGTTCTGCGTTCTCTATGAAATACTTTGCACATAACTTAGGGCTCTTTCACACTTGCGTTGTCCGGATCCGTCGTGCACTCCATTTGCCGGAGGTGCCCGCCGGATCCGGAAAAACGCAAGTGAACTGAAAGCATTTGAAGACGGATCCGTCTTCAAAATGCGTTCAGTGTTACTATGGCACCCAGGACGCTATTAAAGTCCTGGCTGCCATAGTAGTAGTGGGGAGCGGGGGAGCAGTATACTTACCGTCCGTGCGGCTCCCGGGGCGCTCCAGAATGACGTCAGAGTGCCCCATGCGCATGGATGACGTGATTCATGTGATCACGTCACCCATGCGCGTGGGGCGCCCTGACGTCACTCTGGAGCGCCCGGGGAGCCGCACAAACGGTAAGTATACTGCTCCCCCGCTCCCCACTACACTTTACCATGGCAAACAGGACTTTAGCGTCCTTGCAGCCATGGTAACCATTCAGAAAAAGCTAAACGTCGGATCCGGCAATGCGCCGAAACGACGTTTAGCTTAAGGCCGGATCCGGATCAATGCCTTTCAATGGGCATTAATTCCGGATCCGGCCTTGCAGCAAGTGTTCAGGATTTTTGGCCGGAGCAAAAAGCGCAGCATGCTGCGGTATTTTCTCCGGCCAAAAAACGTTCCGGTCCGGAACTGAAGACATCCTGATGCATCCTGAACGGATTTCTCTCCATTCAGAATGCATTAGGATAAAACTGATCAGGATTCTTCCGGCATAGAGCCCCGACGACGGAACTCTATGCCGGAAGACAAGAACGCAGGTGTGAAAGAGCCCTAAGGATGGCGATTTTCCTGAACTATGCCATCGTTATGTAGATATCCCTGAATTGTGACATCACTATGTGCATTGCTTATGTCCAGTGATATCGCTGTATGCACTATTCTTGCATTGTGACATCATTGCGTGCATCATTTATCTACAGTGACAATCTCTGTGCATTATCCTCTGAATGTACCTCCTGACGAAGCCTATGTGGCGAAACACGTGTCGAGGTTGAGGCATTTGGGGATCCATTGACACCATCAGCACCAGCAACATGGGTATGTAATGAGAGACTCTGTGTGGGTGGGATTGGCGGTATTAGTTACCATTCAGTAGTCATTAGCCATCAGCTATATCATTATACAGCCGCAGTCCTACTATTTGCCTGAGTTTCATTGAGGAGGATGCGAGGATGGGTTGGACGGCCATGTTAAATGTTTGAGGTGATATGTTATCGTCATCACTATCCATTACTTATTCTATTGTCATCCTACTCCTTAACATTTTTGCAACTGTGGCTGCTCAGGGTGCAATTCTCCGCATTGTTGAGCCCTATTCTAGAGGCTCGTTTCTTCATGTCCTATCCCTTTTGACTAACACTGATATTTATTGTTCTATGTAATTCAATAAAATTAATTATTTTTACACAAATAGCATCCTCGTTTTTTGGTGTTTATTCATTATCTCTGTACTGTCATATCTGTGACATCACTGTATTTACTATTTGTGGTGACATCACTGTGTGCATTACCTCTCTACTTTCACAAGCTACACTGATCGTGCATGTTGTGGCCATTCATTTATAAGGGATGTTTGCCCCGTCAGTCAGGTAATGCCCGCCATTATTTTGTAAAATATACCAAAATCTATCATATTGAACTTATACTGTAATATACATGATATTACTAACTAATTTGTGTAATGTTTTGTGGGTCCCCTGGAGAATATTTATGGAAATAGTTTTTCTTTAGAAGATATTTAATTACTAATTAGCACTTTATGTGCTTAGTGAGCAACTACAGAAAGCAATCAGAAGTGCTATATCCTGTTGTTGTTTTGCGTATTACATCAATTGAAGGCGGAAGGAGGAAAATCAATTATTTGACTTATCCCATTAATTTAAATTGGGTGGATCCACATTCTGCATTGCAGAAAACTGATGGAACATGTTATGGAAATGGTTTAATATTTCCATTATTCATCTAAAACTTTTTTCTCATTACTAAATACTCATATGCAGGGGCATAGCATTGGTTGCCAGTGCCTGGGGCTAGCCAAGTATTGCGCCCCCTCCCCCCCAACCTGTGGACATGCCCCCTTTTTTTTAGATGTTACCTGCAGTCCTGTGTAACACCACGGATAATGCAGTGATAACTTTCTGAGTACACATAATCTAGTAGATATCACCTGCAGTCCTATGTAACACCACAGATAACACAGTAATAACTCTCTGAGTACACATAATGTAGTAGATATCACCTGCAGTCCTATGGAACACCGCAGATAACACAGTAATAACTCTCTAAGTACACATAATGTAGTAGATATCACCTGCAGTCCTATGTAACACCACAGATAACACAGTAATAACTCTCTGAGTACACATAATGTAGTAGATATCACCCGCAGTCCTATGTAACACCACAGATAACACAGTAATAACTCTCTAAGTACACATAATGTAGTAGATGTCACCTGCAGTCCTATGTAACACCACAGATAACACAGTAATAACTATCTGAGTACACATAATGTAGTAGATGAGTGGAAGGCCCCAGAATTCAGAATATGCATAGTGTAAACTAAAGTCTGGGGACGGTTTGCAGCAGTATGGGACAAATTCTCAATCCACACCCCCAACCCTACTGTAAAAGAGATATTTGGATGGATGTAAAGTTACAAAGTATACAGGAGAATACAGCGCACATACCTCTTACAGCCAGTGACGTCTCCTCTGATGTAGACTGTTTCTTCAACGTCTCCATTCGGAAATAAGTGACAAATTTTCAGTGTATCCAGCACCTTGGAATTTAGAATAAAAAGTAACTTTTATTTACATGATTAAAAGAACTCCATCGTGTCCTCAGGGGGACCCATTTTGCGCAGATCACGCTTCATACTTGTGACCCTGACAAGTATCATGTGACCCGGCTTTCAGATAACTGCCCAGGTATCTAACAGGTGAATAGTGGTGTATTGAGGAGCAGAACATGTACACTATATCAGTGCCATGCCTAGGGTGTTTGGCACCTGGGGCGGTTCCCAATACTTAAAAAATTGTAGTAACATGTAGAGGATACAGTTGGCACTGCTCTAGGTGTGGGATTTAATTTGGTGCTGCACTGATCGAATGTGAGTAGTGGTGGTGCTCAGCCTGAAAAACAAGTAGTATTTGCAATCAAGGAGAGAAAAGAAAAAAAGAATGCGACACTCAGCAAAAATTACTCTTTGCAGCTTTATTCAGATAAAAAGGCGGTACGCAAAACACAGCTAGGAGGCATCAGCCGTTCGCGCTTGTTGTGCTTCTTCAAGCTTTGGTGAGTGCCGCATTCTTTTTTTTTTCTTTCCTTTGTTACTTGAAAAATTGTACCCCCTCACAGTAGTATTGCCCTCATTGTACAACCTTCACAGTAGTTTTATCCATAAATGTGCCCCCTCACGGTAGTTATGTCCACACTGTGCTCCCTCACAGTATTTATGCTCTCACTGTACAACTAGTAGTTATGCCTACATTGTGCCCCCTTAAAGTACTTATACATTCATTGTGCCCCCTTCACAGTAGTTATGACCTCATTGTGCCCCCCTCACAGTAGTTATGACCTCTCTGTGCCCCCCTCACAGTAGTTATGCCCTTTCTGTGCCTCTTACACAGTAGTAATGCCCTATCTGTGCCCCCTTGACAGTTGTAATGCCCTCTATCTGCCCCTTCAGAGTAGTTATGCCCTCACTGAGCCCCCATAACAGTAGTAATGCCCTATGTGCCCCTTCACAGTAATAATGCCCACCCCCTTCACAGGAGTAATGCCCTCTGTGCCCCCTTCACAGTAGTAATGCCCTTCTGTGCCCCCTTCATAGTAGTTATGCCCATTGTGCCCACTTCATAGTAATAATGCCCTTTGTGCTCCCTTCATAGTAATAATGCCCATTGTGCCCTCTTCATAGTATTAATGCCCAGTGTCCCCCCTTCACATTAATGCCCAATGTGCCCTCTTCATAGTAATAATGCCCATTCTGTCCCATTCATAGTAGTAATGCCCATTGTGCCCCCTCCACAGTAGTAATGTCCATTGTGCACCCTCCACAGTAGTAAAGCCCATTGTGCCCCCTCCACAATAGTAATGCCCATTGTGCCCCCTTCATAGTAGTAATGCACAGTTTGTGCCCCCTTCATAGTAGTAATGCCCTCTGTGCCCCCTTCATAGTAATAATGCCCTTTGTGCTCCCTTCATAGTAATAATGCCCTTTGTGCTCCCTTCATAGTAATAATGCCCATTGTGCCCCTTCGTATTAATGCCCATTGTGCCCCTTCACAGTAGTAATGCCCTCTGTGCCCCCTTCATAGTAGTAATGCCCATTGTGCCCCCTTCATAGTAGTAATGTCCATTGTGCCCCCTTCATAGTAATAATACCCTTTGTGCTCTCTTCATAGTAATAATGCCCATTGTGCCCCCTCCATAGTAGTAATTCCCATTTTGCTTCCTTTATAGTAGTAATGCCCTCTGTGCCCTTTTGTGGTAGTATTGCCCTCTGTGCCCCCTAGGGTGGCCAGAGGTCCAGTTTTAGGCCGGACAGTCCGGTTTTCAGACTACCTGTCCTCCGTTCAGCGCAGGGCCTGGACAGCCACAGAGATGTCCATTTGAACTGCTCACGCTCAGACAGCAGCACTGTGCTGTCTGAACATCATCTGCAGGGAAAAACTCACCCTCTCTGCCACCCCTGCAAGTCTGTCTTTTAAGGGTGGCCTGTGTGGCCACCCTAGTGCTCCCTCCATAGTAGAAATGCCTATTGTGCCCCCTTCACAGTAGTGAAGCCCTCTGTGCCCCCTCTGTGTTAAAAAAACAACAACTAAAAAACCCATTAACTACCAGGGGCGTACATAGAAATGACTGGGCCCCATAGCAAGTATCAGAATTGGGCCCCTAACCCCGCCCACTATCCACCCCTGGCCCATCCCACCTCCTCCCCAGTTGCCAATAAAGAAATGTATACATACGTTGTACGTATTCGTACTGACCCAGAGAATGAAGGGCACAGGTCACTTTTGCAGCAAAGGGAATGCCGTTGGAACAAAACCCCGTGGTATCTGAATCTATGGGACTCCTGTGGATATTCCATAAAAGTTTTATCTGCAGTCCTATGTAACACTACAAATAACACAGTGTTAACTCTCTGAGTACAGATAATGTAGTAGTTGTCACCTGTAGTCCTATGAAACACCACAAATAACACAGTGATAGCTCTCTGAATACAGATAACACAATGATGGCTCTCTGATTACCGAAAATGTGGTAGTGTTACGGGCAGTCCTATGTAAAACCACAGACAACACTAGTGCTGATAATGTGGTAGTGTTACCTGCAGTCCTATGTAAAACCACAGATAACACTAGTGCTGATAATGCGGTAGTGTTACCTGCAGTCCTATGTAAAACCACTGATAACACTAGTGTAGATCATTTGGTAGTGTTACCTACGTCCTTAGTGTGCCTCCCTGTGTCTTTCCTACGGGACTTCATGCTGGTGGTGCTGCCTTCTCTTTCTTCTCCTTCTTCCCCCGTGGGAACTGCAATATAGCTTAAAACGGCATATTCCTATTGCATGTCATTTTGTACTGCAACACCTGTTGTATCCCTGTTAGGCTGGTCTGGTGTAATTTATACATCCCACCACTAGATGGGGATAGCACTTAGGTCATATAAATAATTAGGTCAGGCCTAGTGTAGTGAGAAGGAGGAAGAAGGAGAGAAGTAAAGTGAGAGAGTAGCAGAGTCAGTGGTACTCTGAGGCTACACACTACACATTAGTGGGTGAAGCCAACTGCAGAAATGAGGTAGAGCCAAGGTATGAGGCGCAGGAGAGCGTTTTTCTCTTGTGACCTTCTTAGATCCTAGATCCTGAAACCAGAGGATAGCGTTTTCGTCTCTGGAAGAAGTTAACCAAGCTAAAGAGAGACATCGGTGATAACAGCCATTACTAAAGGCTTAATGGGCACCTTTGCACATGGTGGAGGACAATCTAGCTACAGGCAGCCTCACCATACTTTGAAGAATACAGATTAGCTACCTGTTTAAGGGCTTGGAAGTTACAGAAACAAAAAGGACTAAGCATACCAAATAGGTATTGCAGGCAACCTCACCAAATTACACTGATACAGAACCTTCAAGCTAAGCTAAACCCAGCCAAACCTATTAACAGTGGATGAGCAAGATTCCTTTAAATTACAAAGGACTGTATTCTATTTGATGTACATGCTGCAACTGGAACCAACATTCTTTCCACCATTAACGGTACTGGCGTCACAACAAATTCCATCAAGGGACTCAGCCGCAACAAGCACCATAAGCACCCCTGACATCAAGGGCACCTCAACCACCATCTTGGCTGATGCTTCCCTACCTCAGAGCGTGCCCCGGAGGATTTCGTGCTGTCCACCTCAACACTGTGCTGCCAGCCCAGGGAGGCTTTCTGCTAACCGTGAGTAAACCGATGAACTGTGTGTTATTGTTTTGCCCCTCATCGGCCCACCGTGCACCTCACGTGTTGGCCCTGCGGTACTGGCTGGCTGCATACATAGTATATGATGGAACTTTAAAATCTGCTGCAGGAAATTTGGTCTTGATGTGTATTGAATTTTATGCCATGTTATATACCAAGCATAGCTATATATGGATGGCATTGCCAGGTTTAGCAATCCTTGATTCGCCCTTGTAGAAAATTCGATGTGGGCTGGTCCCACCCCTAACCAGGAATCTAGTGTTAGCAGTGAAGGAGAGAAAATGCAGTCCTTGTGCTTCACTCCTTAGTACTAGGCCTCAAGCTACAGAGACTCATTGATCTCTGCATGATTTACAGAAGGAGAGAAAGGGAGAGAAACAAAAAGGTGGAGAACTGGGGATCTTAAAATCTGTATGGTCATGCATAGTGGTCAGCAAGGTAACCTGATACTTCAGCTATTTAGACTTTACTGCTGTGAGGAATACCACCTTCACCCCTGGACACGACTTGGCCAGTCGTATCACTAAAGCCTTGTATGCCGCAGTGGACATTAGAGCCACCATTATTACAGTAAAATTGTCCGCCATAGATTCTGCTGGAAGAGACTTGAAACAGATAGAGAGGGAAGAGGGCCATAAACTTCCATCCTTGCCTAAATCCATCCATATTTATCTGGGAAGAATTGAACTGTGTTTTGCAATATTTGAATATACTACAACTCCCAGTTGGCACTTTTTTCTGCTACATCTGACCTGGTTTCTGACTCCTACACCACATGCTGGCCATTGCACTGCCCATGCCCTGCCTTGCACCAATACAAACACCTGACATCATGGGCATCCCCAGCTACCATCAGACAGGAGCCCCAGAATCAGGGTGTGCCCTAAGAGAAGCACCGGTCCTAGGGAGCAACGGTCTGAGGGAAACCACTGTGATAGCCAGAGCCACTACCACTCCCATCCTCTGCTCCAGCTCCTCAGGTGCTCGCTGCACATGTGCACTAGAGTTCTAGTATTCTGTTCGGCATAGGAACAGAATACTGTAAACACCTGATCTGGCATATGCTGGACAGGGCTGGCGCCCAAGCGATACGATTTACTATAATGGGGTCCGTCGGGTGTCCGGTATAAATACTGCCATTTTTACCACTGCATTCAAATGTATTCCATTCTGGAATCTGCGACGGAGGCTTCTGTCGGAACCTCCACTGCAGAAGTGAACCTAGCCTTACACTGTATATTGTTACTTGTATCTTTATACTATCACTGATCACAAAATTAGGATCTGGGAATTTTCTAAGTTTAGTGCCATGCCATTCCTAACTACAGCATATCTATTCAGGTATGCCCATAACATAGCAAATTGTCATTGTCATATGCCAGATATGAGTGGCGCAGGAGCATGATGCCATTTATGCCTTCAGCTGTACTTAAATGAAAACGTTTACTCTGATGCTGATGACCTTAGATGCCCATCAACCTCTCAACCATGTAACAAAGCCAAAGGCAATTCTAAAATCCCCAGACCGACTCTCTGACCACTGAAATGCAATGAGCCAGACACTGCTGGAAGATCCTCCCGCTCATTAGCAGCATCTGCATACAGCGAAGGCCTACGTATAATAAAAATCCAATCATTTCAGTCACTGCGGATAAATGAAGGCGACTTTTAACAGTTTTTATGGTCCAGCAATGAATATTTGGAGCACATTTCTGGTGAGCAGGCTCACTTACTGCGGTCATCGTTATAGTCACAATGGGCTGATTTATCAGTGGGGAAAAAAACTGGGCAGTAAAACAAGAGGAAGGATTTAACAAGATGTTATTACTTAAAAAGCCAAAATGCCCTTTTTATTTTAATGTTCTCATAAACTTATTTGCTAAAATACAGACTTATTTAATGTGTCGTTTCGCAAACGAGCTTTTCACCACTGAGATCCATTGTAGGGAATGTGAACTAACAGTCTTTCTTAACGCTCAACCAGAAGATCCATTTATATTGCTATTTATGGGATACCGGGGAGCATTTTGCATCAAACATGTTCCTCTGTGGGTCTCGTCTCTTCATTGTCATTCTTTTTAAATGAATAATTTAACATGAGGCTTCTCTCTAGCCGAGAACAGATGAGTAAAGCAGCCTTCTTTGTTTTATCTGTCCTTTTATGTGGCACATTGAAGTACTGCTTACAGCCCTCATCTAAGGGAGACCCACATATAACTCTACAAAGACCTAGAGGAAAAAAGAGACAATGCAGCAGCACCCTGCAAATCAGATAAAGTACAATAATGCCAAAAAGTATAGTGCTAATGCTACGCTTATTTATAAAGTGAGATGCTTGGCCAATGCATTTGTACAAAACCATCTGAGCCCGTCTGCCGTACGTCAAGGCGATCTCTGTTAGACGGGTCCTAACACTAAATACTACCTGTTATGCGCCATAATGGCCGCCATAAAATTCAGGGAGTGTTGGATCCACATGCATGCTGGGTCCACTCTGCCTTTTACCTTTTTTGGTGCCATAATGGCCTGCTGCTGCATTGTCTCTTTTTTGCCCTAGGTCTTTGCCATGGCAGCGTGCACCTGCGCACTTGGAGGTGCCGACTAACCCCCCTTTTTTTTTGCAGATCTACAGAGACATCACAGTGGCTACACTACACTGCGTGCAGAATTATTAGGCAAATTAGTATTTTGACCACATCATCCTCTTTATGCATGTTGTCTTACTCCAAGCTGTATAGGCTCGAAAGCCTACTACCAATTAAGCATATTAGGTGATGTGCATCTCTGTAATGAGAAGGGGTGTGGTCTAATGACATCAACACCCTATATTAGGTGTGCATAATTATTAGGCAACTTCCTTTCCTTTGGCAAAATGGGTCAAAAGAAGGACTTGACAGGCTCAGAAAAGTCAAAAATAGTGAGATATCTTGCAGAGGGATGCAGCACTCTTACAATTGCAAAGCTTCTGAAGCGTGATCATCGAACAATCAAGCGTTTCATTCAAAATAGTCAACAGGGTCGCAAGAAGCGTGTGGAAACACCAAGGCGCAAAATAACTGCACATGAACTGAGAAAAGTCAAGCGTGTAGCTGCCAAGATGCCACTT
The DNA here is from genome assembly GCF_905171765.1 of Bufo bufo. Lineage (NCBI taxonomy): Eukaryota > Metazoa > Chordata > Amphibia > Anura > Bufonidae > Bufo > Bufo bufo. The sequence continues at coordinate 446,727,563 of NC_053393.1, read as the reverse complement.
GCCACCAGTTTGGCCATATTTCAGAGCTGCAACATCACTGGAGTGCCCAAAAGCACAAGGTGTGCAATACTCAGAGACATGGCCAAGGTAAGAAAGGCTGAAAGATGACCACCACTGAACAAGACACACAAGCTGAAACGTCAAGACTGGGCCAAGAAATATCTCAAGACTGATTTTTCTAAGGTTTTATGGACTGATGAAATGAGAGTGAGTCTTGATGGGCCAGATGGATGGGCCCGTGGCTGGATTGGTAAAGGGAAGAGAGCTCCAGTCCAACTCAGACGCCAGCAAGGTGGAGGTGGAGTACTGGTTTGGGCTGGTATCATCAAAGATGAGCTTGTGGGGCCTTTTCGGGTTGAGGATGGAGTCAAGCTCAACTCCCAGTCCTACTGCAAGTTTCTGGAAGACACCTTCTTCAAGCAGTGGTACAGGAAGAAGACTGCATCCTTCAAGAAAAACATGATTTTCATGCAGGACAATGCTCCATCACACGTGTCCAAGTACTCCACAGCGTGGCTGGCAAGAAAGGGTATAAAAGAAGAAAATCTAATGACATGGCCTCCTTGTTCACCTGATCTGAACCCCATTGAGAACCTGTGGTCCATCATCAAATGTGAGATTTACAAGGAGGGAAAACAGTACACCTCTCTGAACAGTGTCTGGGAGGCTGTGGTTGCTGCTGCACGCAATGTTGATGGTGAACAGATCAAAACACTGACAGAATCCATGGATGGCAAGGCTTTTGAGTGTCCTTGCAAAGAAAGGTGGCTATATTGGTCACTGATTTGTTTTTGTTTTGTTTTTGAATGTCAGAAATGTATATTTGTGAATGTTGAGATGTTATATTGGTTTCACTGGTAAAAATAAATTATTGAAATGGGTATATATTTATTTTTTGTTAAGTTGCCTAATAATTATGCACAGTAATAGTCACCTGCACACACAGATATCCCCCTAAAATAGCTAAGCTAAAAACAAACTAAAAACTACTTCCAAAAATATTCAGCTTTGATATTAATGAGTTTTTTGGGTTTATTGAGAACATGGTTGTTGTTCAATAATAAAATTAATCCTCAAAAATACAACTTGCCTAATAATTCTGCACTCCCTGTATATACTATACACAGCCACCCATGACTGTATACAGGAGATGATGTCGCAGACCCGCAGTGTAACTTCTTGCATTAATCCTGGTGATCATCTCACAGCTCATTATTAATAGGTTTCTAAAAGGAAATCATATTGCTATTACTAACAAGACCAAAATTTACTCCTTGGGTTGTAAATGTGAGGTTAAAGAGAACCTGTCACCAGGATTTTGGGTATAGAGCTGAGGACATGGGTTGCTAGATGGCCGCTAGCACATCCGCAATACCCAGTCCCCATAGCTCTGTGTGCTTTTATTGTGTAAAAAACCCCGATTTGATACCTATGCAAATTAACCTGAGATGAGTCCTGTATGTGAGATGAGTCAAGGACAGGACTCATCTCAGGGTAATTTGCATATGTATCAAATCAGGTTTTTTTTTACACACTAAAAGCACACAGAGCTATGGGGACTGGGTATTGCGGATGTGCTGGCGGCGATCTAGCAACCCATGTCCTCAGCTCTATACCCAAAATCCTGGTGACAGGTTCCCTTTAAAGGGATTGTCCATGTTTTGTTTTTTTTGTATCTGTGAAGTATCTGTAATGAGATCTACTGTATAAATACCTGCTCCCTGATGCTCCATCTCAGCTCTATGACTTTTAGGCCTCAGAGGTGATGTGTCCCTCAGACATGATATGTCCCTAAGGGGCCTGTGAGCCAGCACTGACATGTGCAGTACCCCAGAGTAGGGTGGGGGTACTTTCAAATTGTTTTGTTCATTTATGTTCTGTCATTTATGTTTGGTATCCCAAGTATGGTAATGTATGGGAGTAATGAACCAACTCTGGCACGGCCTCTAAGGAAGCTGAGGTGTGGACTGTTAGCTCCATCCCGTAGCTCGGTCTAATCTAGTAAAGTAGTCAAGTGTTAGCAGGGAAGGAGAGAGGAGGAAAAGTCCATGTGCTCCACTCCTCAGTACTAGGCCTCAAGCTACAGAGATTAACCATTTCTACATGATCTAGGATGAGAAGACTGCCTTTTCATTACAATACTCCTGAAGAAACAAAGATAAAGGGAAAATAAATTCCAGAAGCTGTAATGAGACTTAAAAGACAGGCTTTTTCCCTTTCTCATCCATTCCTTTAAAGCTCTCATTCCAAAACACTGGCTGAGCGAGGAAGTCCCTTCTATCAAAGAATGGATTATGGACATCAGTCTAGTAAATAGATTTGAAAATGTAAAGTGGTCTGCTCAAGGTAAATACAAAACGTATCTCAAGATTTGGTCCAAATGGAATGATTACATAACGTCTGATAAGTTTAATAAACATCTAGAGTAACGGGCTTTACCCGTTGACTTCCGAGATTTTTCATTAAATACATGTGACTACGTTACTTGTTTACTGTTCTCCCCTGTTACCCCTCCTTCCCTTACTCCTCTCCTCCCCCTTCCCCCCCTTCCTATTTCTTCCCTTCCCCTCATTCTATTAAACTTAGAGTCCTGGTCTGTCAAAATGGCCTCGGTTGTACCTAGGCCGGACTCCCCTTAAGAAATGATAGTTGTTTGAAATAATGTCTTATCATTGGAAAAGCTGATGCTTTGGACATGTTTTGAACAAATACCATCTCAACTTGGTTAACTTGACAAATACATTTGCTAAATATTAGATCCCTATAATTTCTGACATGAGCTCACAAGTAATGTGCATTTTCTATTCATGTTCCCACTGTTATTATCTACGAGATAGACTTATTCTTGTACATTTGGGATCACTTATTGCCGTACAGAACCTTTGACTGCACTGTTTTAAATAATTATTACCTATTTCTGTTAACATTTTTATAAAAACAGAATTTACACAGAAGCTGTAATGAGATTCATTAAGGTACACTGCTATCAAAAGCTATAGACATTACTGCTGTGAGTGGAATACTGCTTAGACACCATCCACACTTAGATACGATCAGGTTGGTCATTTCCTAAACCTGTACGCCACAGTAGCTTATTACAGCGATCTTACAAAAAGTATCATTGCCGGCCTCCGATTCTGCAGAGGAAGGCCTGGCCTATACCCGTACAACACCCTCTAGGGAAGATTGCACTGTACATTGTTGGAACTGTGTTCTGAGACAGTTGGAAGTACTACAAGTACTAGTCATTTTGCATTATAGTAAAGAGACATTTATTCTATTAAATCTGGCCTGTTTTCGAACTTCTACACCATACTCCGGCCATTGCACATGTAGTACCCCAGAGCAGGAGTATGCCAAATTGTTTACTGTTATGCATTGCATTTCACGGTTTGTTTGCTGGCTTTTAGTATCAGCGAGGAAGATTTGGCAAAGGTTGGTAGGACCAGGGTTAATCATCCTGTTCCTCTCCTCTTGCGAAGGGTAGGCTGGACATGCTTCCTGCCAGAAGGGCGAGCTCCTATGTAGCTACAGTGTGGAGAGGACGCAGCTTGTAGTGCTTCTACTCCGGTTAGAGAACCATTATCAAATTGTCTCAATTCAAGCCCTGAGAGGATAAGAGACAGCCGAGGGAAATGCTATATTCAGCTTCTGGAGACCAAAGACACCCTAATCACCATACTACCACTAAGGCCAGGATCAACTAAGTGCTGAATCACCACTGACCAACATGCCTCAATGTCCTTGCTGGTGACAGAAGAGAATTACACTAAAGCCTGCAGCTACTGTTTGTATTTTCAAGTTGTACGTTGCACTTAGTAAAAGGACTCTGTTACGTTCAGTTCTGGCCTCATTCTTCAGTGCTACAACTTTCCCCGGAAGGAAGCCCAGATAGCGACAGCCTGAGGTAGGACAGTGTGACACAACTGCCCTACATCAGGGTCACTACCACTGACTCCCATCCTCTATACCAGCTTCTACGGGGCTTGCAGCACGCACCCTACATGCCCTGCCTTGCACCCATACATACGTTGACACCAAAAGCACCCCAAACTGCCATCCGGCAGGAGCCCCAACACCAGGGACTGCCCCAATGGAAGGAAGGGTGTTCTCTTCTTTCACTGCTCTTGTCCTAGGTAGAAATAGTGTAAGGAAAGCCACCATGATCGACTGTCTGCAGCCAGAGCCACTACCACTCCCATTCTCCGCCGTGGCTCAGGGGCTTGCTGCGCATTGCTCTTGGGTACATGTCTCCGAGGTACCACTGGGTGAAGGAGAATATAAAAAATAAAATCTTGGACAACACTAAGTTATCCTCATGATAGGTCATTAGTATTTCATAGGTGGGGGTCCAACTCCCAGCACCCCTGTCAATCAGCTGCTTAAGCACTGCAGCCTCTTCCTAGGCCAGTGACATCACGTTCATTGGTCATATGACCCTGTTCATGTGAACAGGGCTGAGCTGCAATATCAAGTACAGCTGCTATCCAATGCACAATGCTGTGCTTGGTAAGATAGGAAGAAGATGCGGGTGTGCCAGGAGTTAGACCCCCACCGATGACATACTGATGACCTATCTTGAGCATAGGTCATCAGTATTAAAACCTCGGACAACGCTTTTAAAGTGATTGTAGATGTACCAGTAGTGGTCAGCACATCAATGTGGTATAGGGTGGTAGTGTAACATGCATTATCAATGGGGACAAAACAAATCAGGATGCATCAGGACGCATTCTTTTCCATTTTGTTCTGTTTTGTGACCATACACAAAACCGTTGCAAAACGGAACAAACCGAAACCGGCACCAAAAATAATGTAAGTCAATGGTGCTGGATCTGTTCTATTCGGATCTGGAAAAAATGGATTTGTCACCCATTAATTTACATTGTTTTTAGTGCCGGATCTGGTTTGTTCAGTTTCGATTTAATACAACCGCATCCGAACGGAACGGATGAATCCTGATTGTTCTGTTAAAGCAAATGTATGCAATGTACTGTTATAGATTATACTGTGATGGTAATTAGACGTTGCTGCCATCTAGTGGTCAGAGTTAGTTTTATTATGCCAGGACTTGACAGGAAGTGGTAATTCTCACAGAGAGAGAGACAGTAACCTTTAACCTGGAACTTTCACTTTCTATCCTCCATTTCGTGACTGCTTCCGGATCTGGCAAGCAGCATTCAGTGGAGCTCTGTGCTATTCCTGGACTTTTGATGGAATTGTCCGTGAGTACTCTCACTGATGGAATGAGCCTGTTGTATAATGTTTAATGTGCTGATACATATGTTTTGTTTGTGCTTATGTTGTAGTTTTACAAAGTTATTCGGAACAAAGAATACCTACAGATCTGATGTCTCACGTTTCTTGACTTCTGAATTATTGTTAGACTGACTAGTGTTATACAACAGTCAATAACGTGAAGCAGAACACTGATGTATTAAATTGAACTGAAGCATTTTGCTCCGGTTTTGAGATCCTCTGCCAGATCTCAAAACCAGAATACAAAGCGCAGATGTGGAAGTAGCCTTGGTGGCTATTTTTACGACTATATTTTAGTACAAAGAAATTTTAAGATTTGATGTTAACTTTTTGAAACACAAAAAAAGTGCAAAAACAAAGTAATTTTGATAGGTCATCAAATAAAAGCTGCCCATTAAGATAAAAATACACTGGTCATGAAAAGGAATGATCTCATTAATTTATTATTAAATAGGTTATCTGGTAATAAATATTGATGACCTATCCCGAGGATAGGACATCAATATCAGATCTGCGGGGATCCGACACCTGGAACCCCCGCCAATCAGCTGTTAGAATAGGCTGGCACTGCGTGACCGCCGCAGCCTTTTCCTAGGCCATGTGATGTCCCTGTACATCGGTGACATGGCCTAGTTGCAACTCAGCCCCATTGAAGTGAATGGGGATGAGCTGCAATACCAAGCACAGTTCTATACAATGTAAGGTGCTGTGCTTGGAGAGATGCCGGGAGCTCTGGTGAGTGTGGCGGCTCTCTGCAACAGCTGATCGGCAGGGGTGCCGGGACATTGACCCCCCACTGATCTGATAATGATGACCTATCCTGATAATAGGTCATCATTATATATTACTGGATAACCCCTTAAAATATTCATTTTGGGTAAAACTACAATCATGTAGATTGTGCTAGAATGGTGTTTCCTCCAGTGAGTGCTGTGGTCTCTTCCTAGGCCAGTGATGTCACGTTCATTGGTCAAATGGCCAATGTGCAGCTCGGTCCTATTCAAGTGAATGTGGCTGAGATGCAATACCAGGCACAGCCAGTATCCAATGGACAGTACAGCGCTTGGTAAGCTGCAAGGAGGCCACATCACTAAATGGTGGGGTTGTCAGGTGTCAGATCCCAACCAATCTGATATTGATGACCTAGATCTGTGATGGCTAACCTCTGGGACTCAGCTGTGGTAAAACTACGACTCCCAAGATGTACACTTGCTTGGCTGTTAATAGAAATGAATGGAGAATGCTGGGAGTCATAGTTTCACCACAGCTGGAGTGCCAGAGGTTAGCCATCACAGATCTAGGTCATCAATTTTAAAAAACGGTAAAACCTCTTTAACTGCTAATTTGCATATGGATTAAAACTACATTTTCCCCCTCCAGAATGAAGCAACAGATTGCTAAGTGAAAGGCATCATTACATTCAGCTGAGCTTGACCTACAAGGTTGTGTGTCTGGTTTAACAGTAAATTTCTCTTTAAGTGAATTACATTTATAAGAGTTTTGAAAATGTGCAACTTGTTTCTATTTGTGTTTGTTTTACATCAATAATTCTAGAACAGAATTGCCAAGCATTTGTCATGAATAAATGGAATACAAATAATTGCATTAAATAGGTAACTGCAGGGGTGGACCTAGCCTTTCTGCTGCTGAGGCAAACACTGAAACGACGCCCCAACCCCATAATGCCAATTTCTTAACCTAACCCCTTCCCTCCAGCCCTACTGTTAAAGACATTCTTGGAAAACATTACATACAGAGCTACAAAACATACAGGGTAATACAGCGCCACATACTGTGCCCTCTGTGCTTCTCAATACTATACTGCAGAAACAGATAATCCCCCTTCAGCTGCCCCATCTTGCCCCTACCTGATGCTGCCTGAGGCAATCGCCTCACCTCGCCTCATTGGTGGTGCATCCCTGGGTAACATATGTGCATATTATATGTCTATTTGAATCCTTGAAGCTGAGTTAACATGCTCCCTTCTTGGTAAATGGAGCACCATGGGTCCCTCATTGTTTCCGGTTTGCTTTATTGTTTTTATACAGTATAGTTATTCTACACAATGCAACATCATTTTGCTGTATTTTTTAAATATAACAATTGTAATAGATCTAATAAATTAGCAGTGTTTTAGTGTGGGGCACCTTTATGTGACATTCTAACCCTAGACGCTGGCCTGTAATTTACTTCTGAACATGCTGATATGCTATTGTTACCTCTATTCATTACTTGAGATAATAAGTACAAGGGCTAATGATAGTAAAGACATTGTCTAGTTTGTGAGATTTCAGTTTCTAGGATACCTCAATGTCTTGGGTATGCACCAACATCACTGAGCAGGCACTTATGCCAACACTTCCAGCGGACCATCTGATCACATCAAGTGTCAGAGTGACCTCCAAAGATTCTGAAATTTATTGTTCAGCAACTGAGCAACACATTTTCCATGGTGACTAATAGTTTCAAGGGTTTACAGGACAGCCAAATGCAATTCTTCTACTAATTAGCTGGCTTTCTTTGAACAGAGTATCATAGGGAACAAAGAAGGAATTTTTCGAATATAATTTGTTGATTGATCAGGATGACATTTTTGTTTTTACATATTATTGTCACTGTATACTCTAAATTTCCTATCCCAACGTACATTGCGGTCAGTTTCATTAACTATAATTATAATGTGAAATTTAACTAGAAAACCTTCATGACCCACTGTTGGAGAAGAAAAGGTAGGGAGTTTGGTGCAGATCTTGTTTCTGTTTTTCCTGCAGAAATACGGCTGATGGTGTAATCTAAAAATATCACTATACTTATCTCCCTTAATTCTCCCATGGCACCACTTTCTGGCCTTGTTACTTGTAATTTCTGCAACCTCTGTTTGGCTGCAAAGTTCACATGTGACGAACATCGTCGCTGCTTCAAGTTGGATGGTACAGAGACCAGTGGGGGACTAGAGAAGCATTCTCATGGAAGTATTTTATTGTAAACATTGAGCAAAGTGTTTGATTTTTTTTTGAACTTGTGAACATTTCAGTTTTGTTGCAGACTAACTTTCCAATAGAACTAAACGAGGAACATCAAGAACACATCTGATCTGCAACCAACATGTGATAGAAATTGACATGAAGAACTTTGTTCCAAAAATCCTGAATCTTCACTTTAAAGTCCAGTAGTTAAGACTTGCAATTTTGGCTCCTACTTGGATTTATGCAACTATATTTAATCGCATATAGAATGGTTTGTAGCAGATTTAGAAAGTGTAAGCTTAGATTAGACAGTCTAAACATGCGCCAGATTTATCCTGGTGGCTAAAGGATGAATTTGGCGCCCCAATAGACTGCCTAGTGTAAGTTTATGCCATCTATTTGATGTCTTGGCTTACTTTGCGGCAGAATTTTGATGCCATTTGGCTTGAGGTGTTGCATATTAAACTACTCCCTTTTGTCACAAACCCAAACCTACTCCCTTTTAAACTACCTCCTTGCCATATGCAAAGGAAAAGTGTCTAAAACCCTTAAAGGAATTTTCCTCAGGATAGGTCATCAACATCTGTTTGGTGTGGGTCTGACACCCAGCATTCCTTTCTACCAGCTGTTTGAAGAGGCCCCGGTAAGCCCCACAACCTCCTCCAAGACCAATGACATCATGCTCACTGGTCACATGACCTATTTGCAACTCAGTCCCATTCAAGTAAATGGATCTGGGTTACCATATCCATGACCATATCATAATTTTTATGCATATTTTCCAACTCCAAGCTGTATAAACCTGAATGCTTATTGGATTGAATCATATCAAGTGATGTGTATTTGTGTAGTGAGGGAGGGTGTGGCCTAAGGAGAACAAGATATATCAAAGTGTGCATAATTATTAGGCAGCTGTTTTCCTCAGGCAAAATGGACCAAAAAAGAGATTTAACTGATTGACTGAAAAGTCAAAAATTGTTAAAAGTTTTTCAGAGGGATGTGGCACTCTTGAAATTGCTAAGATATTGGGGCATAATGGCAGAACCATCAAAGTATTGTTGCAAATAGTCAACAGGGTCGCAAGAAAAGTGTTGAGAAAAAAACACGCGAGTTACCATAACTTCCAAAGATTTGAGAAGAATCAAACATGAAGCGACAAGGAACCCATTATCTTCCAGTGCTGTCATATTCAAGAACTGCAACGTCCCTGGAATGCCCATAATTACAAGGTGTTCAGTGCTTAGAGGCATGGCCAAGGTAAGGAAGCCTGAAATACGACCGCCACTGAACAAGACACATAGGTTGAAGACTGGGCCAAGAAATATCTGAAGACAGATTCAAAGATTTTATGGATTGATGAAAATTCATGAGATGATAATGACTCCTGATGGACCAGATGGATTGGACTGTGCCTGGATCAGTAATGGGCACAGAGCTCCACCTCAACTCAGACTCCAGAAGGTGGAGCTCCACATACTGCTATTGTATTAATTAAGATGAGCTAGTTGGACCTTTTCATGTTGAAGATGGACTCAAAATCAACTCCCAAACCTACTACCAGTTTTTAGAAGACACATTCTTCAAGCAGTGGTATAGGAAAAATATACATCTTTCAAGAAAACCATGATTTTTAAGCAGGACAATTCTCCATCACATGCAGCAAAGTACTCCTCTGCCTGGCTAGCCAGTAAAGGCCTTACATTTTTTTTTAAATGCAATTATTATTCTCACTTTAAGAGCCAGTTCACATGACAAATTTTCAAAAGCAAATAGAAGAAATGGAAAATGCACTCCACTAAGGGGAGGTGCCGTGGTATAAGGGTGTAAACCCACTGTAGTCAATATAAATTAAACCACGCACTCTCAAAATGATATGCAAAGGTAGGTTTAATGTAATGCTCCTTTACACCAAACCAGGTATATATCTCAAAATACAAAAAAGGGAAAAAAAATTTTTATAAAAAAATCAACCAAATCTCTGTTTGTAAGTTTAGTGAAGCACTCTATATTGCAATAACTGGGGGAGACGTTTTGGTGCGATAGACCTTTATCAAAGCATCGCTAAATGGTAGAGTGGTTGGAAATGTGGAAATGGCATCCCACGTGGAGGACACTAGACAGGGAGCAGTCTAGTAATTTTAAAAAGCATGCTTAAAAACTCAGCACGGAATCCACATGTTTTTTTCAGCACAAAAAAACATGCTTTGAAGCAGATCTGTGCCAAAAAGACTCGGAAAACGTGCAAAAAAATGCATGGAGCTGTTTTATTTTCAACTTCCTATTCATTTCAAAGGAAGATTTAGCGCTGATCCTGCCCCAAGATAGGGCATGCTGTTACTTTTTTCCACGCTTCTTTTTCCGCGTGTAAAATAAAGCAAGTGCTGCTTCCCATTGAAATGAATGGGAGGCTGTTTTGAGATGTTTTTTTGGACTTGATTTTGGGGCAGAAACGTTCCAAAATCAGCGGCAAAAAACTCTGTGTGAACTGGCCCTAACAGATGAAAATTGTAACGGATCTCCTGGCACCCCGACCGGGTACCTCCGTTGATAACTGCTCCTAGTGCTTTCCGAGGACTCCAAGCACTCCACTTGACACCGTACGCACTGCAGACCCCACGAACCGCCGAAGCTTGGTTGAGGTCTCACCATCTCCTACTCACCCTGGACCTACGACAAGGCTCCAGGCTCCAGTGGGTGAACCTCTCCTAAAACCAGAGAGCAGGAACAGCTCTTACAAGAGCTAGTAGTAAAGCCAGGGGAGTATAGCAAATCTTCAGCGTATAGCAATCCCCCAGTGTTGATCAGTTACCCAAACACCAGCCTCAACATGATGAAGGATAAAACAGGCACAATACATTCCCACAATGCATCATGGTTTCCTCCTCTCTGCCCTGGAGACACCCGAGGAGTAATTCAATTATCTCTCAAGACAAAGGGAGATCGCCAATACACATGTGGGGACAACAGGACAGAAATCACCATTTAAGCATGCAATGTCACAACCCTTACAGTAAACACAGACATTTAACATATCCCCAGATAGCTCAAGTCTGAGTGCATATTATTAGGTGAATGGCACTCAGACTACACAAATACAATAAAATTAGCTATCTGGGTACCCTCACATAACATAAAATACAATTCCAAAGACAGATTTAAGCTGTGCGGCCGGTCTGTCTTCTCCTTTAAAGTTAGTATAAACCATAATCCTGAGGCAAGAGGCTGGTAGCCAGGTCCCTCTGAAACCCAGTGGCGAGGTTGGTTTCGCCACACATCTCCCCCTCCCAGGGAAGACTAACCAGATACCTGACCTCATGCCGGTCGGTATCTGAGTTAGTCTGGCAGTCCACCCACAAGCCAATACTGGACCTGTTGAATTTTGGGGCCTGGCTCTGTTCTGTATGTCCCCAGCTGTTGAGGGGGCATCTGCTACTCCTTGCTTCCTTGTTGCTCTCTAGCTTGGAGCTGTAGGTACTTGGTGGGCAGAGGCCGACTGCGCCCTGCCCCGATGCCAGCTCTTCTGCTGGGGTAGCCTGTGGGAAGTCCGGCTCTGGAGAAGAGGATAAGGGAGGGCAGAGGCTGACTGCGCTCTGCCCAGATGCCAGCGCTTCTGCTGGGGTAGCCTGTGGGATGTCCGGCTCTGGATAAGAGGATAGGGGAGGCCAGAGGCCGACTGCGCTCTGCCCAGATGCCAGCTCTTCCGCTGGGATGTGGTCAGGGAATCCTATCCCCAGGACCTTGTTGCAGATCGGCTGTGGAGAGGAGGAATCGCTTACCTCCTCCTCCTGGCATTCCTGCAGGGTTGGTGGGGGATCTGAACCGGCCGTCCAGCATCCCGGTAGGCTTGGTGCAGAGACCGCGGTCCCATCTGCACCATCGGAGTTAGGGGTGCTGTCCCCCTGTGGTTGGGGAGAGAGATCGGTTGTCTCTTCTCTCTTTACAACACACTGCTGCTGGGGAGTCAGACCAACTGTCTCATCTCCCTGAAACTCCGGCTGCCGTGTGGGATCTGGGCCGACTGCCCAGCATCTCTGTAGGGCCGGTGGAGAGACCTCGGTCCCATCTCCAAATGCTATCGGGAGGTCTTCCCAGAACCAGTCGATGAAGTTCCCTACTTTGGGAGTTGGTAGGGAAGCAGGGGGTATCGCCGGCAAGTCTTCCCAGTTGTAGGAGGGCAGATCTGGCTCTGCTTGTCAAGTAGGTTGGGGATGAATGGAGCTGAGCAGGTGTTGGTAGGTCTGCTCCAGCTCCCACTCCCTTGTTACCAGGTGGGTCATGTCTTTGCTCACCTCCCTTCCGTCAGCATAAACATGCATGCCCATCCGGTAGTCGTAGATGTCCCAAAACCTAGACTCCCCTGTGCTGCCAAGATCAATGTCCTCCTCCAAGGCATCCCATAGTAACCCAGGTCCATCGTAATCCTCACCCTCGGGTCTGTCATGCTCAGCCATCCAGGGGGAATGTTGAATGACATGCCACCTTAGGGCCTGGTAAGCGTCCTCTAGTCAAAGCTCCTTACATACCAGGTTCTGGAGCTCTGTTACCCAGTCATCCAGAGGCTGCTCTCCCAAGAGACCCATCCGCATCGCCACACGCTTCTGTAGCCGCTGCTCATAACTGGGGAGACTCTCACCTTGCCGCCGCTGGGCATTTTCCAGGGCATCATACTAGACTTCCTTTCTGTCTGAATCCCTGTAGTCTGCAGCTGCCTCCTCCTCCTCGTCATAGAACGCTGTCCGAAGACTAGCCGATTCCCTCCTGCTGTAGCCAGGGGCGCTGTACGGATACTAGCGTTGCCCTCAATTTAGTAAATCCACGAACGGTGTCTCCGAGCTGCTTCTCCTCTCACTAGGACACCATCCCACTGCTTGCCACCAAATGTAACGGATCTCCTGGCACCCCGACCGGGTACCTCCGTTGATAGGTGCTCCTAGTGCTTTCCAAGGACTCCAAGCACTCCACTTGACACCGTACGCACTGCAGACCCTACGAACCGCCGAAGCTTTGTTGAGGTCTCACCGTCTCCTACCCACCCTGGACCTACGACAAGGCTCCAGGCTCCAGTGGGTGAACCTCTCCTAAAACCAGAGAGCAGGAACAGCTCTTACAAGAGCTAGTAGTAAAGCCAGGGGAGTATAGCAAATCTTCAGCGTATAGCAATCCCCCAGTGTTGATCAGTTACCCAAACACCAGCCTCAACATGATGAAGGATAAAACAGGCACAATACATCCCCACAATGCATCATGGTTTCCTCCTCTCTGCCCTGGAGACACCCGAGGAGTAATTAAATTATCTCTCAAGACAAAGGGAAATCGCTAATACACATGTGGGAACAACAGGACAGAAATCGCCAGTTAAACATGCAATGTCAAAACCCTTACAGTAAACACAGACATTTAACATATCCCCAGATAGCTCAAGTCTGAGTGCATATTATTAGGTGAATGGCACTCAGACTACACGAATACAATAAGATTATCTATCTGAGTACCCTCACATAACATAAAATACAATTCCAAAGACAGATTTAAGCTGTGCGGCCGGTCTGTCTTCTCCTTTAAAGTCAGTATGGGCCATAATCCTGAGGCAAGAGGCTGGTAGCCAGGCCCCTCCGAAACCCAGTGGCGAGGTTGATTTCACCACAAAGATAAACAAGTGAAATTGGAGATTTTTCCTTTTTTCATTTAGTTACATAATACTGCACACTAACAGTTGCCCAATATTTCTGCACACATAGACATTCTCCTAAGAAAGCCAAAATCTCACTTTTACTTTCTTAAGTATTGAGGTTTGAGGTTTATTAACTTTTTGGATTGACCAACAGCACTGTAGTTGTTCAATAATAAAATAAATCCTCAAAAATACAGCTTGCCTAATAACTGTGCACCCTATGGCTCTGTCCTTGGAAAGCTGTGATGAGGACACAGCCCTTACCGTTGTGCTGTGTCCTCGTTAAACAGCTAATCGGGCAAGGGGTGCCAGGAGTGAGGTCCCCACTGATCTAATACTGATGACCTATACTAGGGATAATAATACATTTTGTGTAAGGCATGTACGCCAGAATTCCAGCTCAATCTGCTTAATACAAGGATGTCAGGCTATGATCACATAGGCAAAAAACAGCTTAAAAGTCATTGACAGGTCAGAATGAAAATCTGCCGCTGAGAAACGCTTGTGGTTTGTGGTGTGAATGCTGCCAAATACACTCCAGGTATTACTCATTTCTCCACTCTCGCGCATCTTTACCTCTTTCTCATTAGCTTCAATGGGTAAAGCAGTAAACCACTAAACCACTTCTGAAGCATTTTTTAAATCAGTTGCTTACAAACTGGTGCCCATGTGCACTACTGTAGGTTGCGTTTTTCCCACATATGAGTGGAAAGCAGTTTGTGGTGTTTTGGATACATATAGTACCATATAAAAATGGCGGTTTGATGTGGCAGAATATGCAGCATTTTTTGCCTGTGTGAAATTAGCCGTACGGGTGCCATTAGAGATAAATGAATGGATTCTGAAATTCAGAAGTTTAACCCAATTTATTTTTTTAACCCCTTAAGGACATAGGACGTATCGGTACGCCCTATTTCCCGAGTCCTTAAGGACCAAGGATGTACCGTTACGTCCTAACTTTAAATAGGCATTCCGGCGCCCCAGGGGTTAATCTGAACAGGATGCCGGCTGAAATCATTCAGCCGGCATCCTGTCACAACGCCAGGGGGGGTCATGTGACCCCCCCGTGTCGGCGATCGCAGCAAACCGCAGGTCAATTCAGACCTGCGGTTTGCTGCGCTTTTTGCAGTTTCTGGGGATCAGAAACTTTAGAGTGCCTAAAATAAATATTTTTCACTCCCCCCTGCACCCCTGCATGATTTGATGCCGGCGGGTGGTGCGGGGGGGTGTCGCAGGCGGTGGGGGCGCTGCTGGAGGCGGCGGGCGGTGCGGCAGGCGGGATCGCGATCCCCCGCCCGCCTCCCCTTGAATGATCGTTGGCTTCTAGTGGGTATACCAGGGTGCCAGCACATTGCTGGCACCCTGGTATAAACGGCTGACATCTGTGCAGATGTCAGCCGTTTAACCCTTTCCATACCGCGGTCCGTACGGACCGCTGTATGGAAAAAGTTAACTGTCATCGGTCAGGGAGCTCCCTCCCTCTCCATCGGGGGCTGCTGTGCCTTTGCAGCCCCCTGATGGAGAGGGAGAGAGCCCCCCGACAG
Organism: Bufo bufo; assembly: GCF_905171765.1. Lineage (NCBI taxonomy): Eukaryota > Metazoa > Chordata > Amphibia > Anura > Bufonidae > Bufo > Bufo bufo. The sequence continues at coordinate 446,712,123 of NC_053393.1, read as the reverse complement.
CCCCCCTCAGCCCTGTGCTTACCCTTCCCCGTCTGCAAAGTTGTGGCAGACGGGTAAGGTTCCCATGGCAACAGGACGCCTGCTCAGGCGTCCTGCTGTCCATGGTGCTGAACAGATCTATGCTAAAAGCATAAATCTGTTCAGTGTAAGTAAAATACAGTGCAGAGCCCTATATAGGGTTCTGTACTGTATTATACAGACATCAGACCCACTGGATCTTCAAGAACCAAGTGGGTCTGGGTCCAAAAAATGTAAAAAAAAGTGAAAAAAGTTAAGATAAAAAAAACATTTATCACTGAATAAAAAAAAAAAAAATTAAATAAACTACACATATTAGGTATCGCCGCGTCCGTAACGACCTGATAAAACGGTCATGTTACTTTCCCCGCATGGTGAACGCCATAAAAATAAAAAAATAAAAACTATGAGAAAATTGAAATTTTGCCCACCTTACTTCCCAAAAAAGGTAATAAAAGTGATCAAAAAAGTCGCATGTACGCCAAAATAGTACCAATCAAACCGTCATCTCATCCCGCAAAAAATGAGACCCTACTCAAGATAATCGCCCAAAAACTGAAAAACTATGGCTCTTAGACTATGGAGACACTAAATGGTTTTAAAAATGAAGTTATTGTATAAAACTTACATAAATAAAAAAAATTGTATACATATTAGGTATCGCCGCGTCCGTGACAACCTGCTCTATAAAATTACCACATGATCTAACCTGTCAGATGAAAGTTGTAAATAACAAAAAAAAAAAACGTGCCAAAAAAGCTATTTCTTTTTACCTTGCCGCACAAAAAGTGTAATATAGATTAACCAAAAATCATATGTACCCTAAACTAGTACCAACAAAACTGCCACCCTATCCTGCCGTTTCTAAAATGGGGTCACTTTTTTGGAGTTTCTACTCTAGGGGTGCATCAGGGGGGCTTCAAATGGGACATGGTGTAAAAAAAAACAGTCCAGCAAAACCTGCCTTCCAAAAACCGTATGGCATTCCTTTCCTTCTGCACCCTGCCGTGTGCCCGTACAGTGGTTTACGACCACATATGGGGTGTTTCTGTAAACTACAGAATCAGGGCCATAAATAATGAGTTTTGTTTGGCTGTTAACCCTTGCTTTGTAACTGGAAAAAAAATATTAAAATGGAAAATCTGCCAAAAATGTGAAATTTTGAAATTGTGTTTCTATTTTCCATTAAATCTTGTGCAACACCTAAAGGGTTAACAAAGTTTGTAAAATCAGTTTTGAATACCTTGAGGGGTGTAGTTTCTTAGATGGGGTCACTTTTATGGAGTTTCTACTCTAGGGGTGCATCAGGGGGGCTTCAAATGGGACATGGTGTCAAAAAAACAGTCCAGCAAAATTAGCCCTCCAAAAACCAAACGGCGCACCTTTCACTCTACGCCCCGCTGTGTGGCCGTACAGTAGTTTACGGCCACATATGGGGTGTTTCTTTGAACAGCAGAGTCAGGGCAATAAAGATACAGTCTTGTTTGGCTGTTAACCCTTGCTTTGTTAGTGGAAAAATGGGTTAAAATTGAAAATTAGGCAAAAAAATGAAATTCTCAAATTTCATCTCCATTTGCCAATAACTCTTGTGCAACACCTAAAGGGTTAACGACGTATGTAAAATCAGTTTTGAATACCTTGAGGGGTGTAGTTTCTTAGATGGGGGTCACTTTTAGGGAGTTTCTACTCTAGGGGTGCATCAGGGGCTTCAAATGGGACATGGTGTAAATAAACCAGTCCATAAAAATCAGCCTTCCAAAAACCAAACGGCGCACCTTTCACTCTACGCCCCGCTGTGTGGCCGTACAGTAGTTTACGGCCACATATTGGGTGTTTCTGTAAACGGCAGAGTCAGGGCAATAAAGATACAGTCTTGTTTGGCTGTTAACCCTTGCTTTGTTAGTGGAAAAAATGTGTTAAAATGAAAAATTAGACAAAAAAATGAAATTCTCAAATTTCCTCCCCATTTGCCAATAACTCTTGTGCAACACCTAAAGGGTTAACAATGTATGCAAAATCAGTTTTGAATACCTTGAGGGGTGTAGTTTCTTAGATGGGGTCATTTTTGGGTGGTTTCTATTATGTAAGCCTCGCAAAGTGACTTCAGACCTGAACTGGTCCCTAAAAATTTAGTTTTTGTAAATTTCGGAAAAATTTCAAGATTTGCTTCTAAACTTCTAAGCCTTATAACATCCCCAAAAAATAAAATATCATTCCCAAAATAATTCAAGCATGAAGTAGACATATGGGGAATGTAAAGTCATCACAATTTTTTGGGGTATTACTATGTATTACAGAAGTAGAGAAACTGAAACTTTGAAATTTGCTAATTTTTCCAAATTTTTGGTAAATTAGGTATTTTTTTGTGCAAAAAAAAAAGATTTTTTTTACTTCATTTTACCAGTGTCATGAAGTACAATATGTGACGAAAAAACAATCTCAGAATGGCCTGGATGAGTCAAAGCGTTTTAAAGTTATTAGCACTTAAAGTGACACTGGTCAGATTTCCAAAAAATGGCCTGGTCCTTAAGGTGAAAATGAGCCCGGTCCTTAAGGGGTTAATTCTGATTCTAACAAATGAGAGAGAGAGAGAGAGTGTTTTCCAGGCAAACATAGAACTTTCAATTCAGGTAGAATATATTCAGACCCAACCGAATTGTACAGGTGGTTCAGACAAATCGGACCCAAAATCGAATTTTAAGGCCTCTTTCACACGGGCGTCATGTTTTTGGGCCGGATAAGATGCGAGCGCGTTGCGGGAAAATGCACAATTTTTCCACGCGAGTGCAAAACATTTTAATGCGTTTTGCATGTGCGTGAGAAAAATCTACATGTTTGGGTTAGGTGTTGTGTAGATTGTATTATTTTCCATTATAACATGGTTATAAGGGAAAATAATAGCATTCTTAATACAGAATGCTTACTAAAATAGAGCTGGAGGGGTTAAAAAGAAAAAATATAAAGTTTTTAACTCACCTTAATCCACTTCTTCGCGCAGCCCGGCTTCTCTTCTTTCTTCTTTCTTCAGGACCTGGTAAAGGATCTTTGATGTCATCACTGCGCTCATCACATAGTCCATCACATGATCCATCACCATGGTGATGGATCATGTGACGGACCATGTGATGAGTGCAGTGACGTCACCACAGGTCCTTTTCCTACTGCACAGCAAAGATGAAGACAGAAGAGAAGTTGGGCTGCACGAACAAGTGGATGAGGTGAGTTAAATAATTGTTTTATTTTTTTTAACCCCTCCAGCCCTATTAAGAATGCTATTATTTTCACTTATAACCATGTTATAAGTGAAAATAATAATGATCGGGTCCTCATCCCGCAACCGTGTGTGAAAATCACCGCTCATGTGCACAGCCCCATAGAAATGAATGGGTCCGGATTCAGTGTGGGTGCAATGCGTTCAAATCACGCATTGCACCCGCGTGGAAAACTCGCCAGGGTCAAAGGGACCTAAGACTTTGACACGGCCCCCACAACAGTATGATAGAATGACACTACATGACAGAAAGGGTGTGTGTGTATGTATATAATATATATAATAGGAAAAGGATGGCGTGGCAGCCTGGTCTGGTCTAGATCGTGAGTAGCCAAAGCAGCGGGGTTTACACAGGGGGAAAATTCGCCCGTGTGAAAGAAGCCTAAGACATTCACTGATACGAATGGGGGTGTTGACTGTAAGCTTGATTGATGAGGATTGTTCACTTGCACAGGCATCCTAGTGTCGCTTGCCTGTGTAAGTGCATTCCTGAGTCGGTGCTGCTATTAGCTGCCAGTTAAGTAGCTGTGTAGAACAGAGCAGACACGAGGTCGCCAGGACAGAAGCAGCTGCGCATGCGTTCCTATGCGTACTCCCACTATCCCGGCCACCAGAGAGGCTGAACCGATCTTCTACAGTGAACCAGTGCAGCCACTGCTGTAACCCCTGACAATGTGCAATCTATAATGGGATGGATAAATGGAATAAACACGGACAAGGAGAATATTTGGACAAATGGATTACATCAGTAAGTCACTTATACTAGCGTTTTAAGCACTATAAGGGCCATTTGATGATGTGAGACAACCCCTTCAAGTGTCACACAGACCAAGTACAAAGGCAATAGTTTCAACCTATTGGGAGTCCAGTTTGCCATCGTAAAACAGGTGGATTGGTTTATGATAGTGGTTAAAGTTAACTGTATTGATTAAATGGCGGTTCCACTCCAAGGAAAATTTTACGTTGCACTACTTTTAAGACTGCAAGTAAATCAATAATGAGTTTGTGAAAGGTGATGATTAAGGCAGATTTTCAGCTTAATCATATTCATGACCCCAAGGGAAAACGGAAAGCAATATTAATTAAATCATCCACACCTTCTCATTGCTTTCTAATTTTATGGTTGACATGGTCCTAAAAGCCTTGCTAGGAATATACGGATTTCTCATATAAAAACACATAGGAAAGAATGGACTATTATCGAAGATTTTATATTGCATTTTATAACTTTTCATTTAAGGCATTATTTCACTTTAGAAAAAAAATTCTGTGAAATAAACTATCCTGTATATTGAGACACTTTTTTATATTTAGTTTCAGGCAACTTCTGTTTTGCAGGATAAGCCATTTTGAAGCCCGCCCAACAGTATTATACAATGCATAGGATCAGTGCTACATCTATATATTATACAGTATAACGTAAATAGCATGTGCCATATTGCAGGTACAGTATCATATCCCTCCTCACCTGGCTATGTATTATGGCATGTACTAAATATAGCATAAAATACTACCTAGAGGGAGCTGCAATATGACACATGCTAAAAAGACAGAGGCTAAGAATGTGCCATAATGCAAACCCTCGTTTTCCTAGTACTATATATTATACATACTGCAATATCATGTGCAATTGCCAGGTTTAGGGTGGTCCCAATGCTACTATGGGTCCCCGGGACACCATCAAGTGTCATCACCATGAGGTTCGAAACAAGTTGATCTGATGGGAGGTGAAGCTCACTACGTTTTACCTGTCATGTGAATACTGGAATAAAGATGCAGTAACGTATGATCTACTCCGTGCTGGAACTTTTTCTTGTTATGCCCATGTGTTACTGATCTCTGGAGGAGATGGGAAGGCATAGTGCACTTCAATGGGAAATAAACGTGCAGACAATTAGGGGTTCTAACTGCTCTCTTTATATACAGTTTGTAACTGAACACCTTCTAGTGGGAGGGGTGCATTGGAGAATCCCAACCTTATCAGAATGTGCCGGCCATGTCATAGACTTGTATACAGTTTCAATAAAAGACTATGGAAATGACTAAGCAGTTTTTTCCCCAGACCTAATCTTTAGACCTAAACAAGGACTAAACCAGTCAAAAGGTCAGTGTGTCAGTTTTTTTTTTATCCCTACAACATTGCATAGTCCCTTATAATAACTGTGGAAGATTTCTAACTTTTCAGTGCATAGATAGAAAGTCCCAAAGTCTCTCAGTATTATGCACTAAAGTAGTAAGTTAATGGCTTAGCATACAAGGAATAGAGGAAAATGTCCACAAATGTCTATAGTCTAAAGTACCCTTGCTCCAGGGTACTACACTTGTACACTTTAAAATATATGAAGGGAGACACATGCAGTATGGTACATTATTGATATACTTTGGAAAATTTCAGTCTAGAAATAGTGTTCACCTTTTTACTTAAATGTGAAAGAAAGATGTCACCATGGCCCTTTTAAAGGGGACCTGTTAAATTGAACATGGTGTCTGAGCTGCAGGCAGCATGTTATAGAGCAGGAGGAGCTGAGCAGATTGATATACAGGGAGTGCAGAATTATTAGGCAAGTTGTATTTTTGAGGATTAATTTTATTATTGAACAACAACCATGTTCTCAATGAACCCAAAAAACTCATTAATATCAAAGCTGAATATTTTTGGAAGTAGTTGTTAGTTTGTTTTTAGTTTTAGCTATTTTAGGGGGGATATCTGTGTGTGCAGGTGACTATTACTGTGCATAATTATTAGGCAACTTAACAAAAAACAAATATATACCCATTTCAATTATTTATTTTTACCAGTGAAACCAATATAACATCTCAACATTCACAAATATACAATTCTGACATTCAAAAACAAAACAAAAACAAATCAGTGACCAATATAGCCACCTTTCTTTGCAAGGACACTCAAAAGCCTGCCATCCATGGATTCTGTCAGTGTTTTGATCTGTTCACAATCAACATTGCGTGCAGCAGCAACCACAGCCTCCCAGACACTGTTCAGAGAGGTGTACTGTTTTCCCTCCTTGTAAATCCCACATTTGATGATGGACCACAGGTTCTCAATGGGGTTCAGATCAGGTGAACAAGGAGGCCATGTCATTAGATTTTCTTCTTTTATACCCTTTCTTGCCAGCCACGCTATGGAGTACTTGGACGCGTGTGATGGAGCATTGTCCTGCATGAAAATCATGTTTTTCTTGAAGGATGCAGACTTCTTCCTGTACCACTGCTTGAAGAAGGTGTCTTCCAGAAACTGGCCGTAGGACTGGGAGTTGAGCTTGACTCCATCCTCAACCCGAAAAGGCCCCACAAGCTCATCTTTGATGATACCAGCCCAAACCAGTACTCCACCTCCACCTTGCTGGCGTCTGAGTCGGACTGGAGCTCTCTGCCCTTTACCAATCCAGCCACGGGCCCATCCATCTGGCCCATCAAGACTCACTCTTTATTTCTTGGCCCAGTCTTGACGTTTCAGTATTGCACACCTTGTGCTTTTGGGCACTCCAGTGATGTTGCAGCTCTGAAATATGGCCAAACTGGTGGCAAGTGGCATCTTGGCAGCTGCACGCTTGACTTTTCTCAGTTCATGGCAGTTATTTTGCGCCTTGGTTTTTCCACACGCTTCTTGCGACCCTGTTGACTATTTTGAATGAAACGCTTGATTGTTCGATGATCACGCTTCAGAAGCTTTGCAATTTTAAGAGTGCTGCATCCCTCTGCAAGATATCTCACTATTTTTGACTTTTCTGAGCCTGTCAAGTCCTTCTTTTGACCCATTTTGCCAAAGGAAAGGAAGTTGCCTAATAATTATGCACACCTAATATAGGGTGTTGATGTCATTAGACCACACCCCTTCTCATTACAGAGATGCACATCACCTAATATGCTTAATTGTTAGTAGGCTTTCGAGCCTATACAGCTTGGAGTAAGACAACATGCATAAAGAGGATGATGTGGTCAAAATACTCATTTGCCTAATAATTCTGCACGCAGTGTATAGCTTATGAGAAAATATTCAGTCATTTATATTCCTGCTAATTTTGGGTTTTGAAATGAAGGGGGCGTCCTACCAGTGATTGACAGCTTTCCCTCTATGACTGTGTATACAGAGATAGCTGTCAATCACTGATAGGACCGCCTCCTGGACTTCAAAGTCCAGAATGAGCAGGAATTTAAAATGAATAAATGTCAAGTTATACTGAATCTTTTCCCATAAACCTATATACCAATCTGCTCAGCTCCTCCTGTTCTACAACATGCTTCATAGTGACAGGTTCCCTTTAACCCCTTAGTGACTGCCCACTATCGTTTTATGGCAAGCGGTGAAGGGCCTCAGTCTGCAGCAATGTCTTTTGGCGTCATTGCAATTTAAATGGGTTTTCTGGAATCAGGATAAATGCTCACCTACTATTGGTTCACTGGGATTCTCAGTGACCCAATCAACTTTTTAGCCTTCTACTACACCCTCTCCAGTATTACAAAAAGTAGGCCTGACATAGACGGGAGGAGGTGAACTACAGGCTACAGCCCAACTCATTCAAAAATATGTGTCAAAAAACTGGTGCACATTACGCCTGAAAAAGATTTCAGTTCTGGTGCACAGGCAGCCTAACGTACCACTTAACAATTTTCAAGACCCTGCGATTTTCCATTTGTGTGTTTTAGTTTTACTCCCTACCTTCCAGAGCCTTAAAGGGGTTGTCTCATCTCAAACAATGCGGGAATATCCTAGCAATATGCCCCCATTGTCTGAGATGAGACAACTCCTTTAACGTTAAAATTTCCATTTACATAATCATATGAGGGTTTAAGTGCACTTTCTAATAGCACCATTTGATATTGTATATGATGTAGTGGGATGGTAGTGGGGTGGAATTGGAGAAAAAATGCTATTCTGCCATGGTTTTATGGATTTAGTTTTTAAGGCATTCCATATGCAGTAAAACTGACCTTCTTCCTCTAGGTCAGTAGGATTACAGGGGTACTATATTTGTGTCATTTGTCTTTCATTTTAATGCTTCAAAACAATTAAAAACCTTGAAATTGCCATATTCTGACTCCCATAACTTTTTTATATTTACATCCATGGAGCTCTGTGAGGGTTTATATATTGTTTTGCATGATCTGTAGTTTTTATTGATATATTATTGGAGTGTGCATGACTTTTTGATCCCTTTTTATTCAATTTTTTGGGAGGTGAAGCGTTGAAAAAACAATATATAGGACATTTTTATTATTTCCCATTACGGTGTTCACTGCACAGGATAAATACAGTAATATTTTAATAGTTCAGATATTTGGTGATGCGGCAATGCTAATGTTTTTTTTTTTATTTGATGTTATTTTTATGTTTAATATAACTAATGGTGGTGATTAGAATTTTTTAGACATTTTTATTTTTAAAATTACCACTAGGGGATCGCTTCTTCCACAGACTGCAATGAATTAATTTTGCAGTCTATGGGAGATTCGCTATGTTCCTACGGAGACCTGCCACAGACATAGGAACATAGCTATGGCATGCTTCGGAGCATTTAGAATGCCCAAGGCTGCCACAGAAACTGAACAGCTCCCTTAACCTTGGCATGGGGGAACAGCGCTCCCAAGGAACGACATTTCAGATGCCGTGTCTTAAATCCCTCCAGTGTTTTAATTCACATGATAATAAAAGTTATGTTTTAGAAAAACCCATCAGCTAGTCTGGTTAATGGCAATCTTCTGATCCCCCCCCCCCCCTGCATGGTTCTAATGGTGTAGAGACCACTGGAGGCCATATCTCCAGAAGGATATAGATACTCTAGAGAGAGTTCAGAGAAGAGCTACTAAACTAGTACTTGGATTGCAGGATAAAACTTACCAGGAAAGGTTAAAGGACCTTAACATGTATAGCTTGGAAGAAAGAAGAGACAGAGGGGTTATGATAGAAACTTTTAAATACATAAAGGGAATCAACTCGGTAAAGGAAGAGAGCATATTTAAAAGAAGAAAAACTACCACAAGAGGACACAGTTTTAAATTAGAGGGGCAAAGGTTTAAAAGTAATATAAGGAAGTATTACTTTACTGAGAGAGTAGTGGATGCATGGAATAGCCTTCCTGCAGAAGTGGTAGCTGCAAATACAGTGAAGGGGTTTAAGCATGCATGGGATAGGCATAAGGCCATCCTTTATATAAGATAGGGCCGGGGGCTATCCATAGTATTCAGTATATTGGGCAGACTAGATGGGCCAAATGGTTCTTATCTGCCGACACATTCTATGTTTCTATGTTTCTATGGTGTTGATGTGTTTTATATCTGCCATTTTGGCAGTTTTGCCCTCTACATTTTTCATCTATAATTCTCACTTGTCCCTAAGCTGGTGTATGGAGTCCTAATGATGACTGCCCATAGAGTACACAGAGATTCTGCTCACTAACTTTTCCTTTCACTCAGAATCATTCAGAAGTACTGTTTAGCACATTATAGAGATGTACTGAGCAGTATACATGAATAAAGCTGTTGTGATGATGTATAAGACTTCATGTTAGCTGATAAATCATACTGCTTCTCTCCTTTTGTTGTGAAAGGTGGCAACCCTAGCTGCTGTAGTGCCCTGGAGTAGGGGTACTGTGAAGTCTGGAAATTTGTGGACATTTGCCCCTGTTTCCCCTATGCAAAAGTTATAAACTTACTTTATTTCACTTGCAATGGTTAGCTTGCACTGTTTAATACTGCTTAATAGTGTTGATCGGCAATATTCTAATCGCGGATTTTTATCGTGAATATTGGCACTTTAAGAATTCGCGAATATCTAGAATATAGTGCTATATCTTCGTAATCATGAATATTCTAGATTTTTTTTTCATCAGTACCCGTGATCGCTCACTGCTTCTTGCTTGTGGGCCAATGAGAAGGCTGCATTATCTTTGACTTTAGGAGTAGTGTTGATCGCAAATTTTCGTGTCGCAAATTTTTATTGCGAATTTTACGATTGCCAATTTTTGCAATCAAGAAAATAATGACTGGAGATCACGAATTCGCGAATATATGATGAATATTCGCCCAAATATTCACAAAATATTGCGAATTTGAATATTGCCCCTGCCGCTCATCACTGCTGCATTTTATATGTATGTTGTGATATACAGTTGCAAGAAAAAGTATGTGAACCCTTTGGAATAATATGGATTTCTGCACAAATTGGTCATAAAATGTGATCTGATCTTCATCTAAGTCACAACAATAGACAATCACAGTCTGCTTAAACTAATAACACACAAAGAATTAAATGTTTCCATGTTTTTATTGAACACACCATGTAAACACTCACAGTGCAGGTGGAAAAAGTGTGTGAACCCTAGTGACCTCTCCAAGAGCTAATTGGAGTGAGGTGTCAGCCAACTGGAGACCAATCAATGAGATGAGATTGGAGGTGTTGGTTACAGCTGCCCTGCCCTATAAAAAACACACACCAGTTCTGGGTTTGCTTTTCACAAGAAGCATTTCCTGATGGGAATGATGCCTCGCACAAAAGAGCTCTCAGAAAACCTACGATTAAGAATTGTTGACTTGCATAAAGCTGGAAAGGGTTATAAAAGTATCTCCAAAAGCCCCGCTGTTCATCAGTCCACGGTAAGACAAATTGTCTATAAATGGAGAAAGCTCAGCACTGCTGCTACTCTCCCTAGGAGTGGCCGTCCTGTAAAGATGACTGCAAGAGCACAGTGCAGACTGCTTAATGAGGTGAAGAAGAATCCTAGAGTGTTAGCTAAAGACTTACAAAAGTCTCTGGCGTATGCCAAGATCCCAGTTAGCAAATCTACGATATGTAAAACACTAAACAAGAATGGATTTCATGGGAGGATACCACAGAGGAAGCCACTGCTGTCCAAAAAAAACATTGCTGCACGTTTACAGTTTGCACAAGAGCACCTGGATGTTCCACAGCAGTACTGGCAAAATATTCTGTGGACAGATGAAATCAAAGTTGAGTTGTTTGGAAGAAACACACAACACTATGTGGGGAGAAAAAGAGGCACAGCACACCAACATCAAAACCTCATCCCAACTGTGAAGTATGGTGGTGGGGGCATCATGGTTTGGGGCTGCTTTGCTGCGTCAGGGCCTGGACGGATTGCTATCATCGAAGGAAAATCGAATTCCCATCAAGACATTTTGCAGGAGAACTTAAGACCATCTGTCCACCAGCTGAAGCTCAACAGAAGATGGATGTTGCAACAGGACAACGACCCAAAGCATAGAAGTAAATCAACAACAGAATGGCTTAAACAGAAGAAAATACGCCTACTGGAGTGGCCCAGTCAGAGTCCTGACCTCAACCCGATTGAGATGCTGTGGCATCACCTCAAGAAAGCGATTCACACCAGTCATCCCAAGAATATTGCTGAACTGAAACAGTTCTGTAAAGAGGAATGGTCAAGAATTACTCCTGACCGTTGTGCACATCTGATCTGCAACTACAGGAAACATTTGGTTGAAGTTATTGTTGCCAAAGGAGGTTCAACCAGTTATTAAATCCAAGGGTTCACATACTTTTTCCACCTGCACTGTGAATGTTTACATGGTGTGTTCAATAAAAACATGGTAACATTAAATTCTTTGTGTGTTATTAGTTTAAGCAGACTGTGATTGTCTATTGTTGTGACTTAGATGAAGATCAGATCACATTTTATGACCAATTTGTGCAGAAATCCATATTATTCCAAAGGTTTCACATACTTTTTCTTGCAACTGTATATCCTGTTCATTTGCACTGTATTTGCAAGGCTCTGTGGAAAGGGTTAATGAATACTGAGAGACTTTTGGGACTTTGGATAAGAAGCTGGTAATTTTTAAAGAAGAGCATGTTTTGGAGGGAAAAACTCAGACTTGTTTACGACCAAAACCAGACAGACTGACCTTGTTATGTCTGGAAACTTGTTTTTGTCTGGAAAAACTGCCGTTGAGTGTCACTGACACTCCAATGTAAGTCTGTGAGAGACGCAATGTGAAACAATGTATCTGTGCTGAGTTTCTCCACTCCACCCCTCCCACTAGAAGGTTCCAGTCTAGCTAGAAATGATATATAAGGAGAGCTGTCAGAGCCCCTAGTATTCTGCAGTTATGGACCAGTGCTTGGAGGGGAAGACTCATGCCAGCCTGCATGAGTGACCAGAAGAAGATGCTGAGATGGGGACACTGAGCCACAAACCATGAGTCACGAGCCCTGTGATCAAGGAGTCACCCGGACTACGGAGCTACAGACCATGGGCCTTTGACCAGGGTACCAGCCTTTTGAGAGAGAGAGGGACAGCTTCTCAGCATCAAACCCTTCTTCTGCCAGGGAAGAGACTGGGGAAGCCAGCCCTATGCCTCCCCTGTATTGTTTTGCCACTGAATTCCTCCAGTAAAGAAGCACACTGGTTAACTGCAGACCCTGACTCTCTGGACTTTTTTCCCATTGGGGTGCACCACGCTTTACGAACCCTTCTGGAGAGCAGCAACACGTAGTGACACCTCGACGGTGTCTGGGGGACTCAGTGTAATGTTTGGGCCCCCCTAAACATGGCCACTGCACTGCCTTACCATGTCACATGGCAATCTGGGACCCTTGTCCTGGAGATAGGTGTGGGTCTCATAGGTGGGACCCACAGACAAAAAGGAGCACAGTCTCCCACAGCGCCACCCACAGTGCTCTCAAAACAATGCTTAGTAAATACAGATAACAGGACAATGGTGTTTTTTTTGCTGGTGCTGTCTCCTCATGAGCAACACCAATCCCCAACTGCACTAAACAAATTCCACAGTGTAGTAGACAATGCCTCCTTAGCAAATCCTTATACCATATTTTAGCACAAAATACCTTCATAGTAGTACCTTATACCTTACTGCAGCACAAAATACATCCCCATTAGTGGCGAATATGAAAGTGCAGCACAAAATGCTTCCCCAACAGTGCCAAAAAACAACAGAGAGCAACAAAAATACTTCCCAGAAGTGACAAATACGTTTTGTATGTATTTACAGGTGGTCTCCCTACAGTGTCATTTCTTAGTGTGTCCTTAGTTTTCAATCACAGTGCTCACAAGATTCATTCCCAGTACACCTCTGGGTTCAGCCCTAGTGCCGCTTCAGGTGTCAGATGCATTGTCTCCCTAAGGCCTCTTTCACACGGGCGTCGCGTGTGAGGGCCGGATAGGATGTGGGTGCGTCGCGGGAAAAAACGGTTTAATGCGTTTTGCACACGCGTGAGAAAAATCGACAAGTTTGGTACCCAGACCTGAACTCGGACTTCTTCACAGAAGTTCGGGTTTGTGTTAGGTGTTGTGTATATTTTATTATTTTCCCTTATAACATGGTTATAAGGGAAAATAATAGTAGTCTTAATACAGAATGCTTAGTAAAATAGGGATGGAGGGGTTAAAAAATAAAATAAAATAATTTAACTCACCATGGTGATGGATCATGTGATGGACCATGTGATGAGTGCAGTGACGTCACCAAAGGTCCTTTTTCTCCCAGGTCATCAAAGAAGAAGACAGAAGAGAAGCCGGGCTGCGCGAACAAGTGGATGAGGTGAGTTAAATTATTATTATTATTTTTTTAACCCCTCCATCCCTATTTTACTAAGCATTCTGTATCAAGAATGCTAATATTTTCCCTTATAACCATGTTTTAAGGGAAAATAATAATGATCGGATCCCCATCCCGATCATCTCCTAGCAACCATGCGTGAAAATCGCACCGCATCTGCCCCCTTGCTTGCGGATGCTTGCGATTTTCACGCAGCCCCATTCACTTCTATGGGGCCTGTGTTGCGTGAAAAACGCACAATACAGAGCATGCTGCGATTTTCACGCAACGCACAGCCTCATAGAAATGAATGGGTCCGGATTCAGTGCGGGTGCAATGCGTTCACCTCACGCATTGCACCTGCGCGGAAAACTCGCCCGTGTGAAAGAGGCCTAAGTGTCATTACCAGCCCCTTCAGTGTAAAATTTGGTTTACATGGCCCAATGGAGCAGGCGATTGTTGGGAAGAAACCGTTCTTTTCCAACAACTGCCTGCATATCAGTGGAGAATAAAGCTGCATTTACATTTAGTGATTGCTGCTACCCCTGAGGAGTCAGAGCAGAGTGGGAGTGGTAGTGGTCCTGATGATGATGTGTGACAGTGTACTCCCTCAGGCCGTCAGTTCCTTGGGGTCAGTGCAATGAAGGAGGGGCACCCTGTGTTCCCTTGGGGCACTCCCTTTAGCTGTGAGCTCCTACCTGAGGGTAGTGTGGGAGTGCCATGGTGTTAATGTCCATGTGGGTGCTAGGCAGGAAATACAATATTAAGCATGAGCCAAGCAATGGCCCACAGATTAGTCTTTCTCTTTCTCTAATACTGGGATCTCTGGCTAGGAACTGTAATCTGTCACAATGTTAAGCTTTCGTACGGTGGTGTGCACTTCCTATAATACAACTAGCCAAGTCATACCTGAACCAGCTATACATTTTAGATAGCGGACAACTTTTATTTCCGAGAACCAAAAAGTTGGATATGTTGATATCCCAAATTCTGATGCATTTCTCCCAAGACATCTGTCTCCTGGTAAAAGTCACGAGGCCCCCACACACAGTAGACGGTTGGCCAGTCCTGGTCATGTGAACATTAATTTTAAGTTTATGGCTGGCTTCAAGCTATGTTCACATCCTCGTCACTATACTTTTCCATGGAAATAACAGACACCTTGAGAGAACCTGATGATTCTCAATTTCTCATTATAAGTCAGTGTGGTCCATTGATGCAAAGATTCTGGTTGTCACACTGACACTGACACCCCTGCATAACGGAAACGGGACAGATCCGTTTTGCAGCCCATAAACTTCTATTATGACGGAATGAATAATGGAATGCCTCTAAAGGCATACGGTTCTGTATTCCGTCATAGAATTGCGTTATGGTCCATGGTAACCTTTTACCACCAAACGAAGTGTGAACGAATTTTAAAATATGAAATTTGCTCATCTCTACTTGAAATAATCAGCCATGTATTATAAAATAATTTATGGAAAAGCAAGTTAGCTGATCATCAAGTTCCATAGACTGTTTCAGCTGAGCTTGTATTTCAGGAGGATAATATTGCGAGCAGCGTTATTACTGAGCCATCTGTGAAAATGCTGTGTTGGAAGACATTCAGCCCCATGCTGTATACTTCAGAAATCTCACGCTGGGTTATCAGGCTAGCCGTTGTCCATTTTAAATCTGTTCTCGCCTGACAAATATGATTTAATATATCAGAATATCGCCATAGAAATTTCCTTTCTAAAGCCAGAATTAAATCATTAAAAGATTTTGTAATATGGATTGTTGAGAAGATGATATAAAAGGGAATATAATAAAAAAAATATTAAATTACAAACACACTACAAAACCAGGTTAAAGAGGTTCTCTGTGAAAGATTCAAAATGTCTGGAAGTAACCTCTCCTAGACTATGAGTAGGACCGGTTGCCATCATTGCAGAGCTGACTGGGGGGGGGGGGGGGGGGGGGGTGAGGGGGAAGAGTCTCACTACATACTACACAGCTCTACAATAGATAGTAAGGCCTCATACACACGACCGTTGTTTGCTTCCGCGTCCGTTCCGCCGATTTTAGCGTTTCAGGTGCGGACCCATTCATTTCTATGGAGCCGTTGCGGATAGTGCATCGTTTGCCATCCGCGTCCGTGATCCGTGGTTCCAGTCCGTAAAAAAAAAATATAACCTGTCCTATTATTTCCGTGGAAAACGGTTTGCGGACCTATTCAAGTCAATGGGACCGCTAAAAACGTGGAGGCACACAAGATTGTCATCCGCGTCCGTTTTATTCCTATCATTTGCATGGCAAACCTGTCTTAGACTTTTTTTTACATTCCTTTATGTCCGGTGGTCCTCCAAAAATAAAGGAAGACACACGCAAACAAAAACGGAAACGGATCACGGAACAACATAACCCCATTTTGCGGAACGGAACACAACAACGGTCGTGTGCATGAGGCCTTAGGATGTGATCCTGCCTACAATATGCCATCATGGCTGAGCAAACTCACCAACGTGTAATGTGTATGGAGGCCTGGTCCCTTCCCCGCTAGACAGCTCTTCATGTGGAGGCAACCAGTCCTGCCCCCATTCTAGGACAGGTTGCTGGTGGCCATTTTAAGTCATTCACAGAGAACCCCTTTAATTAAGGGTACTTTCACACTTGTGGCAGAGGATTCCAGCAGGCAGTTCCGTCGCCGGAACTGCCTGCCGGGACGGCAATTCGTACGAAAACGGATGCATTTGTCAGACAGATCCGGATCCGTCTGACAAATGCATTGCAATACCGGATCCGTCTTTCCGGTTGTCATCCGGAAAAACTGACCCAGTATTTATTTTTTTCACAGATTCAAAGGTCTACGCATGCGCGGACCGAAAGAACGGATCCGTCAATGCGGAAATACATTTTCAATGGCATTCCGGCAAGTGTTCAGGATTTTTGGCCGGAGAGAAAACTGCAGCATGCTGCGGTATTTTCTGTGGCCAAAAAACGTAAGAGGGACTGAACTGATGCATCCTGAACGGAATGCTCTCCATTCAGAATGCATTAGGATAAAACTGATCCGTTTTTTTCCGGTATAGAGCCCCTGTGACGGAACTCAATACTGGAAAAGAAAAACGCTAATGTGAAAGTACCCTAAGTTACTACACCAGTCTTTTGGTATTGTTGTACCTTTTTTCTTGGCGCACACACATATTTTATCTATTTACGCCAAAAGGAATGACTGTCTGCACCCTTCTCGCCTTTTTCTTCTGCTTGGAATATGGTAGTGATTTAGTGGAGTCGTAATTTTAGCAGAAATTATTTGCATGCACCAGTTTTCTGCTGCAAAAAATGGTCCAAATTAAGCAACTAGAAGTTGGTTTAAAAAGAGTATGTAACTTCTACCAAGAAGCATCAAGAGGGAAATTCATTATTTTCCCTACACCTGTTTTTGTGTAGAAAAAGTCAGAAATCCATGTGATCTGCGACTTTCTAGTTGCAATTGGCATTTTATACCGCACTCACCAATAAAAAATAAATAAAAAAGACACGACAAGGGAAGAAAACTGCACAAATAATGACTGAAAACTATGACTGCTCCGAGCTGCCATAGATTTCATTCAAGTGCACAAACTACCCAAGCTGCATGTAATTTATGACCTCATCAAGATAGGTATGCCATTTATGGCCCAAATCT
The DNA here is from genome assembly GCF_905171765.1 of Bufo bufo. NCBI lineage: Eukaryota > Metazoa > Chordata > Amphibia > Anura > Bufonidae > Bufo > Bufo bufo. The sequence goes on along the minus strand of NC_053393.1, from coordinate 446,694,607 downwards.
ATAACACAGGATGCACCACTGTCATACATTTGAGGCATCGGAATTAGTAAATATGGGCCCTTGCTCTATTTGCTGGTGCCTAATTTCGTTTCGAATGGAGTGGTCACCATTCTAAACGGCTGACAGTACTGGATTGGGGGGAGCAGGAAAAACATACCTTTTTGTGGAGCCTTTATTATCAGGAGTAGTGAAAATATGAAGTTTCATTCTACCAGATTATGATTGTACAAGTGCCCAATAGATAAAGCTTCTCTGTGAAGTGCTCTCTGCTCTTTTCATTGACCTGCTTCACATTCCCTCCCTTCTTTCTAAGGCTACTTTCACACTTGTGTTGTGAGGATCCGGCAGGCAGTTCTGTCGCCGGAACTGCCTGCCGGATCCGGAAATCTGTATGGAAACGGATATCATTTGTAGGCGGATCCGTCTGACAAATGCATTGAAATTCTGGATCCGTCTCTCCGGTGTCATCATAAACGCCTAAAAATGTAGCAAGTCGCATCAGACAGATGGATCTAACATTGTCCAATGCGCTGGGGGGGGGGGTTAATATTGTAAGAGCTAACAGTTCAAACTACAGTACTCCAAGGAAATTGAATTCAACACAACAGTGTTTCCACTTAATAGGATAGTCACTTGCAATGTGTAATAATTATGCTCGAAAGTGCATTGTGGCTCTTATCACCTCCTGTACATAGGATCGCTACTGAAGTGTAGACGGATCTCCTTTATCAGACGAATCCTGGCGAATGAATGGCCGTAGTAGCCGTATGAGGAAGGAGTAAGCTATACTCCGAAACGCGTCTGGCTGGCATAGCCGATAATACAGGAGATTTATTCCACTGTACGAGCCTCTTGCTCATCTGCGAGCCGTGGAGGCCGCCGGACCAAACGAGGATACCACGCGGAGTGTGCATAAGAGGGCGACGCTGTATTCACTGCGGTTACTATCTGAAACCATACGGCCATCCATCTGCTAGGAGTCATCTGTAGAGGGAGATCTATCTACACTTCAATAGCAAACCTACAGTATGTACAGGAGGTGGTAAGAGCCACATTGCACGACCGTGTGAAGCCCGTGCCCGTATTGCGGACCACATTTGCGGATCCGCAATACACGGGTCCTATTCCGTGGCCATTCCGCATCACGGATGCGGACTCGTTAATTTCAATGGGTCCGCAAATCCGGAGATGCGGAACGGAACACTACGGAAGCACTACGGAGTGCTTTCTGAGGTTTCGTTCCATGCGTCCGCACCGCAAAAAGATAGACCTTGCTCAATCTTTTTGCGGAACGGAGGGATCGCGGACCCATTCAAGTGAATGGGGCCGCGATCCCTATGCAGCTGCCACACGGCAGGTGCCCGTGCTTAGCGGACCGCAATTTGCGGTCCACAGCACGGGCACGGGCTTCAAACGGTTGTTTGAATAAGCCCTTAATTTGAGGGTATTTACATCCTAATTGGAGGAAGGGTTTAGGAATTACAGCTGTTTAATATGTAGCTGCCTCTTTTTCAAGGGACCAAAGGTAATTGGACAATTATTTCAGAAGCTATTTAATGGGCTGCATGGACTAGTCCCTTGTTAATCCATCATTGATTAAGCAGGTAAAAGGTTTGGTGTTGGAACCAGGTGTGGCGTTTGCATTTGGAAGCTGTTGCTGTGAACCCACAACATGCGATAAAAGAATGCACTGGTGAGCTTAGGAACTCAAAAAGGCCTGGACATCCACGGAAGACTACAGTGGTGGATGATCTCAAAATTATTTCCATGGTGAAGACAAGCACCTTCATAACATCCACCCAAATGAAGAACACTCTCCAGGAAGTAGGCGTATCAGTATCTAAGTCTACCATATAGTGAAGACTTCATGAGAGCAAATACAGAGGGTTCACCACATGGTGCAAACCATTAATCAGCCTTAACCACTTGCCATCTGGGCCATTTGCCCCCTTCCTGACCAGACCAAATTTTGCAAAACTGACATATCTCACTTTATGTGGTAATAACTTTGGAACGCCTTTATTTATCCAAGTCATTCAGAGATTTTTTTCTTGTGACACATTGTACTTCATGATAATCATAAATTTGAGTCAAAATATTTCACCTTTATTTATGAAAAAATCCCAAATTTACCCAAAAATTTGAAAAATTCGCAATTTTCTAAATTTCAATTTCTCTGCTTTTAAAACAGAAAGTGATACCTCATAAAATATTTATTATTTAACATTCCCCATATGTCTACTTTATGTTGGCATCATTTTGGAAATGTCATTTTATTTTTTTAGGACGTTAGAAGGCTTAGAAGTTTAGAAGCAATTCTTCAAATTTATAAGAAAATTGCCAAAACCCACTTTATAAGGACCAGTTCAGGTCTGAAGTCACTTTGTGGGGCCTACATAGTGGATACCCGCATAAATGACCCCATTGTAGAAACTACACCCCTCAAGGTATTCAAAACCGATTTTACAAACTTTGTTAACCCTTTAGGCGTTCCACAAGAATTAAAGGAAAATGGAGATCAAATTTTTAAATTTCACTTTTTTGGCAGATTTTCCATTTTAATCAATTTTTTTCTTTAACACATCGATGGTTAACAGCCAAACAAAACTCAATATTTATTACCCAGATTCTGCGGTTTACAGAAACACCCCACATGTGGTCATAAACTGCTGTATGGGCACACGGCAGGGCGCAGAAGAAAAGGAACTCCACATGGTTTTTAGATGCCATGTCCCATTTGAAGCCCCCTGATGCACCCTTACAGTAGAAACTCCCAAGAAGTGACCCCATTTTGGAAACTAGGGGATAAGGTGCCAGTTTTATTAGTACTATTTTTGGGTACATATGATTTTTTGATCATTCATTATAACACTTTATGGGGCAAGGTGACCAAAAAATTGGTTGTTTTAGCACAGTTTCTATTTATTTATTTTTACAGCGTTCACCTGAGGGGTTCAGTCAAGTGACATTTTTATACAGCAGATTGTTACGGACGTGGCGATACCTAATATGTATACTTTTTCTCATTTATTAAAGTTTTACACAATAATAGCATTTTTGAAACAAAAAAATTATGTTTTAATGTGTCCATGTTCTGAGAGCTATAGTTTTTTTTATTTTTTGAGAGATTTTCTTATGTAGGGGCTCATTTTTTGTGGGATGAGGTGACGGTTTTATTGGTACTATTTTGTGGGACATACGCGTTTTTGATCACTTGGTGTTGCACCTTTTGTGATGCAAGGTGACAAAAATTGCTTGTTTTGACACATTTTTTTTTTTTTTTTACGGTGTTCACCCGAGGGGTTAGGTCATGTGATATTTTTATAGAGCTGGTTTTTACGGACGCGGCAATACCTAATATGTATACTTTTTTTTTTTTTTTCTATTTTTAACTTTTTTTTTTCATTCCTTACTTGGGGACTTTTTTTTTTTACATGTGAAACTTTTTTTTATTTTTTTATTTTCAACCTTTTATTTTTTTTATTTTACACTTTTCGTCCCCCATAAGGTCATACAAGACCTCTGGGGGACATTTGCTTCACTTTTTTTTTTCACTGTTGATTTCTCCTGTAACTGGGGCTGACATAGTAGCCTCAGTTACATGACAAATGCATCCCTAGAGAGGCTGTACAGCAGCAATCCAGCACTGTACAGCCTCACAGCAGGGCTGATCGAGGTCTCTGAGAGACCTCACACAGCTCCTGCACACTCCGGTCCCGGCGGTCACATGACCGCCGGGCCGGAACAGGAAGCGCACAGCGCTTCCTTCTCTGCAGACACAGCGCTCGGTGAACGCTGTGTCTGCAGCGATCCGGAAGGCAGGGACACCTGGGCACTGTCCCTGCCTTGTCTTAGGGTTGCCCTGCTGTCACTGACAGCGGGCAACCCGATCAGCAGCTGCACGATTAGCGTGCAGCTGCTATTTCTGAAAGGACGTTCTAAAACGTGCTTTCAGAAATAGACGTCCACCCATAGGACGTTTATATCCTATGGGCGGACGTAAAGCGGTTAAAAATAGAAAGGCCAGATTAGACTTTGCCAAAAACATCTAAAGAAGCCAGCCCAGTTCTGGAACAACATTCTTTGGCCAGATAAAACTAAGATCAACCTGTACCAGAACGATGGGAAGAAGAAAGTATGGCTCATAATCCAAAGCACACCACATCCTCTGTAAAACATGGTAGAGGCAGAGTGATGGCATGGGCATGCATGGCTTCCAATGGCACTGGGTTACTAGTGTTTGATGATGTGACTGAAGATAGAAGCAGCCGGATGAATTCTGAAGTGTAAGGTGATATACTTTTTCCTCAGATTCAACCAAATGCAGCAAGGTTGGTTGGACGACACTTCATAGTACAGATGGACAATGACCCAAAACATACTGCGAAAGCAACCCTGGAGTTTTTTTAAGCCAAAGAAGTGGAATATTCTGCAACAGCAATCATCAGATCTGAACCGGTTCAAGCATGTACTGTATTTCCCTTGCTTAAGACAAAACTTAAGGAAGAAAGACCCACAAACAAGCAATAATAGAAGACAGCTGCAGTAAGGCCTGGCAAAGCATCACAAAGGAGGAAACCCAGCGTTTGGTGATGTCCATGGGTTCCAGACTTCAGGCAGTCATTGCCTGCAAAGGATTCTATACAAAGTATTAAAAATGAACATTTTATTTATGGTAATGTCACTTTGTCCAATTACTTTTGAGCCCCTGACATCAGGAAGCTTTGTAAAAAGAATGGTTGCAATTTGTAAACGTTTCACAGGATATTTTTTCAACCCCTCGAATTAAACCTGAAAGTGTACTCTTTAATTGCATCTCAGTCGTTTCATTTCAAATGTGGTGGCATGAAGAGCCCAAATCATGAAGATTGTCAAATATTACCGAATCACAACCTGAAGTGACTGTGAACACCATGCGGTCTTCAGGACGTGGGTTCCAGTTGGCTACCACTGTGCTAATTCGAGATTCCTGAGAATGTGCCGCTCCTCCGTCTCTGCTAACAGTATGACACATGTCAGATGCTAATCCATGGCAATCTAGCATAGCCATTTTTAAAGAGCAGCATATTATCACAGATCTGCTGGGCTATTATATTGTGCTATTTCGATAATAACAGTGAATAAAGATTACAGTACGCATAGTCATGACTTCATTGTATTTGTCTGCTGCTTCCCCTGTCCCCCTCCACCCCATCACTAATGACTGACAGCCAATGTGTATGCAGGTAGATACTTGCTTAAAGGGGTCCTCCAGACTTGTGCTTAAAATGTCTCCTTCAGCTAACTTGTGGAGAGATTACACGTTCAGCAGTACTTACGTTCAGCAGTACTTACCCATCTGTTGCCCCACTGATTTCACAATCCCAGCTGGGGTCACTTGAACACCGGACTGGCTGTAGACTCTCCCCCTGATGTCATGACCGTGTGCGCTGCTCTTTCTTCCTGTTCAACTACAAAATGTACATGAACAGGAAAAAACAGGAGCGATCAATCGCACAATCATGTGACCCCCAGCCAACAAAATGATAGAAGTATAAGCACTGCTGAAAGTGTATTCTCTTCACAGGTCGGCTGAAAGGCTCAGAGAACTTCTTTAAGATCTTTTCTACAACTATTACCGCTTGAAAGAGGTTTAGCAAATCAGCTGATAAGTACAACACTTGAAGTATTGTCGCTGCAGAGATATCCAGTATGATAACTGGGGTTATGGTCTGATTTTTGGAAATCCCTTTAAACATTTAATTATGTTGTACCTTAAAGGTGTTGTACCAAGTTAAAAACATATTCTGTATCCACAGGATAGGGAATAAGTATCTGATCAGTGGTGGTCCAACCAATGTAACCCCCACCAATCATGGGCATGGGGGTCCTGTGCCTCTCTATGAATGGAGTGGCAGGTCAGGCATGTCCGCTGCTGCTCCATTTATTCTTGAGGGGACTGCCAGGAATAGCTGAGTATGTCCAGTAGTCCTATAGAGAATAAATGAAGTGGTAACAGAAACACACCTGGTTGCAGACTAGCCTGCTGAGAGAAGTGGGAACCCTGAGATCTGACGGACCACTGGTCATGCTGTGGGGCTGCTCTGGACAGCTGCTGCTGCTGATAGGATAGCTTGCAGGAGCATTTGCTTCTTGTGGACCACTTGCAGCCTGGAGACCATAAGGTGAAATATTTCTAGTAAGGTGATCATTTCTTGTCACCTGTTACAGTAGTAAGAACCGCTCCATACCACAAAAAGCATGGCTTCGTGAGGGATCGGTCATGCCAAACTAATTTAATCAGTTTCTATGAGGAAGTAAGTTCTAAACTTGACAGCGGCGAATCAATGGATGTCGTATATCTGGACTTCTCCAAAGCATTTGACACTGTACCGCATGACAGGTTAGTATATAAAATGAGAATGCTCGGACTGGGAGAAAACATCTGTATGTGGGTAAGTAACTGGCTGAGTGATAGAAAACAGAGGGTGGTTATTAATGTTACACACTCAGATTGGGTCACTGTCACTAGCGGAGTACCTCAGGGGTCAGTATTGGGCCCTATTCTTTTCAATATATTTATTAATGATCTTGTAGAAGGCTTGCATAGTAAAGTATCAATTTTCGCAGATGACACTAAACTGTGTAAAGTAATTAACACTGAAGAGGACAGTATACTGCTACAGAGGGATCTGGATAGATTGGAGGCTTGGGCAGAGAAGTGGCAGATGAGGTTTAACACTGACAAATGTAAGGTTATGCACATGGGAAGGAATAATGAAAGTCACCCGTATATACTAAATGGTAAAACACTCGGTAACACTGACATGGAAAAGGAAATAGGAATTTTAATAAACAGCAAACTAAGCTGCAAAAACCAGTGTCAGGCAGCTGCTGCCAAGGCCAATAAGATAATGGGTTGCATCAAAAGGGGCATAGATTCCCGTGATATGAACATAGTCCTACCACTTTACAAATCGCTAGTCAGACCACACATGGAGTACTGTGTACAGTTCTGAGCTCCTGTAAACAATGCAGACATAGCAGAGCTGGAGAGGGTCCAGAGGAGGGCAACTAAAGTAATAACTGGAATGGGGGGGCAACTACAGTACCCTGAAAGATTATCAAAATTAGGGTTATTCACTTTAGAAAAAAGACGACTGAGGGGAGATCTAATTACTATGTATAAATATATCAGGGGTCAGTACAGAGATCTATCCCATCATCTATTTATCCCCAGGACTGTGACTGTGACGAGGGGACATCCTCTGCGTCTGGAGGAAAGAAGGTTTGTACACAAACATAGAAGAGGATTCTTTACGGTAAGAGCAGTGAGACTATGGAACTCTCTGCCTGAGGAGGTGGTGATGGTGAGTACAATAAAGGAATTCAAGAGGGGCCTGGACGTATTTCTGGAGCTTAATAATATTACAGGCTATAGCTACTAGAGAGGGGTCGTTGATCCAGGGAGTTATTCTGATTGGAGTCGGGAAGGAATTTTTTATTCCCCTAAAGTGGAGAAAATTGGCTTCTACCTCACAGGGTTTTTTGCCTTCCTCTGGATCAACTTGCAGGATAACAGGCCGAACTGGATGGACAAATGTCTTTTTTCGGCCTTATGTACTATGTTACTATGTTACTATGTTACCTGATTAGAGTCGGGAAGGAATTTTTTATTCCCCTAAAGTGGAGAAAATTGGCTTCTACCTCACAGTTTTTTTTTGCCTTCCTCTGGATCAACTTGCAGGATAACAGGCCGAACTGGATGGACAAATGTCTTTTTTCGGCCTTATGTACTATGTTACTAAAAGGATATCACAATAATAATTTGTTATATATATATACACTGCTCAAAAAAATAAAGGGAACACAAAAATAACACATCCTAGATCTGAATTAATTAAATATTCTTCTGAAATACTTTGTTCTTTACATAGTTGAATGTGCTGACAACAAAATCACCAAAAAAAAAAAAAATGGAAATCAAATTTTTTAACCCGTGGAGGTCTGGATTTGGAGTCACCCTCAAAATTAAAGTGGAAAAACACACTACAGGCTGATCCAACTTTGATGTAATGTCCTTAAAACAAGTCAAAATGAGGCTCAGTAGTGTGTGTGGCCTCCACGTGCCTGTATGACCTCCCTACAACGCCTGTGCATGCTCCTGATGAGGTGGCGGACGGTCTCCTGAGGGATCTCCTCTCAGACCTGGACTAAAGCATCTGCCAACTCCTGGACAGTCTGTGGTGCAACGTGACGTTGATGGATAGAGCGAGACATGATGTCCCAGATGTGCTCAATTGGATTCAGGTCTGGGGAACGGGCGGTCCAGTCCATAGCATCAATGCCTTCGTCTTGCAGGAACTGCTGACACACTCCAGCCACATGAGGTCTAGCATTGTCTTGCATTAGGAGGAACCCAGGGCCAACCGCACCAGCATATGGTCTCACAAGGGGTCTGAGGATCTCATCTCGGTACCTAATGGCAGTCAGGCTACCTCTGGCGAGCACATGGAGGGCTGTGCGGCCCTCCAAAGAAATGCCACCCCACACCATTACTGACCCAATGCCAAACCGGTCATGCTGGAGGATGTTGCAGGCAGCAGAACATTCTCCACGGCGTCTCCAGACTCTGTCACATCTGTCACATGTGCTCAGTGTGAATCTGCTTTCATCTGTGAAGAGCACATGGCGCCAGTGGCGAATTTGCCAATCTTGGTGTTTTCTGGCAAATGCCAAACGTCCTGCACGGTGTTGGGCTGTAAGCACAACCCCCACCTGTGGACGTCGTGCCCTCATATCACCCTCATGGAGTCTGTTTCTGACCGTTTGAGCAGACACATGCACATTTGTTGCCTGCTGGAGGTCATTTTGCAGGGCTCTGGCAGTGCTCCTCCTGTTCCTCCTTGCACAAAGGAGGAGGTAGCGGTCCTGCTGCTGGGTTGTTTCCCTCCTACGGCCTCTTCCACATCTCCTGATGTACTGGCCTGTCTCCTGGTAGCGCCTCCATGCTCTGGACACTACGCTGACAGACACAGCAAACCTTCTTGCCACAGCTCGCATTGATGTGCCATCCTGGATAAGCTGCACTACCTGAGCCACTTGTGTGGGTTGTAGACTCCGTCTCATGCTACCACTAGAGTGAAAGCACCGCCAGCATTCAAAAGTGACCAAAACATCACCCAGGAAGCATAGGAACTGAGAAGTGGTCAGTGGCCTATAATTTCCACCTGTTGTCTATCCCATTTGCACAACAGCATGTGAAATTGATTGTCACTCAGTGTTGCTTCCTAAGTGGACAGTTTGATTTCACAGAAGTGTGATTGACTTGGAGTTACATTGTGTTGTTTAAGTGTTCCCTTTATTTTTTTGGAGCAGTGTATAAATGTATATATATATTTCACAAAAGTGAAAACACCCCTCACATTTCTGTAGATATAAAAAAAAAAAAAGTATTTCATTAATGAAGGAAGAAAGTCATTAAAGTGTAAAATTTTTAACATTAAATGTTAGATCCTCCTGATGAGGTTCAGCATCACATGAAACTATCCAATTTTGTTTCTCAGTCCTGAACCTTGGTTTAGGTTTTAGACATTATCATTAATTATTTAGACTCTGAAGGCAGCAAAACATCTTGATTCATTGGCAAACTGACAAACATATGGCATGTTCTGCAAACCATAGTGTTACTGTTGAGAATAGGATAACATTAGTTGCATGCAAATTCTGCTGGGGTTTTTAATCCAGCTGCTGGAAATTTGTGTCCATGGCTTTTTTGAGCTGGATAAATGGTTGGCACATTGAAACCTTTGTGAGAACAATCACAACGAATGCAAAGGTGACGATAATAATACAAAATGCATAGACAATTCCTATAGCAACTCAACTAGTAAGAAATGGGATTCCTTTTCTATCTTGTATGTACAGTATGTATATCTGTCCAGTCACTTTCCCTAATATCTGTTCTCGGGAACAAGTTACTGTAAGTCCTACATTACACATTATACAGTGAGAACCAACTTGATAAAGTTAAGAATTCAATTCTATACATGGGTCCTTTTATACTGGCAGAATTGGCCTAAACGGCCAGTATAAAAGCACCCAATTTTTATACCCTCATTACAGGGGTTGTCCAGTTCCATGATATTGATGACTTATTCTCCGGACTGATCATCATTACAGATTGTGGGGGTCTGACTTCGGGCACCCCCATCAATCAGCTGTGGCACTTGTGCGAGGGCTGTGTCTTTTTCAGTGTTTACCTGCATGATGTCTAGATTGTCGGGAAGATACTGTGTAATTACATCTTCTTCTCCCATTCAAGTGAAAGGGATGATCTGTAGTTCTACTTCATCACCACTACATGGAAGTGGACGCAGTAGCACTGCAGCACCTTCAAAAAAGCTGATTGGTGGGGGTGCCGGAGTCAGACCCCCATCAATCTAAAATTTACAGTATGATCTGACCTGAGCATAGGTCATCAATATTATGAAACTGGACAACCTCGTTAAGGATTTGATCAATTGATCAATTGTTGACTGTTCGACTGGCCTTTTATAGGGGCCAGAGTTCAGGAAAGAATTTTCTTTTTGCCTGTTAATCGAATTATGTACGTGGTCCTTATTTATTGCATCTATCTATCTATCTATCTATCTATCTACAGTATCTATCTACAGTCGGGTCCATAAATATTGGGACATCGACAAAATTCTAACATTTTTGGCTCTATACACCACCACAATGGATTTGAAATGAAACAAACAAGATGTGCTTTAACTGCAGACTGTCAGCTTTAATTTGAGGGTATTTACATCAAAATCTGGTGAACGGTGTAGGAATTACAACAGTTTGCATATGTGCCTCCCACTTGTTAAGGGACCAAAAGTAATGGGACAATTGGCTTATCAGCTGTTCCATGGCCAGGTGTGTGTTATTTCCTCATTATCCCAATTACAATGAGCAGATAAAAGGTCCAGAGTTCATTCCAAGTGTGCTATTTGCATTTGGAATCTGTTGCTGTCAACTCTCAAGATGAAATCAAAAGAGCTGTCACTATCAGTGAAGCAAGCCATCATTAGGCTGAAAAAACACAACAAACCCATCAGAGAGATAGCAAAAACATTAGGCGTGGCCAAAACAACTGTTTGGAACATTATTAAAAAGAATTAACACACCGGTGAGTTCAGCAACACCAAAAGACACAGAAAACCACGGAAAACAACTCTGGTGGATGACCGAAGAATTCTTTCCCTGGTGAAGAAAACACCCTTCACAACAATTGGCCAGATCAAGAAGACTCTCCAGGAGGTAGGTGTATGTGTGCCAAAGTTAACAATCAAGAGAAGACTTCACCAGAGTGAATACAGAGGGTTCACCACAAGATGTAAACCATTGGTGAGCCTCAAAAACAGGAAGGCCAGATTAGAGTTTGCCAAACAACATCTAAAAAAAACTTCACAGTTCTGGAACAACATCCTAAAGACAGATGAGACCAAGATCAACTTCTACTAGAGTGATGGGAAGAGAAGAGTATGGAGAAGGAAAGGAACTGCTCATGATCCTAAGCATACCACCTCATCAGTGAAGCATGGTGGTGGTAGTGTCATGGCGTAGGCATGTATGGCTGCCAATGGAACTGGTTCTCTTGTATTTATTGATGATGTGACTGCTGACAAAAGCAGCAGGATGAATTCTGAAGTGTTTCGGGCAATATTATCTGCTCATATTCAGCCAAATTCTTCAGAACATTGGATGGCGCTTCACAGTGCAGATGAACAATGACCCAAAGCATACTGCAAAAGCAACCAAAGAGTTTTTTTAAGGGAAAAAAGTGGAATGTTATGCAATGGCCAAGTCAATCTCCTGACCTGAATCCGATTGAGCATGCATTTCACTTGCATTTCACTTGCTGAAGACAAAACTGAAGGGAAAATGCCCCAAGAACAAGCAGGAACTGAAGACAGTTGCAGTAAAGGCCTGGCAGAGCATCACCCGGGATGAAACCCAGCGTCTGGTGAGGTCTATGCGTTCCAGACTTCAGGCTGTAATTGACTGCAAAGGATTTGCAACCAGGTATTAAAAAGTGAAAGTTTGATTTATGAATAATATTACTTTTGGTTCCTTAACAAGGTAGGAGGCACATATGCAAACTGTTGTAATTCCTACACCGTTCACCTGATTTGGATGTAAATACCCTCAAATTAAAGCTGACAGTCTGCAGTTAAAGGGTTTCTACCACCACATTTTGACCTAATTAGCTGTCAGACACTAGCGATCTGCTAGTGTCTTCTGTACCTAACCATGCTATTGTAATTCCTTTCTGTGCAGCGGTTACCCTAAAAAACGTAGTTTTATTGCTATACTAATGAGCCTCTAGGTGCTATGGGGGCGTCTTTTCAGCACCTAGAGGCTCCATCCACTCACTATTTCCGTCGCCCAGCGCGCTCCAGCCCGCCCCTCTCCTCTAGATTGACAGCCCACTCGCGCCTGCGCCGTGTGCTTCTGTATTCGGCGCAGGCGCAGTGACTGTTGGACTGCTCCCTGCGCTGTAATCGGCGCAGGCGCAGTGAAGATGCCGGCGCAGGGAGACAGTCACTGCGCCTGCGCCGAATACAGAAGCACACGGCGCAGGCGCGAGAATTCGGCCAAGATGCAGAGAAGTAGTCTGTCAATCTAGAGGAGAGGGGCGGGCTGGAGCGCGCTGGGCGGCGGAAATAGTGAGTGGACGGAGCCTCTAGGTGCTGAAAAGACGCCCCCATAGCACCTAGAGGCTCATTAGCATAGCAATAAAACTAAGTTTTTTAGGGTAACCGCTGCACAGAAAGGAATTACAATAGCATGGTTAGGTAGAGCAGACACTACCAGCTAATTAGGTGAAAATGTGGTGGTAGAAACCCTTTAAAGCACATCTTGTTTGTTTAATTTCAAATCCATTGTGGTGGTGTATAGACCCAAAAATGTTAGAATTGTGTCGATGTCCTAATATTTATGGACCTGACTGTATCTATCTATTATCTATCTATCTGTTTGTCTATCATACAAAGAATATTGCAGCACTCTAGCATATCAGTGAGAATTCAGCAATTTATTCTCTCACGTTCAGTACAATGTTTCAGTCCCCCACACGGAATGAAATATTGCACCGAACATTGGTGCATAAATTGCTGAATTCCTACAGATATTCTTTGCATATTGGACATTTTACTCTGGGTCAACCTACATATTGCTGTCACCTACCATATATTTATTTATCTATTCCATAGTTTTCAATTTTTTTCTATTATCCAACATTGGCATATTTACCTATATCATTATGTTACGCAGTTGCCTGTGCAACAATATTGCCAATGCAAATGCATGGCAACTTGGCAAACGAAGAATTCTAATTGTTTTTGTTAGCAGTGTTTAAAATGTGTTCAAATTCCCTTTTGACTCCTAGGCAATCACCATATTACCTAAGTAAGGCTACCTTTACACTCGCGTTTGGTATGGATCCGTCATGGATCTCCACAGACGGATCCGTTCAGATAATACAAACGTCTACATCCGTTATGAACAGATCCGTTTGTATTATCTTTAACATAGCCAAGACGGATCCGTCTTTAACACCATTGAAAGTCAATAGAAGACGGATCCGTTTTCTATTGTGTCATTTTTGGCTCAGTTTCGTTAAGACGGACACCAAAACGCTGCAAGCAGCATTTTGGTGTCTGCCTCCAAAGCGGAATGGAGACTGATCGGAGGCAAACTGATGCATTCTAAGTGCAAAAGGACCAAACTGATCCGTTTTGGACCGCTTGTGAGAGCCCTGAACGGATCTCACAAACGGAAAGCCAAAACGCTAGTGTGAAAGTAGCCTAATATGTCTTCTTTTTAAAAGTGCCCCCCAAGAACTTATCTCAAGAAGAAATACTTGCAGTGAATGTAGGAGCAGCTGCAAGGAAATTCAATTTCCCATGAATGGCCTTATGCCTTGAATACAATCAACGAGAGAACAAGTTCTGATGGCCATTAGTTCTATTGGGAAAGAAGCTGTGGGATTTAGATATTTCCACTATTACCTGAATAAGTGTTTCTAGGGAGCAATTTGGGTACTTGGTTTATATGTATATCAGGGATATGCTGTAAATGCATGTAATAATCTCTGCTCCAGAAGCCAGGTAAAGAGGTAGGAGAGGACATAACCTGAGAGCTGTGATATATTCACTTGTTCTGGCTTCAAAAACCAGGCAAATCCAAACGGTGAGATCTGTGCTCGACTCAAATCCTGCTTTTGGTCAATTCCAATTATTATTTTCAGTCTGGTTTCTGTGTGTGCTATATTACTGTGTATTCTGTCTCTGACCCAGATTGTTTACCTGGTCACTCTTGGCTTTCTCCTTTCCTGCTACCATGACCCTGGACTGTTTAGTAACCATTCTCTTGCCTCTTCAACTCTATACCGTTGTCTGTCTTGGTTCTCTCAGATTGTCTCTGTTATTGCTTTTGGATACTGTTTTGGCTTTGACGTTAGACCACTCTTTGTTTAACCCTCGCTAGTAAGTCCTGTCCACCCCACCTGTTAGCAGCTACCCAGTGAGCAAAATATATAATTCCATACCACCTACACGGACCTCTCAGGGTTAGTTTGGTTCCTGATGGGATCACCCCTATTTGGGTGGCTATTCTGCTGTAGCTAGGTTATAGGTTTGTTGCAGGGCAAGTTCACCAGCTCATTCTGAAATGGGTAGCTAGTGTCAAGTCTTGCAGTGGATGTACAGTTTACTGGACAGGTTACCTATATCCCATTGGTTCTCTTGCAATGCTATGAACTATGGACTTTTTAATATTTTACATTTTACTTTTATACATTGCTAATAATGTTTTTTTCTGCAGGCTTTGTTTACGTTCACATCAATGCTTTCATTCACAACTGATCAGTAACATGTTTTCATACTTGCCAACTCTCCAGGAGCATCTGGGAGGCTGCCAGAAGAAGTGGAGACCTCCTGTACGTGTGGAAGGTTTGGAACGTCTCCTGTACTGCACATGGAGGGCTGCTTTTATCCAAAAAGCAGTCCTGCATGGGCTCTAACTGTATGTGGTGCTGGGATGCTGCATTATTAGACACAGCCTCAGTGCCCATGTGATATACCACCAAAAGGATGTCACCTAAGTGGGAATAGGGTCGAGTCTTTAAAAAGGGGCATGTCCAGGGGTGTATTTATAGGGGGTGCAGAGGTGGCAGTCGCTACTGGGCCCAGGATCCTAAGGGGGCCCAAAGACCCCTGTGCCGAATAAGAAGACACCGGTATTATAGAAAGTGCATGCAGGTCAAGTTACACCTCTGGCTGGAGGGAAGGGGTTAGGTCAAGAATGTGGCATGGTGGGGTGCCATTTCAATTTTTGCCTTAGGCAGCAGGAATACTATGGGCTTCCCTGCCCCTGGCCACAAAGGGGAGCCCAAGCTGAACTCATGCACCAGGGCCCATGAGCCTTTACCCATGCCCCTGGGCATGTCCACAAGGGAAAACATTTTGTTGACTCTAAAATCTCCAGCAAGCCAACTGTATTTGATTGATTCTCAAAGACACTGTCGAAATCTGTCACCTTGATTTTCCTTTAATTTTAGCAAAGACAATTAAGCTGAAAAGAGCTATAAAATATTTCTGTGTCACACTTGTACAAAGAATATTGATAAACAAAAAACATCCATGTAGATAAGTGTTTTCTTCCGCTGGTCTTGACCTGAGTGGGTTAAAGTATTTTCTAGGTTAGGAAGCAATGTCTTTTCATAGACCACCTAGAGTATTAATCCTAGCTTTGCATCCACTGTATGATATGTGGGTTTGAAAGTCTCACAGGCATCTCATTTATGTGCTGTATACTGATTAATCAGAATGCTCCAGCTTCAGACGCCCCCCACTTCTATATCCCTGAAGAGAGCTTGTTGGCCTATTAACCTGGATGAATCACAAATGCCTCAACACTATGCGTGACAATATAAATCTTTAAAAAACAGACACAAATGATGATATGCAGCATGCCATTTACATAGACTATGTTCGAACGTTGCACTAACAATACAAATTCCGATCTTAATTTTGGACAAATTTATGTTTCAGATCCATGGAAATTTAGACATTTGGCATATCATAAATCCTGTGCCAGATTTACTCCAAAATTCATGCCCAAAATTCTGTTTCAGAAATGTGGTTTTTCCACTAACTGAAGGGAATTCCGCAGGGAATTTGATATAGTGATTACTAATACTGTCCGAAAGTAATGGAGTGTAAACTTAGACTAGACAGCCTTTAAAGGGAACCTGTCACCGGGATTTTGTGTATAGAGCTGAGGACATGGGTTGCTAGATGGCCGCTAGCACATCCGCAATATCCAGTCCCCAAAGCTCTGTGTGCTTTTATTGTGTCAAAAAAACTATTTGATACATATGCTAATTAACCTGAGATGAGTCCTGTCCCTAAATCATCTCACGTACAGGACTCGTCTCAGGTTAATTTGCATATGTATCAAATAGTTTTTTTAACACAATAAAAGCACACAGAGCTATGGGGACTGGATATTGCGGATGTGCTAGCGGCCATCTAGCAGCCCATGTCCTCAGCTCTATACACAAAATCCCGGTGACAGGTTCCCTTTAACTGTCCCAGATTTATCACAGAGGGTGATGCTGGATAATAAATCTGTTGCATATCTTTAGACCATCTAGTCTAAGTTTACTCTACCTATAAGTTGGCTTAAAGGCAGGGATGCACCACCAATGAGGCGAGGTGAGGCAATTGCCTCAGGCAGCAGCAGGTAGGGGCAAGATGGGGCAGCTGAAGGGGGATTATCTGTTTCTGCAGTATAGTATTGGGAAGCACAGTGGGCACAGTATGTGGCGCTGTAGCTCTGTACGTAATGTTTTCCAAGTATGTCTTTAACAGGAGGGCTGGAGGAAAGAGATTAGGTTAAGAAATTGGTATTGGGGGATTGGGGTGCCGTTTCAGTTTTCGCCTCAGGCAGCAGAAAGGCTAAGTGTACCCCTGCTTAAAGGGGTTGTGTCACAAAACATATTCTACATTTTTCAAGCCAGCACCTGGAGCTGAATACTATTGTAATTGTATGTAATTAAAATGTTAGTGCAGCCAGTGAGTTATACAATAAAATGTATCTGTATAGCGCCACCTGCTGTTTGTGCATTTCCTTATTTTTTTGTCTGTCTCACTGAGCTGATCAAATGTGCTCGGTTTAAATCTTCAGCTGCCACCACCCGCCATATGTTCTGTTAGAAGCTGTGGCAGTTACATGGAAAGAGCTTCAGCAGAAAGAATATTCCCCCGAGGAAATACACGTCCCTGAGCTGCCAGCCTGAAATAAATCTAGCAGAGCATTTGGAGCAATGAATAGGGAGATATCTAGTTCTATGTGAGGTATAGGGCAGGTTCTAGCTTTGTTAGTGTACTTTCACACTTGCAGCAAAGGATTCCGGCAGGCAATCCGGACGCAAACTGATGGCATTTGTCAGACAAATGCATTGCAATACCGGATCCGTATCTCCGGTGTCATCCGGAAAAACGGATCCGGTATATATATATTTTTTGCATTTTTAAAGGTCTGCGCATGCGCAGATAGAAAAGCCGGATCCGTTTTACCGGAACACTGAATGCTGGATCTGGCACTAATACACTTCAATGTAAATTAATGTCTGATCCGGCATTCCGGCAAGTGTTCAGTATTTTTGGCCGGAGAGAAAACTGCAGCATGCTGCGGTATTTTCTCTGTCCAAAAAACGTAAGAGGGACTGAACTGATGCATCCTGAACGGAATGCTCTCCATTCAGAATGCATTAGAATAAAACTGATCAGTTTTTTTCCGGTATTGAGCCACTGTGACGGAACTCAATACCGTAAAACAAAAACGCTAGTGTGAAAGTACCCTTAGAAAGAGATTTTTATGTACTATATGATGTCTGATTTTCACAGAAATCGTGGCATAACGCCTTTAATTTTACTCCAAAAACATGCCGAAATGTTGGTGAATTTTCTCGCACATATAGGTGCATTTAAACTATGTCCACTCTCCCATGAAGCCACGGGCCTTTCTCATGAACCACTCCCCTTGGCAGACAAGGCGTTAAAAAACAGTAAAATATTTGATAAATGTGAGGCAAAGCTTGTACACCAAAACTGGTGCATTTTCATTATTCAATCTATTGTGTAATACATTGAAGTTCGATTCACTCAAGCTTAGTTATTACTCTTGGGTGTAGATGGATCTGGTCAGCACATGATAGGGTTATTGGGGAAGTCCACTCGGGTCCCACATACCCTTTTCCCACCCCAAACACTCAACCAGCCCCACCCCCCTTTTTTACCCCAATAAATACACTGAGGCAGGTACTGGAATTAAATGGCCACAGCAGCCTTTTATTAGCATAACATAACATTAACAATAAACACATGTCCATCATGAACCCGACGAAGGAGGTCCTGAAAGCCCTAGTTACACTCTAAAACAAGTGCACCAAAAACACCCGGGTAAGTACAACTTGCCTCCAGCCGCACCACACCAGCTCGGAGACCCCCGAGTGTTGTATCCCCTTTTAACCGCCCGATTACCGAAACCTGGGAGTCCAGCCCCACCAATTGAGGCCCTCCCATCCACAAGACACCAAGTCATAGCCCAGCTTCCAGGACCTCCTACCGCCACAGACGCGCAACTTGACCCGCCTACCTCAAGCTTGCGCGCCCCTCCACACCACCAATGCTCGCTCAATTCCACCCTGCAAACCCAGGGCCCACAAATCCACCCCCACCGCATTAAGGTGAACACCATCCGCTCTCCAATACGCTCCTTCCCCCGACTCCAGATCAAAATGCCTCACCACCACCGACCCATTCCGAGCCACAAACTTACCTACCGCCCTATTCACCTTAATACGAGCCCTATTGATCCGTTCCACCGAACGCGCCTCCCGCCAACACTTCCTTGGGACAATATCCGACCACACCACCACCAGCCCCGGGAACAAGGCCCACAACCTCAGAAAATCAAATTTAATGTCCCTTATCAACTCTCTTACCGGCTTTACCCCCAAATCGTTACCACCTGCGTGCACGACCAAGACATTCGGGGGACGGTCCAGCTGAACAAAACGATGCACTTCCCTCAACACCCCACCCCACAACATACCTCTATAGCCCATCCACCGGACGGCCGCAACCTCCCTGCCAATACCCAACTGCCGCCCGTTAAGCCTCACGTCCGCCCGAATCGCCCCCCAGAACACAAAGGAATGGCCGATAATCCACACCAACGCCGGCGAATGACCTAAAATACAAAAGAAACAATCAACATCAGAAAGCCACGCCCTGACCACCACCCCTCAAACCACCCCAAGCCTCACGTATGACCGGATCGCACCGCCCAATCCTCCGAATCACCTCATCACTCACACCCCTCCGCGCCGCCTCAGTGGCTGCCCCAATCCTGAAAGAGTGACCCGTGTAACACCCTGGGTCCACCCCCAGGTTCCGCAAACACCTCTTCAACACAGCCACAAACTGAAACCGGGACAAGAAGGCCCCACTCTCATGCCTGAGCAAAGGGGCCCCCGTCTCCCGTAACCCCGCACCATACTCCCTCAAACAAACCACCGGGCACATAGCACAGCCTGGAACCGCAAACAAACAGACACAACGCCCCCGCCCTTCCTGATCCGTCTTCGACGCCCTCAGCCGAATCACCACTCGATCTGGGAACACATCCACATCCTCGTCCCGCAAACCCCCCGCACAGCGAACACTCCCACTCACCAGCTCCCCCAACCGAAATGCCCCAAAAAACGCCAGCGAATAAGCAGCCTTAAACAAACGAACCTCACTCCCTGAGCTGCAAACCAGCTCCACCTGTACCCCCAGCTTTAGCAACAAATCAAAGGACACCGGCCGACGCCGATCCTCCGACCTCCACCCCCGCCGCCAACCCTTTAACACCTGACGCACCACAAAAGCTTTGGTGCAATCCACCAACCCCCGCACCCGAAACCCAAACGCCAGCCCCGCCATGCACTTATTAATCCTCGCCACCGACCAACCCTCCTCCTTCTTCCATCCCAAGAACAACACTAAAGGAACCTCCCCAGCATCTACCTCCATACCCAATATCCCACACCACTCCCTCCAAGCAACCCATGCCGCCTCGTACGCCACCCACGTACCAGCCGACAGGGACGCCCTAAACAGCCTGCTCACCGTACCTCCAATATCTCCCACAACAACCCCGGGCACTCCATCCCGACGACATCCGCGTCCGGCGCCAACTGCCGAAAACGATCCCACTGCGAACGAGAAAGAGCATCCGCAATACCATTAGACACACCGGGCACATGTACTGCCACTGCCCAAACATTCAATGACAAACAACTCAAAACCATATGCTGCAACAACCTCACCACCTGCGGAGATGACGCCGACAACTGATTAATTGCCTGCACCACTCCCAAGTTGTCACAATGAAAACGCACCTTTTTATTCCTAAACATGTCCCCCCACAACTCCAATGCCAACACAATGGGAAACAATTCCAACAACGCGACGTTCTTGACCCAACCCCTCTCCACCCACAATGAAGGCCAGCGATCCGCACACCACTGCCCGTTACAATAGACCCCAAAACCAACCCCCTCCGCCGCATCTGAAAAAAGGTCAAAATCCACACTATCCACTGCATCCCCCAAAACCAACGCCCTCCCATTGAACTCCTCCAAAAACCGGGCCCACACCACCAGATCCCCCCTCAACTCCTTCCCCAAACGAATAAAGTGATGCGGAGCAGTCACCCCCGCGGTCGCAGCCGCCAACCGCCTACAAAATATCCGCCCCATGGGCATAATCCGACATGCAAAGTTCAATTTACCTAGCAATGACTGCAAATCACGCAAACGAATATTCACCAACCGACTTGCCCCGGCCACCACCGCCCGTAAATCCACCAGCTTGTCCTCCGGCAGCCTACACTCCATAGCCACCGTATCTAACACGATCCCCAAAAAACTAAGCTCCGTAGTGGGCCCCACCGTCTTACCCTCCGCCAAAGGGACCCCAAAAGACGCAAACACTGACTGCAACGTAGCAAGCAACACCGCACAAACCCGAGAATCCGCCGGACCCAAACACAAAAAATCATCCAAATAATGGATGACCGACACGCTCCCTGCCACCTCCTTCACCACCCACTCCAAGAAACAACTAAACGTCTCAAAGTACGCGCAGGACAGGGAGCAACCCATCGGCAAACACCTGTCTACATAAAAACCCCCCTCCCAAAAACACCCTAACAAATGCAGGCTATCTGGATGCACCGGAAGCAGCCGAAACGCCGCTTCGATATCCGTTTTTGCCAGCAAGGTCCCCGGCCCCAACCTCCGAACCCACTCCACAGCCGCATCAAACGAGGTGTAGACCACCGAACATAATTCGGGATCAATGCCCTCATTGACCGACGCCCCCTTTGGGTATGACAGGTGATGAATCAACCGAAACTTGTTCGGTTCTTTCTTCGGAACCACCCCCAAAGGTGAAACCCTAAAATTAGGCAAAGGCGGCACCAAAAATGGGCCATCCATCCTCCCCAATCCCACCTCCTTTGCCAATTTTTCCGCCACCACCCCCGGATGATCCCCCGCCGAGCGCAAATTTCGCCCCACGAACGGAGCCGGCCCCGGATCCGACTGGATCCTAAAACCCCAACTAAAACCTTCCCACAACAACTGCGCTGCAGCCCTATCCGGGTACCTATCTAGAAACGGCAACATCTCTGCCACCCGCACCGGCGTCCTGCCCTTTTCCACCATTCCCCCCCTGCTGTCGTCCCCCCTTGAAACACCGTGCCGCTCCATGCCCCCCCCCACAGTTGGTACACTCGTGCTTAAATTTGCACTTGGCACCGAATTTACAGGTTCCCTCATTGAAGAGGAAACACAGCCCCTTTGCCATTGCTGTTGCCGCATCTGATGCTCCCGCCCCGGGACCCCCATCCCCCCGAAAGGACTGCCCCTGCCGCCCCGGCGCCGTCACCCGCATCCATAACCCAATATCCTTATGGTCCCACCTCATAGATGGGCGGACCGCTTTTCTCTGCCGAAATTGCTCATCGTACCGGAGCCAACCCACACCCCCATACACCCGGTACGCTTCCCCGATCGCATCCATGTAGCAAAATAACGCCGAGCAACACTCTGGCGCCCTTTCCCCAATCACGCTGGCCAGTATCGCAAAAGCCTGCAACCAATTTGAGAACGTGCGCGGGATCAAGCGATACCGCCGCTTCTCCTCCTCCTCCTTCTTCCCCTCCTCCCGACGCGTCCTATCTAAATTAAATCGTTCCAGCGGCAACACAGAGAAAATCTCTATATACTCCCCCTTTCAAACCTTTTCCTTCACCTCCTGCTTCAAATGCGCCCCCAAGGGACCCTCAAAACAAACATAAACTTCCCCCTGCGCCGCATCATCCACCTTGCGCCTCTCCTCCTCCCCACCGGCCTGCGTCTGCACCGAAACTGCCTCACTCAACCGGCCCGCCGCCACCGGAATCCCCCCGCCAACCCCGCCTGGCCCCTGAGAAGCCACCTGCCCCCCCCACGCCGGCAACGGAGACACACCTGCCGTCCCTGACCCCCCTAAGGCGGCCACCCATCCCGCCAAACTCCCTAACAGCTGGCTAATGCCTCCAATTAATTCTCCCTGACCTCCCCCAACACCCACACCTTGAACCCCTACCACATTCTGCAAAACATTCCCCATGGTCCTACCTGGCTGCCCGGGTGCTGTGAACCCCGCAGCCGTGGGTCCGGAATCCTGATGAACCATCCTCTGCGCAGAGACGTCGTCACATGGCACCTCCCTGGAACAGGAACCCCGCACCCCAGCCTCCAAGCTGCTGGGTGCGCCGGAAGATGGATAATCTGAGGCAAACAGCTCCTCCGCACGACCGCTCTCCATAGGGCCCGCGACATCACCCTCCAAGTCCAAAGGCCTGGGCCTACTGTGGCCGGACATCCCATGCCCAGCCTCGCTTCTGCCACTGGCGCCGCTCCCACGTCGCACGGGCCTCCCCACCCCCCTGGAGGGGGGGGACCCCGCAGGCCCTGGTCCGGATCCCACGTTGCTAGCAGGAGAGGGCAGGGGGAGGGAACCCCTGCCCTGCACAGGACTCCGCCGTACTGCGGGATTCCTCCCGCGCCGAGAGGATGATGCTGAGGGTCTCCTACCTCCTCCCCGGCGCGGAGGGTCCCCGGGGGGGCTCCCAATTCGGCGCCGAGTCCGTGGGGTCTCGCTCGGGCTAAGGCGCGCCGGCGGCCGTACCCGCCGCGGCCGTCTGCCCTCCGGCGGCGCGCTGGCTGTGCCCGCCGCCTCCCCACTCAGCAGGCTAGATACCTGCGCCTCCAGCCACTCCGGGCCACGCTCCTCCGCTACCGCCCTCAGCCTTTCCAGCATGGCCTCCATCTCGAGCACCGCAGGCACTTGCTCACAGCTTGCTTCCAAAATCAAGATGGCGCCGGATAGCCCTTGGCGCCACCCCTATAAACCCTTAGCTCCGCCCCTCCACCTCGGCCGCTACTTCCCACCATTTTTAACCCCTACCTCACCTCGCCCGTCCACACTACATTACCCCACGTCCCCTCGTTCCCCAAAACCCATCACGGCAACCTCCCCTAAAGGCTGTCGCCCCCCAGTACGGCTGCACTTGATCCATATGCGCGCCGCAGTGGGAAAGAGAAATCTGTAATAACACAGAGTAACGAAAATCCCAGCACACGCAAGGTGTTTCCAACTTTTATGCTCTTTATTGCATCATAAAGTATAAGTATATAGCATAAGGACGCGATTCAGCCTGGCTGAAACGCGTCCTTATGACATATACTTATACTTTATGATGCAATAAAAAGCATAAAAATTGGACACACCTTGTGTGTGCCTAGTAATTACTGCTGTCACTGCTGTGGAGCTGTCTGTCACTGAAGGAGAACACAACATGCCCCCTACAGAAAAGACTTTACTTATACTACTTTGAGAAACTGTATATTGGTGTCATATTGTTATTGCCTTGTGTGTGTTTATATATATATATATATATATATATAGGGAGATTTATCAAAACTGGTGTAAAGTAGAACTGGCTTAGTTGCCCACAGCAACCAATCAGATTGCACCTTTCATTCTCCAAAGGAGCTGTCAAAAATGAAAGGTGGAGTCTGATTGGTTGCTATGGGTAACTAATCCAGTTCTCCAGTTTTGATAACTGTCCCCCATAATGTGTATATATATACAATTTCTTAACCTAACCCCCTCCCTCCAGCCCTTCTGTTAAAGACATACTTGAAAAACATTACATACAGAGCTACAAAACATACAGGGTAATACAGCGCCACATACTGTGCCCACTATGCTTCTCAATACTATACTGCAGAAACAGATAACCCCCCTTCTGCTGCCCCTCTCTTGCCCCTACCTGGTGCTGCCTGCGGCAATCACCTCGCCTCATTGGTGGTGCACCCTGCCCTGATTAAATGAAGTAAGAAAACTGGAAGGTAGATATATATGCATTTGACTCAATCACTGTGAATTATGAGTCCTGACATGGAAACAAGCATCTACACCCTGATAGATTGCAAGCAGGACCCTCACTCCTATTGTTTGAATGCTGAGTAGTTCTATTACTCTGCAATGTCTGATCTACCCTCAGCGCAGGGACATACACAGATCTCATTTGGCCCCAAAGCTTTTTCATTGCCATAGAGTCTTAGGCCTCTTTCACACGGCCGTCATGGATTTGGGCAGGATAAGATGCGGGTACTTCGCGGGAAAATGTGTGAGAAAAATCAGCATGTTTGGTACCCAAATCCGAACTTATTAACAGAAGTTCAGGTTTGGGTTAGGTGTTGTGTAGATTGTATTATTTCCCCTTATAACATGGTTATAAGGGAAAAATAACAGCATTCTTAATACAGAATGCATAGTACAATAGGGCTGGAGGGGTTAAAAAATAAAAATAAAAAATTAACTCACCTCATCCACTTGTTCGCGCAGGCCGGCTTCTCTTCTTTCTTCTTCTTTGAGGAAAAGGACCTGTGGTGACGTCACTGTGCTCATCACATGGTCTGTCACATGATCCATCATCATGGTAATAGTTCATGTGATGGACCATGCGATGAACGCAGTGACGTCACCACAGGTCCTTTTCCTCCTGGACTGCAAAGAAGAAGACAGAAGAGAAGCCGGGCTGCGCGAACAAGTGGATGAGGTGAGTTCAATTATTTTTTTTTTTTTTTTAACCCCTCCAGCGCTATTTTACTAAGCATTTTGTATTAAGAATGCTATTATTTTCCCTTATGACCATGTTATAAGGAAAAAATAATAACGATCGGGTCCCCATCCCGATCATCTCCTAGCAACCATGCGTGAAAATCGCAACGCATCAGCACTTGCTTGCGGTTGCTTGCGATTTTCACGCAGCCCAATTCACTTCTATAGGGCCTGCGTTACGTGAAAAATGCACAAAATAGAGCATGCGTGAAAATCACCGCTCATGTGCGCAGCCCCATAGAAATGAATAGATCCGGATTCAGTGCGGGTGCAATGCGTTCACCTTACTCATTGCACACGCGCGGAAATCTCGCCCGTGTGAAAGAGGCCTTATGGTTAGCTCGCCAGCTATTCCTCCCAACTCTCCCATACACGTGCATGCTGGGTTTGACTGCGCATATGTGAATTTTCAGTGGAAAGAGAGGAGAAAGCCACTGCCAAACATCTCTGGTTTTCGGCTTATCTCTTCCAGAACAAAGAGATCATTTTTTAAAATTCAAAGCGCCCAGTTCTTCTTTCCTTCAAAGAAGGCACAGGAGGCCCCATATGGATTAGACAGTCGGCCGGCTCCATCAAAATCATTGGGTTTGGATGACAATAGTCTAATGTGTATAGAGGCCTTAAAGGGGTTGTCTAGGAATTGATAATAATGACCTATTATCATATCAGCAGGAGTCCGAGTCCAGGCACTTCCGTCGATCCGTTGTTTCAGGGAGCCACCGCGCGCACCAGAGTTCTGGTAAGCGTAGCCGGCTCACGGCAGCTTTCCAATGACAGCGCCGTACATTATACATCTTATAGTGCATGTGCTTGGTATTGCAACTCAGCCCCATTGACTTGAATGGGCTGAACTACAACTAGGCCATGTGACTGATGTACAGTGACATCACAAGGCCTAGGAAGAGGCCGCGGCGCTCACAACGCTCCAGCCTCTTCTAACAGCTGATCTGCGGGAGGCATTGGACCCCAGCCGATCTGATATTGATGACCTATCCTAAGGGCAAACATTGAATATTTGAATCCTTTTAAATAGCATTGCTGCGATTGTTATTATTCTGCTCATATTGCATGTCTCCCAAAGTTTTGAATGGTCATTTATTGTTCATTGTGTGAAAGATCCATTTTTTCCTGCATATTTATACACTTCAATATTATTCTTAGGGCATAATACTGCAAAAAATTATCTGAATATAGAAATTTCTAAAAATCCAATTTGCATCAAATAATAAAATAATATACAAGGCAGGGTCTAATATATAGATAGGAACCAGGCAAACTCTTTCCTGATGAATATTGTAAATGTAATAATGCAAATATATACCTGAAATGAATAAGAGGGACAGAGGGACTTGGGTCAAAAATAGGGACTGTCCCTCCAAAAGAGGGACACTTGGGAGGTCTGATATTGTGCGAGCCCACCAAAGTAAAAACTGCGATGTACTGCGGATGAACTATGGTACAGATGACTATTAGGATCAATGACAAGTGAAATACTCCTTGTGAATATGCCCTAAATAGACTTGTTCCATAGGCTTCCGAAAAAATTGCTGCAATTCCCAAATGCTCCAGATGGTGGAGCTGTTTCACTGGAGTTTGTCACATTTCTAGCCGTTTAACCATTGGAGTTAGCATGTAGCAGGTTTTCTGTGTATGAGTCTCACTGCTTTTCAGTAGGGTCATTTAAAATGCACAACTTTTTGGAATGGAAAACACAAAATTGCAATGCAGACACAGTGTAATAGAAATGTGACTGTAAATTGCTGTTTGCCTCTCCCGCCCCGATGTCTGTACCACCAGCGAAGCAATGAATGCATTTCTTCCATGCTGTGCGATGTGGATGTGGATGTGCTGCTATATGAATGTCCTACAGCTCTGCTTTACAATGTCATGGTCTCCCGGTTAGGAAAGTACAGCATTATTAACGCTCCTTTGACGCTGCTCATCATAACTTGTTCTTAAAAGATTTACGGTATTTAAAGATCATAATTATATGCATCATTTTTGAGGCACTATAGGTACATAGGAATCAGACCTGACTGTAAACTTACTTCTTAAAGGGGTTTTCTGAGATGACAATATCATCTCCTAAAGATAGGTCATCAATATCTAATTGGTGGAGGAGGCTGCAGGCATGGGATTCAAGCCAGTTCCCTCCAGTTCTCCAGATCCGGTTGTTAAAATGACAACTGGATCGGAGAACCGTGTTACCGGCTGAGTCCCGATCCAGAGCTCTGGTAGCGGCAGCTGGAGATGTTCACTTCCATTGCTTCATGCACCGCTGATAGTTTAGCTCCTTAGTTGGGTGGTATGTGTGTGTAGCATATATATGGTGTATTTATGTTTGTGTACCATGTATATGATGTATTTATGTGTGTTGTATGTATATGTAAACATGTGATGTGACGCCGCGTGTCCACCGTTGAGTAGGGAACCTGTTGTTAAAAATTTGAATCCCACCACTGGGCACCTCCACCAATAAGCTATTTGAAGAGGCCATGGCACTCCCGTTAGCGCTGCGGCCCCTTCACAGCATACCAATCACAGTGCCATATATTGTATAGTGGCTGTGCTTGGTATTGCTGCCCAGGCTTCTTCACTTGCTGGACAAGACGTCACTGGCTTCAGAAGACTCTTCAAACAACTGATAGTCGTGGGTGCCGAAAAGCTGAGCATAGGTTATCAATACTCTACCCCCTGAGAACGCAATCTCATGAATAAAAACTAGTGCATGCAGATCAATCAGCAACCAAGAGAGGTGGGATTATAGCTCCTGGTTCCCAATGTAAAATTTGCACCAAGGCCTCCAAATATCATACATTTGAGCTTTACAATGGAGAGTCACAATAGCATACTTACCAACAATTCAAAGCCCCGCACCTGGAATGGCCCAATCCCTCCCAGGAACATCCACTTATGGGTGTGGCTTGCATTAGCCCCACCCATTTTCAGCTCGTGACAGTGCAAATTTACCGGGATTGTCTCTGAAAATCAGAGACAGTCGCGCCAAATTCAGGACAGTTGGCCGCTATGCAATAATTAATTCATCAGAGTCAGACTCACCTATAAAACTTAAAGGCAACCCCCTGTTAATGAGCATCGAAGCTTTAATGCTTTCCTTTGCCCTGCGCAGAATCACATTTTATAGAGTTTTGGTGACGTACCAGGCTCTCCATAATGACTGCTAGGCAGAGGCTTCTGCCCAGCAGTAAGCCCGGTGATGTCACTGGCTCTGATGGGCTGGCTTTAGTGCTGCCCAAGCCTATAAAACAGCTAGGGCAGCGCTAAAGCCCACCCATTAGAGCCAGTGATGTCACCGGGAACACTGCTAGGCTGAAGCCTTCATCCAGCCTTCCAGCCCTTGCCCTGCATGATCCAGCACAGGGTAAGGGAGAGCATCGGAGCATGAAATGCTCCAATGCTCAGAATAGGGGGCTGTCAGGGTGAAATTCTGGGTATGTCTGAATCCAGACAACCCGTTTAAAGGGGTGGTCAGATTTAGAAAACATATTTTAAAACCCACAATCAGGAAATTATGGGTTAAAATAAGAGGGTTCTTCTGTTCAGAGACAGATAAAGAGCATCTCTACTTCTGCATTCCCATCCGGCATAAATGCTGACTGGCGGCTGGACAAAAACTGGTGCATGCAGCGGTATTTGTCTGACCCTAACCCGGCATTTATGCCGTAAAACGGCGGATCCCATTATAGTCAATAGGGATCCAGAGGTGATCTTTTGAATCCTGCAATGCAAGATCTGGTGACCGCAGCCATCCGGAAATGTTCACATGTCATTGATTCATGTATGTGTGCTGTCCGTGTTCTGTGTTGACACCATGGGTAAATGCACTATTATTGTCCCTGATTATGGATCCTTAATGCACTTTATATTGGTCCATGAAAACTATGGAAACAACATGGATGACATCCGTGTTTGGTGCCTGGTTTTTATCTATTATTGCTAGAATATACTCTGGAAATTAATTTTCAGCCTAGCCATGTCCATGGAACAGGGATGACACATGGAGAACAAAAAGCAGACACACTTTCAAGGACATCTTCACCAATGGACCACTGACCATCTGGTCATGGATGTCATCAAAGACACAGACGTGTGAAAGACCTGGGAGATCAGCACATTAGGCCTCCTGCACACGAACGTGTGCACCCCGTGGCCGTGCAAATTGCGGGCCGAAATGCACGAACACCGACCGTGGGGCAGCCGCAGCGGATCGCAGACAGATTCACTTTAATGGATCCGTGATCCGCCTGTTCCGCAAAAAGATAGGACATGTTCTATCTTTTTGCGGAACGGAAGTACGGGACGAAACCCCACGGAAGCTCTCCGTAGTGCTTCCGTAGGGTTCCGTTCCGTGCTTCCGTTCCGCACCATTCCGCATCTCTGGATTTGCGGACCCATTCAAGTCAATGGATCTGCATCCATGATGCGGAATGCACATGAAACAGTGCCCGTGTATTGCGGATCCACATATGCGGTCCGCAATACGTCAACGGGACACCTACGGTCGTGTGCAGGAGGCCTTACACGGACAGCCCGCTGATTGCTATAGGAAGAGAGCTGTCAATAAGAGACAGGGGCGAAGAGAGCCGGGAGCTCGTGAATATGAGGACGCTCCGGCGTGCGCTGTGTATTGAATATCTCCAGCATTCGTCTCACGCTGGTGCTTCTCAATAGTGGGTCAGTTCAAGAAAGTGACCCAGCATTTTCATTAGGACTTTGGTCACCGGTTTATGTTACCTTCAGACAGGGTAGCGTAATTGTACAAGTTTTCTAAAATCATGACTGCTTTCTTCCAAAAACAGTGCCACCTCTGTCCACAGGTTGTATGTAGCTTTGCAGCTGCTGTTTTTTGAAGAAAGCAGCCATGTTTCTCCAATCTTGCACAACCCCTTTAAGCCTCATGCACAAGTCCGTGGAACACGGACCGTGAGATACCGGCCTAGATTCCTGTTGAGTGCAGGAGCGCACAGCGTCATTGGTTGCTATGACGCCGTGCGCTTCGTGCCGCCGCTGCTGTACAGTAATACACTCGTATGATCTAAACGAGTATTACAGTGCAGCAGCGGCGGCACAAAGCGCACGGCGTCATAGCAACCAATGACGCTGTGCGCTCCTGCACTCAACAGGAATCTCGGCCGGTATCTCACAGTCCGTGTTCCACGGACGTGTGCATGAGGCTTTAATTGTATTAGGCATAGTAGAGCGCAATCTGTCATTTATCTCGTTTTTAGATTGTGATAACTAATCTACCTTAGTAGGTTTTACGTGCAGTCCAATTTAAATCCAATCGAAACACATGCCATGTAATGAGTTCTGCTAAATTGCGCTCACAGCTGTTGCATCTGAGCAAAATGGCACACAGCATACACATGTAGGCTATCATTAAAGTCTTTTAAGGAAATGTGTCAAAAATGTTATCCGCCAGTTAAAACTATATACAATGACACATCTTTTTTTTTCTAATCAGTTTTTATTTTCTGGTTGCAGATTTTTTGTCTATTTCCTGAACATGATTATGGAGGGCGGCCATCTTGCCTGAGCTGTTCTTAACAGCATTTAGAAAGCTTAATTATTTTTTTTACAGCAGCCCCATGGTCAGGAGAGAACCCTATTGACTTCTATGGGAGAGTTTTCTGGGCATGCTCTGTGACCTGTGCAGAGGTCATTGTACAAGGAAAGAATAGATGAGCTCTGACAATTACCTATTGTGAATGGGGGATCCTGTCTTATCTATAGACAGAGGTGATATTATTACAGGCAGGATTAGAATGACAGATAAGCAGGTAACTGCAGTAAAGTAATCTCTTCAGATCAAAAATTAGCGCCTATTATTAGGCTTAGTGGCCAGTGTGATTTTATGTTTTTGTCTAATTATAGATATTGACATGGAAAATTAAAAATAACCACCAAATATGTCAAATATAAAAAAATGATTTGAAGACTAGGGAGGTAATTTTCTGATGGCACATTCCATTTAAAGGGTTTGTGCAGTGCTAGTATATTTATGACCTATTCTCAGGACCCCTTTAAAGAAGATTTACAATAAAAAAGTA
This sequence comes from Bufo bufo, assembly GCF_905171765.1. Taxonomy (NCBI): domain Eukaryota; kingdom Metazoa; phylum Chordata; class Amphibia; order Anura; family Bufonidae; genus Bufo; species Bufo bufo. The sequence goes on along the minus strand of NC_053393.1, from coordinate 446,663,211 downwards.
AAAATGGCCATATATTCCTTTCTGTTAAAGGGGTATTCCATTGAATGCATATCCACAGGATATGCCATCCAGGTCTTATAGATGACCTCTTGGACCCACGACCATCTCCAGTGAGCTTGCAGTACATTTCCCAGCCACTACACAGTGTCAGAGACCCCTACCAAGGATATGGCATCAATAAATACATATCAGAAAGCCCCTGTAATGTTATATCCTCTGCATAAATTTCTGAGGGATACAGATCCCACCTCTGGGACCCATACTTATCTCCAGATACATGGAAATAGGTGCAGGTCCAAATCCAATTTGTAATCTCATATTTATGTATGTCAAATCTGTCTCATATCTTTCTACCTACAAGCACATGCAGTTGTTTATTGTGCTGTATAATTTATTTTGTAGGATGCTGACTTAATACATGTGTGTGTAAATATATATATATATATATATATATATACAGTACAGACCAAAAGTTTGGACACACCTTCTCATTCAAAGAGTTTTCTTTATTTTCATGACTATGAAGGCATCAAAACTATGAATTAACACATGTGGAATTATATGCATAACAAACAGGTGTGAAACAACTGAAAATATGTCATATTCTAGGTTCTTCAAAGTAGCCACCTTTTGCTTTGATTACTGCTTTGCACACTCTTGGCATTCTCTTGATGAGCTTCAAGAGGTAGTCCCCTGAAATGGTCTTCCAACAGTCTTGAAGGAGTTCCCAGAGATGCTTAGCACTTGTTGGCCCTTTTGCCTTCACTCTGCGGTCCAGCTCACCCCAAACCATCTCGATTGGGTTCAGGTCCGGTGACTGTGGAGGCCAGGTCATCTGGCGCAGCACCCCATCACTCTCCTTCGTGGTCAAATAGCCCTTACTTTCAAAGTTTTCCCAATTTTTCGGCTGACTGACTGACCTTCATTTCTTAAAGTAATGATGGCCACTCGTTTTTCTTTACTTAGCTGCTTTTTTCTTGCCATAATACAAATTCTAACAGTCTATTCAGTAGGACTATCAGCTGTGTATCCACCTGACTTCTCCTCAACGCAACTGATGGTCCCAACCCCATTTATAAGGCAAGAAATCCCACTTATTAAACCTGACAGGGCACACCTGTGAAGTGAAAACAATTTCAGGGGACTACCTCTTGAAGCTCATCAAGAGAATGCCAAGAGTGTGCAAAGCAGTAATCAAAGCAAAAGGTGGCTACTTTGAAGAACCTAGAATATGACATATTTTCAGTTGTTTCACACTTGTTTGTTATGTATATAATTCCACATGTGTTAATTCATAGTTTTGATGCCTTCAGTGTCAATCTACAATTTTCATAGTCATGAAAATAAAGAAAACTCTTTGAATGAGAAGGTGTGTCCAAACTTTTGGTCTGTACTGTATATATATATATATATATATATATATATATATATGAGGTGGGATGACGAATCAGTAGAATCCACGAATCCCTCAAATTTTGCTGGATTCGTGGACTCGAATCCCAACGTAATTTACGAAATTCGAATCTGATGAATCCCGCCGCAACGTCACGTCCAGCCACGTAACTGTTATTGCTCAAGTAATGGCAGCCTCCATATACCTCTCATTTCAGAATTGCTTTTATTAATATGGTAATTACCTGAGTAAGGAGCCCAAGGGGCTGTCCCTCCGGCTGTTGGTGCCCAGCCGCACCCCTTCTCCTGGAGCCCAGCACCGCCCCACTGCTAATTTATTCACTCCTCATTGCCGGCTGGCGCATGTGCAGTGCGTCCTGTCAGGCCGATTCCAGGCGCTGACATGTTTATCCACGGCGCATGCGCGAGATTATGGCTCAGCAACACCGGACGTAATGCGTTTGCTGAGCCATAATCTTGTGCATGCGCCGTGGATACACATGTCAGTGCCTGGAATCGGCCTCACAGGACGCACTGCACATGCGCCAGCCGGCAATGAGGAGTGAATAAATTAGCAGTGGGGCGGTGCTGGGCTCCAGGAGAAGGGGCGCGTCCTTACGCAGGTATTTATAATATTAATAAAAGCGATTTTCTAGACAAATGACAACACTTATTGTAGTAATACTTGTATATTTTAATATAAAACGAGCAGACTGATGTGATGATGTTAAAAGCTCTGTCACTAAAATCCAGGTGACAGAATCCCTTTAAGGTTACTTTCTTTCTGTCTTGACGAATACTTTGTTAAAAATGTAAGAACCTTTTCGGATTCAGATTCGAAAAAAATTGGATTCGTCCCACATATATATATATACACTCACCTAAAGAATTATTAGGAACACCTGTTCTATTTCTCATTAATGCAATTATCTAGTCAACCAATCACATGGCAGTTGCTTCAATGCATTTAGGGGTGTGGTCCTGGTCAAGACAATCTCCTGAACTCCAAACTGAATGTCAGAATGGGAAAGAAAGGTGATTTAAGCAATTTTGAGCGTGGCATGGTTGTTGGTGCCAGACGGGCCGGTCTGAGTATTTCACAATCTGCTCAGTTACTGGGATTTTCACGCACAACCATTTCTAGGGTTTACAAAGAATGGTGTGAAAAGGGAAAAACATCCAGTATGCGGCAGTCCTGTGGGCCAAAATGCCTTGTGGATGCTAGAGGTCAGAGGAGAATGGGCCGACTGATTCAAGCTGATAGAAGAGCAACGTTGACTGAAATAACCACTCGTTACAACCGAGGTATGCAGCAAAGCATTTGTGAAGCCACAACACGCACAACCTTGAGGCGGATGGGCTACAACAGCAGAAGACCCCACCGGGTACCACTCATCTCCACTACAAATAGGAAAAAGAGGCTACAATTTGCACGAGCTCACCAAAATTGAACTGTTGAAGACTGGAAAAATGTTGCCTGGTCTGATGAGTCTCGATTTCTGTTGAGACATTCAAATGGTAGAGTCCGAATTTGGCGTAAACAGAATGAGAACATGTATCCATCCTCTGATGGCTACTTCCAGCAGGATAATGCACCATGTCACAAAGCTCGAATCATTTCAAATTGGTTTCTTGAACATGACAATGAGTTCACTGTACTAAAATGGCCCCCACAGTCACCAGATCTCAACCCAATAGAGCATCTTTGGGATGTGGTGGAACGGGAGCTTCGTGCCCTGGATGTGCATCCCTCAAATCTCCATCAACTGCAAGATGCTATCCTATCAATATGGGCCAACATTTCTAAAGAATGCTATCAGCACCTTGTTGAATCAATGCCACGTAGAATTAACGCAGTTCTGAAGGCAAAAGGGGGTCCAACACCGTATTAGTATGGTGTTCCTAATAATTCTTTAGGTGAGTGTATATAAGAAATTCCACAGCACCTCCATGTGGTGAAAGAAATTGTGTCCTTTATTCAGCCATGCAACATTTCAAGCACTACAAGCAAAAAAAGTCCCAGAATATATATTTATATAATTTACTACATGTCATAAACATGATGATGATCTTAGAAATGGATATTAGGAAAATAATCTGAGTCACATCTTTCAAGTCTTTGCTTAGATTCTGGAAGTTTATTCATTTGGGAATTCAAATTCAATAGTTTCACCTTTGTGTCCCAGTTCATTCATGTATCTGGTAAGTGACCCAACTAACAGATGCGTACTAGGGTATGTGCATAACCTTACTGGTCAGGCCAGGATCTGCTCTAGCTCCTAGTCCATGTCACATCTGTGTTTTTGAAGGGAAATGTCATAGGATTGCTAATCAATGATGATAGTGACAGGATCATTTGTCAAGGACAAGCCAGTCTGACAGCTGTTGCAGACAACCGCTTTCATTTTCCTTTCGGGGGGTTAGCAACACAGGGCTGACAGTTCTGCTTCAGTCATGCCTGCTCTTCTAAGGGTGACCACCAAAGCAAGCTTAAACCTGAAGAACAGATCCTACTGGTAAATGTCATTGAGGAAGCATGTCAGTTTGTGGTCAAATAACTGCAGGAGGGCACCGGACAGACACAAGACAGAGCAGTGGTTTCACATTCTGACAAGAGTCTTGACCTCTGTGCTTCCTAGGTATGATTTTGTTGATATCTTTCCCAGTTGCAGAAACAGAACTTTAAAAGCTATGGGCACCTTTGGAGGCATATTTCTATCATTGCACTCTAATCATTTTGGGCTGAAATTATTTTTTCCCCATTTTTTTTATAGTTTTTCCTATACATCATTCACTTTCAGTGCATCGGCAGACTGCTGCTTCCCAGTGAATCCGTCAGGGAGCTGCTCTAACAACTTGATCTGTATCCCTTATCTCTGAACTCCTAACAGCTCATAACACTCATAAAAGCCAAATTCTTATCAGGATTCAAGTGTATCTGTACTTTGAAAAAACATTTGAAATGTCATAGCAACATATCAAAGGTTTTTATCAGTAGGCACCTCAATTCTGAGACCCCAACGATAAGGGTGCTCTCTCCTCGTTGCGGGAGATGGAATCGAGACAGACTCATTGACTTACAATTCTGTGAGGAGAGACAATGCACTATGTGAGCTTCTTTCTCCTCGTTCTCAGCACCGAGACCCCCACTGATCAAAACATGTCGCTATGACATATCAAAAGAGGTTTCAAACTGCAGCAACACTTGAGGCTGGCAGTCTGAGCATTGTTCAGCCGAATGTTGGGGACTGCCGAGGACCCTGGAGAGAAGACAGAAGCAGTTGCTACAACATCTGTCTTCTCTATTCTCAGATATATAGAGTTCAATAAATGGTATGTACGAAACATGGAAGCCTACAAAAATTACAGTGAAAAATAAAAAATTAATGAAACGAAACAAAACACATACGGTACACCCCTGAAAAGTCCAGCACAAGCATCATTGTCAAACCACTAGTAATTATCCAAATATTCTAAAATAGACATGTAACACAGACTATCAAAATTAAAAGGGTTTTCTAGGATTTTTATACTAATGGGTCATCAGTATCTGATGGCTGAGGGTCTGACACCCGAGACCCCCGCTGATCAGCTGTTTTGATAAGGCAGCAGTGCTCCTGTGGACGGCGCTGCCTTTTTGCAGCTTAGCAAGCACAGTGCTGTATATTGTATAGCGGCTGTGCTTGGCTGAGCTGTGTCTAGGCCACGTGACCGATGAACGTGACATCACTGGCCTAGGAAAAGCAGAGAGAAGGCTGCGGTGCTCACAGGAGAGCTGCTGCCTTCTCAAAAAGCTGGGTGTCGGACCCCCACCGATCAGATACTGATGACCTATCCAGAGGATAGCTCATCAGTATGAAAATATTGGAAAACTCCTTTAAATGTATACAATAATGAATACAAAAAAAGCCTAAGGGGGAGTTCACATGACCATTATTTTTCCGTTCCTCTGATCCATCAGAAGAACAGAAAAAAAATGGATCCTGTAAAAAAAACGGATCCTGTGCATCCATTATGCACATTTTGCATCCGTTTTAGCCATTTCCATCTGAGATCCATTTTTTCAGAAGGGAAAAAAATCCTGCATGCAGTCTGATATCAGACGTAAATGGCTCAAAAGGTTGCCAAATGGGCATAATGGATGACCAGGATCCTTTTTTTTTTTTACAGGATCATTTTTTTTTTCTTCTGTTCTTCTGATGAATCTGAAGAATGGAAAATGAAACAGAGATGTGAACTCTCCCTAACACTATATATACCAGAGAATTTACCAGAATGTAAAAACAGCATTTTTTTCAAACTATTAACCTAAGAAATTCTAAAAAAGGGATAATTTTTAGTGTAGAAATGATATAAAAGAAACCTGCATTAGTTACAAAAGAGGTCATAGCAGTAGCCCACAAAATAAAAAAGTTATAGCCATTTAAAGCAACCCTCCAGAAAAAAATTCACATGAACTGGGGAACATACAGAAAGCTTACATAGAGCTCTTCTTTTTGTCTTTTCAGCTGCAGAGCTACCAATTCCCAGGCTCCTTTCTGTCATCCAAGATGGCCGCTCCCCCTTCTCAGATTACCTGAGGCATACTTTGCATATGGTAGCCCAATGCACTTCCTGCTGCACTGGGATTGGCCAGCATTGCTCACGTGGGCTGGGCAAGCAGGAAGTGTCTTGGACTACTAAATGCACAGTATGCATCAGATAGTCTGTGGCCATCTTGGATGACAGAAGATTTGATGTAGCAGAAAAGATGAAAAGGGTGTCATCATAGAAGTGCTCTGTTCGTTTCTGAGTTAATGTGAATTTTTTCCCTTGAACTGGAGGGTCGCTTCTACTGAAAACACATGCTAAAAATGGCTAAACTGTGTCTGATCCTGAAGACCCAGAATATCCTGAACCTCCCTCCCCTAGGACGCCCACTGAACTGAGCAATGCTACACTTAAAGGGCATCTGTCAGCAGATTTGTACCTATGACACCGGCTGACCTGTTGCATGTGCGCTTGGCAGCTGAAGGCATCTGTATTGGTCCCATGTTCATATGTGCCCGCATTGCTGAGAAAAATGATGTTTTAATATATGCAAATGAGCCTCTAGGAGCAACGGGGGCGTTGACGTTACACCTAGAGGCTCTGCTCTGTCGTGCCCTCTGCACTTTGATTGACAGGGACCAGCAGTGAAAACGTGATTGCACCTGGCCCTGACTTCTCCTAAAGTCAAAGTAGAGAGGGAGCGGCAGTTGCAGAGAAAGCAGAGACTCTAGGAGTAACGGCAACGCCCCCGTTGCTCCTAGATGCTGATTTACATGTATTAAAGCTTTGTTTTTCTCAGCGATGCGGGCACATATGAACACGGGACCAACACCGATGCCTTCAGCTGCCAAGCTCAGATGGAACAGGTCAGCCAGTTATATAGGTACAAATCTGCTGACAGATGCTCTGTGGTATTCAGTTCCTTAAATAGCCCCCCACCCTCACTGTGTGAGCAATGTACAGCACCCAGACATTGCACAGATAGTAGGGGCCCATGTATGGACTTAGCATTGCAGCAATGTTTATATACAGTAAGGAGGGAGGGCACATTTAAAAAAATAAGTGTGCTAAACAAAAACGATATATTGGAGAATCCCCTTAATTGTTTGCTAGTCAGAAGGCCAAACGAAGAGAAAATGCATGGCAGGAAACAGCGCTTTTACTAAAGTAGTCAGTTGGCCCACTCCGCTGCATTTACTACTCAAGCAGTGGAGGGTTTTCATAAGCATCCGTAGGTCAGCAATGATTGCAACACTTCTCAAAACAGAGCCCCCATTCTGGCTGACATGAAAACACTTTATTCATGGTAGCGTTCCAGTAATTACAGATATAAACTTAATCTAGAAATTAAGCTTGCAGCAAACACAAGGCAGCTATTTATCATGGTCTCCTGGCTCCAAACCAGGGTCATAACTGATGCAGAACCCTACGTTTGATTTACAAGTCAACAAACTCAGGAGGTTGTAGCTGGAAAGACTTTTTCAGGAGTGAACTGAACTCATTTATTTAGTATATCAGATGTAAAGATTGGGACAAATCCGCTAAGACTTAGGCCCCTTTTTTTACATGAGCGAGTATTCCGCGCGGGTGAAATGCGTGATGCGAACGCATTGCACCCGCACTGAATCCGGACCCACTCATTTCAATGGGTCTGTGGTCGGTGTTTTTCACACATTGCTTGTGCGCTACGTGAAAATCGCAGCATGTTCTATATTCTGTTTTTCGCACAACACTGGCCCCATAGAAGTGCGGATGCGATGCGTTTTTCACGGATGGTTGCTAATAGATGTTGTTTGTAAACCTTCACTTTTTTATCAATCGCGTGAAAAACGTTTTAATGCGCATTTCACCCGCGCGATAAAAACTGAACAACTGAATGCAATCGCAGGCAAAACTGAATGAACTTGCTTGCAAAATTGCGCATTTTTAACTGAACGCATCTGGACCTAATCTGTATCGCTCAGCTGCAAGGGGCCTTAAACGCAGGAAGACTGTAGCACAAGCAGATGCATTAAAAGGGTTGTCTGGATATTAATATTGATGGCTTAGGCTCAGGATAGTCCATCAATATCTGATCAGCTGTTTCAGAGTAGCTCAAGCATCTGATGTCTGCACCGCTGCAGTTACCAGCTCCGTCCACTACATAATGGTGGTGCTGTGCAGTTCGAACATCAGCTTCTAGCGCCACAGCTACTCCGAAACAAGGCAATCAATGATAAAACCCTAATCCTAATACCCCTTTAAGAGATTACATATGTAAGAAATTAGCAATTCCAAATATATTGAAACGTTTTACGATAAAATGTTATACCGTATAATACTATAATATATAATAATAAAGTATTGTATTCTATGGAATATGTGATATATAAGTGATTCACACCTATCCAGAGGAGAGGGCATCAGTATAAAAGTCTTGAAAAACCCCTTTAAATTGGGTATTCCAGGAATTTAATATTAATGGCCTAGCCTCAGAAAAAGCCATCAATATTTTATTGGCGGGGGTCCTACACCCCACACCCCCACCAATCTTTTTATTCAGAGTAGCTCCGGAGCCAGATGTCAGCACTGGACTGAATAGCACTGTTCATTATTAGTGTTTAGTGCGAATATTCGAATAACGAATATTTATCGCGAATATCGCAACTTCAAGAATTCGTGAATATTTCAAATATAGTGCTATATATTCGTTTTATGAATATTCATCTTTTTTTTTCCCTCAAAAAATCGGCAAGGTAATCGCGTAATATGCAAATATTACGCTATCAATACAGGCGTGGGTCAAAAACGAATATATAGCACTATATTGAATATATTTCTATATATTGGTTTTTTTCGAATATTCGTCATTTTTTGGACAAGCAACTGAAGCAGGGAGAAATCATAACTTCAGATGGAAAAAAATGATGAATATTCTAAAAAACGAATATTTCACACTATATTCAATATAGTGCTATATATTCGTTTTTGACCCACGCCTGTATTGATAGCGTAATATTCGCATGTTACGCGATCATTACCTTGCCGATTTTTTCGAGTGAAAAATGTAGAATATACAAAATATTCGCTAAATATCGCTAATTCGAATATGACCCCTGCCGCTCATCACTGTTCATTATGTATAGGACTTCCACTGCTGCAGCTATTTGGGAACAGCTTATGGTCGGGGTGCGGGTTGTTCATCCTCTGCTGATCAGATATTGATGGCCTATTCTGAGGACAGGCCATTAGTATTAAATTGCTGGAATACTACCCCTTTAATATAAGGAGTCTCAATATATACAGTATTTAGCAACATACTTTACATAAACCAAGCACCTTTGAAAACCCAAAGGGCTTTCCCAGGCTGACATCCTGATTTGTATAACTTTCCAAATCAACTTTTTTTTGTTAAATCATCGTCAGGGCAAGAGATTCAGTTGATAAGTCTTGTTGATGATGATGGTGATAATAGTAATACGCATTATATACACATTATCTCAGCTATCTATTACACCTGATGAGACTCATTTCATATTCTGGATGGTGTATATTCTCTCAGCACATACTCTACAGAGTAACACTGGCACATCCGATTTCCAGCAACTTGTGGTCTAGACAGACACTTAAATGTTCAATGTGAAGCATGTCTAATTAGATCAATACGTTATTTATCATGAATTAGACATCTCCAGGTGGGAGTATGGTTAATATTATATATAGTGTTTCTCAGAAATACACGTACATGCTATCCATTTACATAATGATATTGCTTTTATTTCCTGCTTTGGTATTTAATATCGTGTACCATTGATCTGACATAATTCATGTAGAATCCCTTTTCAAATACAATAGACTGACCATATCTGTTTGCAGGAGCTCGTGCAGAGGATGGGAGTGGTAGTGGCCCCCTCTCAGACCGTTGCTCCCTGGGGATTGTTGCAGTGGAAAGGTCGTTTGAAGAATCAGTTCAGAAGTTAAAGTATAAAAGTCTCTCTTCACTTAGTGCCAGATATAACTCATCCAGCAGTACTAATTACAAAGTGCAATTTCTGGCGTCAAATGAGGAGGTATGGTGGCTGATCTTGTGGCACTTGCAGGCACTTGTGGATATAGAAGTCCACTGTGTGATACAGGTTTGGAATTAGTCTGTCGCAGAAGAAAAAATAACTTCCGCTAAAATGTAACCTTTATAACTACAATTAAAAAGATCCCAAAAATATAACCAAGAAAACCCTACAACATCACTATTCCACCCTACTTAAGACTGGAACTGCCTCCCCGACCAGAGCAATCCCACTATCTTCTTTGTTGTCCTTAGAAAATCCTGTGCAAACTGGGGAACCAGGTAAGGAAGTGGGATCGCCAAAAAGTGCTTATATTTAGGTATACTAATATACCTATGTACACATGAAATGGGAATTTAGGATTTTAATTCTTTTAATGTCTCAGGATATTAGATATTGGTCCAACGCGATTCTCCCCAGGGGGTCTTATCCTGGGGTTCATCAGGGGCTCTTACAGCAAAACAAATGGGGAATAGTGGATACATTGAGACAACCTTAGATATCACCCCCCCCCCACACACACACACACACACCAAGATTATTATCTCAAGGACTAGATGGAGTAAGACACATGCATGTATGATATATATATATAAACAAAAAACTAGACCCTAGAGAAGTGTGTCAGGTTGATAAATGTTAGATATACATAGCAGTTAGAATACGGACATTGCCCCCAGTGTAGGTGTGGGACATACACATAGCAGAGAACACATGGGGTGCCAGATATATGCAGCAGTTATAATCTAGGCAGAACCATCAGTATAAGTCCCTAAGTGCTTATGTTGCCCATGATGACGATTATCCAGTAATCACCCAGGTAGATGATATGTCCATCCTGAAGTCTTTTCCCCGGTAGCATGAACAGTTACCCAGGGGAAGCTCAACTTAATGTGAGGAGCCAGCCTGCCCAGGAGAAGACCCCCTGGGGAGAAATGGTTTGGACCAATAGCTAATATCCTGAGACATCGGAAAAATTTAAATCCTACCTTCAAGTTTTATGTGTACATAGGTATATTAGTATACATAAATATAAGGACTTTTTTTTTCGATACCACTTCCTTACCTGGATACCCCAGTGTGCACAGGGTTTTATAGGGACAACAAAGAAGACAGTGGGATCCCCCTTGTCAGGGCAGCAGTTCCGCTGTTAGGTAAGGTGGAATAGGGATGTTGTAGGGTTTTTCTGGGGGTTTTCTTGGTTATATTTTTGGGATCTTTTTAATTGTTGTTATAAAGGTTATGTTTTAGGGGAAGGATTTTAGTTTTCTCTGATATACTTATTTGAGTACTTAGATCTTTTGACCAACTAAGGGTAGAATGAGGTCTGTGATACTTGGAATTAGTCTGGCCTGGAGGTGGTTTGGGTGATGGGTGTCTGAGCCGTAGTTCCTCAACTGCAGCAGGGTCTGTAATTTCACTGATCACTCTGCTATCTAGGCACACTGAAGCTTCTTGGAAGCAGCATTCTCGATTCTGGCAATTTTCTTGGTGTAAGGATCTCACAGGAGAACTGGATATGGTGTCTTGGAAAAGATGCCGCATGTGCTTACTTCCTCAACTCTGTCTGGACTCAAACTCCCACTCCTGGCAGGAAGTAGGACCAGCAGGGGCGTACATACAGGGGTCGCAGTTGCGACCGGGCCCGGCACTTCAGGGGGCCCGGCCGCCTGTGGACCCCTGGCCCCGCCCTCCAGTAGTTCTGTGGGTGCTGCGCCTGCCTGTATAACCCGGGCGGCCGACCCGGGGCCCGCCGCCCAGTGTTGTGTTTCTGCGCTTCAGTGCCAGGCCAGCCCTACCCTCCATTGAGTCTCCTCCCCCTGAGTCTCCTCCCCAGGCGGCCGCACCGAACATGAGGTTTCCCTAGGCTGCACAGGCACACAACGACGCCGAGACACAGCAGGGAGAAGGCGCCGGAAAAGCTTTGGAAGAGCGCTGCGCGAAGAAGCCGGTGCCGGAAGTGGAAGATAAGATTTGTAAAAAAAAAAAAGGTCTTCATAATTGCTCACCACGTTTGTGGTGAGTTTAGAACTTCAGAGTAGACTCAGAGTGGGGTCTGATGGGGGCTGGCTTTATAACTATCTCTGCTATATTTCTGTAGCCTGGTGCCTGGAACCTCTGACTGCCCAGTTGGGCTGAAACTACTACACCCAACATGTTCTGGCAGTAATAGTAAATGGATATTGGTGCAATTCTGAGCTACTAGTCTATATAATACATATGTAGGCTACATGTATTATATAGACTAGTAGCTCAGAATTGCACCAATATCCATTTACTATTACTGCCAGAACATGTTGGGTGTAGTAGTTTCAGCCCAACTGGGCAGTCAGAGGTTGGAGGCTACAGAAATATAGCAGAGTTAGGCTACTTTCACACCTGCGTTAGGTCTGGTATCTGCACAGACGGATCTGCACCTATAATGCAAATGCTTGTATCCGTTCAGAACGGATGCGTCTGCATTACTATGTCAAAAAAAAGTCTAAGTGTAAGTCAGACGGATCCGTTTGCATTATTCTTTTTTTTTTAAATTCTATGTCAAAACGGATCCGTCCTGACTTACATTGAAAATCAATGGGGTACGGATCAGTTTTCAATTGCACCATATTGTGTCAGTGAAAACTGACCCGTCCCCATTGACTTACATTGTAAGTCAGGACGGATCCGTTTGGTGTCCGCATCCAGAGCGGAATGGAGGTGGAACGGAGCCAAACTGATGCATTCTGAATGGATCCTTATCCATTCAGAATGCATTGGGGCTGAACTGATCCGTTTTGAACCGTTTGTGAGATCCCTGAAACGGATCTCATAAACGGAATTCAAAACGCCAGTGTGAAAGTAGCCTTAGCTATAAAGCCATTGATAGGCCAATGAAGTATTTTACCATATGAAGGCAAAATAAATGCATGACAAAACCAGCTCTGCTACATAATGTAGCAGAGCTGGTTTTACGTGGGAAATGCATTGCTGGTACCTGATGCTGACACCTGCAGTTCTGGGTAAAAGTACATAGTTATGGTTGAGGCCATTTGTTAACTCTGCTCTGCTACATCTGCTTATAAAGGGATGAACAGACTGCGCACATTGGGGTATACCTTCTTGTTCTTGCATTAGTCTTCAGCCTGTGGCTCTCTAGACCTGGTGGAAATACAAATTTAGGCATGCTGCTGTCTGGTGATGCTGGGAGTTGTAGTTGGGGCGTACATACAGGGGTCGCAGTTACGCGCACTTACATGACGTCACAATGTTATCAGCGCTGCAGGTCCGCAGGAAGTTGGGAACAGAGGAGCGTGGGAGCCACTGCTAGTCTGCCACTGCCCACTTGCCCAGTAGTCTGACTCTATACTACAGTCACTCACCCCACCTCGTTCTCTCTCTCTCTACCAGCCTGAGCCAGGCCCAGGAGCAGCGCTCATTCAGCCAGTCAGAGCCCACACTGAGCCCAGCCAGCCTCCAGCATTCAGCCTTGCCAGTTGCCACAGACTTTCAGCAGGTCCATTCAGAAGTTTTCAGCCTGAGCCAGCCCAGCAGGTAATAGTTACTATCTGGCCTTGGTATGTTCTGTATATTATTATATGTGAGCTGGCCTGGTATAAGTTATACATCTTCTGGTATATTAAGATGTATAACTTATACCAGCTGTACATATATACCCATATAAGGAGATACCTAGGTTATATCATCAGCGTGGTCCACTATATCGCTATATACAGTACAGACCAAAAGTTTGGACACACCTTCTCATTCAAAGAGTTTTCTTTATTTTCATGACTATGAAAATTGTAGATTCACACTGAAGGCATCAAAACTATGAATTAACACATGTGGAATTATATACATAACAAACAAGTGTGAAACAACTGAAAATATGTCATATTCTAGGTTCTTCAAAGTAGCCACCTTTTGCTTTGATTACTGCTTTGCACACTCTTGGCATTCTCTTGATGAGCTTCAAGAAGTAGTCCCCTGAAATGGTTTTCACTTCACAGGTGTGCCCTGTCAGGTTTAATAAGTGGGATTTCTTGCCTTATAAATTGGGTTGGGACCATCAGTTGCGTTGAGGAGAAGTCAGGTGGATACACAGCTGATAGTCCTACTGAATAGACTGTTAGAATTGGTATTATGGCAAGAAAAAAGCAGCTAAGTAAAGAAAAATGAGTGGCCATCATTACTTTAAGAAATTAAGGTCAGTCAGTCAGCCGAAAAATTAGGAAAACTTTGAAAGTAAGGGCTATTTGACCATGAAGGAGAGTGATGGGGTGCTGCGCCAGATGACCTGGCCTCCACAGTCACCGGACCTGAACCCAATCGAGAAAGTTTGGGGTGAGCTGGACCGCAGAGTGAAGGCAAAAGGGCCAACAAGTGCTAAGCATCTCTGGGAACTCCCTCAAGACTGTTGGAAGACCATTTCAGGGGACTACCTCTTCAAGCTCATCAAGAGAATGCCAAGAGTGTGCAAAGCAGTAATCAAAGCAAAAGGTGGCTACTTTGAAGAACCTACAATATGACATATTTTCAGTTGTTTGACACTTGTTTGTTATGTATATAATTCCACATGTGTTAATTCATAGTTTTGATGCCTTCATAGTCATGAAAATAAAGAAAACTCTTTGAATGAGAAGGTGTGTCCAAACCTTTGGTCTGTACTGTACAAGAAGATGTTATACCAAATATCATCCTCTTGTATATAGTAATATACAGTATATAATATATATATACACACACACATACATACACACGCGTGCGGCGGGGGGCGGCGACGGGGCCCCATGGATCAGTTTCGCACCGGGGCCATATGGATTGTGTGTACGCCCACTTCTACCAAGAGGGGAGGAACAGGATGATTATCCCTGTCCCTGCCAACCATGCCTCATATGCTGGAATGCATAAAATATATGCATAAAATACAATACATAAAATATAATACATAATACACAACATAATTGCAGATACCCCCAGGTCTGTGGTACTACATATCTATCATCTGCCTCATATCTATCATCTGCCTCATATCTATCTATCTATCTATCTATCTATCTATCTATCTATCTATCTATCTATCTATCTATCTATCTATCTATCTATCTATCTATCATTGTTTGCAACAGTTCATCCATATGGGACTACATTGATACATCACAGCAATTTATACAACTAACCGTCAGTGTTAACAATCATGTATAGCAGAAGATGTCTTCTCAGTGACTGATTGGTACATAATACACCGTGTCTGGAGCGCATTTCACATAATTGCTGACATGCTGGTTGCTGGTGAGCCCCTGTCATTTTTCTCCTGACAGCCGCCTATTTTCTTTCTTCTGTGACCATGAGACAAGCTCATGAAAGGCTTGTATGTAAATGACGTTGTCTTCAAGTCTATTCATCTGACATGCTAGGTTTCATTAGTCTGGTTAATGGTCTAATGATAATGTTGGAATATAGGTAGAAGAATAGTCCCATCAGTAAAGGTTCATAAAGCAAGTGAAACATGGAGTTATTACATCCAAACTCTATGTGTTATGATACAGAACATTTTTTTTGTTTCAATTTTACCTGTATTTTTGTTTTTGTTTTTTTATCTTAAAATGTTACGTGTGTACGGCTAGTATTACACTAGCATTAAAATCATCTGGCAAGCTGTTCCGGCAGAGGAACACCCTACCGGAGTTCATCATATATGGCATATAGCCGTAAGCTGCCTGTCCCTGCCGGAGGCAATTGACTATAATAGGACTTGTTTTCCAGCATTAGGGCAAGCACCGTTTTTTGTCTGGCCGGTTATTTGCCCCTCTCCGGCGATGCTCTCTATATTTGATGAACTCTGGCAAGCTGTTCCTCTGCCGGATGGTGTATAGTCCGCTTCCATATAGGAGCAGGTACCACTTGCTTATACTTCATTTAAAGCAAATAACTTCCTTTAAAGGGACTCTCTCAGAATGAAATACTGCTACAATATGCCATCAGTCTGATGAGTGGGTGTCCAACCACTATAACTTCCAGTGACGACTGGAATGAGGTGGCATCGCTGCATTAGAGAGCCATGTATCTTTGTCTCCTTTCTGTTTCATTTCCTGGGGCTGACTAGCTATTAACTACAGATGAGTGAATCAATTGTAAACAAATCAAATTGGACATGAGTTTTTACAAAATTCAAGCAAAATCCAAATCCGAATTTTGGCGATTTTCTCAAATTGGCATCAGCCATTTTTTCAGCTCAGGAGATGAAGAAGAAGGATCACATGAGCCCAGATGGTGTGTGTACATACACACTGACAAGCATGTACTGTAGCACCAAAAAGTGAACATATTTATGACCATTTTTTAACCTAAAATCCTACAGTGCAGTTTGTTTTTACAGGCTGTTTGTTATGACCAGCAGCCATGCCTTTACCCATAGTCATATACACTCACCTAAAGAATTATTAGGAACACCATACTAATACGGTGTTGGACCCCCTTTTGCCTTCAGAACTGCCTTAATTCTACGTGGCATTGATTCAACAAGGTGCTGATAGCATTCTTTAGAAATGTTGGCCCATATTGATAAAATAGCATCTTGCAGTTGATGGAGATTTGAGGGATGCACATCCAGGGCACGAAGCTCCCGTTCCACCACATCCCAAAGATGCTCTATTGGGTTGAGATCTGGTGACTGTGGGGGCCATTTTAGTACAGTGAACTCATTGTCATGTTCAAGAAACCAATTTGAAATGATTCGATCTTTGTGACATGGTGCATTATCCTGCTGGAAGTAGCCATCAGAGGATGGGTACATGGTGGTCATGAAGGGATGGACATGGTCAGAAACAATGCTCAGGTAGCCCGTGGCATTTAAACGATGCCCAATTGGCACTAAGGGGCCTAAAGTGTGCCCAGAAAACATCCCCCACACCATTACACCACCACCACCAGCCTGCACAGTGGTAACAAGGCATGATGGATACATGTTCTCATTCTGTTTACGCCAAATTCGGACTCTACCATTTGAATGTCTCAACAGAAATCGAGACTCATCAGACCAGGCAACATTTTTCCAGTCTTCAACATTCCAATTTTGGTGAGCTCGTGCAAATTATAGCCTCTTTTTCCTATTTGTAGTGGAGATGAGTGGTACTGGGTGGGGTCTTCTGCTGTTGTAGCCCAACCGCCTCAAGCTTTTGCGGTTGTGGCTTCTCAAATGCTTTGCTGTATTCCTCGGTTGTAACGAGTGGTTATTTCAGTCAACGTTGCTCTTCTATCAGCTTGAATCAGTCGGCCCATTCTCATCTGACCTCTAGCATCCACAAGGCATTTTCGCCCACAGGACTGCCGCATACTGGATGTTTTTCCCTTTTCACACCATTCTTTGTAAACCCTAGAAATGGTTGTGCGTGAAAATCCCAGTAACTGAACAGATTGTGAAATACTCAGACCGGCCTGTCTGGCACCAACAACCATGCCACGCTCAAAATTGCTTAAATCACCTTTATTTCCCATTCTGACATTCAGTTTGGAGTTCAGGAGATTGTCTTGACCAGGACCACACCCCTAAATGCATTGAAGCAACTGCCATGTGATTGGTTGACTAGATATGTGAGTGTATATCTCTGTCACTTTAAGATTACTAATGCTGGCTTCTAGATAAAATAGCTTGAAATTAGTTACATACAGTCCAAGGAGGCCCCAGGATGTCATCCAAAACATTTTCAGGGCAATTGTAGCACTTTTGATTTATTCAGTGCTTGTCACGTGCGGGAGGAGTGTGTGCCACCCTGAGCTCCACCCTCACCTATGTCCCTGCCTACTTGCACGGTCCGCCCTAGGCGACGGTGTACAACTTGACAGCGGTCCCTAATCTGAGTATGTGCAGGGCCTTAAAGGTAAGAATACAATAAAGGAGAAAACAACAAACAAAGTGACAGGCAGGCATTGAGGGGTTAATCAAATATCAAAATCAATACGAGCCGAGGTCAGGAGCCAGGAGGAACAACAATACAAAAGGGAAAAGCAAGATCAAGTCAAACTCACGCCGGGGTCAAAGATCACGTCAAATGCAGGAGGTAGCAAGAGCGAGGTCAAAATACGGAGCCGAGGTCAAAACACAACAAACGATAGGCTGGTGAATGAACTAAGACCAATCACAGGCAACCTGTGGCCAGCAGGCTGCCTGTTTAAATAGCCCTGGCTGGTGAGTCACATGACATGGCTAGCGTCACGTGACTCACAGTACACAGTCCAACACAGCTGAGCACCGATCATCATTATTGGCGCTCAGCTCCTCTGCTGCTCACCTGCTGCCATTGACAAAGTGGCTTTTAATTAAAGCCTTTAAGATACACTCTGGTGCTCCGAATCAAAGTACCCCCCAGGGGTTAATATCCACGCATGGCTGAGAGACTAGACGCTGACACATAGATGGTCAATGCAATCTCTACTTTATTACAGAAAGTAAGCGGTATATACATCTTCAGAAAAGGGCAGTACTTTCTGAGGCCCAGGCATTATTTCATTGGCTCAAAAGGAAGAAGAGATAAGAGAAGAAGAGATAACACTCTAGCATCTGCGCACTGTGCACTACTTTGGAATGTGAACTAATGTAAACATCTGGTTATCGTCACTCACCATGTTGTAATGGCATCTATCCTAACAATAATACTGCACACGTCATATATGACACTTCAAAGAGGCGTTCTTCTATAGGCAGTGAGTAATATGTGTGTATCATATTCATCCAGCCAAGGGATTGGATTTAGCATCCTTTCACAGTGCACACATCTACTTCAAAGCATCTGTGGGGACAGTTCTCTGCCCCCCCTTCTTCTCCTCATAGCATTGCATAGACAGAGCTCGACTGACAGCAGAAAGGGGAGGGGGAGGCTCCTGAGATAAGAAGTTTGTAACAACTTAAGATTAACCAGTTACAGTCCTAGAGATACAAAAAATATAGAATAAAATTCACACATCTCTAACACCATGGAGACGAGGACGCAGGCTGGGTTCTTGACCCTCTCCTTGCGCAGGGCGCCGGCGGCGCTGCGAAGGAGGACGCAGGCTGGGTTCTTGACCCTCTCCTTGCGCAGGGCGCCGGCGGCGCTGTGAAGAAAGCACACGTCGCTGGCCCCTCGTTACAGTGCTGAATCGATCTGATTTGGCTGAATCAAATACATTCGATCATCACTACTCTTAATGTTAATCATGCAACCATAGCTTTTTATAATAAAAAATAAAATAAAAAAACTCACAGAACTGACAGGAGACATTGAGAGACCACACCAATCAGACATTGATGGCATATCCTATATCAGTGGTGAATGAGTGTGCAAAGATGGAGCATCTAAGGGCCTTCATTAGCTAACTTGACAAACCCTGGTCACCTCATGATTGTCTCAACTCAACTTATTGCCCAATTAATTCAGTTCAAAATACTAACAACTACACATAAGGCCGTCCACAACCTGTCTCCTCCTTACATCTCAGTCCTGCTTTCTTGATACATCCCCTCATGTAATCCTTCTTTGTTCTCCTCTTGACTGTTCCTCGCACAATCTCCTACAAGATTTCTCTTGTGCATCCTCCATACTCTGGAATTCTCTTCTCCAGCACATCGGACTTTCCCCTAAAATCCAAACCTTAAAAAGAAAGCATCCAACCTGCAATAAGCGTGCCCCACCACACAACCCGATGAGCAGCTTTTACCCTCCCCTACTGTGTCTGTCCTGTTTCCCTTGTAGATTGTAAACTCTTGCAGGCAGGGTCCGCTCCCCCTCTGTACAAGTCTGTTACTAAGTTATTGCATATTGGACTTGTGTTGTTTTACATTATGTATGTATGCCTTCTCTTACATGTACAGCTCCATGGAAGTAATGGCGCTTTCAAATAATATTAAAGGGGTTTTCCCCACAAAAAATCTGTTTTCAAACCAGCACCTGGATCTGAATACTTTTGTAATTGCATGTAATTAAAAATTTTGTATAGTCACAGAGTCATTCGATAAAATGTATCTGTATAGCGCCACCTGCTGTTTTTTTTTTCCTATTTCTTTGTCTCACTGAGATGGACGCACATGCTCAGTTTCATCCTTTAACTGCTTCCTGAGCTGTCATAGGGAGAGAGCTGCAGCAGAAAGAACATGCCCATTAGTTGACGAAGAATGGGCACTCACCTTGAGCTGCCAACTTGATATAAATCTAGCAGAGCAATGAATGGGCAGATCTCTGGATCCATGTGAGGTACAGGGCTGGTTCTAGCTTTGTTAGGGCTCATGCACATTAACGTCTTTTCTTTCCGTGTCTATTCCCTTTTTTTTGCGGACCGTATGCGGAACCATTCATTTCAATGGGTCCACAAAAAAAAACCTGAAGTTAGTCTGTGTGCATTCTGTTTCCGTATGTCCGTATTTCCGTTCCGCAACAAAGTAGTGCATGTCCTATTATAAGTCAATAGGTCCGGAAAAAATACAGAATGCATACGGCACACATCCGCATGTCATCCGTATTTTGCGGATCCATACCCACTTTGCCCATGTGTTTACTGTTTGCAAACATTACAGTACATTACAGTAATGATAACAAACTTCCTGTTTCCATTTGCGATCCCAAAAAACGGATCACATACGGAAACCATACGGATATGTTTTGTGGCATAACGGAACGGATGCAGCCACAAAACAGAAAAAAAACAACCCTCAGATACGGAACAACGGATCCGTTAAAAACGGACCGCAAAACAACAATGGTCGTGTGCATGAGCCCTTAGAAAGAGGTTGTCGTCTACTAAATGATGTCTGATTTTTATTTTCTACATTAATCAGGGGATAACCCCTTTAATAATGATGGGGTGAGATGGAGTTGACAGAGGAAGTCCCTTCTTTTGTTTATTTGGATGCAGCATGTAAGTTGTTAAAGGAGTTCATCAAACCTGTAAACCCCCCTAACAATGCCTGGGCCCCTCATTCAGCGAATACTTACCTGGTCCCTGACGCCTTTGTCCTTCCGGATCCCTCAAAATCATTCAACAAACAATCCTTATCATTCAAACCAGTTTTTATCAATAGACATTTTATTTAAATTAATCGAATCTGCCTGCATACAGCACCAAGTAGTCTACATAGTGTCTATAATAGTTCAAGCTACTGAGAAGAGAATGAGAAAGGATAGGGAGGAGGAGGAAAGGAGGATTTGGCATTCCTGTATCCCTTGCTGAAACCAGAAAAAGAAATTTCTTTAGTGAGGTCATCCTCTGCAGGTTGTTCAGACTCAGGAGTCATTTGCTGGCTCAGTAGAATAATTTTAGCTGTAGGAGAGCTGTGTGATGAGAAGTTTGAGAACCGTGGGTGTGATATGCAGGAAAAAGGAAGGGGAAACGGGTGGTGTATATTTTTGCTTTCTATAATTAAAGGGGTTGTCCAGGTAAAAATAAAATTCAGGCTGCAGAAATCATGAGGCCACCTGAGTCCATAACAACCTGTTGCTCCTAGCGTTAATAAACACTGGGAATTTTAGATACTTCTAGGGAGGTATTTTGTGCTGGTGGGGCAGTATTTTGTAGTGCACTGTGGTATTTGGTTCTGTTGGTGTGGTATTATGTGCTGCACTATTGTATTACTGCCCCCCTTGATTGAGTTGTCCCTGGCTACTTGTGTTGGCCTCACCTCCTGTCTGTTTGTACCCACTTATGGGGCTACTTTTAGCTCTTTTTTCCAGGGCCACTTTATGTTCCTCGTCTGCCCCTGGTCATGCGAAGAGGTGTATAAGGGGGGACATGATTAACCTGTACAAATATACACTGCTCAAAAAAATAAAGGGAACACAAAAATAACACATCCTAGATCTGAGTTAATTAAATATTCTTCTGAAATACTTTGTTCTTTACATAGTTGAATGTGCTGACAACAAAATCACACAAAAAAAAAAATGGAAATCAAATTTTTCAACTCATGGAGGTCTGGATTTGGAGTCACACTCAAAATTAAAGTGGAAAAACACACTACAGGCTGATCCAACTTTGATGTAATGTCCTTAAAACAAGTCAAAATGAGGCTCAGTAGTGTGTGTGGCCTCCACGTGCCTGTATGACCTCCCTACAACGCCTGTGCATGCTCCTGATGAGGTGGCGGACGGTCTCCTGAGGGATCTCTTCCCAGACCTGGACTAAAGCATCTGCCAACTCCTGGACAGTCTGTGGTGCAACGTGACGCTGGTGGATAGAGCGAGACATGATGTCCCAGATGTGCTCAATTGGATTCAGGTCTGGGGAACGGGCGGGCCAGTCCATAGCATCAATGCCTTCGTCTTGCAGGAACTGCTGACACACTCCAGCCACATGAGGTCTAGCATTGTCTTGCATTAGGAGGAACCCAGGGCCAACCGCACCAGCATATGGTCTCACAAGGGGTCTGAGGATCTCATCTCGGTACCTAATGGCAGTCAGGCTACCTCTGGCGAGCACATGGAGGGCTGTGCGGCCCTCCAAAGAAATGCCACCCCACACCATTACTGACCCAATGCCAAACCGGTCATGCTGGAGGATGTTGCAGGCAGCAGAACGTTCTCCACGGCGTCTCAAGACTCGTCTGTCACGTCTGTCACATGTGCTCAGTGTGAACCTGCTTTCATCTGTGAAGAGCACAGGGCGCCAGTGGCGAATTTGCCAATCTTGGTGTTCTCTGGCAAATGTCAAACGTCCTGCACGGTGTTGGGCTGTAAGCACAACCCCCACCTGTGGACGTCGGGCCCTCATATCACCCTCATGGAGTCTGTTTCTGACCGTTTGAGCAGACACATGCACATTTGTGGCCTGCTGGAGGTCATTTTGCAGGGCTCTGGCAGTGCTCCTCCTGTTCCTCCTTGCACAAAGGCGGAGGTCCTGCTGCTGGGTTGTTGCCCTCCTCCACGTCTCCTGATGTACTGGCCTGTCTCCTGGTAGCGCCTCCATGCTCTGGACACTACGCTGACAGACACAGCAAACCTTCTTGCCACAGCTCGCATTGATGTGCCATCCTGGATAAGCTGCACTACCTGAGCCACTTGTGTGGGTTGTAGACTCCGTCTCATGCTACCACTAGAGTGAAAGCACCGCCAGCATTCAAAAGTGACCAAAACATCAGCCAGGAAGCATAGGAACTGAGAAGTGGTCTGTGGTCACCACCTGCAGAACCACTCCTTTATTGGGGGTGTCTTGCTAATTGCCTATAATTTCCACCTGTTGTCTATCCCATTTGCACAACAGCATGTGAAATTGATTGTCACTCAGTGTTGCTTCCTAAGTGGACAGTTTGATTTCACAGAAGTGTGATTGACTTGGAGTTACATTGTGTTGTTTAAGTGTTCCCTTTATTTTTTTGAGCAGTGTATAAATGGCCCATATAAAAAAAAAGAATTGTGAAAAGCTGTTCCATGTAAAATCCCCTCAAAAGACAAGGGGGTACTGCCTCAGTTTGCAAATGAAACTGTTCAATCTCCTGAAGTTTCTTTAACCCCTTAAGGACCTAGGACGTACCGGTACGCCCTATTTCCCGAGACCTTAAGGACCGAGGACGTACCGGTACGTCCTGACTTAAAATCGGAACTCCGGCGCCGCAGGGGTTAATCGGAACGGGATTTCGGCTGAAATCATTCAGCCGGCATCCCGTAACAATGCAGGGGGGGGGTCATTTGACCCCCCCGTATCGACGATCGCAGAAAACCGCAGGTCAATTCAGACCTGCGGTTTTCTGCGTTTCTGGTCCATTCGGGTGTCCTGTGACCCGATGAACCGGAAAAAGACTGCGATCGGTGGCGTAATTATACACCACCTATCGCAGTCCGAGGATTTGGAGAGGCGGTGCTGGCCCTGGTGCTAAATGCCGCTGTCCAGGGTGCTGATTGGTGCAGGGGAGAGAGGCGCGAGATTCAAACTTCCTGCGCTCCTCTCTCCCCTCCTCTTCCTGTCCAGCACCCTGACCGTGCAGCATCGTCCAGCACCAGCTCCTGTGTCCCCCTAATCGGAATCCATCACCCTCCTGCACCCATCGCCACCCAGGTAGGTTAGGGTCAGTGAGGGAGAGGCACCGTTAGGCAGGGAAAGAAGGGAAAAGTAAGTTAGAAAAAAAAAAAAAAAGTACTTTTATTCCAAACTTCCAAACTTCCATCTAACCCTAACCCAGACCCCCCCTGCCACTTGCCCCCCCCCTGGGTGTTAGCGGGAAACTCGTGTGGGACCTTATGTACCCACTGCTGGATAATGGTTACCACTTGTACGTGGATAACTTTTATACCAGCATTCCCTTGTTCAGGTCCCTTGCCGCCAGATCCACGTTCGCTTGTGGGACCGTGCGGAAAAATCAACGCGGCCTCCCTGCCTACCCCCTCCAGGTACCTATCCCAGGGGTGAGACCCGTGCACTTACCAGTGGAAACCTGTTGCTGGTCAGGTATAAGGACAAGAGGGATGTCCTTATGCTGTCCACAATCCACGGTAACGGCACCACCCCTGTCCCTGTGCGAGGTACCGCGGCAACGGTCCTCAAGCCCGATTGTATCATCGACTACAATCGGTATATGGGAGGAGTTGATCTCTCTGATTAAGTCCTCACGCCATATAATGCCATGCGCAAAACCCGGGCATGGTACAAAAAAGTTGCGGTCTACTTGGTACAGGTTGCCATGTACAACTCTTTTGTACTATCCCGAAGCGCTGGCAGCACAGGGACATTCCTCCAGTTCTATGAGGCAGTCCTCAAGGACCTGATCTTTTCGGACCGGGAAAGAGCAGGCCGGAGTACCTCGGGAATTGGAGGCGCCCGGATCGTCCCTGGCCAACACTTTCCAGGTGTGGTCCCCCATACTGGAAAGAAGGGACGAACCCAAAAAAAGTGCAGAGTGTGTCACAAGAGGGGGATACAGAAGAACACCACTACTCAATGTGACACTTGCCCCGATCATCCGGGCCTCTGCATTATCAATTGCTTCAGGGACTATCACACTTCCATGGAGTACTAAATTTTTATAATCCTTAACAGTCCACTAGAGAACATAAAACACTATGGCTCTCAGACTTTGGAGACACGGAAACAATTTTTCTTTCCCCCAAAAATATTAGTTTTAGAGCAGGCATCCTCAAACTGCGGCCCTCCAGATGTTGTAAAACTATAACTCCCAGCATGCCCAGACAACCTACAGCCATCAGCAGGGCATGGTGGGAATTGTAGTTTTACAATATCTGGAGAGCCGCAGTTTTAGGATGCCTGCTTAGTGTCTCCAAAGACTGAGAGCCATACATATTGGGCATCGTCGCGTGCGTAAAAGTCGTCGCTATAAAAATAACTTTTGACCAAACGCCTCGGATGAACGGTGTTAAAAATATAAAATAAAAACTGTGCCAAAACACCCATTTTTGGGCAAAATTTCAATTTGAATCCATTTTGCCGGTAATAAAGCAAGGGTTAACAGCCAAACAAAACTAAATATTTATTGCCCCGATTCTGTAGTTTGCAGAAACACCCCATATGTGGTCGTAAATGGTTATATAGCCGCACGGCAGGGCATAGAACGAAGGGAACTCCATATGGTTTCTGAAAGGCAGATTTTGATGGACAGTTTTTTTTTTGACACCATGTCCCATTAGAAGCCCCCCCTGATGTAGCCTAGACTAGAAACTCCAAAAAAGTGACCCCATCTAAGAAACTACACCCCTCAAGGTATTCAAAAGTTACTTTACAAACTATGTTAACCCTTTAGGTGTTCCACAAAACCAAATAGTGAATGTAGAAACAATTTTAGAATTAATTTTTTTTGTTACATTGCCTCAAAAAAGAGTAATATAGAGCAACCAAAAATCAAATTTACCCCAAAAATAGTCCCAAAACAACAACCACCTTATCCCGTAGTTTCCTAGATGGGGTCACTTTTATGGAGTTTCTACTCTAGGGGTGCATCAGGGGGCTTGAAAGGGTACATGGTGTCAATAAACTAGTCCAGCAAAATCTGCCTTCCAAAAACCATATGACGTTCCCCTTTTTCTATGTCCTGCCGTTTAGCCAAATAGTAGTTTACAACCACATATGGGGTGTTAACAAAGTTTGTAAACCCAGTTTTGAATACCTTGAGGGGTGTACTTTCTTAGATGGAGTCACTTTTTTGAAATTTCTATTCTAGGGGTGCAACAGGGGGCTTCAAATGGGACATGGTATAAACAAAACCAGTCCTGCCAAATCTGCCTTCCAAAACCCATATGGTGTTACCCTCCTTCTATGTGCTACCGTTCGGCCGAACAGTAGTTTACGACCACATATGGGGTGTTTTTGCAAACTACAGAATCAGGGCAACCCATTTTGAGTGTTGTTTGGCAGTTAACCCTTGTTTTACTCCTGGAAAAAATTGATTATATTGGAAAATTTTCCAAAAAATAGAAATTTCTAAATTGTTTCTCCATCTGCCATTAACTCTTGTGGAACACCTAAAGGGTTAACAAAGTTTGTAAACCCAGTTTTGAATACCTTGAGGGGTGTACTTTCTTAGATGGAGTCACTTTTTTGAAATTTCTATTCTAGGGGTGCAACAGGGGGCTTCAAATGGGACATGGTATAAACAAAACCAGTCCTGTCAAATCTGCCTTCCAAAACCCATATGGTGTTCCCCTCCTTCTATGTGCTACCGTTCGGCCAAACAGTAGTTTACGACCACATATGGGGTGTTTCTGCAAACTACAGAATCAGGGCAACCCATTTTGAGTGTTGTTTGGCAGTTAACCCTTGTTTTACTCCTGGAAAAAATTGATTATATTGGAAAATTTTCCAAAAAATAGAAATTTCAAAATTGTTTCTCCATCTGCCATTAACTCTTGTGGAACACCTAAAGGGTTAACAAAGTTTGTAAACCCAGTTTTGAATACCTTGAGGGGTGTACTTTCTTAGATGGAGTCACTTTTTTGAAATTTCTATTCTAGGGGTGCAACAGGGGGCTTCAAATGGGACATGGTATAAACAAAACCAGTCCTGCCAAATCTGCCTTCCAAAACCCATATGGTGTTCCCCTCCTTCTATGTGCTACCGTTCGGCCAAACAGTAGTTTACGACCACATATGGGGTGTTTTTGCAAACTACAGAATCAGGGCAACCCATTTTGAGTGTTGTTTGGCAGTTAACCTTTGTTTTGCTCCTGGAAAAAATGGATTATATTGGAAAATTTTCTAAAAAATATAAATTTCAAAATTGTTTCTCCATCTGCCATTAACTCTTGTGGAAGACCTAAAGGGTTAATAAAGTTTGAAAAAACAGTTTTGAATACCTTGAGGGGTGTAGTTTCTAGAATGGGGTCATTTTTGGGAGGTTTCTATTATCTAAGCCTCACAATATGACTTCAAACCTGAACTGGTCCATAAAAAGTGGGATTTTGAAGATTTCTGAAAATTTCAAAATTTGCTTCTAAACTTCTAAGCCTTGTAACATCCCCAAAAAATAAAATATCATTCCCAAAATGCTACAAACATGAAGTAGACATATGGGGAATGTAAAGTCATCACAATTTTTGGGGGTATTACTATGTATTACAGAGGTAGAGAAACTGAAAATTTGAAATTTGCTAATTTTTCAAAATTTACGGTAAAAATTGTATTTTTTTATGCAAAAAAATTTACTTTTTTGACCCAATTTTAGCAGTGTCATGAAGTACAATATGTGACGAAAAAACAATCTCAGAACGGCCTGGGTAAATCAAAGCGTTTTAAAGTTATGAGCACTTAAAGTGACACTGGTCAGATTTGCAAAAAATGGCCTGGTCCTTAAGGTGAAAATGAGCCCGGTCCTTAAGGGGTTAACATAAGCAGTGTGAATCTGTGGAATAGTCTCCCTCTGGAGGTGGTCACAGCAGGAACAGTTGGCAGTTTTAAAAAACACTTAGGTTTACATATCTGTTCTGTAAATCCAGTAGTCTGTTCCGGCAGAGGAGCAGACTACCCAATTTGCTGTATCTGGCATAGCTGGTTACCGCTAGGTACTGCGGATCCCCATTCACTAGGCTTACTGCATAAATGCCGTCTTTCTGCTGGAAAAACACTGCTGTATACAGCGGTATTTTTTCCAGCAGAAAGCCAACATTTATACTGGAAACCCACTGCATCCTGAACGTATCCCATTAAATCAACAAAGACTCCAGCAATAACATGGAAAGAGCTCCGAGCATCCACAGTGGGGACCAGGGCCGGTGCCAGCACCCGGCAAACCTGGGCATGTGCCGGGGCCCACTGCTTCTGGGGGGGCCCACTCGTTTCTGCACGGTCCCTTTAAAAATGTTTACAAACTGTTGCTGGCACTGCGCAGCGCTGCCGCCATCATAAAAGATCTCCAGGCCTGCAGAGTGTGGTCGGAGTGGCAGGCCCTGCAGCAGAGGAAGCCGGCAGGAGCTGGAAGAAGGAGGGCTCCCAGGGTGGCTGACAGCTGTAGTAAGGAGAGCAATGCATGGTGCGCTGCGCAAGGACCTATGGAAACATGACAGGGCCGCTGGAGAGCTAAGGAGCCCGGCCTGTCAGTCTTCAAGTAAGTGATTCCCCCCTCCCCCAATCATTTTTCTGTCCAGTCTCGCAGTTCTCTGCTCCACCTCCTCCTGTCTCCTCACTAGTGACCCTGCTCCCCCTTCCTCCTGTCAGCCGACTAGTGACCCTGCTCCCCCCTCCTCCTGTCTCCCCACTAGTGACCCTGCTCCCCCCTCCTCCTGTCAGCCCACTAGTGACCCTGCTCCCCCCTCATCCTGTCACCCCACTAGTGACCCTGCTCCCCCCTCCTCCTGTCACCCCACTAGTGACCCTGCTCCCCCTCCTCCTGTCACCCCACTAGGGACCCTGCTCCCCCCTCCTCCTGTCACCCCACTAGTGACCCTGCTCCCCCTCATCCTGTCACCCTGCTCCCCCCTCCTCCTGTCTCCCCACTAGTGACCCTGCTCCCCCTCCTCCTGTCACCCCACTAGTGACCCTGCCCCCCCTCCTCCTGTCACCCCACTAGTGACCCTGCTCCCCCTCATCCTGTCACCCTGCTCCCCCCTCCTCCTGTCTCCCCACTAGTGACCCTGCTCCCCCCTCCTCCTGCCACCCCTCTAGTGACCCTGCTCCACCTCCTCCTGTCACCCCACTACTGACTCTGCTCGCCCCGCTTTCTGTCACCTCACTAGTGAACCTGTATGTTCCTGTACGGAGAGGAGCCTGGCTGGAGTGTGGTGAGGCCTAGCTGTGTGTGTGTCCCTGTGTATGTCTCTCCCTGTGTGTGTCACCATCACCATGCCCCGCAGCTGCATCAGGACGTTCTGTGCGGGGCAAGAAGAAAAAGATGGAAGAGGAGGCAGCGCCACCAGCATACAGTCCATGGGAGAGACACAGGGAGGCACACTAAGGACGTAGGTAACACTACCACATGATCTACACTAGTGTTATCTGTGGTTTTACATAGGACTGCAGGTAACACTACCACATTATCAGCATTAGTGTTATCTGTGGTTTTACATACAGTAGGACTGCAGGTAACACTAACACATTATTAGCACTAGTGTTATCTGTGCTGTTACGTAGGACTGCAGGTAACACTACCACATTGTTGGCATTAGTGTTATCTGTGGTTTTACATAGGACTGCAGGTAACACTAACACATTATTAGCACTAGTGTTATCTGTGCTGTTACATAGGACTGCAGGGGACATCTACTGTATTATCTGTACTCAGACAGTTATCACTGTGTAAGGGGGCCCACTGAGACTTTATCGCCCAAGGGCCCACATGAACCTGGAGCCAGCCCTGGTGGGGACCACCATAGGACTGCCATAAGCTATAAACTCCACAGAGTGGGGCTTTATACAAAAGTGGCTACAAAAAACAATGCTTCAGAAAAACATAGGTAAACATTCACCAAGATGTCGGTCCTATCCAAAGAAACACTAGTGCTAATAATGTGTTAGTGTTACCTGCAGTCCTATGTAAAACCACAGATAACACTAATGCCAACAATGTGGTAGCGTTTCGGGGCTTCACATTGCCCCTTCAATCACTGAGGAAGGGGCAATGTGAAGCCCCGAAACGCGTTTGATCCAAGACCCCCAGCCTATCTCCAATCGAACCCGTGTCATACCAAGTGTGGAATTTCATCCAGGCTGACGCCACAGAACCGGAAAACTGTCTAAGAGAACCTGGCACGCTAAGTCATCAGGAGCTCGAATCTCTTAAACAATCTGAGAACGAGCACATCCCTTTTTTACGACTGCCAACTTAATCCAGCGTGGAAGCAGGCAGACACAGGCTTGAAAGTCATCGGCTCTTGAATTGTACGGAGCGGTGCCCGGAGCCGTACTAAACCGGAGGCGGAAGACAACCTGGG
The DNA here is from genome assembly GCF_905171765.1 of Bufo bufo. Lineage (NCBI taxonomy): Eukaryota > Metazoa > Chordata > Amphibia > Anura > Bufonidae > Bufo > Bufo bufo. Next base: position 446,632,932 of record NC_053393.1, on the reverse strand, counting down.
AACAGCTATTGGGTGACACAGAGAACCGGAGCTTCAGTAGTGTTTATTACACACTAATAATTATCGAACAGTGAGTACTAGCGGGACGCCGCATATTACACCCACTGCAACATTAACATTGCTTTTTTACCGTTCTATTGAATTGGATCATCCATACAATTTGCTCCAACAGTACTATCATTTCTTTGGGCCAGGAACCCGATTGTCCTACAAATTATCTGATACCAGCCGTGCTGTATTATTCGTTATTTATTCTTATTTATTGTTTAATAATCACTATTTCTAATTTCTTTTAGGTTCTAATGCATTATTATATTCTATTGTTATTTTATTGACTTCCAGACAGTCGAGTTTATCACAGTGTATTTTATTGTATTTTAGTGATCCATTAAGCCATCAGCTATATTAACAAATACTAATAAATTTTGAATTTAGTAATTAGTATCGATTTTATTCGTGGTTCTACCTACAGTGTGAGTGCCCAGTATACCTTTTTATAGTATCATAACTGTAATGATACTTTTCATTGGCAGAGACAGCAAAAGTGTTAAGTATTGAAAAAAATACGTATGGCAGTAAATAGGTCAACATTCTTGGGGAAAACTTGTTTCATTCTGCCAGAGATTTCAGACAGGGCTGGAGGTTCACCTTCCAGCAGGGCAATGACCCTAAACATATTGCTAAAGCTACACTGGAGTGGTTTAAGGGAAACATTTAAATGTCTTGGAATAGCCTAGTCTAAATCCAGACCTTAATCGAATTGAGAATATGTGGCATGAGTGCTGTACACCAACACAACCCAACTCAAAGGAGTTGGAGCAGTTTGCCTAGAAGAATCGGCAAAAATCCCACTGTTTATATGTACTAAGCCTAGAGACATACCCCATGAGACTTATATCTGTAATTGTAGCAAAAGGTTGCTCCCGGGAATTAATAGTTATGCACATTTAAATTAAATTTTTTAGTTTGAAAGGGTTGAGTTTTGGTAAAACTTTTGATATGTCATAGAGACGTATCAAAAGCTTTGATCAGTGGTGATCTGAGCACTGAGTCCCCTATCAGTTGTCAGATTGAGAAGAGAGAATCGCATATGTCTTTGCTGCAACAGAATTGAGATGGGTCCATAGATTTTTAGCCTTTCTTCCGTCCTGTTTCCACACCTGCAGCGAGGATTGATAATGCAATATGTGTGTGTTTCTCTCTCCTAGTTCTAGCAATCTGTGTGGGTCTCAGTGCTCACCGATGAAAACTTTTGATATGTCTTTATGAATTATCAAAAGTTTTACCAAAACTCAGTGACACTTTAATTATTATTTGTGTTACAGTTAAAAATGTTTTGCATTGACTTCCAGTGGGCAGGACATCTGCCATACTAAGCCACATGCGTCCCCGCCACAACATCACCACAGCGAACCTTCCTACCAGGTCGCGAGACAGGCACTTCTGTGCTGGCCCACCATCTTCCCCCAATGTGATGTTGCAGTGATTGCGGGGGACTCCAGACCCCCTTCCCCACTCCCCAGAATTGCTCGCAGGAGGTGATGTTATACAATCCAACCTATCACTCCCTGATAGTCCACCAACTTCGAATTCTCCAATAGCTGTGCAAGTGACAGAAGTGGCACAAGAAGTCTCTAGATAAAAGGTCTAGATCTAATTTAAACCTTTATCAATACAGCCCTACAACAGATCACGAGTAATTCACAAAAAATCCTATCGTTGGAGAATCATACATCCTCTTGTGAAACCACAATGCAAAAACTGGATCATTCAGTGGCCCAGTGTCTCACTACAACTAGAGCTCTCCATGACAAACTTGACGGAAAACTATGAGAGACGAAATAATCTTCAATTCAACGGCATACCAGAAGACATAACCCAGGATTCTGATTATATATCTGACTACAGACTTGCCACAAGCCGTCCATCTCCCTTTACCTAATGATCCACTAACCAGTGAACGAGCCCATCGCCGAGGCCCCCCATGAGACCAAGGAGAGAGGTCGTCCAAGACTGGTTTTAGCAAGATACCACAACTGGAAAACTAAAAAACAAGTCCTCAGACCATACGACACCCACCCGGATCATCCATGATTGCAAAATCCTAATTTTCCAGGACTTCTCAGGTGACACAAAAGGGAAAGGCTTTCAATCTGATTTGCAAGTTCCTACATGATCGAAATATCTACTTTCAACTCCTATACCCAGGAAAAATAAGAGCCATGGAACAAGGGAGACTTCTATTCTATGAAGATCCAATGGTTGCAAGTCGCCACTTCAATCTTGCTGCAAATGACTGACCCTCAACATTACTCACCACATTGGGGGAGGAAATACATCTGGCTGTGCTTTACTTTCTTCTGTTAACGTAAATACGACACCCGAATGTTAAGTTTACCATTCTTAGGTTTTCAAGTTTTCAGATTATTTGTTATCAGCCACAGTTGGCTATTGCTATACATTTGATTTATGGTTTATTCTCTATGTGTATTGGCTGTCCTGATTGCCTCCTACCACTTTTTCCGAGGATACATCTGTTAACCTACATCCCTTACAGAACCAATGTTCACCCTAAACTCGACGTACCTCTCTCTTGGTGGGATGAGAGATCGGCATAGTACTGTATGTGACTGACCCTCTGGCACGCTCACCCCCCTCTCTTGGATCTTGGATGAGTACTCCTCTTTGTGATCCTACCTCTGATTATTCTCTATCCACTGATTTATGGCTCCTTACATGGAATGTGGCAGGCCTTAATATTCCAGAAAAACGCAAGAAAGTTCTTACACATCTGAAATGACTGGGGGCAGATATCTGTTTACAGGAAACTTACTGGAAAACAGACAACTTCGTTCCCCTTAAAGCACCATGGCTAGACCCCCCAATAGTAGCTACATACTCCTCCAAATCTAGAGGAGTGGCTGTTTATTTCAGATATAGCCTTCCATATTCCATCAGAGAGACCCACACAGATCAAATGGTACTGTTCATCTACTTATCTATACAATGCGGAGACTATAGACTCTCACTGTTAAATTTGTATGCGTCCAAACAACCTGACCATGACTTTCTTCCCCATATTCTGGCATTCCTACTACAAAAAGACCTTTCAGACCTGATCATCCTAGGGGATTTCAACATCGCGCCAAACTCTCTCATGGACCGCTCACCCCTACCTACTACCCACACATCCTATATCCCAACTTATACTATGCAACCCATGGTGCCTACTTCACCCTATGAGTAAGGAATACACACATTACTCTGTAGTCCACGAATTATTCTCTAGAATACATCTTTTTCTCACTTCTGATCCATGTTCCATGACATCCTTGACACCTATATCCACCCAATATTTATTTTGGATCATGCCTGAGTCACCTTAAAGAGGACCTTTCACTGATCCTGACATTGTGAACTAAGTATACAGACATGGAGAGCGGCGCCCGGGGATCTCACTGCACTTACTATTATCCCTGGGCGCTGCTCTGTTCTCCCGCTATGCCCTCCGGTATCTTCGGTCACTAAGTTATGGTAGGCGGAGATTTCGGTCACTAAGTTATGGTAGGCGGAGTCTGCCCTTGTTCTGCTGTAGAGCTGGCCAATCGCAGCGCAGAGCTCACAGCCTGGGAGGTTCTTTTCTCCCAGGCTGTGAGCTCTGCGCTGCGATTGGCCAGCGCTACAGCAGAACAAGGGCAGACTCCGCCTACCATAACTTAGTGACCAAAATCTCCGCCTACTATAACTTAGTGACCGAAGATACCGGGATAGCGGGAGAACGGAGCGGCGCCCAAGGATAATAGTAAGTGCAGTGAGATCCCCTGGGCGCCGCTCTCCATGTCTGTATACTTAGATCACAATGTCAGGATCGGTGAAAGGTCCTCTTTAAGGCTGGGTGGTTGCCCCTCATGTGTTCTTACTAAAATCTGGAGATTCCCAGCTTACCTCTATGACTATGATTTCCAATCCTTTCTAAAAACAAACTGGCCAATCTACATCGATGACAACATAACCCACTGGGACGATATCAATTCCTGTGGGCTACTTCCAAGGTGGCGATGAGAGGCCACATTATTAGTTACCTCACTTACAAACATTGAAAACACCGACAACCATTTCAGGCACTACATGCTGAATTCCGAAAAACTCAAGCTACCCATGTCCAAACCCCTTCTTCCACTACCAAAGCAGAATATCAGGAAGCTCAACGCTATTAAATACCTTTCTCCAGGGTAATGAAAGAGAAAAAGTGAAAAATATGTGCACAATCAATTTTCCTAACCTATGTCTATATATTCTGGCACCGTTGGCCAGATACCTGGTAGATTGGATACAAGGATCCTCCCATTACACTGACACTGAAATAGATCAAAGATTCATCCCCCAGACAAACCTGGTGAACTTAATGCATGCACAATTTATGTCTCTTCTGGAACACGTGCCGGACAACCCACGTTTAATCACCTCTTGGAAAGCCTGACAAAAATGAGGCTTTTGAAAGGACTCCATCCAAACTACTCCACCCTCCTATCTTTAAAGAATAATCCACAGTTCCAACAAGGACAATCCTACAGGCCTTATTACCAATTTCAACAACAGGGTATCTCACACATTGGCAACCTATTGGACTTTCCGCAGAAACAAATGTTTACCCTTTTGGAGTTACAAAATAAGTTCCCAAAGCACCACCGTCCCCTTTTTCGATTTTCTACAAACCCAGAGCTATGTGGGAGAGGTCTTACAGAAGATATCCCCACGAGAATGGACAACATCTTTTAATACATACTTCACTAACAACACTTCCCGTTAAGCTCTCATAACACAAATCTACACATTCACACACCAAAAGACTACTCTACTTCTAACCTGTCCCTAAGCAAATGGCAACAAAAAGATCCGGACCTCATTCCTTTTCTGATTTTACTGACCATTGTCCAGACTCATTGAGTCCTCCCTTCTTCTAGGTATGTTGAAATGCTCCTGCAAATTACCCGTAGAGCATATTTAACTCCTCTATGGGGATACAGGATGGGGTCATAAAACACATCTAATTGTTTCAAGTGTGGTGAAGCCGAGGCCTCTCTCTATCACTGCATGTGGAAATGTCCCCAGATACAAGCCTTTTGCACCAAAACACACACTTTTACCACTAAATTCCTCATACCACAAACTCCCTTTGCTCTTTAGCTTTATAGACAAATACAAACAGACTACGCCGAGGGAACATTATAAAATCTTACACCTGGTAGCAGCAGCTGCTTGCAAAGCTATACTGCAAGTATGGAAACAACCTTCACCCCCTGCCTCGTAAACATTATTCCTGGACTAACTCTCCTAAATTATGAAAGTAGACTAGGTGGAGGCAGCTCGCTATAAAGAACTCAATGTAAAACGTTTCTTTGAGGTGTGGGAAAAATTCATAGCTCTTCTACCCAATACCACTAGGTCTAAACTACACACCTTCATCTCCCTCACTACCTGGTACCAGAAGAGAATCCTGCTATGAGATCATCCTATTCCCTTACTTTGAGATATGACACCGAGGGACTACTTGTACAAGAGCCTGTTTAAAAACTCAATTTCTCTGAAGCTCACACACCTCTTACCCCCTCACATGCAAGAAGACCCATACCTTCATACTGGGAATAACAGGATACAATTAGCAGCCAATAGTTTGTTAGCTGGTTTATTTAGTTAATAAGTTAGAATACAAAAAAATAAGCAATTGTTAAAACATGAAAATGTCACCGTATATATCCTTTTAATTTCTTTAAGATTGTATCGATAATGAATGAAGTTTCTTGATACAGTACTCTTCAATGTCTTGATATCCTGTACTGCGACAAAATAAAAACAATTTGCAAAAAACAATAAAAAAATGCTTTGCACCTTCAAAGTGGAAGGCGTGTTGTGTAAATCAAATGGTAGAAATACCCCAAAAATCTATTTTAATTCCAAGTTAAAATGTAACAAAACAGGAAAAACACCAATGGGTTGAATTTGAATGCTTTCGCAAGGCACTGCATGTCTTATAGGCCTCTACCAATGTTGATCTTGCCTTGTGTGCCTGTTTTCTTGAATAGGATGGTATGGCAAGTCATATTTGTGTATAGAAATAGCTGTGAAGTTTTATATAGGAATGTGGAGGCATGAAGAGTTTGCACCAGGGTCTACAAAGCTCCAATTTTGCCATTGCATTGCATATGTCATAGAGACATTTATTGCCAGGGATTAAGATGAGTTTGACAATGGCCTATTCTCTAGTCAGCTGATTGGAAGTAATGGAATGAATGAGCTCACACCATTACAGCACTTTACTGAGAGCCAGTTGGCCTCTTTTAATGTTCTCTCTTAACAGTGCTGTAAAACGTATGAAGCATTAATCTGTCTTCACACCTCATCAAAACTGTTTAACTTGGCAGTAGAACATCCTGAGTCAGGGGAAGGCATCTAGGTTGTTCCTGTCAAAAAAATCTATGGCATCCTGAGAAGACTGCAACACACAGCCAACGTCCACTTGAGACATTTATCTCAAATATCAACCTTTGCTATATAGCGTAGTTAGAATGTTTTACCATTGTGAGCTCAATTATTCAATTGTGTTCAAGGTTAACTACCCTGAGATGTGTAACACTGAGTTGATGTGGACATTGTGTACGTAAAATAACAGAATAATCCAATTTAACTGACAAAAATATAACTTTTGTATATTTCTCTGACTCTGACCTATGAGATCACATCTAACCTTTTCAAAAATATACGCAAGGCTTCTCTCAAGAGAATGAAACCTGTTGAAATAAGGCTTTTAAGAGACGTCTCGTATTTCAGACCCATTTTTCAGTATGGCCATTTGTAATGGTATTATTACAGGGATTAAGGTGAATATGACAAAAATGATGCTCCTCATAAAACAACACATACGTCTGAGGAAAAATTGTCATTTCTGTACATCTATAAGTTTATCTTCTGTTGGTCATTCAGCTATGTCATCTTCAGCCTTTTATTCGTTATCTGGTTATTGTTTTAGCACAATTAGGGACCTTTGCTGATATACCATAACAGCAAGATAATCTTCATTCATCATTCTAGATTATACTCATGTCACATTTGCTTATTTCAGGTGACACATTATGGGCCAAATTCAAAGGACAGCAATAAACTTTTTTTTTTGAGAGAGAAGAGAAGGCCAAAAATAGGTGACCACTTAGGTTCCCTAGTACAATTTTAGAAAACCTTGTGTTAAAGGGGTTTCGGGGAGTACTATTGTTTTGCATGTAGACCCTCCCAATGCTTATTGTAATCAGCTTTCTTTTTTGACCCATTTTCAGGATGTAAACAAAGATACATGAAGGTCGTACCTTGCAACTTACAGGTCTTTAAAAGGGTTGTCCACTTTTAGGCTACTTGCGACCAATGTACTGTATGTTTGCAGGCCCGTCGCTAACAGACAGGCAAAACAAGCAATTGCTTGGGGCCCCGAGCTGGCCCGGGGCCCCAAGCAGAGCCGGTGCTTGTTTTGCTTCCTTTAAGGCTGCAGCCGCCTGAGCGCTCTATAGAGAGCCTCAGGCGGCTGCAGCACTCCTGGTTACCTCCCGAGTTCCTCCTCTGCTGACTGCTGCTCTGTAGCGTGGCCGAGCTCTCCTCCTCTATCTCCTGGCTGTCACTCAGTCCGGCCGGATACCGCGCAGTACAGGAACAGGGGATTCAGTTTCCTGTTCCCGGCCGGACTGACAGGAAGTGTACACTGAGTGCTCACTTCCTTTTAGTCCGGCCGGGAACAGGAAACTGAATCTCCTGACCTGTACCACGCGGTTCCCGGCCGCACTGAGTGACAGCCAGGACTGGAGGTAGAGAGTGAGGAGCTCGGTCACGCTACAGGGTCCAGGGAAGGAGCCGGAGGACTGAATTAACTTTGGAACTTATCTAAGGTAGGGTAGGGAGTAAAAAAAACAAAAAACAGGGAGGGGGAGAGTAAGTAGGACACAGGGAGGGGGAGGGGGAGGGGGAAGTAAGAACTGACACTTACCGTATTTTTCGCCCCATAAGACGCACTTTTTCCTCCCCAAAAATGGGAGGAAAATGCCCCTGCGTCTTATGGGGCGAATGCTGGCAGTTTTACATCGCTGGATGCGATGTACGGAGCGGGGGACGGGGGAGGGACTGGGAGGAGGAGCTGGGGGCCGGCAATAGCGGTGGGGCGGTGCGGTCACTGTACTATAGCCCCGCCCCACCGCTCCGGTATTGTAATATAAAATGTATTATTGAATTAAACGTTATTAAACATGCCCCCCTCACTCCTAATAGTACCGTATATCCTAATTGCTTCTGTATAATGCCGGCAGGCAGGCCGGGCGGGCGGCAGCGTAACTCCTTGATGTCACGTGCCTGCACCACCTCCTTTATAAATAAAGCAGGCGGCGCAGGCAAGTGACGTCAGTGAGTGACGCGCCGGCCGCCCGGCCTGCCTGCCGGCATTATACAGAAGCAATTAGGATATACGGTACAATTAGGAGTGAGGGGGGCATGTTTAATAACTTTTAATTCAATAATACATTTTATATTTGCATACGGCGGCGGGGGGGGGGGGCACACGGAATCTGTGGATGGCACAGTTAAGGGGTGGGGGTCTGTGGATGGCACTGTTATGGGGTGGGGGGTCTGTGGATGGCACATATATAACACTGCCATCCACAGATCCCCCCCCTGTAACAGTGCCAGCCACAGATCCCCCCCCCCTGTAACAGTGTCTGTCATCCACAGATCCCCCCATAAGTGTCTGTCATCCACAGATCCCCCCATAAATGTCCGTGATCCACAGATCCCCCCATAAGTGTCCGTCATCCACAGATCCCCCCATAAGTGTCCGTCATCCACAGATCCCCCCATAACAGTGTCCGTCATCCACAGATCCCCCCATAAGTGTCCGTCATCCACAGATCCCCCCATAAGTGTCCGTCATCCACAGATCCCCCCATAACAGTGTCCGTCATCCACAGATCCCCCCATAACAGTGTCCATCATCCACAGATCCCCCCATAACAGTGTCCGTCATCCACAGATCCCCCCATAACAGTGTCCGTCATCCACAGATCCCCCCACAACAGTGTCCATCATCCACAGATCCCCCCATAACAGTGTCCGTCATCCACAGATCCCCCCATAACAGTGTCCGTCATCCACAGACCACCATTAGTTCCAAACCCACCAAAAGCACACCTTTTGGTTAAAAAATATTTTTTTCTTATTTTCCTCCCCAAAAACCTAGGTGCGTCTTATGGGCCGGTGCGTCTTATAGGGCGAAAAATACGGTACATCAATTGAGCGTGATGTTCGCCAGTCTTTGGACATGGAGGACATTGTGATTGCCTTTGCAGAAAACAAGGTTCGCAAACAGCAGTTTTAGATCATTTGCACATGTTTGTAAGAACTGAAAAATGTTAATGTGTGTGTTTTAAGTATGTTGGATTTAGTTATTGTGCACTTTTTTAATGTATATTGGATTGTATGGTACAGTGGTGTTTTTTGCAAATGTTCATTTGTTGAAAATGTTAAAATTTCATGCACATTAAATGCAACAGCAACAGCAGTATTTGCACTGTAAACCTCCTTTTTTATTTATATAAAGTGTGGGTGAACTTAAACTGTATGGCTATACTGTGGTTCCTGTAGGCTTTGCGTGCGTAAGGTGGGGAGGGCGTGGAGAGGGGGGGCCTCCATGTCTATTTTGCTTGGGGCCCCCAAATTCCTTCAAACGGCCCTGTATGTTTGTAAAATGACTACATGGCAATTGCTAATATACCCTTTGAAGATATTCTGTGTTGTTTGCTATATTTCACAAGTCATGCCCCATTGTTAGGCAAATTTCTATGCTGCCGAAACAGAGGTCCTGTCCATAAATCGCCACTGATGAAGGGTCATGTGACCTCTGTGATGCCTCCAGTATTCAAACACACTGTTCTTACACTAAACTCCCAACAGTGCAAGTGCAGATGGCAGATGTAGTGTATTTGAATAGAGGAGACATCACAAGGATATGATTTGCCCGATCACATGACCCTCCATCAGTAGTAGTTTCTGGACAAGACCTCTGTGTGGACAGTACAAAAGACTGGACAAACAATGGGGCATACCTTATGAAATATAGAAAATGGTGCAGAATTTCAACACAGGTTATATTAGTACTGGTCAACTGTAACCAGAAAGTGGCCAACCCCTTCAGAGGTGTTGAGGAATTCATGCCTTAATCACTCAGAACTACAGTAGTATTATTTGAGAACACTATGGCAGTATTACTTGGATACCTTTCGAGGGTATTATGTTGAATGCCTATGGAAATATTATGTGGATATATTATTATAGCATTGTATGACAGTATTATTTGAACACAATTGAGTAAGATATATAAGTTCATATATAGCAAGTGTCTAAAATCTGTTTGTATGAAATACTGTAACTCCATAAAATATTGAGTCGAATGTTCTTGCCACAAAACCTTTTCGAACATAGCCCAGAGTCAATTTACTTCCACTCACAATATTGAAAAGCTAACATTGATTTAAAATGCCAATTAATCAATTTTACTTTACCGTAGATTGTTCTTTTTTTAAATATTGAACAGGACCCTGTTGGGGCAGAAAAAAATGTTCACTGTAGTGTTAATTGATAATGAAGAAGGTAATTAAAAGTTCAGCTTGAAAAGAACGCCATGCCTTGAGGTGAACATGCACTTTGCATATTAATTCAGTTTTAGGAAATTTATCTGAACTTGCATGACTTATAGAGCCCTGATTCCATTCATCTGAATGGGGTTGTTTTGGCAGCAAGGACCTTGATTTCTGAATGTCCCATTCTGGTGAATGGAACTGATTTTCAGTCACAGACAATTTCTGCAACAAAATCTGCTGTGTGTGAAGGCAACCTGTTAATGCTCTGAATCAATTTTTCTATGATACAGAGCTCTAGAATTAAATTGTGCACAGCATGGCTGCCAGTAGCCACCACTAAGGAGGGCTTAGCTTGAACTGAAAATTCTACTTTGGATGTCTATTTTGAGGCATGACTGGATCTTTGAGGCTTGAAGTATAATAGAAGGATTCATACTGCATCTGTTTTTTTTGGAACCAGACCCAGTTTTGTAGGAAAAAGAGTAAACAGATTAAAACAGCGTACAAACTGTGCTGTGTGAACATATACACAAATGTTTATTAGTAAATAATTTTTCCTATTTGGATAAATTGATTCTTTATCCAAATAGGGAATATTTGATTGTCTAAAAAGTTGAGTTCCAATTAGAACATCATTCATTTTAGTCAAAGCCATGTGTAGACCTAAATACAGTAAAAGAAATGCATTGAACAAAGATTTAAAGGGAACCAGGAAGATACAATGTCAGCTACAGGCAGCATTATATAGAGCAGGAGGAGCTGAGTAGATTGATATAGACTCTGAGTCTAATAGGAAAATATTCAGTATAACTTGCAATTTATTGATTTATATTCCTGCTCATTCTGGGCTTTGAAGTCCAGAGGGGCGGTTCAATCAGTAATTGACAGCCTTCCCTCTATGACTGTGTATACAGAGATAGCTGTCAATTACTGATAGGACCGCCTCCTGGACTTCACGGCCCAGAATAGGCAGGTATTTAAATGAATTATGTACAGGTTATACTGAATCTTTTCCCACAAGACCATATATCAATCTGCTCAGCTCCTCCTGCTCTATAATATTCTTCCTGCAAATTACATTGCATTTTCATAGTGACAGGTTCCCTTTTAACTGAGGCAGGATCGGGGCAATTATCAGGAACACATGTTCATACAAATGCTTGTTCCTGATAACTGCTCCATGTAAATGATGACACTTGTTTACTGGTGATCTCATCTTTTATGATGCACACTAAAGCCAGAAAATGGAGCAGATTTCAGTGCAAATGTACACCTGCTTACCGCTGCAACAGTCCAAAAATGCATGAAATATATAAAGAGGCATGTAGGGGCAGACTGGGAACTAAAAGTGGCCCTGGAAAAAAAGGTAAAAGTAGCCCCATGTTGCAGGCAAGTCCACATTGACAGAAGACGGGACAACATATTTAGGTAGGGACAACAGAAGTAGGCAGGGCCAGCAAAACCTAGTGCAGAGCAATATAGCACCCCAGCAGAACCAAATACCACAGTGCAGCCAAAATACCTGGCCCACAGTATTCAACTGTATAACTGTCCTGAGGATGTTGATACAGTTGAATTTAGGAGGGCACCTGCGGTTGCTGGCCAGGTGCATAAGAGAGAATTAGTTCATTATGAACCTGGCTGGCGACCATGAGGAAGGCTTCATCGGCCCTCAAGGAAATTTCCCTGTAGGGTCTATGTATCCAATAATGAATTTGCTGTCAGTGTAGAAAATAATTATTTTTTAAATCCAATATCAAGTTGCCTCTGACAACCGAAAAATGTATTGGTTGATTAATTAAATGGGTTATGCCAAGTATTAAAGTTATTAACTGATTGATCTGATCACTGGTAACCTCACTGATCTCTAGAATGGAGGTCCTGTTCCCCTGTCCTTATGAATGGGTAGGTCCAGAATGTGCCCTGCCGATCCTTTCATTCTCTATGGAACTGACATTTATGGCCAAGTACAGCCATGACTACTGCAGCGTCCCACTAGTGTACGTGGGCACTGTAAAAGCTTACACTCACCTAAAGAATTATTAGGAACACCATACTAATACGGTGTTGGACCCCCTTTTGCCTTCAGAACTGCCTTAATTCTACATGGCATTGATTCAACAAGGTGCTGATAGCATTCTTTAGAAATGTTGGCCCATATTGATAGGATAGCATCTTGCAGTTGATGGAGATTTGAGGGATGCACATCCAGGGCACGAAGCTCCCGTTCCACCACATCCCAAAGATGCTCTATTGGGTTGAGATCTGGTGACTGTGGGGGTCACTTTAGTACAGCGAACTCATTGTCATGTTCAAGAAACCAATTTGAAATGATTCGAGCTTTGTGACATGGTGCATTATCCTGCCGGAAGTAGCCATCAGAGGATGGATACATGTTCTCATTCTGTTTACGCCAAATTCGGACTCTACCATTTGAATGTCTCAACAGAAATCGAAACTCATCAGACCAGGCAACATTTTTCCAGTCTTCAACAGTCCAATTTTGATGAGCTCGTGCAAATTGTAGCCTCTTTTTCCTATTTGTAGTGGAGATGAGTGGTAACCGGTGGGGTCTTCTGCTGTTGTAGCCCATCCGCCTAAAGGTTGTGCGTGTTGTGGCTTCACAAATGCTTTGCTGCATACCTCGGTTGTAACGAGTGGTTATTTCAGTCAACGTTGCTCTTCTATCAGCTTGAATCAGTCGGCCCATTCTCCTCTGACCTCTAGCATCCACAAGGCATTTTTGCTCACAGGACTGCCGCATACTGGATGTTTTTCCCTTTTCACACCATTCTTTGTAAACCCTAGAAATGGTTGTGCGTGAAAATCCCAGTAACTGAGCAGATTGTGAAATACTCAAACCGGCCCGTCTGGCACCAACAACCATGCCACGCTCAAAATTGCTTAAATCACCTTTCTTTCCCATTCTGACATTCAGTTTGGAGTTCAGGAGATTGTCTTGACCAGGACCACACCCCTAAATGCATTGAAGCAACTGCCATGTGATTGGTTGACTAGATAATTGCATTAATGAGAAATAGAACAGGTGTTCCTAATAATTCTTTAGGTGAGTGTATTTTGTCATATGTTGTATTATGCTGTATTTCATTCTTCTGTGAAATCCCTGTTACCAGGCTGTCAGGTGCACTACACACATTCAACCACTAGATGGGGGTAGCACCACATTATATATAGCTCAGTTCAGGCCTAGTTAGAGAGTTGAGAAGATGTAGGAGTTAGAGTGTGGAGAGTGTAGGAGGAAGAAGGAGATAGAGTGAGGAGCAAGGGGGAAGGAGAGGTCTCCTCTCTTCTCAGCTCTCTCTCGGGCTCCACGGCCCAGAGGAGCAAATTTATATCTCAGTGTCAAGCCAGGAAAATAGGCAGAGGTGAAGTCTGTATTCTACCATTCACTTTTCCGGTGTAGCAAGTGGATTTTGCCAAGTTTATTGTAGAAAAGACAAAGGAAGGACAAAGCCATTATTCTAGGCTCTAGGCACCATTGTATCTAGATGAAGGATTTATTAGTTTCCAGCAGCCTCACCGTTATCTTAAGGACAGATAAGATTTCTGTTGCATCACTTGTGTGTAGAAGAGAAAGACTTGAACTACCTCTACTGAGACTGAAGCAAGGCAAAGAGCTGAATATCAGTGAGTACATAACTACCTACTATAGCCTGAGACATAACTACATGCAAAGCCTGTTACTGGGATTCATCACATCCAACTTGCATGCTTATAAGAGACTGTTTCATAACTGGATGTAAACTGTTGCCAAGATCCTGGTTACAGTAAAGTTCTCAGTTGGATTTACACCTGCCTCATTCTTCTATCTCTATACTACAACCACTCCATCAAGGTGCTGGCGTCACAACATTACTTAAGTCAGGGGCCCAGCCGCACAAGCACTCAGAAACCTCGATCACCACCTGGCCGATGTCCCCTGTAATAGAGTGTGCCCCTGAGAAACCAGTGCTGTTCTCCCCTTCACTGCACTGCTGGCCCAGGGAGGCATCAGATAAACTGTGAGTAACTGATGAACTGTTGCATCTGTTGGCCTACCATGAACCTCACTTGTTCTCCCCTGCAGACCGTCACGTTGCATAAAATTGGCGTCACAAACAGGATCAATATCCTTTGTGCCTTATGTTTATGAGCCCCAATTGTTTGACTGTTTTATTGGGTTAAAGAACTGTTGAAACTACTTAAAAACTGCATTAATGTACTGTGCCAATTGTCTACTTTGAAATCGCACTGTTAAAACTGAAGAAATCGCAGATTTTTGTGTCACTAGAAATGCTTGCTGTGACTGAATTGACTTTCACCTTGAACCTAAAATGGCCACCGGAGGCCTTCTTGTCTGATTTATGGTGCCATTACTCTGCAAAACACCCTGTTCAGGGTGCCACTCCTTGAAAAGTGTGGGAAAATAATTTCTGTTGCGCCATCACCTCATTATCATGGATTACAATATGAGCGCCGCCTCCCCTGTGCTGCAGAACCTAGGGGGCGTGCAAGAGGAAAGGTGGAGCCTGCATGATCAGTGGATCACTCTGCTGGACGAGTGGCTGCTGACAGACACACAGAGAGACGTTGAGCTTACAAATATGTCACAGCCCGAGCCGGAGTGCGAAATTCATCTATCTACATACTACAACCACTCTCTCAACATTTTGCACCACCAAGGTGCTGGCGTCACAACATTACTTAAGTCAGGGTCCCAGCCGCACAAGCACTCAGAAAGACAATCACCATCAAGGGCACCTCGATCACCACCTGGCCCGTGTCCCCTGTAATAGAGTGTGCCCCTGAGAATCCAGTGCTGTTCTCCCCTTCACTGCACTGCTGGCCCAGGGAGGCATCTGATAAACTGTGAGTAACCAATGAACTGTTGCATCTGTCGGCCCACCGTGAACCTCACGTGTTCTCCCTTGCGGACCGGCACGTTGCACTACTACTTCTGGCAGTCACATAGTTATTAAATAGAGTGGCAGAGCACATTCTTGACCTACTCATACGTTAGAATGGGGGAACAGGACCCCAATTTTAAAGGCCCTTTTCCAGACTTGTTAGCTGATAACCTATCCTCAGGATAGGTATTAGTATCTGATAGTGGGGGTCCGACACTAGCTGTTTTAGAAGGTACTCACAGTAGCATTGTGGCCTTACCTCAGCTCAACAAGCACAGCACCGTACATTGTATAGCGGCTGTGCTTGGTAATGCAGCTCAGCCCCATTCTCCTCAATAGGGCTGAGCTGCATCTAGGCCATGTAACCAATGAATGTCACATGGTTTAGATTAAGCTGAAAGATGGCTGTGGTGCTACTGCAAGCGCTAGTGCCTTCTTAAGCAGTTGATCAGCAAGGGTCCAGGGTGTCGGACTAACACACCCATCAGATAGGAGATGATAGGTCATCAGTTAAAAAAAGTCAAAAACTCCTTTGAGGATTGGTGGGGGTCCCAGTTGTCACACCTCCACCGATCAGTTAAGTTATCCCTTATCCTATGGATTGTAACATAGTAACATAGTACATAAGGCCGAAAAAATACATTTGTCCATCCAGTTCGGCCTGTTATCCTGCCGGGATAACTTTAATACTTAGCTCAATTCCCTTCATTTAAGACACAGACCCTAACAAAAGTATTGTACATGAGGCCTTATACTGCTGCATTTTAGGGTCTGTATTATGTCCACAAGACCCAGACCACCAGTGGTTCCACTGAACTGGGCTTAGATGAGAGAAGAACCCAAGTTCAGGTAGAGGGTGTTGTTGCAGCAGTACCATGGACGCTAAACTAAAGCAGTATTGTGGCCGTATACAGACAACCTTTAGTGTGTTGCAACATGGGGAAATTAGATTGTTAAATCCACTGTGGACAAGGGCTGGTATGAGTGGTGGAGACAAAAAGAATTGAGCAAAACTTTTTACAGCTTAATTTGTGGCAGTCTCAAGTCTGTCATTCAAGTCTCCCTGGGTTACATTTTAATCCTGAGGAGTAACTCACTTAATGTTTTAATAGGTAATCAATGGCAGAGGGCACTCTACGGGTCACCTATTCACTACATTTCCTCAGCCAGTCTTTCAGAACCTTTGACCTGACTTCTGACCAGTAAAGTGCAAAGACAGCAACAGCAGGCAGAGGGTGAAGAATACGCTATAGGCTGGCTGGGCTGCAGGCAGATTTTCATTACAATGGAAGCTGTCAAAAGGAAAGGGCCTTAAGGTTGGGGATGGAGCACATTAGGGGTGTCATTACAAAGAGCTGCTCAGTGTACAGACAAGATAATTTAGTGCCATACAAAATACTTGCAATGCAATGTATTAAAAATACAATAAAGCCATTTTATTTGCAACTTAGCATTTTCTTTTTTTTGTTTAGCAGCAAATTCTGTGTATCAGGGGATTGTGTTTCTTTAAACTGTATAGCAAGTAACTATGAATATATAATAATGTCAATGGATTTGATATCCACTTTGCATTTGTTATGTGACTTTATTCTGTAAAAATCAGGTGACGTTCATTAATATTTCAAATATTGGTGCAATAATGAGGAAATATTTTGCTTTTATGCTTCCTAAAGCAACACAGCGAAGACAGGTTCTGCTTACAAACCATTCTAAGTATGTATAATTTAATGTGATAATTAATATCTAGTAAACTGCTTCCTAAGCTGCTGGACCTCGCCTTGTTGTCCACATCCGTTCATCTACACTGGATGGTCCAATAGAGGACAATAACCTGTTGCCCCCACAAATTCAATTTTTTTCCCACTGGGTAAAATGAATAAGGGTTTATTGTTCTTCATGGTTTTGTCACTTTTTTGCTGCAGTTTACGCAAAAATATATGAACATCGGCAACAAACACAGTAAGGTTTGGTCAGTATTTTGCGTCAGTATTTGTAAGCCAAAAATAGGAGTGCAACCTCCATAGGAAAAGAGTAATAGAAGAGTACTAGAAAGAGTTTTACCTTTTCCATGTTTTGGACCCACTTTCGGCTTTGTCTTATACATACTGAAACAAAATATGGGGCAAAATACTGTGAATGAAGCTTTAGGGCAGGGATCAGCAACCTCCAGCACTCCAGCTGTTATGAAACTACAACCCCCAGAATGCTCCATTTACTTCTAGGAAAGTTTCAAGAACAGCTGAGTAGGTGTGCATGCTGGGAGTTGTAGCTTCACAGCAGCCGGAGTACCGAAGGTTGCTGATCCCTGCTTTAAGGCTCCCCCAAACACATTTATCAGCTTTTTAAATGCCTGTTAAACAAACAAAAAAAAAATGTCAAGCGTATTTCATAGCATTTTCTAACAACTGTTATGGTGGCATTTTTATTTTATGTTTGTAACAGGGATTGTTTTGCGTTTTCAAGTCCTATGGTGAAGTGTATTGGAAAAATTCTAGAAGAAAATATACCTAGAGCAGTCTGCATTTTGATAAAGCACCATTGACCCTAATAATACCACCAAATTGTTTGTAGTGCATTAAACTATACTATACTAAACTTTGCAAGATCTGGCAGCCCAAAAAACACCTTAAAAAAATACATTTTCAAAAATTTGCCCTTTGTGAAAGCAGCCTGAAAGGGCACAGTGAAAGGTGACTGCTACATCTGCTATCCATTTAGCTATGCCACTTTTAGGGAAATGTCGATAATGAAGCCTCAGTAAAAATCAAGGATTTCTGTAATACACAGTTGATGCTTTTCATGCCCCCAAACATTTTTTATACCTTTTGGACTGAGAGTCAGAGTGCTGGGTATGCTTTGACCTGTATTATCGTACACATCACCATAATTGAAGTAAAGCTTTGAATTTCTTAAAAATTCGATTCAGCGAATTTCACCCAAAAAATCGCTTTGTGATGAATTACTTCACCACGAAGCGCATTTTTTTTTGTATGTAGCGGGTGTAATGACAGGGAGCTGCAATAACATGATCGCGGCATCTGAGTGTACAAACAGTGTGAAATTAACATAAAAAATAATTACATTAAACTTACCATGTCCATTTGCGTGCGACTGGTCGGCCGGCGCCATCTTGCTTGAAGATCTTGGCCGAAATCACGTGTGGCGCGAGATTACGTCATCACGCCGACCGGCGTGATGATGT
This sequence comes from Bufo bufo, assembly GCF_905171765.1. Classification (NCBI taxonomy): domain Eukaryota; kingdom Metazoa; phylum Chordata; class Amphibia; order Anura; family Bufonidae; genus Bufo; species Bufo bufo. The sequence continues at coordinate 446,614,159 of NC_053393.1, read as the reverse complement.
AATCTCGCGCCGCATGGGATTTCAGCCGAGATCTTCAATCAAGATGGAGGTTAGCGACCCTTCACGTGCAAATCGAGGTGGTAAGTTTGAATTTCAGGATTAATAGATTCGCTGACACGAAGCACGAGGAAATTCGGCTTCTAGGCGAATCGAATAATTCCTGAAATTCGGATCGAATTCCACTTCGTGGGATTTGATTCGCTCATCTCTAGCTGTGAAGATACAGTATATGCATAATACAGATTCTGGCTTGTAAGGGGTACAAGTTCGATAGTGGCAAACCCAAGAGGTACGTCAGACCCTAAAGCAGCTCCAGCAAACATGTGAGCAGCAGAGCAGGTTTGCTGACATGGTGGGCACGGCGGGAATAGTGCGAGTCCCCTGTCGTAGTGCTGTGCATATTCGCCCCCGGCAACAGGTCACCATACCCCTGACTGTGGGTACTCATAACAAGCTAAAGGGAGCCACAGTCCTAGTGGAGCCCTCAGCTCCTATCACAGAACAGTCTCCCTGGGCTGTTGGATGCAGCAGGGTGCAACGTGGAATGGTGGCGGTACGGCTGATAAATGTCAGTGAAGTGGAGGTGTGAATTCCACCCCGTACTGTGTTAGCTAAAGTTCATGTGTTGCAGAGTGATGATATAGCCGCACTAGCTGCGCCCCTGGATTTGGTGGCTCCAGGTACCACCGAAGGTTACCCATGGGAGCCAGAGGAACTTGAAAGACTGTGGGAACAGCTGGGTCTGGAGAGTCTTCCCTTAGAGAGAAGTCTGGTGGAGGTTCTGCGTCAGTAACTACATGAGATTCTTCAAGTCTTTGCTCAGCATGATGAAGAGTATGGCTGTACCGAGGTAACGGAGCATGCGATTGATATTGGCACCACTGCTCCAGTGAGGGAGAGGTATCAAAATATTCCTCCAGCCCTGTACCAAGAGGTTAAAGGGCTCCTGCGGAAGATGATAGAAGGGCAGGTGATAAGAAAGAGAAAAAGTCCATGGGCGGCACCCATCGATCTAGTGAGAAAGAAAGACGGAGCCCTTAGATTCTGTGTGGACTACAGGAAGCTGAACGCCTGCACCCATCGATATGTTTACCCATTGCCGCGGGTAGAAGAGACACTGACTGCCCTTCGGAAAGCAAAATATTTCACCACTCTCGACTTAGCCAGTGGATATTGGCAGGTGACATTCAAGGAGTCATATAAAGAGAAAACGGCCTTTATAACACCAATGGGCCTCTTTGAATTAAATTGGATGCTGTTTGGGCTTATAAATGCTCCCAGCATCTTCCAGCGCCTGATGGAGCGATGTTTGGGAGATCAGAATTTTGAGTCGGTCATGATCTACTTAGACGACATTGTGGTGTACTCCAGCTCCTTTGAGGAACATCTCCAGCATTTAAAGACTGTCTTTACACGGGTGAAGAATTTCGGCCTAAAGTTGAAACCTGCAAAGTGCCGGATCGGACAGAAACAAATTAAATACTTAGGCCATGTAGTCTCTGAAGATGGGGTGGCTCCGGACCCTGAGAAAGTAAGAGCCGTGGTGGAGTGGACTGTGCCAAAGATAAATACGGAGGTGCGAGCCTTCTTGGGCCTAGTGGGATACTATCGGCGATACATTGAATGTTTTGCCAAGACATCAGCTCCACTGCACCATCTGCTAATTGGGCATCCTCAGAGAATGAAAACATTTGGCCAAGCAGACGTGACATCACAGTGGAATGGAGACCATCAGTCTGCTTTTCAGGAACTGAAAACAAAACTCGTGGCAGTTCTGTGTTGGCATTTGAAGATAACACATTGCCATTCCGGTTGAACACGGATGACAGCTTGCAAGACTTGGGGTCCTCTCACAAATTCAGGATGGAAAAGAGAAGGTAATTGCATATGACAGTCGAAGTTTGAGGCCACCAGCCAGATAATTACAGCTCTTTCCGCCTGGAACTATTGGCCATAGTCTGGGCAGTCACAGAAAAAATTGCTGAGTATCTAGCAGGGATTCGAGTGGAAATCTATGCGGGCAACAATCCTCTGGCCTACTTGTCGACAGCAAAGCTGGGAGCATTGGAGCAGCATTGGGTAGCCCGCTTATCCCCGTTTGATTATGTGATCCACTATAAGCTGGGAAAAAACAAAGGGAATGCGGATGCTCTCTCGCGAAGACCGATAAATCATTCAGGCCCTGAAGTGGATGAACAACTGGAAGCAGTTGAAATACCTCCAATACGAACTTCACAAAGAGCAGGGAAGTGTAAAGCCATGGTTGTTGACACTTTGGCCTCTGAGTTACCCACTAAGAGAGAGTGGGAGGAAAAACAGTGCAAGAACCCTGATGTGGCCTGCATATGAGAGGCAGTCAGACGGAAATGAAATTAAACTATGAATAACGAGCAAGACGTGCCCTCCTACAACAGTGGGAAAGACTGGAAGTTCGAGACAAAGTGTTCTATTGGCGAATCTGGATTCCCAAAGAACATTGTGAAGTCTGGCAAGTGGTAATGCCTCCAGATTCAGCGGCAAATGTCTGCCAGGTAATCTATCATAGTTCAGGCCACTGCTGTGCAGAAAAGACTGTTCAATTACTGAGGAATTACTCCTTTGCACCAGGGGTAGAGACAAAACTGCAGAGACAGTCTGCAAGGCTTGTCCGCAGTGTGCTGTGCACAAAGCTGCGGAACAACATGCCCCATCACTGACTATTGTGACAAATGAACCATTTTAACTTCTAACTACAGACTTCTTGACAGTACAAGCTGTGACCTCCGGGCACAAATATGCACTCATCTGCGTCGACCACTTCTCCAAGTTTGCAGTGGTCGTGCCAACATATGACCAGACAGCAACCACCACTGCAGAAGCATTGTGTATGCATGTGATTCGGCCATATGGATGTCGCAAGCAAATTTTGTCTGATCAAGGTCCGAATTTAACTATGGTTGTTCAGGAACTGTGTCAGTACCATGGGATTCGGAAGTCGAGAACAACCCCATATCTTCCACAATGAAATGGTGTGTGCAAATGGTTCAATTGGACACTTCTGGGCATGATCCACACATTAGGAGAGGAGCAATCAAGAGCGCTGGCCAGAGTTTGTGGACAATGTGGTATGGGCGTACAATCAAACCATCCATAGCACCACTAGCTACACCCCCTACCAATTGTTGTTTGGATGTTTTGGAAGGAGACCGCTAGCCCTACTAATGGAGCAACCTGAAGAAGAAGTAGAGCATCGGACCCCAACAGAGTGGTTGCAAGAGCACCACCGTCTGAAGCGAACCCGTACTTTAATAAGTGTTCAGAGACCAAGGAACCAATTATTATAGTTCCCCTCCAACCTGGAGATCGGGTGTTAGTCCGCAACAAGCAAGCTTGACGGATTGGGAAGTTAGAGCCCAAATGGGAGCAGCAGCCAGATGTGGTGGTCCGACAGATTGACCCACATTCCCCAGTGTATGAAGTAAAGCCAGAAAATCGTGAAGAACCTAGTCGAAATCTCCACAGGAATATGCTGAGACCCTGCACCTTCCCAGCTACAGAACCTCTACAGTACCTAAGCCTACTGAAGAAGGCCCGGTACCAGAACAGTCAGAATGGTGGATAGTCAACTCTATCACAGGAGACTGGGATGTTGAACCTAGGCCTGAGTCTCAAGGGGATACCCCTCCAGTTACAGAGAAAGCTGAAGTGCCAAGATACCCCCCTTGATCTACACGGGGAGTACAGCCTGGCTATCACCGAGACTTTGAAGTTGGAGCGCAGTGACTGCACTCATTAAAAAGGAGGAATGTGTAAGGGGTACAAGTTCGATAGTGGCAAACCCCCTTCAAAACAATATTGACTTGTGCATTCCAATGCCATTACTGGTGCTCTGCTGCCATTCTGGATGATGTCACTTCCTGGAAGGGGCAGAAAAGTTCTGGCTGAGAGGCAGAGAAGCAGAGAGGAAAGAGAGCTCAGGGAATAAGATTGCATAAAGTCCTGCAAGGCTGCAAATCAGGATGATATAAGTTGATCATCTGCTTTGAGAAGAGAAGCTTCCTCCAACAAGTGCAGACTACACACAGAGACTTTATCCAAAGCAGGCCGCATGTGGGCCTAATTTGAAGCTATACACCTGAAACATCATCACTGCAGGAGATAAATCCTCTGCCCAGGTAGAAACAGAGGGAAACCATAAAGTCAAGTGTTATGTTACATGGCATGTAAGAGGACTATAAATACTTATACATTGTGCGCTGGCTGATAACTAGGAGTGCCTTGGTGGTGGATAAAGAACATTGGAATAATCTACTGTAGAAACAGACTGTCACCGTTAGTGTCGATCACGAATATTCGAATTGCGAATTTTTATCGCGAATATCGGCCCTTCGAGAATTAGCAAATATTTAGAAAATAGTGATATATATTCGTAATTTCGAATATTCGAAACTTTTTTTTAAATCAGTACACATGATCCCTCCCTGCTTCTAGCTTGTAGGCCAATGAGAAAGCTGCAATATCTTTGACTTTAGGAGTAGTGTTGATTGCGAATTTTCGTAATGTGAATTTCTGTAGTGCGAATTTTTCAATTGCCGATTTCCGCAATCAAGAAAATAATGACTGGAGATAACGAATTCTCAAATTCGCGAATATATGGCGAATATTCGCAAAATATCACAAATTCAAATATTGCCCCTGCCGCTCATCACTAGTCACCGTTAATAACTGCTTGAGCTACCAGTTTGCTTGTGTTCCCATTCATAAAGAGGCTACATTAGATGTCTGTACTGAACCACTTTCTGAAGAAGTTCTTGAGTAAAATATCCAGTTCTATGATACTCCATTGTGGTCTCTCTCAAGCTGGTGTAAACCTAAAAGGGATTACTACTATACTCCTAACAGGCTATTAGCAGAGCTGAGCAGTGCAGGCTCAGCTCTGCTAAAGTACCTAAATACTATTCATTTCACCAGGGAGCCAGCCAGATGTGTGTACAATGTGCCAGGTTTGAAGAAGAGCTGCACTAGTAGAGGCAGGAGTAGTGTACAGCGTTCGGTGCTGCCACAGGAGAATCCATACTCCCAAACACACCACTATGTGCTAGGAATTGCAAAGTGCTAGGAAAAGTAAAATAAATAAATAAATAATGAAAGTATATTAGAAACTTTTTTGTGCACATTTTTTATATATTTTTATAGTTTATAAGTTTATAGTTTAAGTTTAGGTACACTTTAAAGGGATTATTCCACAAAGTCAAAGTGTTAGCAAAACGATCAAGGTCATAGGTAGATTGTTCACCATTAACTATTTACTGCCTGAATAGAATTATTAAGATATCAATTAAGTCAATATATAAAATAGTGTGTATGAGATCCCCTCGGATCAATAAGGTTTATTGCAGGAACAATGTGTCACATGCCCTAGAAAGATACATTTGTTTCTTTTTGTCTTTTATGATTCCTCACACACTGCCCTGCACTGAAAATCATGGTTATAACTATACCCATTGCAGCCATAGCACTAGCTATGGGGCCCAGAGGTTGAGAGGGCCCAGTTAAGTGCAAGAACATCAAACCTTTTTATGGAGAATAACAATATGGCAGCTTTTTGCTATTATGTGTTTTTTTTTTTTTATATATTATGCTATCATACATGCCTTCAATTATTTCTTATGTTGTTGTTTTACTTTTCTTGCACTAGGTGGTAGGGGGCACATCTTATTTTGCCGTGAAGTCCTATGAATTATAGCTATGTCCCTTCTATAATTATAATAATTTTTATTATTAAATATTTAGTGTTGTAGCCATGCCTGTTTTCACCCTACACATTTCTGGACTTACATACTAAGTATGTGGGTGATTGAGTCAGCACAACCCTGTATGTGGTGCACATCACTATGGCGAAATACATATACAAACGCAAAATACAAATGTGATAGCACTCTGCAACCAGCATTCTGCCCTGCCTCTATGCTGGATGAGGCATTGGTGTACATTTTGGCCAAAGCGTAATAAGCCACTCACCACGTCAAGGTCGCCTCTATGGAGTGGTCCCTAACACTGACGGGGTTAAAAGCAGAGTGTGCTTGGCGTGCATGCTGACCTGCATTCCCTGGACTTTGTGTGGCTATCATGGCCCATAAACAGGTAGGAACTAGTGTTAGGGACCACTCCATAGAGGCGACCTTGACGTGGTGAGTGGCTTATTACGCTTTGGCCAAAATGTACACCAATGCCTCATCCAGCATAGAGGCAGGGCAGAATGCTGGTTGCAGAGTGCTATCACATTTGTATTTTGCATACATACTAAGTATGTCCTCATGGGTGCAAGAAAAGTAACATGGCTATTGGCACCATTAGGTGCTCTAAATAATACTTTCAAAATACAGTGACCAGGTGCTTGGTCCTTGTTGCAATACCAGTTTTATACCAATTCTCCCACTCCCGCAGTGATGCAAGCCCTGCTGACAGCCAGTCCACGTGTTGGAACCTCTAATGACAGGCCTGGACTGGTGATCTGCTCTATTGGGCAGATTCCCAGTGGGCTGGTCTGTCAGGGGGTCACCTCATATAAATAAACATTAGGCTACTTTTACACTTGCGTTCGGTGCGGATCCGTCTGGTATCTGCACAGACGGATCCGCACCTATAATGCAAACGATGGTATCCGTTCGGAACGGATCCTTCTGCATAACAGCTTTTTCAGATCTGAGTTTTCACATTGTGAAAACTCAGACCCGAAAGTATATTCTAACACAGAGGTGTTTCCATGGTGATGGGGACACTTCAAGTTAGAATATACTAAGAACTGTGCACATAACTGCCCCCTGCTGCTTGGCAGCACCCGATCTCTTACAGGGGGCTGTGAGCCGCACAATTAACCCCTCAGGTGCCGCACCTGAGGGGTTAATTGTGTGTATTATAGCCCCCTGTAAGAGATTAGGTGCTGCCAGGCAGCAGGGGTCAGACCCCCCTCCCTCCCCATTTTTAAATTCATTGGTGGCCAGTGCGGCCTCCCCTCCCTCCCTCCACAGTTTTAAATTCATTGGTGGCCAGTGCGGCCCCCCCCCTCCCCAGTATTAAATTCACTGGTGGCCAGTGCGGCCCCCCTCCCTCCCTCCCCAGTATTAAATTCATTGGTGGCCAGTGCGGCCCCCCCCCTCCCCAGTATTAAATTCATTGGTGGCCAGTGCGGCCCCCTCCCTCCCCAGTATTAAATTCATTGGTAGCCAGTGCGGCCCCCCCTCTAACCCCCTCCCCCTAATTAAAATCATCCCACCATCATTGGTGGCAGCGGAGAGTTCCGATCGGAGTCCCAGTTTAATCGCTGGGACTCCGATCGGTTACCATGGCAGCCAGGACGCTACTGCAGTCCTGGCTGCCATGGTTACTTAGCAATTTTAGAAGCATTATACTTACCTGCGCTGTCTGTGGCCGGCTGGGCGCTCCTCCTACTGGTAAGTGACAGGTCTGTGCTATAAGCAATGCGCCGCACAGACCTTTCACTTACCAGTAAGAGGAGCGACCGGCCAGCCACAGACAGCGCAGGTAAGTATAATGCTTCTAAAATTGCTAAGTAACATGGCAGCCAGGACTGCAGTAGCGTCCTGGCTGCCATGGTAACCGATCGGAGCCCCAGCGATTAAACTGGGACACCAATCGGAACTCTCCGCTGCCACCAATGATGGGGGGGTGATTTTAATTAGGGTGGGGGGGAGAGGGGAGGCCGCACTGGCCACCAATGAATTTAATACTGGCGAGGGAGGGAGGGAGGGGGAGCCGCACTGGCCACCAATGAATTTAATACTGGGGAAGGAGGGGGGCCGCACTGGCCACCAATGAATTTAATACTGCGGCACCTGAGGGGTTAATTGTACGGATCACAGCCCCTGTAAGAGATCAGGTGCTGCCAGGCAGCAGGGGGCAGTTGTGTGCACAGTTCTTAGTATATTATAACTTGAAGCGTCCCCATCACTATGGGAATGCCTCTGTGTTAGAATATACTGTCGGATCTGAGTTTTCTCGATCTAACTCAAATCCGATGGTATATTCTAACAGAGGCGTTCCCATGGTGATAGGGACGCTTCAAGTTAAAATATCCCATCGGGTTGGAGAAAACTCCGATCCGATGGTATATTAATAGGGACTCCTGACTTTACATTGAAAGTCTATGGGGGACGGATCCGTTTGCAATTGCACCATATTGTGTCAACGTCAAACGGATCCGTCCCCATTGACTTGCATTGTAAGTCAGGACGGATCCGTTTGGCTCCGCACGGCCAGGCGGACACCAAAACGCTGCAAGCTGCATTTTGGTGTCTGCCTCCAGAGCGGAATGGAGGCGGAACGGAGCGAAACTGATGCATTCTGAACGGATCCTTATCCATTCAGAATGCATTGGGGATGAACGGATCAGTTCGGGGCCGCTTGTGAGAGCCCTCAAACGGATCTCACAAGCAGAATCCCAAACGCAAGTGTGAAAGTAGCCTTAGCTGCGCTCATGATGCAAACCCTGCAGTGTGAGCGTAGTTACGAGTATATGACAACTCAAGGACCCATGATGACATCATCATCACAATACTTAATAGCCTTTAACCCCTTGATAATCACTGCAATTCCAAGATTAGAAGCTTTCAAGGGCCTCTTACGACATCATCACAGGTCCTTATCCACATAAGAGTACAGGACACAGCACTAATATTGAAACCAAATGCAGCACTTCAGTGACTTCAAGAAAAGCTTCTTTATTGTAGAAAAATTTAAAACTGTCTGAACACTTATCCAATAGTAGCATAACTTTGCTTACTCGTATCATATATATAAATCCTTAGTCATAGCATGCTATTTTTTACAATAAATAAGAAGTTTTACTTGAAATCAATGGAGTGCTGGATTTGGTTTGCATATCAGTACTGTGTCCTGTATCTCTTTCTCAGAATTTGCTGCTGCTCTCTGTACATGTCTGTGTACATGTGTAACTTCAGCAGGGTGAACTGGTTCACTGTATTTGTGAACTCACTGATAAGAGTGTAGTTCCAAGGTTAAGAGCTTTCAAGGACCTTTGATGACATAATCACAGGTCCTTAACCACACAGTACAGTAACAGCACTGACTAAGTAAACAGTAGCATTATATTAGTATTTTATTTTGGGAGGCTGTTGGACTTTTTTTCTACATGTTATGCGTGGTTTCTTTTGTGTTTTGTGTTTAGAGTAAGGGTTATTTTGATGGACAATATTCATTCTTGGAACAATTTAGGGGCGGGTCTAGATTCAGTAGAGATGTCGCGAATATAAAATTTTCCGTTCGCGGACGGCGAACGCGAATTTCCGCAAATGTTCGCGAACGGGCGAAGACTTCAATAGACAGGCGAATTTTAAAACCCACAGGGACTCTTTCTGGCCACAATAGTGATGGAAAAGTTGTTTCAAGGGGACTAACACCTGGACTGTGGCATGCCGGAGGGGTATCCATGGCAAAACTCCCATGGAAAATTACGTAGTTGATGCAGAGTGTGGTAAGTTAAATTCGCAATGCGATTAATATAACCTGTATTAATCGCATTGCGATTACAACTTAGATCTAAGTTCCTAATGGTTGTATTGCTAGAATTGACGAATATAGCACTATATTCTCAATCTTAGTTATATTCTAGCAATACAACCATTAGGAGCTCAGATATAAGTTGTAATCGCAATGCGATTAATATAACCTGTATTAATCGCATTGCAATTACAACTTAGATCCAGTGGCGTTGCGAGGGGGGTGCGGTGGGTATGGGCCGCACCGGGTGACACCAGTCTGATGGGGTGTCACCCGCGGCCCGCCGGCGCAGGAGTTCTCACTCACAAGTTCAACTTCTAAACTTCGCAAGCAAGCAAGCACGTTGCGCCCTCACGTGGTAAAGGGGGACGGGGGTGTGACTCATTGCAGCCTGGTGAGTGGTGGGGCGCCACGGCAGCTGCCCTGCAGGAGTCTCTGGTGCCGGGAGGAGGAGGTAGGTAGAGCGGCTCTGACTTTATAGACCAAATTATTTTAATAATACCCAATAATAATAAGTTAATAACCTAACCCCATTCATAAATTACTGGTGGATTATTATAGAGATGGCCCCAGGCCAGGAGACATAAGGGGTTGGGTTGAACTGTGGGCTGGGGCCACCCGGCCACATTTACTAATCTTTGCTCAGGGGGGCCCTCATAAATATAGACCCACATGGTGTGGACTGGTAATTTTTACTAAGGAATATAGTTTAAACGTTTATGTGCAAAAGAGAAAATAAGAAGTCAGCTCCAATCAGATATTTGCACATAGACCAAGACTCTGGGTCTATGCAGACATCTGATTGGACCTGAATTAGTGACTTTTTTTTTTTCTCTTTATCTCTTTATTATAGCTTCGGGGGGGGGGGGGGGGGGGGTGACACAATTTTCTACCGCACCGGGTGACACCAGCCATAGCAACGCCAACCATTAGGAACCCAGCTCTAAGTTCAATTCGCAATGCGATTAATATAGCCTGTATTAATCGCATTGCGATTATAACTTAGTCAAATTTGTGACACTGCAGGTTCCGAATTAATCTAAAATGGATGCTGTCCAGGAGGTGGGAGGGTCTGGGAGGGAGGGTATGATGCTGATTGGCTGGAATGTGTCTGCTGACTGTGAGGTACAGGGTCAAAGTTTACACAATGATGATGAATAGGGGGCGGACCGAACATCGCATATGTTCGCTCGCCGCGGCGAACGCGAACAAGCGATGTTCGCCGGGAACTATTCACCGGCGAATAGTTCGGGACATCTCTACTGAGCAGTTAATTTCCAGAAGTGCCGCGCTCCCAGTGACCGAACAGGTCTCGTACTATAATATCACAGGAGAAGTTTGGTTGCTTTGGCAGCCTTGGTCCTTCTGAAGGAGCTTAGGCCTGTTATAGCCTGCCTGTGGCAGGGCTTGATAGTAATGTAGTGATTCTCCTATAGACTGCAATGTTAAATAATTGGGAAAAGCAGATATCAAAAAGCCAAAAAGGTATAAAAATTCAAATAACTCTCTTTCCCCATTTCACTAATAAAAATAAACAAAAATAAATATCATTGGTATCGCTCTGTCCCAGAATGCCCTGAACTATTTAAATATTTTTTTTTTTATCCCGAACGGTGAATGCTGTAATAGAAGAAATCAAAATGGTTTATTATCTATTTTTTGATCACTCAACCTCCCAAAAATTTTTATAAAAAAGGATCAAAAAGTCATACATCTCATAATAATAGAAATACAGAATACTCTACAAAAAATGAGCCAGCACACAGCTCTATAGACGTAAGTATGAAAATTTATGGGGTCAGAATATGGTGATTCAAAGAAAACATGTATTTATTCAACATTTTTATTTTTTATAAAAGTGTTAAAACACAAGAAAAACTATAAAAAATGTAGTATACCTGTAATCGTACTGACCAGTAGAATAAAGATATTGTCATTTTTACCGCATACGAAAGGCTGTAAAAACAAAACCCATGAAACTGTGGCAGAAATGTGTTTTTTGTAATTCCTCCCTATTTAGAATTCTTTTCCAGCTTTCTACTACATTCTATGCAATACTAATTAGTGAGACATATACCTCCATTATTGTATTCAGTGAAAGGTTTCGTGCCATTAGAAAGTACAACTTGTCCCACAACAAACAACAGAACACAATGGCAAAATTGGAGTTGTGACCCCGGGAAGGCAGGGAGAAAAAATAACAAACAAAAATGACACATTAGAAAATCGCTGCATCACGAATCAATTAACTGGGGACAGTGCTGCTGCCATTGGAGGAGGGGTGGTCAAGGGGCAATGGTGCTGGGAAGTATTTTGTGCTACATGGTGGCATTTATTTGGAGCTGTTGGAAGATATTTTGTGCTATTAGATGCTGCTGAAGTATTTTGAGTTTTGTGATGGTATGGGCTGCTGTTGGGAGGGTAAAGTACAGTGGATATAAAAAGTCTACACACCCCTGTTAAAATGTCAGGTTTCTGTGATGTAAAAAAAGAGACAAAGATAAATCATTTCAGAACTTTTTCCACCTTTAATGTGACCTATAAACTGTACAACTCAATTGAAAAACAAACTGAAATCTTTTAGGTAGAGGGAAGAAAAAAATATAAAATCAAAATAATATGGTTGCATAAGTGTGCACACCCTTAAACTAATACTTTGTTGAAGCACCTTTTGATTTTATTACAGCACTCAGTCTTTTTGGGTATGAGTCTATCAGCATGGCACATTTTGACTGTCAGATTGTGAGGGCATCTCCTGTGCACAGCCCTCTTCAGACCACCCCACAGATTTTCAATCGGATTCAGGTCTGGGCTCTGGGCCATTCTAAAACTTGAATCTTCCTCTGGTGAAGCCATTACTTTGTTGATTTGGATGTATGCTTTGGGTCGTTGTCATGCTGAAAGATGACATTCCTCTTCATGTTCAGCTTTCTAGCAGAAGCCTGAAGGTTTTGTGCCAATATTGACTGGTATTTGGAACTGTTCATAATACCCTCTAGCTTAACTAAGACCCCAGTTCCAGCTGAAGAAAAACAGCCCCAAAGCATGATGCTGCCACCACCATGCTTCACTGTGGGTATGGTGTTCTTTTGGTAATGTGCAGTGTTGTTTTTGTGCCAAACATATCTTTTGGAATTATGGCCAAAAAGTTCAACCTTGGTTTCATCAGACCATAACACCTTTTCCCACATGCTTTTGGAAGACTTCAGATGTGTTTTTGCAATATGTAGCCTGGCTTGGATGTTTTTTTTTTCGTAAGAAAAGGCTTTCGTCTTGCCACTCTACCCCACAGCCCAGACATATGAAGAATACGGGAGATTGTTGTCACATGTACCACACAGCCAGTACTTGCCAGATATTCCTGCAGCTCCTTTAATGTTGCTGTAGGCCTCTTGGTAGCCTCCCAGACCAGTTTTATTCTCGCCTTTTCATCAATATTTGGAGGGACGTCCAGTTCTTGGTAATGTCACTGTTGTGCCATATTCTCTCCACTTCATGATGACTGTCTTCACTGTGTTCCATGGTATTTCGAATGGCTTGAAAATTCTTTTGTACCCTTCTCTTGACTGATACCTTTTAACAATGAGATCCCTCTGATGCTTTGGAAGCTCTCTGTGGCTTTTGCTGTGGGATGCGACTAAGAACATTTCAGGAAAGACCAACTAGAGCAGCTGAACTTTATTTGGGGTTAATCAGAGGCACTTTAAATGATGGCAGGTGTATGCTGACTCCTATTTAACATGGTTTTGAATGTGATTGGTTAATTCTGAGCACAGCTACATCCCCAGTTATAAGAGGGTGTGCACACTTATGCAACCACATTATTTTAGTTTTTTTTTGTTTTCTTCCCTCCACCTAAAAGATTTCAGTTTGTTTTTTAATTGAGTTGTACAGTTTATAGGTCACATTAAATGTGGAAAAAGTTCTGAAATGATTTATCTTTGTCTCATTTTTTTACACCACAGAAACCTGACATTTTAACAGGGATGTGTAGACTTTTTATATCCACTGTATATCCTTGACCATGTGATTTTGCTGGCTTGATTCATTTTTCCATCCTATTATACACTGCTCATTTTCATTGGTATCTGTCTGTCTAAAAATGCCCTGAACTAATAAAATATAAAACTTTTTATCCCGAACGGTAAATGCTGTAATGGAAAAAACAAAATGCCTGATTAGCTATTTTTTGGTCACTTAACCCTTTTTGGTCACTTAACCTCCCAAAAAACTCAACAAAAAAGGATAAAAAAGTCATACATCTCGTAATGATAGAAATACAGATTACTCTACAAAAAATGAGCCCTCACACAGCTCCATAGATGTAAATATGAAAATTTCTGGGGTCAAAATATGGTGATTTAAAAAAAACATGTATTTATTCAATGAATTTATTATTTTTTTAAAGTGAGAAAACACAAGAAAAACTATAAAAATTTTGTGTACCTTTAATCATACTGACCAGGAGAATAAAAATATTGTCATTTTTACTGCATAGGAAAGGCTGTAAAAACGAAACCCATAAAACTGTGTCGGAATTGTGTTTTTTTGCAATTCCTCCCCATTCACAATTCTTTTCCAACTTTCTACTACATTCAATACAATAGTAATTAGTGCCATTAGAAAGTACAACCTGTCCCACAAAAAACAATGGAACACAATAGCAAAATTGGAGTTATAGCTCTGTGAAGGCAGGGAGACCACCCTGTAATCCAGCAGCGGTAGCCTTACTTACACAATCTAGGAAAAAATGCTGGCCTATGCACACTCCCACAGTTCTGGCCATCAGAGAGGATAAAGTTTTTCAATATACAGCAAAGGAGGCAATATGGACAATCCTATACATTAGTAAGTGCCTTGTATTAACTTTTTTTTACATGATAAATGCCTTTGCTGAAGTGAGACAACCCCAATCCTATGGAAACTAAGACATATTATGATTTTAACATCAGAACAATGTCTTCCTTAGAAAAACAAATCAATCAAAACAATATCAATCATCAATATTAATCTTGCACGTGTTGAATGACCATCGTAGTAGGTACTAGTGGTCTGTGTTTATTATCCGGAAAAAAAAAAAAATACCTAGAATAATGCCCACCATTATTTAATAATATCAATGCTAAAAATGCTGCTTTCCAGTGTAATTTGTACCCTTTTCCGCTTCTTTACTCAACCCTCTGCAGCACTGGTCTTTCACTTTCTGTGGGTGGGTAGCAACTCATCACATATGGCCATAAAAACCTGCATCTCCCATGAGTGCACTTTAATTAGCTCCTGCTAACCTTGTTCTCTCCAGTAACCAAAGCTGTGTTCTACTGTCTTCCTCCACAGGGTATAAATTAGTCCCTCACATACATCCTCGTTATGGTATGCAATGCTGCCACAATTTTCTTCACTGTCTAGAAAGAGAACTATAGCTATATATTTCTAAGAATTTTTAGATGTATGGATGAACGAATGAAAGATATCTGGGACCCTTCACCTATTTCACTATGAGATTGAGAGACACAAGGGAGCAGGGAAGCTACTAATGCAACTTGCGCCTTCCCCAGGGCCCTCTATATCGTGTCCCAGGTTTAGGAATGTCGAGTGGTGTAGTGCGGCCTAAATCTCTCTTTATGTGCGTCACGGTGCTCCTACCTGGATACAGCTGGACCCCAGGCTTTGGCTTCAAAGCAATAAATAGGGGGAATAATTGAGGGATTTTAAAGAATAACTTGAGTCCAGACCTTGAGATGAAGTTCAATGGCAGCTTTACTTGAATAAACGTTTCTTTAAACAGTTTTCAGGCTTTGTCTTGGTTCCTGCAGGCTTTAGCATTAACTGGCAGGTAAACTCAACTCTGCTATATCTCTTTCTCTCTGCTGTGCTGACAAGCTAGCTTAGTAACTTTGATTCCTTCTTTATGCTGCAGTCCACTCTTTAGTCTGACTTAGTTTCAGCCAAGGAATAGGTTAGTCTCCTGTCAGCTCCAACATGGAGTCTGAACTGGAATTATCTAGAACTGCCCCACCTCCTTCTGATAGCAAGTAGGACTGGCTCACTTCTGCCCAAAAAGGGGGAGAATGGAATGGTGAGTTCCATTCTGTCTAACTATAGCTCTGCCAGAAATGCTGCCACCTGCTGGTGAACCAGGTATATTACATGTATAACAGTTGCATAACAATATTAACCCTTTAACGTAAAACACAGTGCATGTACGGCGGGTGATGCTGTGCCAGAACGCAATTGCCATACATGCACGGCAGGCTGATCGGGCGGGTGCAGGAGCTGCGCCCGCCCGATAGGTGCAGGAGTCCAGCAGTCCCTGGTAGCCGGGCCCCTGCTGTATTTGACGACATTGCTGTTTATAGCGATGCCGGTGGATTAACCCCTTCTATGCCACGCTGACTGCGACATAGAAGTGGTTTGCTGCGGGTGAAGGAGTGCATTGGGTCCCCGCGCTGCTGTGGTGGGGACCCGATGTGTGAAAAGGCAGCCCGATGCCATGCAAAGGCTGCCCAATGCCTTGCATGACATGGGGAACTGCCTTCTTCTGGTGCCCAGGAGAACCAGCCTCAGGCCCGGTCTCCTAGGCAACTGTTAGGCCCCTTTCACACGGGCGTTGCGGATTGGGGCCGGATGCGTTCAGGGAAAATGATGCGATTTTGACACTAAAACAAGTCAGTTTTCATTGCGATTGCGTTCCATGTTTGCGTTTTTTCCGCGCGGGTGAAAAACATTGTAATGCGTTTTGCACGCGCGTGAGAAAAATCGGCATGTTTGGTACCCAGACCTGAACCCGGACTTCTTCACAAAAGTTCGGGTTTGGGTTAGGTGTTGTGTAGATTTTATTTTTTTCCCTTATAACATGGTTATAAGGGAAAATAATAGCATTCTTAATACAGAATGCATAGTACAATAGGGCTGGAGGGGTTAAAAAAAATATAAAAATAATTTAACTCACCTTAATCCACTTCCAGCCCGGCTTCTCTTCTGTCTTCTTCTTTGAGGAATAGGACCTTTGATGACGTCACTGCGCTCATCATATGGTCCATCACATGATCTTTTACCATGGCGATGGATCATGTGACGGACCATGTGATGAGCGCAGTGACGTCATCAAAGGTCATTTTCCTGTGCACAGCAAAGAAGAAGACAGAAGAGAAGCCGGGCTGCGCAATCAAGTGGATTAAGGTGAGTTATATTATTTTTTATTTTTTTTAACCCCTCCAGCCCTATTGTACTATGCATTCTGTATTAAGAATGCTATTTTCCCTTATAACCATGTTATAAGGGAAAATAATAATGATCGGGTCTCCATCCCGATCGTCTCCTAGCAACCATGCGTGAAAATCGCACCGCATCCGCACTTGCTTGCGGATGCTTCAGATTTTTACGCAGCCCTATTCACTTTTATGGGGCCTGCGTTGCGTGAAAAATGCAGAATATAGAACATGCTGCGATTTTCACGCAACGCACAAGTGATGCGTGAAAATCACAGCTCGTGTGCACAGCCCCATAGAAATGAATGGGTCCAGATTCAGTGCAGGTGCAATGTGTTCACATCACGCATTGCACCCGCGCGGGAAACTCGCTCGTGTGAAAGTGGCCTTAGTGTACTACTCAGTGTAATCCACTAACAGGCAATGCATTACAATACATTACAATATTTTTTTCCATCTTTCATCACTTAAAGTGCAACACTAAGCCATTAAAAAGGAATATGCCCCCCAAAATAATACCAATCTAACCATCCCCTCATCCCCAAAAAATAAGCCCCTACATAGGAAAATCGCCAAAAAAAATAAAAAAAAATATGGCTCTCAGACTATGGAGACACTAAAACATGATTTTTTTTTGTTTAAAAAAAGCTGTTATTGTGTAAAAGTAAAAATAAAATAAAAAAATGTATACATATTAGGTATCGCCGCGTCCGTAACATCCTGCTCTATAGAAATGCCACATGTTCCTAACCCCTCAGGTGAACACTGTGAAAAAAAAACGGTGTCAAAAAAGCACAAAAAGTGTAATAGCAAGCGATCAAAAAGTCATACACATCATCTCATCCCGCAAAAATGATACCCTATCTAAGACAATCGCCCAAAAAATAAAAAAATATGGCTCTCAGGCTATTGAGACACTAAAACATGATTTTTTTTTGTTTCAAAAATCATGTTAGTGTATAAAACTTAATTAAATAAAGTATACATATTAGATATCGCCGCATCCGTAAAAACCTTCTCTATAAAAACATCACATGATTTAACCCCTCAGGTGAACACCGTAAAAAAATAAAAATAAAAACAGTGTCAAAAGCCGATTTGTCACTTTACATCACAAAAAGTGTAATATCAAGCGATCAAAAAGTCTTATGCACCCCAAAATAGTACCAATCCAACCGTCATCTCATCCTGCAAAAAAAAAGCCCTACCTAAGACAATGGCCCAAAAAATAAAATACTATGGCTCTCAGACTATGGAGACACTAAAACATGATTTTTTTTTTGTTTCAAATATGATATTAGTGTATGAAACTTAAATAAATAAATAAAAGTATATATATTAGGTATCCCCGCGTCCGTTACTACCTGCTCTATAAAAATATCACATTATTTAACCCCTCAGGTGAACACTGTAAAAAAAAATCTAATTAAATGGTGTCAAAAAGCCATTTTGTCACCTTACATCACGAAAAGTGTAAGGCCCCTTTCACACGGGAGAGTATTCCGTGCGGATGCGATGCGTGAGGTGAACGCATTGCACCCGCACTGAATACCGACCCATTCATTTCTTTGGGGCTGTTCACATGAGCGGTGATTTTCAC
Source organism: Bufo bufo (assembly GCF_905171765.1). NCBI lineage: Eukaryota > Metazoa > Chordata > Amphibia > Anura > Bufonidae > Bufo > Bufo bufo. The sequence continues at coordinate 446,595,832 of NC_053393.1, read as the reverse complement.
GCATCACTTGTGCGTTGTGTGAAAATCGCAGCATGCTCTATATTCTGCGTTTTTCACGCAACGCAGGCCCCATAGAAGTGAATGGGGTTGCACGAAAATCGCAAGCATCCGCAAGCAAGTGCGGATGCGGTGCGATTTTCACGCATGGTTGCTAGGAGTCGATCGGGATGGAGACCCGATCATTATTATTTTCCCTTATAACATGGTTATAAGGGAAAAAAATAGCATTCTGAATACAGAATGCATAGTAAAACAGCGCTGGAGGGGTTAAAAAAAATAAAAAATCATTTAACTCACCTTAATCCACTTGATCGCGATGTCGGCATCTCCTTCTGTCCCCTTTACTGAATAGGACCTGTGGTGAGCATTAATTAGAGTTCAAGGACCTTTGATGACGTCACTCCGGTCATCACATGGTACGTCACATGATCTTTTACCATGGTGAATCACCATGGTAAAAGATCATGTGACGTACCATGTGATGACCGGAATGACGTCACCACAGGTCCTGTTGCTGCACAGAGATCAGATAAAGCCAGAAGGAGATGCCGGGCCGCGAACAAGTGGACTAAGGTGAGTTAATGTCACGGAACCATGAACCAGACGTACAACAAGAGATAAGTGAAAATAAGAAGGCTTTATTGAAAATAAAGCTGTAAAGCAAAAGTCCAAACGGATGGTGAAACCAAGCAGAGTCTTTGCGAAGCCAGAGGTCAGGAACCAGAAGGGTAGTCAGACGAAGCCAGGATCAGGAACCAGCAGGGTAGTCAGACGAAGCCAGGATCAGGAACCAGCAGGGTAGTCAGACGAAGCCAGGATCAGGAACCAGAAGCAGCAGCAGTCTTAGAAGCATGTGAACACAGGAGGACCAAGCAAGGAACTGAAGCCACAGACCTCCTATATATATGAGCTAGGCATCCAGCTCCTCCCAGGGGAAGGAGGAGCCGCAGGGTGGAAGGCTACAAGAAACCCAGGACCCAAGATGGCCGCCAGCACATGTCAAACGAAGGAGAGCAGCAAGCAGGTAAGACCATGACAGTACCTCCCCCTCAAGGGCCCCTCCTCCGCGGAGCACAAAACGGTTTCTGAGGGAAGCGTGCGTGGAAGGCTCGGAGCAAGGCAGGAGCATGGACATCTGCGGAGGGAACCCAGGAACGCTCCTCTGGACCATAACCACGCCAATGGACCAAAAACTGCAACCGACCGCGGACCAGGCGTGAGTCCAGGATATTGCTCACCTCATATTCCTCACGATTGCCCACTTGGACCGGACGAGGCCGAGGAACCGAGGAAGTGAAACGATTACACACCAGTGGCTTCAACAGGGAGACATGAAACACGTTGGAGATCCGCATGCCAGGAGGAAGCGCAAGGGCATAGGCTACCGGGTTTACCCTGCGAAGCACTCGGAAGGGACCAACAAAGCGAGGCGCCAGCTTGGGAGTGGGCACTCGAAGGTTGAGGTTGCGGGTGGACAACCATACACGGTCTCCGACCTGGTAGGAAGGAGCAGGCGCTCGTCTGCGATCAGCCTGGAATCTCTGGCGCTGCGCAGAGACCTCAAGGGACTTCTGGATCTGTACCCAAGAAGCACGTAGGACGGAAAGGTGATCCTCCACAGCCGGAATATCCTGGGGAGAGAATACCTCCGGTAACACGGCAGGTTGGAACCCATAATTGGCCATGAAGGGAGACGTCCCAGAGGAAGAGTTCACCGCCGTGTTCCTGGCAAACTCAGCCCAAGGCAGGAGGTCAACCCAATTGTCTTGGTGATCGGAGACATAGCAACGAAGGAATTGCTCCAAGGCCTGATTGGATCGTTCTGCGGCCCCATTGGACTGAGGGTGGTAGGCCGAGGAGAAGGAGAGATGAATCCCCAACTGGGAGCAAAAGGCGCGCCAGAACCTGGACACAAACTGACTCCCCCGATCCGACACAATCTCCTTAGGCAAACCGTGCAACCGGAAGACCTCCCTGGCAAAAATCGTGGCCAACTCTTGTGCAGAGGGTAACTTCTTGAGAGGAACACAGTGGCACATTTTGGAAAACCGATCCACAATCATGAGAATGACCGTATGGCCTCGGGATGCAGGGAGGTCCACAATAAAATCCATCCCCAGGTGTGACCATGGGCGCTCCCCGGTGGCTATGGGTTGCAGAAGGCCCAACGGAAGGTGCCGAGGGGACTTACTCTGGGCACAAACGGAGCATGCCGCTACATATGCGGCGATGTCGGAACGTAGGGAAGGCCACCAGAACAGACGTGAAACAGCCCAGGACAGCTGATTCTTTCCAGGATGCCCCGCGGTCTTGGAGTTATGGTAGGTTCGCAACAACCGAGTGCGCAACTCCTCAGGCACAAAACATCTGCCGTTGGGTCTCCCAGAGGGAGCACCAGATTGAGCCGCCAAAATCTGCTCACCCAGGGGAGAGGTCAGGCTGGTGCGAATGGCGGCCAGGATCTGATTCGGAGGTATGACCGAAGTCGGAATCGACTCCTCCCTGGACAGCTCGGAGTACTGCCGTGATAAGGCATCCGCCCTGATGTTCTTGGAACCGGGTAGGTAGGAGACCACGTAATTAAAACGTGACAAGAACAGAGCCCATCTGGCCTGACGTGGTGTCAATCTCTTGGCCTCAGAAAGGTAGGTCAGATTCTTGTGGTCCGTCAGGATGAGAACCGGAACCACCGAACCCTCGAGCAAGTGCCTCCATTCTTTAAGGGCCTGCACGATGGCCAATAACTCCCTGTCACCAATCTGATAGTTGCACTCCGCGGAAGACAGTTTCCGGGAGTAAAACCCACAAGGAAGCAGAGGACCCTCTGGTGTTCTCCGCTGAGACAGAAGGACGCCTACTCCCGTCTCAGACGCGTCCACCTCGAGGACAAAGGGCAACCCAGGGTTGGGATGCGACAGAATCGGAGCCGACACAAAGGCGGACTTTAGGGCCTCAAAAGCTCGGATGGCCTCGAGCGGCCAGACCTGGGAATTACTGCCCTTCCTGGTCAGATCCGTGAGAGGCTTGGCCAGCATGGAAAAGTCCCTGATGAACTTCCGATAATAATTGGCGAAGCCCAAAAAGCGCTGCAGGGAACGAAGACCACTGGGCTGGGGCCACTGTAAGACAGCCGAAACCTTCTCAGGATCCATGGAGAACCCCTCAGCGGAAATGATGTAACCTAAGAAGGTTACCTGGGATCGGTGAAATTCGCATTTCTCAAGCTTACCGAACAGCTTGTTCTCTCGTAACCGTTGCAACACTCGTCTGACATCCAGAATGTGGGCCTCCATGGATTCAGAATATACCAAGATGTCATCCAAATAGACTACCACACACTGCTGCAACAGGTCACGGAAAACATCGTTGATGAATTCCTGAAAGACTGCGGGCGCATTGCACAACCCAAAGGGCATAACCAAGGATTCGTAATGACCGGTCCTGGTGTTAAACGCGGTCTTCCACTCATCGCCCGCCTTGATCCTTACCAGGTTATATGCCGCCCTCAGGTCGAGTTTGGTAAAGACCGTGGCCCCTTTAAGGCGATCGAACAGCTCGGAAATCAAGGGTATCGGGTAAGCGTTCTTGATCGTGATGCGATTGAGACCCCTGTAATCGATGCAAGGCCTCAACTCACCGCCCTTCTTTTTCACAAAGAAAAATCCAGCCCCTGCCGGGGACGAAGATTTGCGAATGTGTCCGCGTGAAAGCGCCTCCCTCACGTACTCCTCCATGGCCTCATTCTCCGCTACCGACAGTGGATAGACTTTGCCACGAGGAGGAACGGCACCAGATTGTAACTCTATGGCACAATCGTATGGGCGGTGCGGAGGTAGGGCAACCGCGCGCACCTTATCGAATACATCCCGGTACTCCTCGTATTCAGGAGGCAACAGAGAGTCCGAGGAAGTACACAGCAACTTGACAGACCCATGGATGCAACTAGCCCCACACTGCGGTGACCACGAGAGGATCTTGACCGATCTCCAATCGAAAGTCGGATTATGCTTCTGGAGCCAGGGGTACCCCAAGACCACCGAGTAGTGTGGAGACGAAATAACCTGGAGGCAGACCGACTCTCTGTGAACGGCACCAATGGCTATCCCCACTGGAAGGGTCTCATGAGTCACGTGTGGCGGCAGAAGGGGTCTGCCGTCTATCGCCTCAAGAGCCAGTGGGGAACCTCGAGCCTGCAGAGGAATGGAATTGGCGGCAGCGAACACACTATCAATGAACAAACCACCAGCACCAGAGTCCACCAACGCCTGGGTCGTCACCGAGCCCCCGACCCAGGAGAGGACAACAGTGATCAGTGGTTTGTCAACACGGGAAACCGGGGACGAGGAGACTCCACCCAAGATCTGCCCCCGACAGGATCTCAGGGTACGAGCGTTTCCCGGACGGTTCGGACATGCCAACCGAAAATGCCCACCGAGACCACAGTACATGCATCGGCCCTCGCGTCTCCGGAGTGCCCTCTCCCCCTCGGACAGGCGAGCAAACCCCAGCTGCATGGGTTCACCCCCAGACAAGTCATCCCCAGGAGGCGTGGGAGGAGAGGGAGGCACGGGTGGGACAGCAAACGTAGGCACCAATCTGTTAGAAGACCTCCGCAGGTTCTCCTTAAAGGAAGGTCTCTCCCTGAGTCTGGTGTCAATCAAAATCAGGAAAGAAATAATTGACTCGAGCTCAACTGGTAGGTCCTTAGCTGCAACCTCATCCTTCAAGGCATCCGAGAGACCATGAGAGAAAGCAGCGACCAGAGCCTCATTATTCCAGCCCACCTCTGCTGCCAGGGTACGAAACTCAATGGCGTATTCAGCTACGGATCGTGAACCCTGTCTGATGGACATAAGGAGCTTCGCAGCAGAGGCAGCACGAGCCGGCACATCGAATACCTTCCGAAGAGAAGCAACAAAACCGGAAAACTCGGCAACCACCGGATTGTTGTTCTCCCATAAAGGGCTGGCCCAGGCCAAGGCCTTGTCCGAGAGCAGCGAGATCAAGAAGCCCACCTTTGATCTCTCAGTGGGAAAGGCATGTGGCAGCAACTCGAAATAAATGCCCACCTGGTTAAGGAAACCTCGGCACTGAGTTGGCTCTCCCCCAAAGCGCTGTGGAAGAGGGGCAGAACCGGTCATACCCCGAAACACCGCAGGCGCAACAACAGGTGTCGGGGTAGACTCTGGCGCAACAACCGGAGCGGCAGTAGGAGCGAGCCCAGGAGCGACAACCGACCCATCGGCAACGGGAGCGAAATGAGCCGTGCGTTCAAGCAGGGTTTGCAACGCCACAGCGAACCGACCCAACAGGTGATCCTGCTGATCAAGTCTGGCAACCAGCGTGGGTAGCGAGGATGGCCCTGTACCGTCAGAATTCATGGCTTGGTCCTAATGTCACGGAACCATGAACCAGACGTACAACAAGAGATAAGTGAAAATAAGAAGGCTTTATTGAAAATAAAGCTGTAAAGCAAAAGTCCAAACGGATGGTGAAACCAAGCAGAGTCTTTGCGAAGCCAGAGGTCAGGAACCAGAAGGGTAGTCAGACGAAGCCAGGATCAGGAACCAGCAGGGTAGTCAGACGAAGCCAGGATCAGGAACCAGCAGGGTAGTCAGACGAAGCCAGGATCAGGAACCAGAAGCAGCAGCAGTCTTAGAAGCATGTGAACACAGGAGGACCAAGCAAGGAACTGAAGCCACAGACCTCCTATATATATGAGCTAGGCATCCAGCTCCTCCCAGGGGAAGGAGGAGCCGCAGGGTGGAAGGCTACAAGAAACCCAGGACCCAAGATGGCCGCCAGCACATGTCAAACGAAGGAGAGCAGCAAGCAGGTAAGACCATGACAGTTAAAAATTATTATTATTTTTTTTAACCCCTTCAGCCCTATTGTACTATGCATTCTGTATTCAGAATGCTATTATTTTCCCTTATAACCATGTTATAAGGGAAAATAATACTATTTACAGAACACCGATCCCAAGCCCGAACTTCTGTAAAGAAGTTCGGGTTTGGGTACCAAACATGCACGATTTTTCACGCGCGAGTGCAAAACGCATTACAATGTTTTGCACTCGTGCGGAAAAATCACGGGTGTTCCCGTAACGCACTCGCACATTTTCCCACAATCGCTAAAAAAATTTAAAAAACTATGGCTCTCAGACTATCGAGACACTAAAACATGGTTTCAAAAAAGATATTATTGTGTAAAACTTAAATAAATAAAAAAAGTATACATATTACGTATTGCCACGTCCGCAACCACCTGCTCTATAAAAATATCACATGACCTAACCCCTCAGGTGAACACCGTAAAAAAATAAAATAAAACAGTGTCAAAAAAGCTATTTTTTTGTCACCTTACATCACAAAAAGTGTAATACCAAGCGATCAAAGTCATAAGCACCCCAAAATTGTACCAATCAAACCGTCATCTCATACCGAAAAAAATTAGCCCCTAATGCTTTATTATGTAACACTGAAACAAACAACAACAAAAAAGTAGTCATATTTGGTATTGTCTCGTCAGTAACAACCTGCTCTATAAAAATAGCTTATGATCTAACCTGTCAGATGAACATTGTAAATAGCAAAAAATAAAAACAGTGCCAAAACAGATATTTGTTTGTTACCTTGACTCACAAAAAGTGTAACATAGAACAACCAAAATTTATCGGTACCCTAAAATAGTACCACCTTATCCCGTAGTTTCCAAGATGGAGTCACTTTTTTGGAGTTTCTACTCTAGGGGTGCATCAGGGGGTCTTTAAATGTGACATGGCAAGTTAAAATTATCCCAGTGAAATCTGCCCTCCAGAAACCATATGGCGTTCCTTTCCTTCTGCGGCCTGCCATGTTCCCGTACAGTAGTTTATGACCACATATGGGGTATTTCTGTAAACTACAGAATCAGGGCAATAAATATTGAGTTTAGTTTGTCTGTTAACCCTTGCTTTGTTAGCGGAAAAAAATGATTAAAATAGAAAATCTGCCCAAAAAGTGACATTCAGAAATTTTATATCCATTTTCAATTAATTCTTGTGGAACACCTAAAGGGTTAACAAAGTTTGTAAAATGAGTTTTTAATACCTTGAGGGTGTAGTTTCTAAAATGGGGTCACTTTTTTGGTGGTTTCTATTATGTAAGCCTCACAAAGCGACTTCAGACCTGAACTGGTCCTTAAAAAGTGGGTTTTGGAAATGTCCTAAAAAATTTCAAGATTTGCTTCTAAACTTCTAAGCCTTCTAACGTCCCCAAAAAATTTAATGGCATTCAAAATATGATCCAAACATGAGGTAGACATATGTGAAATGGCTTGGATATAAGCAGAGAAATTGAAATTTGGAAAGTTGTTAATTTTTCAACATTTTTGGTAAATGTGGTATTTTTTTATAAATAAAATTTAAATATTTTGATTCAAATTTACCACTGTCACGAAGTACAATATGTGGCGAGAAAACAATCTCAAAATGCCTTAGATATGTAAAAGCATTTTAAAGTTATCACCACATAATGTGACACATATCAGATTTGCAAAAATCAGTCTTATCCTTAAGATGTAAAATGGCCCGGTCCTTAAGGGGTAAAGATGCACAATATGGAGAGGACCTGGAACAAAATACATAAGATGACATACGGGTTAGACCATTAGAGATAGTAGCAGGGTGCAGGACAGGTAACACAACTCTGGGGTGTTAAACTAAGCATATCAGTCCACCACTGTAAATACAGAATGTGGACCGGAATTTCAGTCACAAGTGAAACAGTGTAATGTAAATTAAAAGAAAACCTAACAATATTTTGATTGCAGCTATAGTGCATTAATATTTCATTTGAAATAACCTAGTCAATGATCCTGTATAGTCTCGACATCTCCTGCGCCGCTCTGGGATGCACTTCATTTATGACAAGGTGCCGGCCCTGTCATAAATTAAACGTATCCTCCTGCTGTCCATGCACCTGATAAATGTGCTGGGGACAATGGGCCTGCCCAGTTCTCTTTTTCAGAAAGCGGTAAGGACGGTGTTCTAAGCAAATTTTCACTAAATGTAGTTGCAGTGGAATTTAACCCTTTAAGGACCCAGCCCTATTTCACCTTAAGGACTTGGCCATTTTTTGCAAATCTGACCAGTGTCACTTTAAGTGCTGATAACTTTAAAACGCTTTGACTTACCCAGGCCGTTCTGAGATAGTTTTTTCGTCACATATTGTACTTCATGACACTGCTAAAATTGGGTCAAAAAAGTTAATTTTTTTGCATAAAAAGATACAAAATTTACCCAAAATTTGGAAAAAATTTGCAAATTTCTAAGTTTCAGTTTCTCTACTTCTGTAATACATAGTAATACCCCCCAAAATTGTGATGACTTTACATTCCCCATATGTCTACTTCATGTTTGCATCATTTTGGGAATTATATTTTTTTTTTTGGGGATGTTACATAGCTTTGAAGTTTAGAAGCAAATTTTGAAATTTTTCAGAAATTTTCCAAATCCCACTTTTTATGGACCAGTTCAGGTTTGAAGTCACTTTGTGAGGTTTACATAATAGAAACCATCCAAAAATGACCCCATTCTAGAAACTACACCCCTCAAGGTATTCAAAACTGTTTTCACAAACTTTGTTAACCCTTTAGGTCTTCCACAAGTCTTCATGGCAAATGGACATAAAATTAAAAAAATTTGATTTTTTGGAAAATTTTTCAATATAATAAATTTTTTCCAGGAAAAAAACAAGGGTTAACTGCCAAACAAAACTCAATATGGGTTGCCCTGATTCTGTAGTTTGCAGAAACACCCCATATGTGGTCGTAAGGAGGGGAACGCCATATGGTTTTTCAAGGCAGATTTTGCAGGACTGGTTTTGTTTATACCATGTCCCATTTGAAGCCCCCGTTGTACCCCTAGAATAGAAATTAAAAAAAAGTGACTCCATCTAAGAAAGTACACCCCTCAAGGTATTCAAAACGGGGTTTACAAACTTTGTTAACCCTTTAGGTGTTCCATAAGAGTTATTGGCAGATGGAGAAACAATTTAGAAATTTAAATTTTTTGGAAAATGTTCCATTTTAACCCATTTTTTCCAGTAATAAAGTAAGGGTTAACTGCCAAACAAAACTCAATATGGGTTGCCCTGATTCTGTATTTTGTAAAAACACCCCATATGTGGTCCTAAACTACTGTATGGCCAAACGGGAGGACATAGAAAGAGGGGAATGCCATATGGGTTTTGGAAGGCAGATTTTGCAGGACTGGATTTGTTTATACCATGTCCCATTTCAAGCCCCCCTTGCACCCCTAGAATAGAAATTCCAAAAAAGTGACTCCATCTAAGAAAGTACACCCCTCAAGGTATTCAAAACTGGGTTTACAAATTTTGTTAACCCTTTATGTGTTCCACAAGAGTTAATGGCAGATGGAGAAACAATTTTGGAATTTCTATTTTTTGGAAAATTTTCAATTTTAACCCTTACTTTATTACTGGAAAAAATGGGTTAACAGCCAAACAAAATTTAAAATGGGTTGCCCTGATTCTGTAGTTTGCAGAAACACCCCAAATGTGGTCGTAAACTACTATTTGGCTAAACGGCAGGACATAGAAGAAGGGGAACGCCATATGGTTTTTGGAAGGCAGATTTTGCTGGACTGGTTTATTTACACCATGTACCCTTTCAAGCTCCCTGATGCACCCCTAGAGTAGATATTCCATAAAAGTGACCCCATCTAGGAAACTACGGGATACGGTGGTTGTTGTTTTGGGACTATTTTAGGGTAAATATGATTTTTGGTTGCTCTATATTACACTTTATTGAGGCAAGGTAACAAAAAATTTAAATTCTAAAATTGTTTCTACATTCGCTATTTAGTTTTGTGGAGCACCTAAAGGATTAACAAAGTTTGTAAAGTAACTTTTGAATACCTTGAGGGGTGTAGTTTCTTAGATGGGGTCACTTTTTTGGAGTTTCTAGTCTAGGCTACATCAGGGGGGGCTTCTAATGGGACATGGTGTAAATAAACCAGTCCATCAAAATCTGCCTTCCAGAAACCATATGGAGTTCCCTTCGTTCTATGCCCTGCCGTGTGGCTATATAGCCATTTACGACCACATATGGGGTGTTTCTGCAAACTAAAGAATCAGGGCAATAAATATTTAGTTTTGTTTGGCTGTTAACCCTTGCTTTATTACCGGAAAAAAGGATTCAAATGGAAATTTTGCCCAAAAATTGGTGTTTTGGCACCGTTTTTATTTTATATTTTTAACGCTGTTCATCCGAGGGGTTTGGTCAAATATTATTTTTATAGGGCAAATTCTTACGGACACGGCGATACCTAATATGTCTACATTTTAAAATTTATTTAGATTTTACACTATATTATCATTTTAGGAACCAAAAAAATTATTTTTGTATCTCCATAGCCTGGGAGCTACAGTTTTTTTTTTTTTTTTGGGCGACTATCTAATGTAGGGGCTCATTTTTTGCGGGATGAGATGGCGGTTTTATTGGCACTAATTGGGGGTGCATATCACATTTTGATCGCTCGCTATTACACTTTTTGTGATGTTAGGTGACAAAAAATGGCTTTTTTACATTTTTTTTTTTTTTTAACGCTGTTCATCCGGGGGGGTTGGGTTAAATGTTATTTTTATAGAGACTATTTTTACGGACGCGACGATGCCCAATATTTATGGCTCCCAGACTTTGGAGACACTAAGCAGGCATCCTCAAACTGTGGCCCTCCAGATGTTGTAAAACTACAATTCCCACCATGCCCTGCTGATGGCTGTAGGTTGTCTGGGCATGCTGGGAGTTATAGTTTTACAACATCTGGAGGGCCACAGTTTGAGGATGCCTGCACTAAAACTAATATTTTTTTGGGGAAAAAAAATTGTTTTCGTGTCTCCAAAGTCTGAGAGCCATAGTTTTTTATGTTCTCTAGGGGACTGTTGGGGATTATAAAAATTTTGTACTCTATGGAAGTGTGATACTCTCTGAAGCAATTGATAACGCAGAGGCCCGGATGATCGGGGCAAGTGTCACATTGAGTGGTGGTGTCCTTCCGTATCCCCCTCTTGTGACACACTCTGCATCTTTTTTGGGTTCGTCCCTTTTTTCCAGTATGGGGGACCACACCTGGAAAATGTTGGCCAGGGACGATCCGGGCGCCTCCAATTCCCGAGGTACTCCGGCCTGCTCTTTCCCGGTCTGAAAAAATCAGGTCTTTGAGGACTGCCTCATAGAATTGGAGGAATGTCCCTGTGCTGCCAGCACTTCGAGATAGTACAAAAGAGTTGTACAAGGCAACCTGTACCAAGTAGACCGCAACTTTTTTGTACCATGCCCGGGTTTTGTGCATGGCATTATATTGCTTGAGGACTTAATCAGAGAGATCAACTCCTCCCATATACAGATTGTAGTCGACGATACAATCGGGCTTGAGGACCGTTGCCGCGGTACCTCGCAGAGAGACGGGGGTGGTGCTGTTACCGTGGATTGTGGACAGTACAAGGACATCCCTCTTGTCCTTATATCTGACCAGCAACAGGTTTCCACTGGTAAGGGCATGGGTCTCACCCCTGGGGATAGGTACCTGGAGGGGGTGGGCAGGGAGACCGCGTTGATTTTTCTGCACGGTCCCACAAGCGAACGTGGATCTGGCAGCAAGGGACCTGAACAAGGGAATGCTAGTATACAAGTTATCCACGTAAAGGTGGTAACCCTTATCTAGCAGTGGGTACATAAGGTCCCACACGAGTTTCCCGCTAACACCCAGAGTGGGGGGACATTCTGGGGGTTGAATACGGGAATCTCGCCCCTCATACACACGAAATTTGTAAGTGTACCCTGAGGTACTCTCACAAATTTTGTATAGCTTCACGCCATACCTCGCCTGCTTAGTGGGAATGTATTGGCGGAAACTTAGTCTCCCCTTGAACGCAACGAGAGACTCATCAACCGCAACCTCCCTTCCAGGTACGTATGTTATACAGACGGTCATGGGCAGGATCACCTCGGGGGGGACATGCTGCATTATCTGAATAATGCAGACATTTCCGGATGGCCTCAAACCGGGGACGTGTCATGACAATACTGTAGAGTGGGGTCTGGTAGAGGATGTCCCCACTCCAGTATTGCCTGACACTGTGCAGCACGAGGCCCCAAAATGTCCTCATCTCGGCTGCACTGACCGGCGTCCAGCCACCGGGTCTAGCCAAAAATGAGCCCGGGTGATGAGCAACGAACTGTTGGGCGTACAGGTTCGTCTGCTCCACCATCAGATTCACAAATGGGCTACTGAAAAAAAAACTAAAAAAGTCAATTTCAGTAAACCCCACTGTGGGAATCTGGATTCCTGGATTGCCAACAAAATCCGGAATCTCGGGCTCAAAGTCCACTGGGGGACACCAGCTAAGTTCATCGGCAGGAGGCTCCGGTGGGCTTATTTGGTGGGCCGGGAAACCAGTGGTCCACAGGATCCCTAGCATGTGGGGCCTCTGGCTCCGCCTGGCGGCGTCTCCGCCGCCTTGGGGGCTCATCGTCATCAGATGATGATGAGGAGGATGAGGATGACAAGAGGAACGTGGGGTCATCCTCATCCTCACTGGAGTCGAATGCAATCTGGGCATATGCCTCCTCCACAGAGAACATCCGGCGGGCCATTGGTATGTGTGTGTGCGTGTGTGTAAACCTTTATTGTATGTGCGTGTGTGTGGGGGCACGAATGTTCGCGTACAAAAAAGTCCCCCCAAAAAAATGGGCAAGTGTTAGAAAGAAAAAAAAAAAGGTCTAGGGTCTCAAAGCAAAAAAACTATAAGTTTAGATAAAGTTTTTTTTTTTTTCCTAACTAACTTTTCCCTGGGTGATGGATGCTGATTAGGGGGGACTCAGGAGCGTAGTGAGGACGGTGCTGCAGGGTGCTCGTGCAGAACAGGAAGAGGAGGGGAGAGAGGAGCGCAGGAAGTTTGAATCTTGCGCCTCTCTCCCCTGCACCAATCAGCACCCTGGACAGCGGCCATCAGCACCATGGCCAGCACCGCCTCTCCAAATCTTCGTACTGCGATTGGTGGTGTGTAATCACGCCACCGATCGCAGTCTTTTTCCGGTTACCGGAGACCCGAATGGACCGGAAACGTAGCAAACCGCAATCGCCGATACGGGGGGGGTTCAGGATGCGTTGTGACAGGATGCCGGCTGAATGATTTCAGCCGGCATCCTGTACAGATTAACCCCCGCGGCGCCACAATCGCATTTTAAAGCCATGACGTCATGCGTCCCTAAGGGGTTAAAAAGTTGCAAACCCTTGGTTTGTGACTTTTTTTTACACCAGTTTCTGACGAAGGGGGCATATTAAATGATCTCCCATATTCCTTATTTTGCCATATGCATGTGACATACGTCTGGTTTCACTTGGTCATAATGTGAGTTTAGAGTTTGTTATACTACAAATAATCATTTATTAAAGGGCTTATCGCATGACTGATGTAAAAAATGAAAATCAGGCATCATACAGTACATGACAACCTCTAACAAAGCTAGAACCAGCCCTGTACCTCACAAGGATCCAGAGATCTCCCCATTCACTGCTCCAATTGCTCTGCTAGATTTATTTCAGGGGGACGTGCCCTTCTCTCCCTGAAACTGCCACAGCTTCTAACAGAAGATATCGCTGGTGGCAGTTGAAGACTGAAACTGAGCACGTGTACCCACCTCAGGGAGACAGACAAAAAATAAGGAAAAGAACAAGCAGCAGGTGGTGCTATGCAGATACATTTTGTACTAATTTTATACTGGTTATACAAATTTTTTTATTACATTCAATTACAAAAGTCTTCAGATCCAGGCACTGGTATGAAAAATGTAGTGTATTTTTTTGTGACACAACCCCTTTAATTATATATGCTGTATGGCAGTATAATTGAAATAACCAGGTTTTCATAATCCAGCATGTAATACAACATATATGGATAAATACCACATACATACATATTATATTTTCAAAATGTTGGGGTGCACTTGGTTTATTTAGCATTAGGCTGCATTTAAACAATGTCACTTTTGGTTGTTGAAACATGTTGCTGAGTTATGACTTAGGAATTTGGTGATGAATTCTTGGGATTTCAGTCATTATATACACAGTTTTTTAACACAATCCGTGACTGTGTTGATTTAACATATCTGCAAGGAATTCCCAAGAAGTCTTCAGAGAGACAACAAAAGAAGGAAAAATAGATACACATAGAGGTTTACATTCCTAATAAAAGAGAGTCATAGCAGTAGAAGAAGCCATATTATTAAGAAGACTAATCACAGCCTTTATGTGTGGTGCTGACATACAGGGCTGGGACAAGGTCCACCACCAACAGAGGCTGAGCTGCCCAAGTGCGCCCCCCCCCCCCCCCCCCTTGCCTGCGCCCAGGGCCGGTGCAAGGTTTTTTACCAACACAAGCAAACTTACATTTTGGCGTCCCCGACCCCCCCTTCCCCTTCAGCTCACCTGGGGGAAGGGGGGATGCGCCAAAATGTAGGTTCGTCCCATAAGACGCACCTAGGTTTTAGAGGAGGATAATAGGAAACAATATTTTTCGTTCCACCTCAGGTCAGACCAGCCATCAGACCCCAGCTCACAGGCACAGCCCCAATGCCTCAGATCAGACCCCCATGTCAGCCATCAGCCCTCCATGTCATATTTCTCCCCGTCCATGGCACAGACAGACTACAGTCATTGTCTCCGGCCCATCATGTAACCCCATCCTCACCCATGTCACATTTCTCCCCCTCCATTTGATTGCTCTAACACCTAAAGAAAAATAAATAAAAAATTAAAACCTGATGTTTCTCCAGATGATCTTATGCTAAAAGTAGTGGTAATAGAGTCTCAAAGGTCTATAGAAGCAGGTACACTATTTTTACAGACCTTTGAGACTCTATTAACACTACTATCAGCATCAGGTCATTTAGAGAAACAGCAGGTTTTTTAATTATGTTTTTCCTTTAGGTGTTAAAACATAACTTTCATTTGATTGCTGTAACACCTAAAGGAAAAATCTTTTTAAAAACCTGCTGTGTCTCTAGGTGACTTTATGTTGATAGTAGTGTTAATAGAGCCTCAAAGGTCTCTAAAAATAGTGTACCTGCTTCTATAGACCTTTGAGACTCTATTACCACTGCTATCGACATAAGGTCATCTTGAGAAACAGCAGGTTTTTTATTTGATTTCCTTTAGGTGTTCAAGCAATCAAATAAGTTATGTTTTAACACCTAAAGGAAAAAAATAATTAAAAAAAACTTGCTCTTTCTTTAGGTGACCTTATGTTTATAGTAGTGTTAATAGAGTCTCAAGGGTCTATAAAAGCAGTTACCCTATTTTTACAGACCTTTGAGACTCTATTAACACTACTATCAGCATAAGGTCATCTTCTAGAGAAACAGCAGGCTTTAAAAAAAAATCCCTTTAGGTGTTAGAGTAAATTGCAATCAAATGAACGTTATGTGTTAAGATTAGGGTCAGAAGCAGACAAGCAGGGTTTCTTTAGCCTCTTGGGTATTAGTTTTTACATTCACAAAGCTCCACATTGAGCTTCCAGCAGCAGACAGATGCCAGGGCACTTCTGTGGTCACCTCACCTGGGCACATGGTCTTTGCTCAGCAGAGTCCTGCCATACATGCTGGGTAGATGCTAGAATGGATTTGTTAGAAGGAGGTCTGTGACGTCACTGGTCACATGCTCCTTCATGGTCACATGATCCACTGTGAGAACGCCTGCCTCCTGCTGTGTTCAGCTCCAGAGAGATGGGGGTGTGAAAGGATGGACCAATGGCAGGGTGTCAAGGAACCATGAACCAGACGTACAACAAGAGATAAGTGAAAATAAGAAGGCTTTATTGAAAATAAAGCTGTAAAGCAAAAGTCCAAACGGATGGTGAAACCGAGCAGAGTCTTTGCGAAGCCAGAGGTCAGGAACCAGAAGGGTAGTCAGACGAAGCCAGGATCAGGAACCAGCAGGGTAGTCAGACGAAGCCAGGATCAGGAACCAGCAGGGTAGTCAGACGAAGCCAGGATCAGGAACCAGCAGGGTAGTCAGACGAAGCCAGGATCAGGAACCAGAAGCAGCAGCAGTCTTAGAAGCATGTGAACACAAGAGGACCAAGCAAGGAACTGAAGCCACAGACCTCCTATATATATGAGCTAGGCATCCAGCTCCTCCCAGGGGAAGGAGGAGCCGCAGGGTGGAAGGCTACAAGAAACCCAGGACCCAAGATGGCCGCCAGCACATGTCAAACGAAGGAGAGCAGCAAGCAGGTAAGACCATGACAGTACCTCCCCCTCAAGGGCCCCTCCTCCGCGGAGCACAAAACGGTTTCTGAGGGAAGCGTGCGTGGAAGGCTCGGAGCAAGGCAGGAGCATGGACATCTGCGGAGGGAACCCAGGAACGCTCCTCTGGAACATAACCACGCCAATGGACCAAAAACTGCAACCGACCGCGGACCAGGCGTGAGTCCAGGATATTGCTCACCTCATATTCCTCACGATTGCCCACTTGGACCGGACGAGGCCGAGGAACCGAGGAAGTGAAACGATTACACACCAGTGGCTTCAACAGGGAGACATGAAACACGTTGGAGATCCGCATGCCAGGAGGAAGCGCAAGGGCATAGGCTACCGGGTTTACCCTGCGAAGCACTCGGAAGGGACCAACAAAGCGAGGCGCCAGCTTGGGAGTGGGCACTCGAAGGTTGAGGTTGCGGGTGGACAACCATACACGGTCTCCGACCTGGTAGGAAGGAGCAGGCGCTCGTCTGCGATCAGCCTGGAATCTCTGGCGCTGCGCAGAGACCTCAAGGGACTTCTGGATCTGTACCCAAGAAGCACGTAGGACGGAAAGGTGATCCTCCACAGCCGGAATATCCTGGGGAGAGAATACCTCCGGTAACACGGCAGGTTGGAACCCATAATTGGCCATGAAGGGAGACGTCCCAGAGGAAGAGTTCACCGCCGTGTTCCTGGCAAACTCAGCCCAAGGCAGGAGGTCAACCCAATTGTCTTGGTGATCGGAGACATAGCAACGAAGGAATTGCTCCAAGGCCTGATTGGATCGTTCTGCGGCCCCATTGGACTGAGGGTGGTAGGCCGAGGAGAAGGAGAGATGAATCCCCAACTGGGAGCAAAAGGCGCGCCAGAACCTGGACACAAACTGACTCCCCCGATCCGACACAATCTCCTTAGGCAAACCGTGCAACCGGAAGACCTCCCTGGCAAAAATCGTGGCCAACTCTTGTGCAGAGGGTAACTTCTTGAGAGGAACACAGTGGCACATTTTGGAAAACCGATCCACAATCATGAGAATGACCGTATGGCCTCGGGATGCAGGGAGGTCCACAATGAAATCCATCCCCAGGTGTGACCATGGGCGCTCCCCGGTGGCTATGGGTTGCAGAAGGCCCAACGGAAGGTGCCGAGGGGACTTACTCTGGGCACAAACGGAGCATGCCGCTACATATGCGGCGATGTCGGAACGTAGGGAAGGCCACCAGAACAGACGTGAAACAGCCCAGGACAGCTGATTCTTTCCAGGATGCCCCGCGGTCTTGGAGTTATGGTAGGTTCGCAACAACCGAGTGCGCAACTCCTCAGGCACAAAACATCTGCCGTTGGGTCTCCCAGAGGGAGCACCAGATTGAGCCGCCAAAATCTGCTCACCCAGGGGAGAGGTCAGGCTGGTGCGAATGGCGGCCAGGATCTGATTCGGAGGTATGACCGAAGTCGGAATCGACTCCTCCCTGGACAGCTCGGAGTACTGCCGTGATAAGGCATCCGCCCTGATGTTCTTGGAACCGGGTAGGTAGGAGACCACGTAATTAAAACGTGACAAGAACAGAGCCCATCTGGCCTGACGTGGTGTCAATCTCTTGGCCTCAGAAAGGTAGGTCAGATTCTTGTGGTCCGTCAGGATGAGAACCGGAACCACCGAACCCTCGAGCAAGTGCCTCCATTCTTTAAGGGCCTGCACGATGGCCAATAACTCCCTGTCACCAATCTGATAGTTGCACTCCGCGGAAGACAGTTTCCGGGAGTAAAACCCACAAGGAAGCAGAGGACCCTCTGGTGTTCTACGCTGAGACAGAAGGGCGCCTACTCCCGTCTCAGACGCGTCCACCTCGAGGACAAAGGGCAACCCAGGGTTGGGATGCGACAGAATCGGAGCCGACACAAAGGCGGACTTTAGGGCCTCAAAAGCTCGGATGGCCTCGAGCGGCCAGACCTGGGAATTACTGCCCTTCCTGGTCAGATCCGTGAGAGGCTTGGCCAGCATGGAAAAGTCCCTGATGAACTTCCGATAATAATTGGCGAAGCCCAAAAAGCGCTGCAGGGAACGAAGACCACTGGGCTGGGGCCACTGTAAGACAGCCGAAACCTTCTCAGGATCCATGGAGAACCCCTCAGCGGAAATGATGTAACCTAAGAAGGTTACCTGGGAGCGGTGAAATTCGCATTTCTCAAGCTTACCGAACAGCTTGTTCTCTCGTAACCGTTGCAACACTCGTCTGACATCCAGAATGTGGGCCTCCATGGATTCAGAATATACCAAGATGTCATCCAAATAGACTACCACACACTGCTGCAACAGGTCACGGAAAACATCGTTGATGAATTCCTGAAAGACTGCGGGCGCATTGCACAACCCAAAGGGCATAACCAAGGATTCGTAATGACCGGTCCTGGTGTTAAACGCGGTCTTCCACTCATCGCCCGCCTTGATCCTTACCAGGTTATATGCCGCCCTCAGGTCGAGTTTGGTAAAGACCGTGGCTCCTTTAAGGCGATCGAACAGCTCGGAAATCAAGGGTATCGGGTAAGCGTTCTTGATCGTGATGCGATTGAGACCCCTGTAATCGATGCAAGGCCTCAACTCACCGCCCTTCTTTTTCACAAAGAAAAATCCAGCCCCTGCCGGGGACGAAGATTTGCGAATGTGTCCGCGTGAAAGCGCCTCCCTCACGTACTCCTCCATGGCCTCATTCTCCGCTACCGACAGTGGATAGACTTTGCCACGAGGAGGAACGGCACCAGATTGTAACTCTATGGCACAATCGTATGGGCGGTGCGGAGGTAGGGCAACCGCGCGCACCTTATCGAATACATCCCGGTACTCCTCGTATTCAGGAGGCAACAGAGAGTCCGAGGAAGTACACAGCAACTTGACAGACCCATGGATGCAACTAGCCCCACACTGCGGTGACCACGAGAGGATCTCGACCGATCTCCAATCGAAAGTCGGATTATGCTTCTGGAGCCAGGGGTACCCCAAGACCACCGAGTAGTGTGGAGACGAAATAACCTGGAGGCAGACCGACTCTCTGTGAACGGCACCAATGGCTATCCCCACTGGAAGGGTCTCATGAGTCACGTGTGGCGGCAGAAGGGGTCTGCCGTCTATCGCCTCAAGAGCCAGTGGGGAACCTCGAGCCTGCAGAGGAATGGAATTGGCGGCAGCGAACACACTATCAATGAACAAACCACCAGCACCAGAGTCCACCAACGCCTGGGTCGTCACCGAGCCCCCGACCCAGGAGAGGACAACAGTGATCAGTGGTTTGTCAACACGGGAAACCGGGGACGAGGAGACTCCACCCAAGATCTGCCCCCGACAGGATCTCAGGGTACGAGCGTTTCCCGGACGGTTCGGACATGCCAACCGAAAATGCCCACCGAGACCACAGTACATGCATCGGCCCTCGCGTCTCCGGAGTGCCCTCTCCCCCTCGGACAGGCGAGCAAACCCCAGCTGCATGGGTTCACCCCCAGACAAGTCATCCCCAGGAGGCGTGGGAGGAGAGGGAGGCACGGGTGGGACAGCAAACGTAGGCACCAATCTGTTAGAAGACCTCCGCAGGTTCTCCTTAAAGGAAGGTCTCTCCCTGAGTCTGGTGTCAATCAAAATCAGGAAAGAAATAAGAGACTCGAGCTCAACTGGTAGGTCCTTAGCTGCAACCTCATCCTTCAAGGCATCCGAGAGACCATGAGAGAAAGCAGCGACCAGAGCCTCATTATTCCAGCCCACCTCTGCTGCCAGGGTACGAAACTCAATGGCGTATTCAGCTACGGATCGTGAACCCTGTCTGATGGACATAAGGAGCTTCGCAGCAGAGGCAGCACGAGCCGGCACATCGAATACCTTCCGAAGAGAAGCAACAAAACCGGAAAACTCGGCAACCACCGGATTGTTGTTCTCCCATAAAGGGCTGGCCCAGGCCAAGGCCTTGTCCGAGAGCAGCGAGATCAAGAAGCCCACCTTTGATCTCTCAGTAGGAAAGGCATGTGGCAGCAACTCGAAATAAATGCCCACCTGGTTAAGGAAACCTCGGCACTGAGTTGGCTCTCCCCCAAAGCGCTGTGGAAGAGGGGCAGAACCGGTCATACCCCGAAACACCGCAGGCGCAACAACAGGTGTCGGGGTAGACTCTGGCGCAACAACCGGAGCGGCAGTAGGAGCGAGCCCAGGAGCGACAACCGACCCATCGGCAACGGGAGCGAAATGAGCCGTGCGTTCAAGCAGGGTTTGCAACGCCACAGCGAACCGACCCAACAGGTGATCCTGCTGATCAAGTCTGGCAACCAGCGTGGGTAGCGAGGATGGCCCTGTACCGTCAGAATTCATGGCTTGGTCCTAATGTCAAGGAACCATGAACCAGACGTACAACAAGAGATAAGTGAAAATAAGAAGGCTTTATTGAAAATAAAGCTGTAAAGCAAAAGTCCAAACGGATGGTGAAACCGAGCAGAGTCTTTGCGAAGCCAGAGGTCAGGAACCAGAAGGGTAGTCAGACGAAGCCAGGATCAGGAACCAGCAGGGTAGTCAGACGAAGCCAGGATCAGGAACCAGCAGGGTAGTCAGACGAAGCCAGGATCAGGAACCAGCAGGGTAGTCAGACGAAGCCAGGATCAGGAACCAGAAGCAGCAGCAGTCTTAGAAGCATGTGAACACAAGAGGACCAAGCAAGGAACTGAAGCCACAGACCTCCTATATATATGAGCTAGGCATCCAGCTCCTCCCAGGGGAAGGAGGAGCCGCAGGGTGGAAGGCTACAAGAAACCCAGGACCCAAGATGGCCGCCAGCACATGTCAAACGAAGGAGAGCAGCAAGCAGGTAAGACCATGACACAGGGCAGCTAGCTGATACTGGCCAATCAGCAGCCTCCTGCTCCTATCTACAAGCGCAGCTTAGAGTGAACACTGGCTGGGGAGGGCGCCTGGCAGCGCTGCGCTGCTGGCAAGTAAGTGATAAAAAAAAAGAAAAAAAAGAAAAGAGGTTTGTTTTTCCGCCCACCCCAGCCTGCGCCCTGAGGCTGGAGCCTCCCCAGCCTCTGTGTCGGCCTGGCCCTGCTGACATATTCCACCTCTAAAACATTTTTTACTTCTAAAATGTTATTCTGATATCAGGCATTAACACCTTATTATATTTAAATGGAATGTCCGCTTTGGACAATTCATTCCTTTTAGAAGGGCCAAGGATCATATGTAATTTGGTAGAGAACCTGGCAGCAAGTGTTCAGTTTTCCTGCAGGGCCCCTACAGGGGTAATGAAACTTTTAATGATGCCCATTCAAATCTATGGGCCATCACTGTAAGGCTCTGTCTACGTATGCATTTGGTAATTCTGGTAGTCTGTTCTTGTAGAGGAGCAGACATCTGGAATTACTGTATCCAGGCATATACTGGACTCCACCATGGCCTGCTGAATCCCTATTCAGCATAATTGGATCCGTCAGCTGTCTGACAAGCAGCAGTATATTTTCGGCAGAAAGCCGGTATTAATGCTGGAAACCTTTCTTAAACCTGAAAGATCTCATTATAGTAAAAGGGGATCTGGTGGACCCCAGTGACGTTTTACACCAATAAATCATCTTCTGAAACTCACAGCGAATCTTCTTCTCCTTGGGGCACCGCCGGCAGTTGCCATTTTTACCTTTTGTGACTAGTGTTGATCACGCATATTCTAATTGCAAATTTTTATCGCAAATGTCGGCACTTAGAGAATTTGCAGAAATTTTAAATATAGTGATATAAACTCACCTAAAGAATTATTAGGAACACCATATTAATACGGTGTTGGACCCCCTTTTGCCTTCAGAACTGCCTTAATTCTACGTGGCATTGATTCAACAAGGTGCTGATAGCATTCTTTAGAAATGTTGGCCCATATTGATAGGATAGCATCTTGCAGTTGATGGAGATTTGAGGGATGCACATCCAGGGCACGAAGCTCCCGTTCCACCACATTCCAAAGATGCTCTATTGGGTTGAGATCTGGTGACTGTGGGGGCCATTTTAGTGCAGTGAACTCATTGTCATGTTCAAGAAACCAATTTGAAATGATTCGAGCTTTGTGACATGGTGCATTATCCTGCTGGAAGTAGCCATTAGAGGATGGATACATGTTCTCATTCTGTTTACGCCAAATTCGGACTCTACCATTTGAATGTCTCAACAGAAATCGAGACTCATCAGACCAGGCAACATTTTTCCAGTCTTCAACAGTCCAATTTTGGTGAGCTTGTGCAAATTGTAGCCTCTTTTTCCTATTTGTAGTGGAGATGAGTGGTACCCGGTGGGGTCTTCTGCTGTTGTAGCCCATCCGCTTCAAGGTTGTGCGTGTTGTGGCTTCACAAATGCTTTGCTGCATACCTCGGTTGTAACGAGTGGTTATTTCAGTCATCGTTGCTCTTCTATCAGCTTGAATCAGTCGGCCCATTCTCCTCTGACCTCTAGCATCCACAAGGCATTTTTGCCCACAGGACTGCCGCATACTGGATGTTTTTCCCTTTTCACACCATTCTTTGTAAACCCAAGAAATGGTTGTGCGTGAAAATCCCAGTAACTGAGCAGATTGTGAAATACTCAGACCGGCCCGTCTGGCACCAACAACCATGCCACGCTCAAAATTGCTTAAATCACCTTTCTTTCCCATTCTGACATTCAGTTTGGAGTTCAGGAGATTGTCTTGACCAGGACCACCCCCCTAAATGCATTGAAGCAACTGCCATTTGATTGGTTGACTAGATAATTGCATTAATGAGAAATAGAACAGGTGTTCCTAATAATTCTTTAGGTGAGTGTATATTCGTAATTTCGAATATTTGAGATTTTTTTTAAATCAGTACACATGATCCCTCCAGCTTCTAGCTTGTGGGCTAATTAGTAGGCTGCAATATCTTTGACTTTAGGAGTAGTGTTGAATGCGAATTTTCGTAATGCAAATTTTTATCGCGAATATTTCAATTGCCGATTTCCGCAATCAAGAAAATTATGACGAGATAACAATTTCTCGAATTCGTGAATATTTGGCTAATATTCGCCCAAATATTCGCAAAATATCACGAATTCAAATATTGCCTCTCATCACTATTTGTGACAGCTCCCTGTACTTTCTGGGCCACAGGGACCGCATGCAGAAACAGAGGCCTTAGATTTTATATGCCTGCAGAGCTGTTGTGCGTTTGAGCAACGTTAGGTGAATGGCCATTTGTGAACCCTCACCCGGTCTACCTGAAGGTCCTGCCCATATAGTCTCCTCCTCTGCCAGAACAGACTACTGGATATAATGAACACAGATGTGAACTGATCCTAATGCACCTACATGGCAGGTCCTGAAGAGCTAGAAAAGCCTTTAGCAGTCACTTTCCACTTCAGCTAATTGATATCCATCCCAAATGTAGAACTCCACTCTGATATAGCAGAAAACAAAACTAAGACATTTGAAAAATGGTTTTCCAAAAAAAGACAACCCTTGTAAAATGTACGGTATCCTCCTTGACTGTACTGTAGTTATCATTGCATAAGATGAATTAAATCCCAGGATATAGATGCTTATATTATATTTTGCTTTGAAATCCAACTTACATTTTTGCTTTAATTGGTTTTCATGGTCTTCTTTCACTGCCTAATTCTGAGGGATCACTGGTACAGTAGATGTTCTTTTCAATAAGATGTCCTTGTTAATTTCTGAAAATTCTTTACAAAGATGCAACGACAATTTAAAGAAGCTTAATCGTGCTTTTACAATGGATAGCCTGTTTTAGAACATGTGTATGGGAACTTGTGGGACTTGCTGTATTACTGATTGACAATCACACTACTGTGCTCAAAATAATCAATGTCCCAAAAATATTCCTTCTTTTTTTATTATTTTCTCCCTATTCTAATGGTGGAAGAGATTAAAGAGGACCTTTCATCTGGCAAAAAATTCTGAACTAATTGTCATGATCTGTACAGCGGCACCCAGGGATCTCACTGCACTTACTATTATCCCAGGGTGCCGCTCTGTTCTCCCGCTATGCCCTCCGGTATGTTCGGTCACTGGGTTATAGTAGGCGGAGACTTAGGTTACTTGGTTATAGTAGGAGGAGACTGCTCTTGTTCTCCTGGGCGTCTTCTTCTCCCAGGCTTTAGCACTGGCCAATCTCAGCGCAGAGCTCACAGCCTGGGAGACGCCCAAAAGAACAAGGGCAGTCTCCTCCTACTTGTCACGCCTGTGTCATGGTCTGGTGTAGTGGACCATGACACTTTTGCCGTGCATGCTTGTTGCTGGTGGAAACATGTTGTTCTGCATGTTTTGACACTTCCCCTTTAAGTTGTGTGTCCCTTACCATCCTGGTGTGTTTGGGGTTAAGATGTGTGCTTGGTGGAGCTGGGTGTGGCCTCTGACTCTCCTTATACAGTGTTGTGAGCCTGAAGGTCAGATGGTTGTTTGCCTGCATATGTGTAGGAGCTCTGCTACTTTCTGGATGTCTAATCTTACCTGTGTGAGGGCATCCTAGTTGGACACCGTTTGTCTCCCTTGTCTCCTTTCCCTTCCTCACCTGTTATGTTGTTTGGTGTGGTTCCTGTTGGGGTTTAGTTGTTTATGTCATGTCTGGTGTTCCATGTCAGGTCGGTTTGGTGTTGTGATCTGCATGGATGTTTGATATTTTCCCCAGTCTGTTGTTGAACCATTAGCCTGTATGCAGCGTTGCCTGGAGCTCCCATGCATCTGGTGTTCGCACGGAGGTCCGGGTAGATGTTTGGCGCCGTCTTTCCATCTCTGCTGTGGCAGGTAAGTGTTGGTTGTTGCTAGTGTTCTGTTGTTACACTGTGTACTTACCTGCCGTCCAGTTGCTGCATATGATCTTTTCCATTCTGTTACTAGGCTGCTGGAGACTCTGGTTTGTCTGTTTCCCTGAGGAACCAGTTGTCTCCTATCCCTAGCCCCTATGCAAGGGACCGTTAGGGTCAGTAGGATCCAGTTTTGAGTGTATGAGCCCTCCCACCTTCAGTGGGCGCTCATACGGTCAGGAAATCAGGGTCAGGATTAGGGCGGCTATTGGAGGCGACCTGCTCCCTATCCCTGTTTTGTGGCCTAGTATCAGTTCCCATTATACGGTGGGGGTTTCCCCCACTCCCCACCGTGACACTACAATAACCAAGTGACCGAATATACCGGAGGGCATAGCGGGAGAATGGAGCGGCGCCCAGGGATAATAGTAAGTGCAGTGAGATCCCTGGGTGCCGCTGTATATATCATGATACTTAGTTCACAATAAAAATAATAAAAATAGATAATGTATGTTCTTTCACCCAATAAAACAGATATACAGTATATTGGTCCTAAAAGAAAAACTGCACATAGCAACCAATCACAATGCAGCTTTCATTTCATACTGTGCTCCTGAAAAATGAAAACTGCATTGTGATTGGATGCAACAATGACCGTTTTTCTTTTACGCAATTTTTTTAAATCTTCCCCATCTGTACAGTACATTAGAAATACTGCAGTAGCGTGGTTTCCCTGTGGTATATAATCACATGTGCAATTAAGGCTTTTTTTACAGTGTTTTTGCAGTGTATGCAGAGGTATACAACAGGAAATACTCCTGATGCATACCTTAAAGGGATTGGCACTTTTCATAGATTGGGGGCATATCCTTGCGATATGCCCCCAATCTATGAGATGGGTCAACCCCTTTAAGCAAAAGACTTGGTGTACTGTATGTTGTCTGTGGATTTTATAATATGCATTTTTAGAATTGAAAATATGTAAGTATTTGGAAGTGGAGATGAGCGAATGGATTTGTATGAATTAATTCGATCATCAAACAGATGTTGAGTAGTGAGGGGCTGTCCCCGCTGCTCAAGAGGCTGCCCTACGGCTGTTTGATTGACAGATATGGATTTCTGGGTAGCCGCACATGCACTTCTGTAGCAGAGCCTCTGCACTTGCACTGGTGCAAGATTGTGAGGGCCGGACAAGGTTTACGGCCCTGTCAATCAAGCTGCAAAAGGGACCCTCTTGAGCAGAAGAACAGCCCCTTGCTGCTCAAGAACTCTGTTAGATGAACAAATCAATTTATACAAATTAATTTGCTCATCTCTATTTGGTTCTTCTACATCTGGCGGTGTTGCACTACAGTTTTCTTTTACTTCAAGGCTATCTATCCAGGTTTGGTAAACTGGAAGCGCTTATGATCTTGCGCTACTGGATGCAAGTCGTATGAGGTCTAACGCTGGACAATAACATGGATGTGGATTCTGTCTATGGTGTGATGTTCCTCTGATCGTTGTATTACGGCTACCAGATATCAGATACCAGCTTGGCTACTGGAAATCTGGAACTGTGACATTTTACTTATCTGCTTCAGCCGGTTCGTATGAAGCAGTGTGAGGATTGTTACGAAAATCAGTTTATGGGTCTATAGGACATATTCAGCATTTGCCCAGAAAAGTACCTGTAAACACAAAGTAAACATAGCCTAAGATAGTGTATATGCTCGATGTCTTCTTGTACATTACATGGTGGCCAGTGTTTTTTCGGATTATTTTATGCTACAAGATGTTAAAAAACAATAAGCGCACCTACTAATTGTATAATCTCTATAAATATTTAAACAGATGCACCAAGAACTTTAAGCAAAATATAGTTAGTAAAAATGTAGTATTACAAATTTATCCAAATGTATCTTTACCAGGACTCGTTCATTTACTATTCCTTTTACTGGAAAGCGCTCACTGCCGAGTATTTGTTACCTCCGTGCCTGTCTTCTTTCAGTCTGTCTTTATTTTGTTTCAGTGAAGCAGAAGAAATAAGTAAAACTATCAGCATGGAGGCTCCATGTGTGAAGACTTGAGATCCGTGCAGCCAATACCATTCAGCAGCTCTCACTGAACCCTCACCTCCTGTCAAACAACCCCAATCCCTGTGCGTGTGTGTATGTGCACAGAATGTTGATCAGGTATCAGGGCCTTTCTTCTAGAAAATCAGTGGAATGCTCATTGTATGGATAACTGCAACTTTCATCATCTAGTCGACAAACTATGTGGAAGTAGACATTTCTTACGAATGCAATAGTTTTTTTTTTTTTTTTTTGCTTATGTTTAATAAAATAATATTACCTGCCACAATGACTTTCTGTTGCAATTTTTCGTATTATGAAATGTGTTAAGATCATATAAAAAATATGTTCCAATTGCAACTATAACATTTTCAGGCATATGTGATATTCCAAAAAACAATCACAGAATTGTTGTGTCTACCTTGCATATTTGGTTCCATTTTCCATCCCTCTACTGGTATATGTAAATGAACATTTCCTTTCTCTCTATATATGAAGTGGGCGGTTTCTTCTTGGTGTGAGAGTCATACTGCATTCTGTGAGCCAATCAGATAACTACCCTTCTCGTGCCCCTCCCTCCTCTTTCACAGTATGAACACTAAGGGCCCTTTCACACGGGCGAGTATTCCACACGGATGCGATGCGTGAGTTGAACGCATTGCACCCGCACTGAATCCTGACCCATTCATTTCTATGGGACTGTGCACATGAGCTGTGATTTTGATCACTTGTGCGTTGCGTGAAAATCGCAGCATGCTCTATATTGTGCGTTTTTCACGTAACGCAGGCCCCATAGAAATAAATGGGGTTGCGTGAAAATCGCAAGCATCCGCAAGCAAGTGCGGATGCGGTGCGATTTTCACGCACGGTTGCTAGGAGACGATCGGGATGGAGACCCAATCATTATTATTTTCCCTTATAACATGGTTATAAGGGAAAATAATAGCATTCTGAATACAGAATGCATAGTAAAATAGCGCTGGAGGGGTTAAAAAAAATAATAAAAAATTAAACTCACCTTAGTCCACTTAATCGTTCACCCGGCTTCTCTTCTGTCTCCTTCTTTGCTGATTGCAGGAACACGACCTGTGGTGACGTCACTCCGGTCATCACATGATCTTTTACCATGGTGATGAATCATGTGATGAACCATGTGATGACCGGAGTGACGTCACCACAGGTCGTGTTCCTGCAATCAGCAAAGAAGGAGACAGAAGAGAAGCCGGGTGCACGATCAAGTGGACTAAGGTGAGTTTAATTATTATTTTAATTTTTTAACCCCTCCAGCCCTATTTTACTATGCATTCTGTATTCAGAATACCATGTTATAAGGGAAAATAATACAATCTACAGAACACCGATCCCAAGCCCAACTTCTGTGAAGAAGTTCGGGTTTGGGTACCAAACATGCGCGATTTTTCTCACGCGCGTGCAAAACGCATTACAATGTTTTGCACTCACGCTGAAAAATCATGCATGTTCCCGCAACGCACCCGTACCTTTTCCCGCAACGCCCATGTGAAAGGGGCCTAAGGGTTCATGCACACGATCGTTGTTTTTGTCTGCATCCGATCTGCATTTTTTGCGGGTTGGATCCGGACCCATTCACTTCAATGGGACCACAGAAAATTCTGTCCGTTCTGCAGCACCCACAAAAAAATAGAACATGTTCTATCCTGGTTCATGTTACGAACAAGGATAGGACAGTTCTATAGAGGGCTGGACGTTCCGGTATCTGTGTTTTGCGGATCCTTAATTTGTGGACTGCAAAACGACTATGACTGTGTGCATGAGCACTAAGGGTGAGATACTGCTGCTGCATTCCTTTCCTTCTTATCTACAAGTAAGGGCTCTTTCACACCTGCGTTCTTGTGTTCCGGCATAGAGTTCCGTCGTCGGGGCTCTATGCCGGAAGAATCCTGATCAGGATTATCCCAATGCATTCTGAATGGAGTGAAATCCGTTCAGGATGCATCAGGATGTCTTCAGTTCCGGAACGGAACGTTTTTTGGCCGGAGAAAATACCGCAGCATGCTGCGCTTTTTGCTCCGGCCAAAAATCCGGAACACTTGCCGCAAGGCCGGATCCGGAATTAATGCCCATTGAAAGGCATTGATCCGGATCCGGCCTTAAGCTAAACGTCGTTTCGGCGCATTGCCGGAGCCGACATTTAGCTTTTTCTGAATGGTTACCATGGCTGCCGGGACGCTAAAGTCCTGGCAGCCATGGTAAAGTGTAGCGGGGAGCGGGGGAGCAGTGTATTTACCGTCCGTGCGGCTCCCGGGGCGCTCCAGAGTGACGTCAGGGCGCCCCAAGCGCATGGATCATGTGATCGCATTGGACACGTCATCCATGCGCATGGGGCGCTCTGACGTCACTCTGGAGCGCCCCGGGAGCCGCACGGACTGTAAGTATACCGCTGCCCCGCTCCCCGCTCCTACTATGGCAACCAGGACTTTAATAGCGTCCTGGGTGCCATAGAAACACTGAAAGCATTTTGAAGACGGTTCCGTCTTCAATTGCTTTCAGTACACTTGCGTTTTTCCGGATCCGGAGTGTAATTCCGGCAAGTGGAGTGCACGCCGGATCCGGACAACGCAAGTGTGAAAGAGGCCTTACTATGTTTTGCTACAGATGGACAGTTTGAGAACTTAGGAGGTTTCTGAACATTGACAGTCTACAAGTGGATAGAGCTGAACTGCAGACAGTGAGAAAATCGATGCGTATATACACTCACCTAAAGAATTATTAGGAACACCATACTAATACGGTGTTGGACCCCTTTTGCCTTCAGAACTGCCTTAATTCTACGCGGCATTGATTCAACAAGGTGCTGATAGCATTCTTTAGAAATGTTGGCCCATATTGATAGGATAGCATCTTGCAGTTGATGGAGATTTAAAGGGATGCACATTCAGGGCACGAAGCTCCCGTTCCACCACATCCCAAAGATGCTTTATTGGGTTGAGATCTGGTGACTGTGGGGGCCATTTTAGTACAGTGAACTCATTGTCATGTTCAAGAAACCATTTTTCCAGTCTTCAACAGTCCAATTTTGGTGAGCTCGTGCAAATTGTAGCCTCTTTTTCCTATTTGTAGTGAAGATGAGTGGTACCCGGTGGGGTCTTCTGCTGTTGTAGCCCATCCGCCTCAAGGTTGTGCGTGTTGTGGCTTCACAAATGCTTTGCTGCATACCTCGGTTGTAACGAGTGGTTATTTCAGTCAACGTTGCTCTTCTATCAGCTTGAATCAGTCGTCCCATTCTCCACTGACCTCTAGCATCAACAAGGCCTTTTCGCCCACAGGACTGCCGCATACTGGATGTTTTTCCCTTTAAACACCATTCTTTGTAAACCCTAGAAATGGTTGTGCGTGAAAATCCCAGTAACTGAGCAGATTGTGAAATACTCAGACCGGCCCGTCTGGCACCAACAACCATACCACGCTCAAAATTGCTTAAATCACCTTTCTTTCCCATTCTGACATTCAGTTTGGAGTTCAGGAGATTGTCTTGACCAGGACCACAACCCTACATGCATTGAAGCAACTGCCATGTGATTGGTTGACTAGATAATCACATTAATGAGAAATAGAACAGGTGTTTCTGATAATTCTTTAGGTGAGTGTATGTCGGTAATACAAAAATAAAAAAAAATTTGTACACCATATTATTTATATCACATGGCACATGTTAATAAAAACCTTAGCTTTGTTGACTGAAATGAGTAATCAGTAATGACACTTTGATTGTGTTGAGAAGAAAATAAATAAAAAAATCCCTTGGCTTTGAAGGTTCCACCATTATAACAGCTTACAGCAACAAATCAAGCATTCAGTTAAATGATTACCACCAAGACTCTGCCGGAAAAAAAAAAACACCAAAACATTTACTCTAAAGTGTTGTCCCCCCCCCATTTATACCCTGAAAATCTAAAGTTTTTCTGAGGATACCAGAATAATAAACAAAATACAGTTGTAATGTGTTTTAAGGTGACCATGATGGAAGATGAACACTGGATCATGATGATGGTGATGATCAACTGATGACTTCTAAAGTGATAGATGACTCGTATTCATCGTTGCAATATATAGAAAAGTGTTTGGAGGTTTCTTTCATATCTTCTCTCAGCTAATTTGTTTGTAAACTATGCTAAATGAGACCACACATACCACCGTAATTATCTAAATCTGATTTTAATTGTTAATACACCATTAGACCACTTCAGTTGAACCACAGTTTGACCATTATTAAGAGCTACAACAATAACACTTTAAGACATTAGAAACACATCACTCAAATATAATAATAACTGGAATTGTGTGTATTTCTGCTAAAATGGTGAAAGTTAATGAGGTCATCTCAAAATGTTCAATTACTGTATATAGTTCATTGCATCACTAACCTGTCATACTTTTATCATCTCAAACATAGGTCTTAGGCTACTTTCACACTAGCGCTAATGTTTTCCGGTATTGAGATCCGTCATAGGGTCCCAATACCGGAAAAAAACTCTTCCGTTTTGTCCCCATTCATTGTCAATGGGGACAAAACATAACTTAACAGAACAGAATGCTCCAAAATGCATTCCGTTCCATTCTCATACCGGAAAGCAAACCGCAGCATGCTGCGTTTTGCTTTCCATCCTGGGAAGCGGAGCAAAACGGATCCGTCATGACCCACAATGCAACTCAATGGAGACGGATACGTTTTCTCTGACACAATCTGAGTTTCAATGGAGTTCATGACGTATCCGTCTTGGCTGTCTTAAAGATAATACGACATCATAACGGATGCAGACGGTTGTATTATCAGTAACGGAAGCGTTTTTGCTGAACCCTGCTGGATCCAGCAAAAACGCTGGTGTGAAAGTAGCCCTAGCTGAAAGGCTGCAGCGTTAGATATCATCGGTCTTATCCGGATATCCATGTAGCCCCCTTTGTGCCATTTTTTATTGAAGAAGACCTGTCACTATTTATAAAAACTATGAACCTCGTACCTTATTAATTGCTGTTGCCCTTCTGAGTACACAGCTCTGAATTTATTTCTTCTAGCCACCACCGGTCCCAGGTTATGACTCCATCCGTGGCGACTGAACAGAGTAAATTACTCTTCCTTGAATGACGACCCTTGGTAGCCTCCTCCGTTTCAAAGCAGTGGTGACTTCAGGTGCTCTGGATTATTGGGGCTTGAACTTGGGAGTGGCCATTTTGCTAAGATAAATTACTGAAAAAAACTCAGTTATGATGAGCTGAACATCATGTAGTTCTGGAAGAATTGGCCCAAGAAAAATATGATTCTGATGATAGATGCTCTTTAGCATGTAATGCACTGGACTTTGTACTAAATTAACAGTCTCCGATAGATAATAAAGTCTGGATGGTCCGCGTTTAACTTTGCAACAATGTTCCTGAATGTCCTTGCAGAGATGGCAGCTGCACACAGGTTATGCAGCTTCAAGAGCTGGTCAGTGACAGCGGGGATCCTCATAGAGAGGGATTTGACTTTTTTTTAACCATGCCTACCTTCTACTTCTCTGTATACACAGCACTTATAAGTCTTGTGTATACATATCACAAAGTGGTTATGCCACTTCCTGCTCCGTCTTAGCGTTCACGTGGGTAACTGTGGCTCCTGGGTAACTGTACGAGCTGCTGGGTCCTAACACATCAGCTCTGCAGTGAGGCTCTACAGGCTGTATTCCCATTGCACCTAGATAGCCCCGGACCCAAGTTCTGACACCGTCAGCTGTGATTGCAAATAGGACTAATATGTCAGCCCCAATTACAGGAGAAATCAGCAGTAAAAAAATATGATATAATATTAAATCCCACTCAAAAGTCTTGTGTAAAGAATTAAAAAAATAAAGGCAAAACAAAAACATTTATTAAAAAAATATCACTAGATCATACCACAGCTTCTAACCCCAACCCCAGTGAACGTAAAGTATGTATGCCCTATATCAAAATGACTGTAATGGGAAGGGGACACTATGTAAAAATGTATAAAATTTTAAAAATGTGACAACCAGAAATTTTTCAATTAAAAAAAATATGAAAAGAAAAAAAATACTAAAAATAAAATATAAAAAATTAAGCCCTATATATCACCCCCCCCCCCCCAAAAAAAAAAAGAATAAAAAAGAATTTTAATAACCAAAGAAAAAAATTAAGTTATGGATTTCAAAAGCACATTTAAAAAATGTACTTTAAGAAAAAAAATGTGTTTGGTCATGAAGTTGGTGAATGGCCTGATCTTGAGCTGATTAGGGCAGGCTGGTTTGTTTAGTGGTGTGGTCATACATGCCTGGGACTACTGATACCAGCCACCTTCATGTTCTTTTTATAGCTTTTCTTTTTTGCAGAGAATCACTGGATGGGAAATGTTAAAACACAATATTTCTCATCTTGTTTTTCCTGATAGCAAATGTGGGGTCCCGTTGTCTCCTCTCCTCCTAGACACATCATTTTTTCTAATGTCTAAAGAGCGATGTAGACTGTAAGCTTCTTTTAAAGGAGCACCAAACCACAAAACCTCTAAAAGTAAAGCTAGTAAACTAGTTACTAATGTCATTGGTACGTATGTTTAGAAATGTATCTGCAGATAATCAGAAGATGAAGTGATCTTGGGAACAGAGTTCTTTCCTCTAGACACCGTCTGTTGTCTAATTGAAAATCATCACAGCCAGCTTTACATGTGATTTTATTTTGTATAGTGTATAGAATATGATTTAGGGAGAGTTGACATGTCTGTTTCATTTTCTATTCTTCTGATCCATCAGAAAAACATTTAAAAAAAATCAGGATCCTGTAAAAAAACTGATCCTGTTGCACATTTGGCATCTGTTTGAGCCATTTCCGTCTGAGATCTGTTTTTTAGACAGAAAAAAGTCCTGCATGCAGTACTTCTTTTGCGTAAAAAAAAAGGATCAAGACAGAAATGGCTCAAACGGATGCCAAATGTGCAACAGGATAGTTTTTTTTACGGGATCAGTGATTGACAGTCTTCCTTCTAGACTGTGCATACAGAAATAGCTGTCACTGATAAGACCACCTTCTTGATTTCAAAGCTCAGAACGAGCAGGAATTCAAATGAATAAATTACAAGTTTTACTGAATATTTTCCCATAAAGCTATAATATAAATATATATCTATATATATATAAAGAAGGACGTATATATGTGTGTGTGTGTATGTATGTTCCGCGATCACTCAAAAACGCAATCATCGATTTCAGGGATACTTGGTATACACATCCCTTGCTACCTGGAAAGAAATCTTGCGGGAGTCATACGCCCCTACACAGCAGCTGCATGGAGTTTGTACAGTCAGGTCCATAAATATTGGGACATCGACACAGTTCTAACATTTTTGGCTCTATACACCACCACAATGGATTTGAAATGAAACGAACAAGATGTGCTTTAACTGCAGACTGTCAGCTTTAATTCAGGTGAACGGTGTAGGAATTACAACAGTTTTCATATGTGCCTCCCACTTGTTAAGGAACCAAAAGTAATGGGACAAATGGCTTCTCAGCTGTTCCATGTCCAGGTGTGTGTTATTCCCTCATTATCCCAATTAGAATGAGCAGATTAAAGGTCCAGAGTTCATTTCAAGTGTGCTATTTGCATTTGGAATCTGTTGCTGTCAACTCCCAAGATGAGATCCAAAGAGCTGTTACTATCAGTGAAGCAAGCCATCATTAGGCTGAAAAAACAAAACAAACCTATCAGAGAGATAGCAAAAACATTAGGCATGGCCAAAACAACTGTTTGGAACATTCTTAAAAAGAAGGAACGCACCGGTGAGCTCAGCAACACCAAAAGACCCGGAAGACCACGGAAAACAACTGTGGTGGATGACCGAAGAATTCTTTCCCTGGTGAAGAAAACACCCTTCACAACAGTTGGCCAAATCAAGAACACTCTCCAGGAGGTAGGTGTATGTGTGTCAAAGTCAACAATCAAGAGAAGACTTCACCAGAGTGAATACAGAGGGATCACCAAAAGGGACGAGCGAACCTGAACTGTATAGTTCAGGTTCGTACCGAATTTTGGGGTGTTCGTGACACGGACCCGAACCCAAACATTTTCGTAAAAGTCCGGGTTCGGTGTTCGGCGCTTTCTTGGCGCTTTTTGAAAGGCTGCAAAGCAGCCAATCAACAAGCGTTATACTACTTGCCCCAAGAGGACATCACAGCCATGCCTACTATTGGCATGGCTGTGATTGGCCAGTGCAGCATGTGACCCAGCCTCTATTTAAGCTGGAGTCACGTAGCGCCGCACGTCACTCTGCTCTGATCAGTGTAGGGATAGGTTGCAGCTGCTGCTGTTAGGGCCAGATTAGGCAGGGATTTACTTACTGAAGTGATCGATGTACAGCTGTGTATCATTCAACCCCTGCTATTCAATTGCTTACTGTTTTAAGGCTGCCCAGAGCGTTTTTCAGTCACTTTTTTCTGGGGTGATCGGCGGCCATTTTGTGTCTTCCAAGTCCATTTAACCATCAATAGTGTGTTTTGTTTTTTTTTGCTATATCCTACATCAGGGGCTTGCCTGTGCTTGCTATTTTATTGAGGGGTGAAATTATACAATTGCCAAAATAGCAGTACCCTAAATCTGGTGTTTCAGTTGTGGCTAGCCTATTGCAATACTGTCTGCTGTCTGGCAAAGGATATATTTTTTTCTGGGTTGAAATACAATTCCCAACTTAGCAATTCCCTAAATCAGTGGTTTCTGCTGTATCAGGCCAAGTTTAAATCTATCCATAAAAGGGTATATTAGATTGAAGGTGCGGATAGGGTCATTCTCAATAACTTCAAACGCTACCGTGCATCTCCAAGTCTAATTCTGTCCGTAAACGTATACCTGTCATCCACCGCCTAAATACTAGGCCTACAATTTATATTCAGCTAAATCTGTGGTTACTGCTGTGCCTGTATTAGTGTAATACGGTACCTAAGTAGATAGCCAGATAGTGTTACGTGCCTGTAAAAAAAGGCCTGAATTTGAATTCAATACATTGGGCCAAATAATTTTTTTCTTATTGTGGTGAACGGTAACAATGAGAAAAACATCTAGTAAGGGACGCGGACGCGGACATGGTCGTGGCGGTGTTAGTGGACCGTCTGGTGCTGGGAGAGGACGTGGCCGTTCTGCCACAGCCACACGTCCTAGTGTACCAACTACCTCAGGTCCCAGTAGACGCCAGAATTTACAGCGATATTTGGTGGGGCCCAATGCCTTCTAAGGGTGGTAAGGCCTGAGCAGGTACAGGCATTAGTCAATTGGGTGGCCGACAGTGGATCCAGCACGTTCACATTATCTCCCACCCAGTCTTCTGCAGAAAGCGCACAGATGGCACCTGAAAACCAAGCCCATCAGTCTTTCACATCACCCCCATGCATATCAGGGAAACTGTCTGAGCCTCAACTTATGCAGCAGTCTCTTATGCTGTTTGAAGACTCTGCTGGCAGGGTTTCCCAAGAGCATCCACCTAGCCCTTCCCCAGCTGTGGAAGACATAGAATGCACTGACGCACAACCACTTATGTTTCCTGATGATGAGGACACCTCAGCACGTCTCTGATGATGAAACACAGGTGCCAACTGCTGCGTCTTTCTGCAGTGTGCAGACTGAACAGGAGGTCAGGGAGGAAGACTGGGTGGAAGACGATGCGGGGACGATGAGGTCCTAGACCCCACATGGAATGAAGGTCGTTCCACTGACTTTCAGAGTTCGGAGGAAGAGGCAGTGGTGAGACCGAGCCAACAGCGTAGCAAAAGAGGGAGCAGTGGGCAAAAGCAGAACACCCGCCGCCAAGAGAGTCCGCCTGCTACTGGCCACCGCCATCTGGGACCGAGCACCCCAAAGGCAGCTTCAAGGAGTTCCCTGGCATGGCAGTTCTTCAAACAATGTGCTGACGACAAGACCAGAGTGGTTTGCACGCTGTGCCATCAGAGCCTGAAGCGAGGCATTAACGTTCTGAACCTTAGCATAACCTGCATGACCAGGCACCTGCATGCAAAGCATGAACTGCAGTGGAGTAAACACCTTAAAAACAAGGAACTCACTCAGGCTCCCCCTGCTACCTCTTCTGATGCTGCCTCGGCCTCTTCCTCCGCCTCTGGAGGAACGTTGGCACCTGCCGCCCAGCAAACAGAGGATGTAGCACCTACACCACCACCTCCGTCACCAAGCATCTCAACCATGTCACACGGCAGCGTTCAGCTCTCCATCTCACAAACATTTGAGAGAAAGCGTAAATTCCCACCTAGCCACCCTCGATCCCTGGCCCTGAATGCCAGCATTTCTAAACTACTGGCCTATGAAATGCTGTCATTCAGGCTGGTGGACACAGACAGCTTCAAACAGCTCATGTCGCTTGCTGTCCCACAGTATGTTGTTCCCAGCCGCCACTACTTCTCCAAGAGAGCCGTGCCTTCCCTGCACAACCAAGTATCCGATAAAATCAAGTGTGCACTGCGCAACGCCATCTGTGGCAAGGTCCACCTAACCACAGATACGTGGACCAGTAAGCGCGGCCAGGGACGCTATATCTCCCTAACTGCACACTGGGTAAATGTAGTGGCGGCTGGGCCCCAGGCGGAGAGCAGTTTGGCGCACGTCCTTCCGCCGCCAAGGATCGCAGGGCAACATTCTTTGCCTCCTGTAGCCTCCTCCTCCTACTCGGCTTCCTCCTCCTCTTCTTCCACATGCTCATCCAGTCAGCCACACACCTTCACCACCAACTTCAGCACAGCCCGGGGTAAATGTCAGCAGGCCATTCTGAAACTCATATGTTTGGGGGACAGGCAGGAGTTTTGGCGGGGTATTGAACAACAGACCGACGAGTGGTTGCTGCTGGTGAGCCTCAAGCCTGGCCTGGTGGTGTGCGATAATGGGCGAAATCTCGTCGCAGCTCTGGGACTAGCCGGTTTGACGCACATCCCTTGCCTGGCGCATGTGCTGAATTTGGTGGTGCAGAAGTTCATTCACAACTACCCCGACATGTCAGAGCTGCTGCATAAAGTGCGGTCCGTCTGTGCGCGCTTCCGGCATTCACATCCTGCCGCTGCTCGCCTGTCTGCGCTACAGCGTAACTTCGGCCTTCCCGCTCACCGCCTCATATGCGACGTGCCCACCAGGTGGAACTCCACCTTGCACATGCTGGACAGACTGTATGAGCAGCAGCAGGCCATAGTGGAGTTTCAGCTGTAGCACGCACGGGTCAGTTGCACTGCGGAACAGCACCACTTCACCACCAATGACTGGGCCTCCATGCGAGACCTGTGTGCCCTGTTGCGCTGTTTCGAGTACTCCACCAACATGGCCAGTGGCGATGACGCCGTTATCAGCGTTACAATACCACTTCTATGTCTCCTTGAGAAAACACTTAGGGCGATGATGGAAGAGGAGGTGGCCCAGGAGGAGGAGGAGGAGGAGGAAGAGGGGTAATTTTTAGCACTTTCAGGCCAGTCTCTTAGAAGTGACTCAGAGGGAGGTTTTTTGCAACAGTAGAGGCCAGGTACAAATGTGGCCAGACAGGGCCCACTACTGGAGGACGAGGATGAGGAGGAGGTGGAGGAGTATGAGGATGAAGCATGTTCACAGCAGGGTGGCACCCAACGCAGCTCGGGCCCATCACTGGTGCGTGGCTGGATGACGATACGCCTCCCACAGAGGACAGCTTGTCCTTACCTCTGGGCAGCCTGACACACATGAGCGACTACATGCTGCAGTGCCTGCACAACGACAGCAGAGTTGCCCACATTTTAACGTGTGCGGACTACTGGGTTGCCACCCTGCTGGATCCCCGGTACAAAGACAATGTGCCCACCTTACTTCCTGCACTGGAGTGTGATAGGAAGATGCGCGAGTACAAGCGCACGTTGGTAGACGCGCTACTGAGAGCATTCCCAAATGTCACAGGGGAACAAGTGGAAGCCCAAGGCGAAGGCAGAGGAGGAGCAAGAGGTCGCCAACGCAGCTGTGTCACAGCCAGCTCCTCTGAGGGCAGGGTTAGCATGGCAGAGATGTGGAAAAGTTTTGTCAACACGGCACAGCTAACTGCACCACCACCTGATACGGAACGTGTTAGCAGGAGGCAACATTTCACTAACATGGTGGAACAGTACGTGTGCACACCCCTCCACATACTGACTGATGGTTCGGCCCCATTCAACTTCTGGGTCTCCAAATTGTCCACGTGGCCAGAGCTAGCCTTTTATGCCTTGGAGGTGCTGGCCTGCCCGGCCGCCGGCGTTTTGTCTGAACGTGTATTCAGCACGGCAGGGAGCGTCATTACAGACAAACGCAGCTGCCTGTCTACAGCCAATGTGGACAAGCTGACGTTCATAAAAATGAACCAGGCATGGATCCCACAGGACCTGTCCATCCCTTGTGCAGATTAGACATTTATAACTACCTCCCCTTAACCATATATTATTGTACTCCAGGGCACTTCCTCATTCAATCCTCTTTTTATTTTCATTTTACCATTATTTTGCGGGGCAACCCAAAGTTGAATGAACCTCTCCTCTGTCTGGGTGTCGGGGCCTAAAAATATCTGACAGTGGCCTGTTCCAGTGTTTGTTGACATGAAGCCTGATTCTCTGCTATGACATGAAGCCTGAATCTCTGCTATGGGACCTCTCTCCTCTGTCTGGGTGCCGGGGCCTAAAAATATCTGACAGTGGCCTGTTCCAGTGGTGGGTGACATGAAGCATGATTCTCTGCTATGACATGAAGCCTGATTCTCTGCTATGGGACCTCTCTCCTCTGTCTGGGTGCCGGGGCCTAAAAATATCTGACAATGGCCTGTTCCAGTGGTGGGTGACATGAAACATGATTCTCTGCTATGACATGAAGCCTGATTCTCTGCTATGGGACCTCTCTCGTCTGTCTGGGTGCCGGGGCCTAAAAATATCTGACAGTGGCCTGTTCCAGTGTTGGGTGACATGAAGCCTGATTCTCTGCTATGACATGAAGCCTGAATCTCTGCTATGGGAACTCTCTCCTCTGTCTGGGTGCTGGGGCCTAAAAATATCTGACAATGGCCTGTTCCAGTGGTGGGTGACATGAAGCATGATTCTCTGCCATGACATGAAGCCTGATTCTCTGCTATGGGACCTCTCTCCTCTGTCTGGGTGCCGGGGCCTAAAAATATCTGACAGTGGCCTGTTCCAGTGTTGGGTGACATGAAGCCTGATTCTCTGCTATGACATGAAGCCTGAATCTCTGCTATGGGACCTCTCTCCTCTGTCTGGGTGCCGGGGCCTAAAAATATCTGAAAATGGCCTGTTCCAGTGGTAGGTGACATGAAGCATGATTCTCTGCTACGACATGAAGCCTGATTCTCTGCTATGGGACCTCTCTCCTCTGTCTGGGTGCCGGGGCCTAAAAATATCTGACAGTGGCCTGTTCCAGTGTTGGGTGACATGAAGCCTGATTCTCTGCTATGACATGAAGCCTGAATCTCTGCTATGGGACCTCTCTCCTCTGTCTGGGTGCCGGGACCTAAAAATATCTGACAATGGCCTGTTCCAGTTGTGGGTGACATGAAGCATGTATCTCTGCTATGACATGAAGCCTGATTCTCTGCTATGGGACCTCTCCAATTGATATTGGTTAATTTTTATTTATTTTATTTTTATTTTTATTAATTTCCCTATCCACATTTGTTTGCAGGGGATTTACCTACATTTTGCTGCCTTTTGCAGCCCTCTAGCCCTTTCCTGGGCTGTTTTACAGCCTTTTTAGTGCCGAAAAGTTCGGGTCCCCATTGGGGGTTCGGGACGAGGTTCGGGGCGAGTTCGGATCCCGAACATTTCCGGGAAGTTCGGCCGAACTTCTCGAACCCGAACATACAGGTGTTCGCTCAACTCTAATCACCACAAGATGTAAACCATTGGTGAGCCTCAAAAACAGGAAGGCCAGATTAGAGTTTGCCAAACGACATCTAAAAAAGCCTTCACAATTTTGGAACAACATCCTATGGACAGATGAGACCAAGATCAACTTGTACCAGAGTGATGGGAAGAGAAGAGTATGGAAAAGGAAAGAAATTGCTCATGATCCTAAGCATACCACCTCATCAGTGAAGCATGGTGGTGGTAGTGTCATGGCGTGGGCATGTATCTGTCACCGCCAGATCTCTGAGAAGTTCTGATAGACATTCTTCAGTACCTCCTGCATGATGTTCTTTTGTTTTGCTTTCGCTTTGACATCTCTTCTCCCTCTCCCAGCTGTCATATATTAGCAGTGATTGCCTCCCTATATATCTCCTCCCATACTGCTTTACTTTGCGGTTTATACTACTTCCTGGATTGGGTTCACTGCTTGAAGTTGCTACTGCTGGTTCCTCAAGATAAGTCTATTTCTGTATTTGTGTTTTCCTGTTGGCTTGATTCTAGGTGACCCTGACTACCTCCGTATTGAGTGCAGGCAGCCGGTGGTCGTGTCCCCTCACTATTATAGGGTTTGCAGGTGTCACTCAGTCTAAGGTACGTGAACATGCAACTTTCTATCATTGAGATCTTTGCATGGGCTGAGCGGTGAGGGAGAGCTCTAGGGCATTAATAGGGCTCACCCTTTTGTTCCTTAGTTTGGGATCAAGTCAGTCGGATCTTTATTTGTTACTTATTGTTTCCTGCAACACCATCCGTGACAGTATGGCTGCCAATGGAACTGGTTCTCTTGTATTTATTGATGATGTGACTGCTGACAAAAGCAGCAGGATGAATTCTGAAGTGTTTCGGGCAATATTATCTGCTCATATTCAGCCAAATGATTCAAAACTCATTGGACAGCGCTTCACAGTGCAGATGGACAATGACCCAAAGCATACTGCAAAAGCAGCCAAAGAGTTTTTTAAGGGCAAGAAGTGAAATGTTATGCAATGGCCAAGTCAATCTCCTGACCTGAGTCCGATTGAGCATGCATTTCAGTTGCTGAGGACAAAACTGAAGGGAAAATGACCCAAGAACAAGCAGCAACTGAAGACAGTTGCAGTAGAGGCCTGGGAGAGCATCACCAGGGATGAAACCCAGCGTCTGGTGATGTCTATGCATTCCAGACTTCAGGCTGTAATTGACTGCAAAGGATTTGCAAACAAGTATTAAAAGTGAAAGTTTGGTTTATGATTATTATTCTGTCCCATTACTTTTGGTCCCTTAACAAGTGGGAGGCACATATGCAAACTGTTGTAATTCCTACACCGTTCACCTGATTTGGATGTAAATACCCTCAAATTAAAGCTGACAGTCTGCAGTTAAAGCACATCTTATTTGTTTCATTTCCAATCCATTGTGGTGGTGTATAGAGCCAAAAATTTTAGAATTGTGTTGCTGTCCCAATATTTATGGACCTGACTGTATGCTCCAACTGTTTTTGCTACACACATATTGTTCTGTAACTCAAAAACTCATCGATCAATTTCTACTAAACTTGGTACACATATCACTTACTATCTGGGAAAGAATACTGTTTAGGTAATATGCCAGTACACAATGAATGTGTACTGGCAATGTGTCCTGATGTCTGTCTGTTCTTTATGCGCTCTTTAGGTGTCCGGGAAGGTTTTAGACCGGTTCTCAGCTCTCTAGGACTTACCATTCCTGAGATATTCCCAAAATATGACCTGCATTACCCAATACAAGCCTGCAAGTCTTTCTCTTCATATCCCAATTGCCATACACACGGTCACATGTCCCTTATCAGCCAATAGAAGTTTGCAGGCCCTTAGTCTCCACATACACACAGTTTTACTCCAGGTTTCCATAACAACTCAGCCATTTTTCTTCACTACTGTAGGTCAGCTTTAGGCTAGGGCTACACACAACAATAAGTCGCACGACACATAGGGCACAACTACACTGCTACAATGTCACGCAGCAGTTTTTATAATGATAGTCTATGGTGTTGCACTGCAACATGTGACATACTGCGACGCTACATTTGCAGAAAAATACATCTTTTGGGCAGTCTAAGGCACACCTGTGCAATATTC
Source organism: Bufo bufo (assembly GCF_905171765.1). Classification (NCBI taxonomy): domain Eukaryota; kingdom Metazoa; phylum Chordata; class Amphibia; order Anura; family Bufonidae; genus Bufo; species Bufo bufo. The sequence goes on along the minus strand of NC_053393.1, from coordinate 446,552,679 downwards.
ATGCTGTCTAATCAGCACCTTGATATGCCACACCTGTGAGGTGGGATGGATTATCTCGGCAAAGGAGAAGTGCTCACTAACAAAGATTTAGACAGATTTGTGAACAATATTTGAAAGTAATGGGTCTTTTGTGTATGTAGAAAATGTTTCAGATCTTTGAGTTCAGCTCATGCAAAATGGGAGAAAAACCAAAGTGTTGCATTTATATTTTTGTTCAGTGTATATATATATATATATATATATATATATATACTGTATATATATATATATATATATATATATATATATATATATATATATATAGTCCAGAAAATGAACAGCACTCCAATAGATCATGGACAAATAACTCCTTTATTCACCTGTGCGGTGCAACGTTTCGGCTCAATGCTAGAGCCTTTTTCAAGCAAAGAACACATACATGTGGTGAGTATATATAGGTAAAAAAAAACACACATCAAGGTCATATGACCCAATCAGATCAGTGGGTGTTGACAAAATTAGCATACAAAGCAATTAAAGAAAGAACTGTGTACAAAATATACAATGAACATTGCATAATAGAAATTGCATGATAAAGACATGGTCATATACAGTGATTGTGATATATATTATAATGTAATATCCTTATATCAGAAAAACCTACGATCCATAGTGATTAACATCATCTCTAGTGCTGACCATGTCAAGTGTTAAATCAAAATCAAATGTAAGGGGAGGAGTCAAAAGACAGAGAATGCTAACATACCCTTTACATAATATCCCCAAAATTATATTCAACGTTCAATCCATTGGGCTTAAGACTGTCTAACCTATGTATCCACAGTAACTGCCTACGTTTTAACAGCTTGAATCTATTGCCACCATGTCTAGGTAGAGGTATGTGGTTTAAAATCCAACATTTCAAATCATTCTCCTTATGTCCTGCCTCAGTGAAGTGTTTGGATACTGGCAGGTCAAGGCGCTTTTTCCTAATACTGTACCGGTGATTGTTGAGGCGAGTTTTTAATTCTGTAGATGTCTCACCCACATAAAGTAAATTACATGGACAGGACAACACGTATATAACAAAACTGGAGTCACAAGTTAAATGAAACATGATATCATAGGATATACCTGAACTAGGGTGTGTAAATTTCTTCCCCTTACGAATATACTTACAGTTGACACAGCCTAGGCAGGGAAAACAACCCAGTCCAGGCTGTGTCAACGTAGTCTGTCTACTGATCCCCTTGGAACCAATGTCCGCCCTCACCAGCTGGTCTCGCAAGTTCCTAGACCATCGATATGAGAACAACGGAGGATGTTTGAACTCGGGAATATTCTTACAACAGGTACCCAATATTTCCCAATGCTTCCTGATGATCCTGTTAATGGAGGGACTTAATTCATTGTACACAGAAACAAATGGAATTCTATCTGGTTTCTGAACAGTTCTCTGTGCTCAACCAGCAACCGATGGGGATAACCCCTGTCTCGGAATTTGGTTGTCATGGAATCCAAGGCAAGATAAAGTTTAGTTTGATCAGTCACTATACGTTTCACCCTGAGAAATTGGGAAAAGGGGAGCGACTGAATCATCTTCCTAGAGTGGGAGCTGTTTTAGCACAAAAAAAGTGTTGGTGTCTGTGGGCTTCATGTAGAGTTCAGTATGCAATGTATATAACCCTGATGTCTAAAAACTGGATCTCAGTATTAGAGTATACAAGTGTGAATTGCAGGATCTTATCCTGATTGTTCAAAAACACATGAAAGTCCACCAACTGGGCCTCATTGCCACTCCATATGAAGAAGATGTCGTCGATGTATCTCCACCACCTCAGAACATGTCTGAAATGGTGGAACAGATAGACGACATCTTCCTCAAAACACCGCATAAATATATTTGCGTACGTGGGGGCCACATGAGACCCCATAGCCACACCGCGTTTTTGCAAATAAAAAACATCCTGAAAAAGAAAATAATTATACTGCAGAATGATTTTCAACAAAGTAATAATAAAGTCTGATGCATGAGCAGTGTAAGCTGACAACCTAAGCATCTTAGTAACAGCCAAAATACCTCTCTCGTGCACAATCGAAGTGTATAGCGAGGTTACATCAAAGGAGGCAAGTAGTACAGGGGAGGAGTGAGCCAACTCAACTTCTCAAAGCTTGACCAAGAAGTCTGACGTGTCCTGTATATAAGAACTACCCCCTATAGAAAAATGTTGCAGAACTTTATCCAAGAAAATAGCTATATTGCTGAAAATGGAGTCAGAACCCGAGACGATAGGACGTCCCGGGGGATCAACCAGGGTCTTGTGAATCTTGGGTAGCACATATATCACCGGAGTGACAGGGTGTGCCACCTCAAGATAATCACACAGTTCCCTGTTGATAGTCCCTGACGCCATAGCATCTACTAAACATTTACGTATAATCCCTGCGATCTCAAATTTGGGGTCAGAATCCAGCACCTTATAGACCTCCTGGTCCCCCAATTGCCTCATTATTTCTTGAATATATTTACTAGTGTCCATAACAACGACCGCAGCCCCCTTATCGGCCGGCTTCAAGGTAAGGGTGGGGTCGGACCTAAGTGACTCAAGTGCATCAACCTCTAGACTAGTCAAGTTCGGGTGTCTGAAGTCAAGGTCCCCCTGACAGGAGGACCTAAGTTCAGACACACCCCGCTTGACAGCACTAATATAAGCTTCAACTGCTGGTTCATTGATAACCGGTGAAAAATCGCTTTTTTGGAATAGATTAAGGGACCCCAGCGTGAAATCACTGAGTGAAATCTCGCCCCTGACGAAGTTACATGCGAAACCCGGGTCGGGCTTTGCGAAAGACCATTGTTGTAATGACATGCTGAAAAATTACTTTCTTTCTGGGAGTATAATAAAACGGAGAATTTTAACTGTGCTTATCTGTGCTGCAGCGTAACTACGGCCTTCCCGCTCACCGCCTCATATGCGACATACCCACAAGGTTAAACTCCACCTTGCACATGCTGCAGAGACTGTGCGAGCAGCAGCAGGCAATAGTGGAGTTTCAGCTGCAGCACGCACAGGTGAGTCGCTCTGCGGAACAGCACCAATTCACTGCCAAAAAGTGGGCCTCCATGCGGGACGTTTGTGCCATGTTGCGCTCTTTCGAGTACTCCATCAACATGGCCACTGCCGATGACGCCATCCTCAGCGTTACTATCCCACTTCTATGTGTTCTTGAAAAAACACTTCGGGAGATGATGGAAGAGGATGTGGCACAGGAGGAAGAGGGGTCATTTCCACGGTTCTCAGGCCAGTCATTCACAAGTGGCTCGGAGGGTGGGTTACTGCACCAACAGAGGCCAGGTACACAACTGTCCAGCCAGGACACAGTTCTGGAGGATGATGAGGAGGACGAACCGTGTTCACAGCAGGATGGCACCAAAAGCAGCTCATGGGCATCACTGGAATGTGGCTGGGGGGATACAGAGGACACAGACGATACACCTCCCACAGAGGACAGCTTGCCGTTGCCTCTGGGCAGCCTGGCACACATGAGCGACTATATGCTGCAATGCCTCCGCAACGACCGCCGAGTTGCCCACATTTTAACCAGTGCTGATTACTGGGTGGCCTCCCTGCAAGATCCCCGCTACAAGGAGAACGTGCCATCCTTAATTCCGTCACTGGACCGTGACCGGAAGATGCGCGAGTACAAGTGCACTCTGGTAGACGCGCTGCTGATGGCATAACCACCTGACAGCGGGGGCTCAGTGGAAGTACAAGGAGAAGGCAGAGGAGAAGGAAGAAGTCACCAACGCAGCTGGGGCACCGCCAGCACCTCAGAAGGGACAGGGAGGGTTAGCATAAGGCCATCCTTCATATAAGATAGGGCCAGGGGCTATCCATAGTACTTAGTATATTGGGCAGACTAGATGGGCCAAATGGTTCTTATCTGCCGACACATTCTATGTTTCTATGAAATGTGGAAAAGCTTTGTCAGCACGCCACAACAACCAGCACCACCAGCTGATGCGGAACATCTTAGCAGGAGGCAGCATTTCAGCAACATGGTGGAACAGTACATGTGCACTCACCTACACATACTGACTGATGGGTCTGTCCCATTCAACTTCTGGGTCTCCAAATTGGGCACATGACCTGAGCTTGCCCTTTACGCCTTGGAGGTGCTGGCCTGCCCTGCGGTCAGTGTATTGTCCGAATGTGTGTTTAGCACGGCAGGGGGGTTGATCACAGACAAGCACAGCCGTCTGTCCACAGCCAACGTGGACAAACTCAAGTTCATCAAAATGAACTAGGCATGGATCCCACAGGACTTGTCCGTACCTTGTGCTGGATAGACAAGTATATCAGCCGCACCCAGCCATTGTTAGACTCCAGTGCACTTTTTCTTTTCATTTTCTTTTCTAGTTCTTAATGTTTTGGGGTCTTCCCAAAAACAGTGTTGGCTACCGCCTCCTCTTCTACCGCCGCTTCCACCTACACCGCCACATCCACCGCCTCCTCCACTTTGACCTCCGCCTCCTAGTTCAAGATTATTTTTTAATTGTTTTCTGTTCCATGATATTTTAAGTCATTTCCCTATCCACATTTGTTTGCAGGACACTTGTCCTGCTCTGACCCCCATTTTGCTTCCTTTTGCAGCCCTCTAGCCCTCACTATGACTATTTTACAGCCAATTTAGTGCACCAAAGTTCGGGTCCTCATTGACTTCAATGGGGTTCGGGTTCGAGTTCGGGTCAAGTCCGGGTCCCGAACCGGAACTTTTGCCCAAAGTTCGGCCGAACCCGGCGAACCCAAACATCCACGAGTCCGCTCAATCCTAGGGCTGAGCTGAAGTACCAGGCACAGCCAAAAGTATAGATTAATAAATACACATTGAAGAAGTCACACTTCTAGATCTGGTACTATGACACCTATTCATTCTACTGATCATGGAATTCTTGGGGTCAACCCACTAATGATTACTCATTCATGGACTATTCTAAGGATAGGTCTTTAATGTATTTCCCAGAAAAAAATATTTTCCTCTATAGAAATAATTGCCATCAACATACATTTTGCATTTTATTTCCAAAGTGACAAAGAGTTCTTTCAATGTGTGTGCCAGTCCTCTTGTGAATTATAAAACTGCCTGGCACTCCTTCATGATTAGAAGAGACTCCAAACTTCTAAGGAAGAATGTTGTGCTGTTTTAAAAGCCGAAACTTACTGAGAAATCAGTACAGTCTGTTTTTGGACAGTAACAGCAGGCCAAAAGCAATTAAAGCAATTGAAATATTTCTAAAGTAGCTTCCAAGGTAAATAATACTGAGCTACGCTGCTGAATATTGCCTTTAATTCAGCAAAAGATCAAGAACATTTTATTTCCAAAACCGTAAGCTTGGTTAAGGCCCAATTAGGATCTGATTATGAAAAATTGACAGAATGACAAGTCTGGATTCTCAAGTTACTCTAAAAGTCTTACAACATACCTTGCTATAGGATGGCATGATTGGTTTCCCATCAGAAGGAGGCAGAATTAGTTGCTTTTAAGGCGGAGGAATTATTTTAGCTTTGGTTATATTATTTTTATTGTATTAATAATATACAATCTAATCTGGATAAGTAATGTTGAAGGTGATGGAAATAGACACAGTGGTATTGCCCAAAAATTAGGGCAACATAACGGTACATTCATACAGAGTGGTAGTGGTGCAATAGAGAACACATCGCTGCACTGTGGCAAAGTCAACTAAAAACAGGCATTTTTGACATAGATTTCCCAGAGATTATGACAATGTGGAAGATTTGGTAAATTGAGTGCCCCAGAATTGTGATTTCATTGGTGCCTTGTGCATCATTTAGGATAGCTTCACATATAGGTTTTATGACAATTTTTGTGCACTTTTTTTTTTTTTTTTACCAAATTTAGAAGTCCCTTATACTTTTTATTCCCTCTAAACCACACCTTGCTTTGGCTTAGAAAACTGCCCCAAAACTGAATTCACCCTTATTATGTGGTTTAGACACTAGTTGAACAAAGGGATGTTTAGACACTAGAAAGAGTGTGACACTAGAAACATTAGAAAGAGTGTGATTTAAGAAGCACCAACATGTGCAGAAATTTTATAGAATTTTGGCATAAAGTAAGCCAACCAGGAGGTGAGGCCTCTGAAGTAAAAGGGGATGTATCATGGGAGTACTGGTTCCTTTTTCATTTATTGGTAATTTATCTTTGCCACTATTTTTTTTAAACCCAGAAATCCCCTTTTGCTTCCATGAAATCCTTATCTAAGCATTTGTTCCCTATTGAAATTCTCCCCAAAACTTCTTCTGTCTCTGATGATCTACCTGTAAACATCTCTGTTGCCCCAGTACTTGTGTAGTGCCCTGGAGCAGGCGAACTTTGAAGTCTGGACATTTGCCTGTTTCCCCACGCAAAATCATCAACTCATTACTTTATTTCACTTCAAAGAGTCAACTTGCATTAACTTATACTACACTGAGCAAAAATATAAACGCTTTTGGTTTTGCTCCCATTTTGTATGAGCTGAACTCAAAGATCTGAAACATTTTCTACATACACAAAAGACCCATTACTTTCAAATATTGTTCACAAATCTGTCTAAATCTTTGTTAGTGAGCACTTCTCCTTTGCCGAGATAATCCATCCCACCTCACAGGTATGGCATATCAAGGTGCTGATTAGACAGCATGAATATTGCACTGGTGTGCCTTAGACTGCCCACAATAAAAGACCACTCTGAAATGTGCAGTTTGATCACACAGCACAATGCCACAGATGTCGCAACGTTTGAGGGAGCGTGCAATTGGCATGCTGACAGCAGGAATGTCTACCAAAGCTGTTGCCTGTGCAATGAATGTTTATTTCTCTACCATAAGCAGTCTCCAAAGGCGTTTCAGAGAATTTGGCAGTACATCCAACCGGCCTCACAACTGCAGACCACGTGTAACCACACCAGCCCAGGACCTCCACATCCAGCATGTTCACCTCCATGATCGTCTGAGACCAGCCACCCGGACAGCTGCAGCAACAATCAGTTTGCATAACCAAAGAATTTCTGCACAAACTGTCAGAAACTGTCTCAGGGAAGCTCATCTGCATGCTCGTCATCCTCATCAGGGTCTGGACCTGACTGCAGTTCGTCGTCATAACCGACTTGAGTGGGTAAATGCTCACATTCGATGGCATCTGGCACGTTGTAGAGGCATTCTGTTCTGATGAGTCCTGGTTTTCACTGTTCAGGGCAGATGGCAGACAGCGTGTGTGGCGTCGTGTGGGTGAGCGGTTTGCTGACGTCAACATTCTGGATCGAGTTGCCCATGGTGGCGGTGGGCTTATGGTATGGGCAGGCATATGTTATGGACAACGAACATAGGTGCACTTTATTAATGGTATTTTCAATGCACAGAGATACTGCGACGAGATTCTGAGGCCCATTGTTGTGCCATTCATCTACCACCATCACCTCATGTTGCAGCATGATAATGCACGGCCCCATATTGCAAGGATCTGTACACAATTCCTGGAAGCTGAAAACATCCCAGTTCTTGTATGGCAGCATACTCACCGGACATGTCACCTATTGAGCATGTTTGGGATGCTCTGGATCGGTGTATACGACAGTGTGTTCCAGTTCCTGACAATATTCTGCCACTTCACACAGCTATTAAAGAGGAGTGGACCAACATTCCACAGGCCACAATCAACAACCTGATCAACTCTATGCGACGGAGATGTGTTGCACTGCGTGAGGCAAATGGTGGCCACACCAGATGCTGACTGGTTTTCTGACCCCAACCCAGTAAGGCAAAACTGTGCACATTTCAGAGTGACCTTTTATTGTGTGCAGTCTAAGGCACACCTGTGCAATATTCATGCTGTCTAATCAGCGCCCTGATATGCCACACCTGTTAGGTGGGATGGATTATCTTGGCAAAGGAGATGTGCTCACTAACACAGATTTAGACAGACTTGTGAACAATATTTGAGAGTAATGGGTCTTTTGTGTATGTAGAAAATGTTTCAGATCTTTGAGTTCAGCTCATGCAAAATGGGAGCAAAACCGAAAGTATTGCGTTTATATTTTTGTTCAGTATATTTAATACTGTGTAACTGTATTTTATATGTATGTTGTCATATACGTATATCCTGCTCATTTCTTCTTGGTAACTATCCATCATATATTACTTTCTTTCTAATATTATGGCTACCATCATAGACTTAGGGTACTTTCACACTTGCGTTGCTGGATTCCGTCAGGCAGTTCCGTTGGACGCTGGAACTGCCAGCCGGATCAGGCAATCTGTATGCAAACGGAAACCATTTGTAGATGGATCCGGATGGGGATCCGTCCCACAAATGCATTGCAATACCGCATCCGTTTCTCCGGTGTCATCCGGAAAAACAGATCCGGTATTTTTTCTTTTTTTCTTTTTAAAGGTCTGACCATGCGCAGACCAAAAGACTGGATCCGTCAATGCGGCAGTTTTAATGCCGGATCCGGCACTAATACATTCCAATGGAAAAAAATGCCCGATCCGGCATTCCGGCAAGTGTTCAGGATTTTTGGCTGGAGAGAAAAATGCAGCATGCTGCGGTTTTTTCTCTGTCTAAATACCGTAAAAGGACTGAACTGAAGACATCCTGATGCATCCTGAACGGATTGCTTTCCATTCAGAATGCATTAGGATAAAACTGATCATTTTTTTTCCGGTATTGAGCCCCTAGGACGGAACTCAATACCGGAAAACTTTGAGGCAAGTGTGAACAAACCCTTAATTTATCGACATATTTGCCTCCTTTCCAGGGGTCTTTCCAAATGTGCAATATGTGATATATCAAATAAGTACTAGCTGCACACAGAACAGTAAGTGGCGCTCATGGACCGAACACAGAAGACAAAATAAGGACAATCTTATTTATAAAGATTTCTGAGGTTGCATGAAATTTCATAGTTTTAGATGTTCATTTCCCATGAGCCATTAATTCTGATTAATTTTATTCGAATGGCTCAATGCAGAGTCCGAAGACTTTTGTGGTATTTTTGTAATTCACTTTGTTGTTTTAAGAACTCTTTAAAGACCTCTCCGGCTAATAGCTTTATGGACGATTCAATCACTTGACGGCAAGTGCTGGGAATCAAGTCTGATTTACTGTACACGCCATTTTCTTGTTGTTGTCTTTTTAACAATTAGTTGCATCACCTCGGCAAAAAAATGCATTGCATCAATAAATACATGTCTGTTTTTGTCCCTAGCTAAAATCTCTATTAAATGTCTCTCTTTTAATGCCCATTAATCCCCTTTCTCATAATTGTTTGTTGCTCTCCACTTAAAGAAACAGGTAAGTATGCATAAAAATGATATTTCCTGGAATCCATTAAAAAAAAAAGCGAAAACAATCAGAAATCGTCACACCTTTGTAAATTGAACTGACCTTTGTGCAAGTGCCGTTACTCGAACGACCTCGCTACTTTTCCGTTTCTTATCTTCTATGATGTTTTTTTTTAACAGTTCAGGTGCACGGATTGCCGGATGCTGCGTCTGATTGATAAGTCAGACGCAGCATCCGGCAGCGCGTCTGGTTATCATATCCTGGCGTATGCTGCCGGGCTATGATAAATCTGCTCCATTATGTTTAGCAAGTTCTTGCTGATATTGTGAGTGTGACCATTAGGATTCAGGAAGATTGTACCTTTGGCAGATCCCTCACATGAAAGAGACAGAAATTCACAAGTTGCCACTAGTGAGGGCCCTGTTCAAAAACTCCCCATATCTAAGCTTCTTGGACCTATGTAAATGTGTGACACGATGATCATACTGAGGTTATAAACACATTGTCAGACACAAAGTGGAGTATTTAATGGTGATAGTAAATTAGGATTATTTTTCTAACGGTCTAATAAATCAAACGTTTGCAGCATAGTTCAGCTAGATGGGTCACATAATAATGTGGATCATAGGATTAGGTAACGTGTTTCACTGTACAGATCTGTATTCTGAATGAGTTACATCAGTCAATTTCTTCAATGTCATTTTAATCCTCCCAAATCACTCTTCTATAGTATCAATCGGCTACAACAGATGTATTTAAATGTCAATGATACTGGCTTACTCCCTTCATAACTAGGGGCACTGTGAATATTGTAAATTACGATGAATCATTTATGATGAATTATTTACTACAGATAAATCTAATGTTATTGGCTGTGTGCACATGAAGTGTCATGAAAACAAAAACAGAATAGCACAGGGCTACAAAATGAACTCTAGACCCTCCTGTAAGTTCACTACAAGGCCTTAGGAACATAGCTGCAGTTCAACTCGGAGTTCTATGCAGCTTCTGTACTATATACAGTTGCAAGAAAAAGTAAGTGAACCCTTTGGAATGATATGGATTTCTGCACAAATTGGTCATAAAATGTGATCAGATCTTCATCTAAGTTACAACAATAGACAATCACAGTCTGCTTAAACTAATAACACACAAAGAATTTAATGTTACCATGTTTTTATTGAACACACCATGTAATCATTCACAGTGCAGGTGGAAAAAGCCAAACGTTTCATGTACAGTCGAGGCCAAAAGTTTTGAGAATTACATAAATATTAGAAATTGGAAAAGTTGCTGCTTAAGTTTTTATAATAGCAATTTGCATATACTCCAGAATGTTATGAAGAGTGATCAGATGAATTGCATAGTCCTTCTTTGCCATGAAAATTAACTTAATCCCAAAAAAAACTTTCCACTGCATTTCATTGCTGTCATTAAAGGACCTGCTGAGATCATCTTGTTAACTCAGGTGAGAATGTTGACGAGCACAAGGCTGGACATCATTATGTCAGGCTGATTGGGTTAAAATGGCAGACTTGACATGTTAAAAGGAGGGTCATGCTTGAAATCATTGTTCTTCCATTGTTAACCATGGTGACCTGCAAAAAAAAACGCGTGCAGCCATCATTGCATTGCATAAAAATGACTTCACAGGCAAGGATATTGTGGCTACTAAGATTGCACCTCAATCAACAATTTATAGGATCATCAAGAACTTCAAGGAAAGCGGTTCAATTCTTGTTAAGAAGGCTTCAGGGCGTCCAAGAAAGTCCAGCAAGCGCCAGGATCGTCTCCTAAAGAGGATTCAGCTGCGGGATCGGAGTTCCACCAGTGCAGAGCTTGCTCAGGAATGGCAGCAGGCAGGTGTGAGCGCATCTGCACGCACAGTGAGGCGAAGACTTTTGGAAGATGGCCTGGTGTCAAGAAGGGCAGCAAAGAAGCCACTTCTCTCCAAAAAAAACATCAGGGACAGATTAATCTTCTGCAGAAAGTATGGTGAATGGACTGCTGAGGACTGGGGCAAAGTCATATTCTCTGATAAAGTCTCTTTCCGATTGTTTGAAGCATCTGGAAAAAGGCTTGTCCGGAGAAGAAAAGGTGAGCGCTACCATCAGTCCTGTGTCATGCCAACAGTAAAGCATCCTGAGACCATTCATGTGTGGGGTTGCTTCTCATCCAAGGGAGTGGGCTCACTCACAATTTTGCCCAAAAACACAGCCATGAATAAAGAATGGTACCAAAACACCCTCCAACAGCAACTTCTTCCAACAATCCAACAACAGTTTGGTGAAGAACAATGCATTTTCCAGCACGATGGAGCACCGTGCCATAAGGCAAAAGTGATAACTAAGTGGCTCAGGGACCAAAACGTTGACATTTTGGGTCCATGGCCTGGAAACTCCCCAGATCTTAATCCCATTGAGAACTTGTGGTCAATCCTCAAGAGGCGGGTGGACAAAAAAAAACCCACTAATTCTGACAAACTCCAAGAAGTGATTATGAAAGAATGGGTTGCTATCAGTCAGGAATTGGCCCAGAAGTTGATTGAGAGCATGCCCAGTCGAATTGCAGAGGTCCTGAAAAAGAAGGGCCAACACTGCAAATACTGACTCTTTGCATAAATGTCATGTAATTGTCGATAAAAGCCTTTGAAAAGTATGAAGTGCGTGTAATTATATTTCAGTACATCACAGAAACAACTGAAACAAAGATCTAAAAGCAGTTTAGCAGAAAACTTTGTGAAAACTAATATTTGTGTCATTCTCAAAACTTTTGGCCACAACTGTAGTTGCAGATCAGACGTGCACAACAATCAGGAGTAATTCTTGACCATTCCTCTTGGGAAGTCTGGTGTGAATCGCTTTCTTGAGGTCATGCCACAGCATCTCAATCGGGTTGAGGTCAGGACTCTGACTGGGCCACTCCAGAAGGCGTATTTTCTTCTGTTGTTGTTGATTTACTTCTATCCTTTGGGTCGTTGTCCTGTTGCAACACCCATCTTCTGTTGAGCTTCAGCTGGTGGACAGATGGCCTTAAGTTCTCCTGCAAAATGTCTTGATAAATTTGGGAATTCATTTTCCTTTGATGATAGCAATCCGTCCAGGCCCTGACGCAGCAAAGCAGCACCAAACCATGATGCCCCCACCACCATACTTCACAGTTGGGATGAGGTTTTGATGTTGGTGTGCTGTGCCTCTTTTTCTCCACACATAGTGTTGTGTGTTTCTTCCAAACAACTCAACTTTGGTTTCATCTGTCCACAGAATATTTTGCCACTACTGCTGTGGAACATCCAGGTGCTCTTGTGCAAACTGTAAACGTGCAGCAATGTTTTTTTTGGACAGCAGTGGCTTCTTCTGTGGTATCCTCCCATGAAATCCATTCTTGTTTAGTGTTTTAGGTATCATAGATTCGCTAACAGGGATGTTAGCATATGCCACAGACTTTTGTAAGTCTTTAGCTGACACTCTAGGAATCTTCTTCACCTCATTGAGCAGTCTGCGCTGTGCTCTTGCAGTCATCTTTACAGGACGGCCACTCCTAGGGAGAGTAGCAGCAGTGCTGAACTTTATCCATTTATAGACAATTTGTCTTACCGTGGACTGATGAACAGCAAGGCTTTTGGAGATACTTTTATAACCCTTGACAGCATTATGCAAGTCAACAATTCTTAATCGTAGGTCTTTTGAGAGCTCTATTGTGTGAGGCATCATTCACATCAAGCAATGCTTCTTGTGAAAAGCAAACCTAGAACTGGTGTGTGTTTTTTATAGGGCAGGGCAGCTGTAACCAACACCTCCAATCTCATCTCATTGATTGGACTCCAGTGTGCTGACACCTCAATCCAATTAGCTCTTGGAGATGTCATTAGTCTAGGGGTTCACATACTTTTTCTACCTGCACTGTGAATGTTTACATGGTGTGTTCAATAAAAACATGGTAATATTTAATTATTTGTGTGTCATTCGTTTAAGCAGACTGTGATTGTCTATTGTTGTGACTTAGATGAAGATCAGATCACATTTTATGACCAATTTGTGCAGAAATCCATATCATTCCAAATGGTTCACATACTTTTTTTTGCAACTATATGCAGTGCCCCACTGCTACGACAATATATCACTGGCTGCAAATGGGTTTTTGTGCCTTTCCTATAAAAAGTCAAAAATATGATTTATTGTATATCGTTGCATTCTGTATGTAACTTTCTTTATGAGTTATTAGGTCTAGCAATCCGTTCCTAGGTGGGACTATTTACACTCTCCTCATAGGGAGTGGTTACATCAGAAGTAGAGACAGTGGATGTCTAGACAGTGTAGTGAGAGGAAGAGAACACAGACCTGAAGAAAGCTAGCCAGAAAGAAAGCTTAAAGCTGGAGTGTCTCAATTCAGCAAATTGCATTAATCATGTAGATAAAGTTAATACAAGGCAGGTACTAATGTATTGTGATTGTCCATATTGCCTCCTTTGCTGGCTTGATTCATTTTTCCATTGCATTATACACGGCTCGTTTCCAGGGGTTACCGACACCACTGCAGCACAGATATGAGGTGGCTTGGATAGGAGCTGCTGCTCATGCATGCCTATGTGTGCTCCCATTGTCCTGGTCACCAGAGAGGCAGGCACTTTTTCCTATAGTGTGCAAGCACAACCACCACTGCTGGATTGCAGCGGTGGTCATAATGTGATGGAAAAATGAAACTGCCCAGTAAAAGAGGCAATATGGACAATCACAATACATCAGTAAGTGCCTTGTATTAACTTTGCCTACATGATAAATGCCATTTGCTCAAGTGAAACAACCCCTTTAACACAAGTCAAAGTGGAGAGGAGATGCGTGCAGAAGCTCTGTGGAGATACATTGCTTAAAAGAGAAGTTTATAGATGCCATAGCAGACATTGCCCAGAAAGTTAAAGGCTGGATATACCCACCATATTACATCCCACAGTGGAAACCTATAGTAACATTCACTGTGAGTATGGCAACCTGTAAAAATATTCTAAACTTTGCCTAAGGCAGATATGTAACTGATTACAAGTGTGGTCTGATTATACACTGGGTCTTGCTGGGTCTTGCTGTATGAGGGCATAAAACAGTTTATCCCACTGCCCTATAAAAAGGTTTTCAGAGGATACATCTTGGTGAGAAATTATTAACTGTTAGACATTCCTTTAAGATGCACTCAAATACATTTTTCCCAGTTTACAGACTTTGAGAGGGGTGCATCATTGGACTGTGAGAAGCAGGATGGTTGGTTCAACAAATTCCACACCATCTAGGCCATTTTAATCTAGCTGTTAGGTGTTGGGAGCAGTGGTTACATGGAGGAACGCACACGCGGTGAACAGGCTCTGGATGGCCCAGACAGACCACCAGCAGAGAGGATCATTTGATCCACAGACAAGCGCTATAAGTCCCCACAGTTTCATTGTCCACAATTCAGACACTGGTGTCGCCTTCATTATACACCGCTGTTACAGCGCCCATTACGTGTTCTTCCTTTGACAATTAGCCACTGTCGCCTTTTTTTGTGGACTGGAACTCCATTGTGTTTAGCAATGTATCCAGATTCTGTTTGTGTTGATCGCAAATATTCTAATCGTGAATTTTTATTGCGAATATCGGCACTTCGAGAATTCGCAAAGATGTAGAATATAGTGCTATATATTCGTAATCGCGAATATTCTAGATTTTTTTTTTGTCAGTAACCTCCCTTCTTGCTTGTGGGCCAACGAGAAGGCTGCAATATCTTTGTCAGAGCTTAGCAACATCCCTAGCAACCAATAGGAAAGTTGCCTACCCCTTTACTATATAAGAAACTCTCCAGCAGCCCTTTTCTGCAGTTTTTTTGCAGTACTGAGAGAGAGAGAGCAGTTACATTGCTGTGCTCTGTGCTTTCATCTGGATCCTATTCCTTATCCAACTACATTAGTTAGTTAGCTCATATATATAATACAGATAGTTAGTGGGAGATAGTCAGTGTAGATTAGATAGTGATATAGTGTAGCTGATTGGTTCCAGTGCAGGTGTTAGGTAGTGTGATAGGAATTACTGTTTCTCTGCTGTCCATACATACATGCTACAGACATAGTGCTGTGATGTTACAACAATACTTAGTGCACCAATCAGTAATATCTACTCAGACCTGATAAAATGTGAAGTTGCATGTATTGAGCAAATAATATGCGAATCATTAGTGCCGATTTGTGCAATCGCGAAAATAATAACTGGACATCACGAATTCTAGAATTCACAAATTTTTGCGAATATTATGCAAAAAATTTGCGAAATATCACGAAAGCGAATATTGCCTATGCCGCTCATCACTATTTGGGATCAGGTTTAAGTATTAGGGCCTCAATCCTGCCTTTGCTATGGAGTGACACACTTCCCTAACTGCTGGTTCAATTATCTGAGAAGCCATCCACGGTCAGACTTGCCTACCAGAGCACCAGTGTAGCTGGCTCCAGTACGTGGTCTCGCCGTGGATAGCAGTGCAGGCACTCTAGCTCTGCACTTTGGCCTCCCACCATGCGTCTCTTCTCTCTCTAGGGATCGCAGGAGGGTTGGCGCTCTTTCTCTGACTATTTTACCTTTGCCGTTCTGCCACTTTAAGAGTCGGCTGCAGTTTGACTAATGCACACATTCTATAGCCTTTATGGTAGCTCCGCTGAGATGTCTTTGCTTGCTCACTCAGGGAACAGTTGCTGCGCGGTGGTATATGCTGGCGCTCCGCTGCTCTAATGCGCTCTTTACTGTGCAAGTTAAGGAGCGTTATCGCTTCGCCCTCTGAGGGCTATATTTCCACTGTGGCAGGCGCATCACTATGAAGTGCCTTTTGTGCTGTGGCATTAGAAGAATTTTGATATCTCTGACTTCTAGTCTAACCAGACTGTCTATTACTCTGTAATTCCTCTAGCGTCGTTCTATGGAAACAGTAGGTTTAAAGAGCCAAAATGCTTGAAATAACTTCTTTATTAACTTAAACTTTTCTTCATATATAACACTGCCGCCTTCGCAGCAGATAGTCCATGTACATAACACATGTTGAAAAGATATCACAAAATGGCGGTATGATTAAGATGGTGGTGCAACTGTTCAATCTTGTCATTCAACATAAACTGGTGGATATATTTCTCTCTTCAGTATCTGTACTGTCACTTTAAGTTATTTAAGCACTTTATGATCTCTCTGAGAGGTATATTTGAGGTCTAACTAATAGTTTACTTGCAGTATGCAGTTAGCAGTGACTATTTGCAGATTGGTTGAGTATGATCTGGTATGGTTGTATGCAATTTGGATTGCAATATGGAATCTGAATGCTTGCAATTTGTATTTGAACTTTGTAGTTTGATTTGTATTTGCAATTGTATGGTTGCAATTGAACTTGTATTTGGTGGAACTGCAAGTAAACACATATATATCTAGTTCAGTATACATTTCTAAACACAATACTAACAATAGGAACATTATATAACTGTTTTAAATACCTATTTTGGCCTCTTGTTCCCATAAAACTGGACTCTCAGTGGATTGAATGTCTCTTCAGCTCCTGTCTCTGATGAATAATGATTCTAGCAGCAGTAGCTGGGGGAATTCCCAGACAGGCT
Organism: Bufo bufo; assembly: GCF_905171765.1. Lineage (NCBI taxonomy): Eukaryota > Metazoa > Chordata > Amphibia > Anura > Bufonidae > Bufo > Bufo bufo. The sequence goes on along the minus strand of NC_053393.1, from coordinate 446,535,737 downwards.
GTGTGTGAGGCTGGCTGTGATTTGTGAAAACTCTTTTTTTTAAATCAAATCGTTTTTATTGAACCAATAAATACAGAGTATAACATAAAACAATACGTTGTATTTTTCTTTGCTTTATCCACCATGTGGAATCAGTGTACAACAGTAATCATAGAAATACCAACACACAGTTTTATCAAGTATCTATACATTGCGTGTACACATGCTAAAACAAATATTTGTCATGCACCTTCCGTTCAAACTCACTCAGTGTAGGCGGACTTCCCTGGATCCACCTCATAGCAATCAGTTACCTGGCCACATATAACAACCTCCCCACAGCTACCTTAACCGATTCAGTCCCTCCAATCTCAGACACATACCCCAGAATACACACCTTAGGGTCTTTTTGAATTTTCAATGTCATTTTGCTATTAATCATATTTCTAACATCCTCCCAATAATTACCAACTACTGGACAAGACCACAGCATATGTAACAAGTCCGCACCATCTTCCATACACTTTGGACACTTGTCATCACTTCTCACTCCTATCTTTTTTAGGAACACCGGTGTTTTGTACACTCTATGTATAATAAATAATTGGGACAATTTGCCCTGTTCGCTCAGGGACACCTTGGGGACCCCTTCCAATATATCTTCCCACTTATCCTTAGACATATCCCCCACGTCAGCCTCCCATTTTTTCATTCTTGAAAGCGGAAACCCCTCTAAAAAAATTTCCAGTAAAAGAGCATACACCTGTGATATCAACCCTCTTTTTCCCCCACCTGTCGGAAGAACAAGCTTATGAACCACCTCCATTTGAGCTATCACACATCCTTTCCGCAATGTGACCTCAAGGGCATGCCTTATTTGAAGATATTTATAGAACCACTCCCTTGGAATATTAAATTCCTGCTGCAGGTTTTGAAATGACTTACATATCTTGTCCTTAATTAATTGGCCAATTCTCGTCACTCCATAAGTTTCCCAGTTCCTAAGTCCTGGTATGGCAAATAATTCGGGCAACAGGTGATTCTTTCCAATAGGGGAAAGTTCACTAATTCCACCCACACCTCTTAGCTGCTTCACCTTTGCCCAAACTCTTTTCATAAGTTCAATAAGAGGGAGTTTTTCCCTCCCAGCATGCATTCCTGAGCCTTCCAGAATGCCCATGAGGTCACGACTGCCCAGCCAATGCTGCAATATCTGCCCAGTCATATCCGGTGCTTGTAGATCAATCCATCCCTTAAAATGCTGACATTGGGAAGCCAGAAAATAAATCCATGCGTTAGGGACAGCCAGGCCCCCTTCCGACTTAGGATACTGCAATGTCTCCAGTTTGATCCTAGCCTGCCCATACTTCCAAGTAAGATCCCTAAATATAGAGTGAATTTTCTTGAATCTATCCAGGGGGATCCATACGGGAGCATTATTCAGTACATATAGCAACTGGGGCATCATAACCATTTTTAAAAGGTTAACTCTACCTACCACCGAAAGAAAGAGTCTACACCATGACCTCACTTTAAGCCTAAAAGTAGCCAGCAATGGGAACAGATTAAGGTCTTCAAAATCCGATAGTCTCGGTGTTATATGCAATCCCAGATATTTAAATTTATCCACCCAAGGCACCAGACTATCTACTTGTCTGCCTGACAGGGCCTGCCCATAAATTGGCATCAAAGAGGATTTTTGCCAATTTATCCGAAGTCCAGAAAAGCTACCAAATCTGTCAATCAATGCCATGGCCGCATCCAGGGACGCACCAGTATCGCCCATAAAAAGTAGAGTGTCATCAGCGTACATAGACACTTTATTGTGCAGCCCACCGTATCTAAACCCCTCTATATTTGTTGATAAGCGGATATGCGCCGCAAGCGGCTCTATTGCAAGAGCAAACAATAAGGGCGACAATGGGCATCCCTGCCTGGAGCCCCTGGCAAGGGGAAAACAATCTGACAACCCTCCATTCGCTCTAATTCTCGCCTTAGGACTAGAATACAGGACCTGTACCCACTGAATGAACCGCTCTCCAAAGCCCATAGTTCTCAGGACCCCCCACAAATACCTCCATTCCACACTGTCAAACGCCTTAGCGGCGTCAAGCGCAAGTAAGGCCCTGTCTCCACTGTTATCCGCCGGGATATTTAAACTAGTGTACAGCCTACGAAGATTAATAGCCATCGATTTCCCTGGCATAAACCCTGTTTGATCCGGGTGTACTATGGTCAGAATCACCTTGGACAGCCTGTTCGCCAACACCTTCGCCAGGAGCTTAACATCAGCCGTGAGAAGTGAAATTGGTCTGTAGGAATCCGGTATTTTAGGATCCTTTCCAGGTTTAGGTATAACCACAATTATAGCTTCCTGCATCGAATGTGGTAACGAACCTGCCTCCAATGAGTGCTCAAACACCTTAAGTAATTCAGGAAGTAATATCCCCTGCAGCTTTTTATACACCTCTACTGGGAGACCATCAGCTCCAGGCGCCTTATCACTTGCCATGTCCCAAAGTGCAGCTTCCAGTTCCTCAAGTGTAATCGGCTCCTCCAGCCTTTCTCTATCCTCCTCTGACAACGCCGATAACTGTGCCTCCACTAGGAAATCATTCAGAGCCTCATCAGAACTAGATCCAGTGGAAGTATATAGAGATACATAAAAGCTTTTTAGAATATCTAATATTCCTTTCGTGTCCTGGCTACTATTCCCCATGTCATCTCTCAGTTCCTGAATACAAGAGGAGCCTCTCTGGGCCTGTGAGACCACCGACAACAGATGACCCACCTTCTCGCCTTCATCAAAGGATCTCTGACGATAAAAGCTTCTCTTTCTATCTGCGGCCTGGACTAAATGACATCTCAGCTGCTCCTGAGCTACCGCCAGCGCCTCACTACTAACCATGGTGGGGGATCTACTAAACTCTCTCTCAACCTCAGCCACTAGTACATGCGCCTTAACATCCGCCTCCCTAGATCTGGATTTATGCTTGTTAATTTCTTTCATCAAAACTCCCCTCAGGAATGCTTTCATGGCGTCCCATACACCTGGTATCGAAGCCGTCCCTGTATTGATATCAAAAAATTCCTTAATTTCCAGAGAGATCCCAGACAGGTCACCCAACACATTCAGCCAATGAGAACTACACTTCCACAGCCTCGGTCCCTGTCTGAGCACCCCCAGGCACAAGTCAATCTGCACCAGAGAATGGTCAGACAACGACCGAGGATGATAGACAACATCCTTAACCAGTGGTAGCATTATGTCGTTAACAAGGGCCAAATCTATACGCGATAGCGAATGGTGCGTGGCTGATCTACACGAGAATTCACGCTTATCTGGGTTACGCAATCTCCATACATCCTGTACTCCTACTTCACCCATAATATTCCTGAGAGCCACACTCCCCGGTGAACCACCTGCTCCTTCCACCCGGCATCTATCTAGGGAGTCATTCAGCGTGCAATTGAAGTCCCCCACCAATAGCCACGGCAACCCAGGGAAGTCCGCCACAAAGTCCATAATCTCTCTTATTAATGGGTAGGCAAACGGTGGAGGCACGTACACAGACACCAGCACCACCTGTATTCCATCCACCTTACACACAACACACACATATCTACCCTCAGCATCCACACAATCCTGCATATGTTCATACCTAATACTACTATGCACAATCATACTTACCCCTCTAGAATGAGAGGAATGAGTTGAATGTAACGCATGGATCACCCAATTTTTACTCATCCAGTGTAAATTTTCTCCAGTCAAATGCGTTTCCTGAAGGCAACATATAGCCGGCTGAAACCGCCCCAAGTATTGAAAAATGCACTGTCTATTCCGTGCATCCGCCATCCCTCTCACATTCCAACTTAAAACTCTAATCACCTGTGACATGGTAAAACATTAAACCATACTTGAATCTCACAACCCACTCAGACAACATTTGCTCATAGTTCAAGACCTTAACCCTTCCCCCCAACCTTCTCCCTGCCCCCCCACCCCCCTCCCTCCCTCCCATAATCAGGTTACTGTAACTGGGGATCACTGTCCCCTCTGTATCCACTTCACACATTAAAACAGGGCAATCCGAGAGCAACCTGCCCCCCAACCTACAATAAACATAACAGTTTATAACACGTTTCCTCAGGTAGAGAATCCTCCCCACATCTGAGAAATACATTTTACTTTCTCTACCGCCTGCTCCCTCCTCAGGAACTACCATGTGGTAGCATTACATAGTACACTCCTTAACTGGTGCAACATTTAAAGCAATCCTAGAGTGCAAATGCATATATAAAGTGAACAAATGAAACCATATATCTGCCTCCTTCAAGTGTCCAGGGCTCCACTTCTCAATTGTCGCTCGTGGACGTCCAGCCACTGCGCCGCCTCCTCCGGATCTTCAAAAAATCTGGTGGATCCCAATGCCACCACACGCAGTTTAGCAGGAAACAGCATAGCGTACTGGACTTGTAGAGCTCTCAGCCTTTTCTTTATATCCATAAATCTACTTCTCCTCCGCTGCACTTCGTTGGAATAATCCGGAAATATGGACACTTTAACCCCATTCAGGACCATCTCCTCATTGTCCCTTGATTGCCGCAGGATAGTGTCCCGGTCTTTAAAATGCAGGATCTTCGCCAGTATAGGACGGGGAGGTCTGCCAGGCGGAAGCGGCCGCATGGGGACTCTGTGCGCCCGCTCCACCGCATATAAGGAAGATAGACCTTTCTCATGAAATAGTTGATGCAACCATTTTTCCACAAACTCTGTGGCATTATCCCCCTCCGTCTTCTCTGGCATACCCACAATCCACAGGTTATTCCTTCTGGACCTGTTCTCCAGATCATCTGTTTTGGCGTATAAAGCAGCTATATCTTCAGCAGTTGTTTTTGCCGCCATTTGCAAAGGCTGAATAACGTCCTCTATGGTGGACACCCTCTTCTCCAATTCAGAGGTGCGCTCAGAAATTTTGTGTAGGTCATGCCTAATTAAAGACACATCCGACCTCAGGCTGCCAACTTGCACTGTAAGCACCTTCAGTGTGCTGTTACAGCTGGCCACAGCGACCATGATATCTTTTAAAGTAGGCTCTGCATTGACCACAGCTTTAGGGCCTACCGCGTCTTTTGCCGGCCGTGCAGGGGTTAATGGCGGCCAATTCACCGCATCCAGGGCCTCCCCATCGATGGATCCATCCTCCTGTTCAGAGGAGGTATGAGCGTCCGTCTCCTTTCCCTCGGCCCAATCTCCCACATCGCTATCTGTGCGAGCAAACCTGCTCAGCTTTGCGGCCGCACTCTGGCTCAGCTTGGGCTGTAAGGCCGGCCCCTTTTCTTCCTCGGCGCCATGCCGGCTCACCTCTGGCCTGTCGGATCGCGGCCCTTTACCGGACTTCCTCGGCATGTCGGAGCTCAGAAATTTACCACCGCACCCTCCTGTCGTCTCTCAACCACCAGGTAAGGAAGGATCAGCGATTCAGGGGGTTGCTACCACTCGAAAATCAGGATATCTGCAGGAGCTATGTGCGGTGCGACCTACTCCATGCGCTCTCAGGCTACGCCCCCGATTTGTGAAAACTATTGATGTATGAGAAGCTGGCTGTGATTGGTCTAGACTTCTGCCCAGCAACAACAGATTAACACTATACTTTCTGTTGTTTCTGCTGTGTCACTGAGCTTACCTTACATTACAAAATGAATTTTAAAGGCATATTATATTTTTCTGCTTCTGTGAACACAAAATATAACAGTTACATGACATGCAAAACATGATGTCACAGTAAATAACTCTGCTCTTGTCTTTAACACATAAACATAGGAACTGTATTAAGGCTATTGGTAGGTTTAGCTCTATACACACACATATAAGGCTATACTAGCAACCTAGGACAGGTCCTAGCTGGCCAGCTACAACCAGAGGATCCTCCGGTGACCCCAAGCTCTGACAATAATGGACCCTTAGTAAAGCAGGGCTCTTAAGGTCCTATGTACACAGAGAATGGGCCCTCAGAATAATTTCTTCTCCCTTTGTGGGCCCAAGGGACTTCAGTCTGACACTAAAGCCATCACATTCGGCAGACACTCTGTCACTACCCCTAGTAGTGATACAAGGGACAATAACAGCTCAGCAATAAGTGTCGGACATCCTGTGGCCACATTTCTCTTGTGGCAATGCTTCCATCTGGTATTTTTCAGAAGAATAATGCTCACCCACACACCGCAAAGGTTTTTCAGAAATGTCTCCACCAGATTGCAACACTACCTTTACCTGCCCCGTTGTCAGATTTATTGCTGATTTATTGCCCAGCTGCAGCATCTGTGAGCAAATAGGATACCATAAAAAACCTGTATGCCTCCATGCCCAACCATATCTCATCTTGTATCCTGGCTAGTGGTGGCTCAACAGGGTACTAGAGACTCCTTTCAATTCTACAGTTTTCCCCAATAAACTTATCTTTTCACTCCAATATTGTAATAATGACATATTTCATCAAGTTTCATTCAGTTTTAAGAACTCTTGTCCATGAGAGTATATAATTCTTTGAGATATTAAATAGATTGCCCATGATTAGAAAAAAAAGATCTGTTACGATTTACAGAAACTAAACCTCTCTTATCCATGGGCTGTTTTTGGTAATGCAATGTATTGCCATTGACTTGAATATCGATGAGTTGCGGTATTATACACTGCCCATGTAAAAAAAGTGGCGCTGTTTTTGTGAAAAAGAAAAGCAAAACATTTTATAGACCTGGATATCCCAACTTGTGTAGCAACATAGTTCAGTATACAATGGGGTAGATTTACTTATACTCGTTAAGTGTAAACAGATGCACCAGATTTATCACAGTGACCGATGCTGGATGATAATTCTGGTGCACTTTTAAACTTTCTAGTCTAAGGCTACTTTCACACTTGCGTCAGAGGATTCCAGCATGCAGTTCCGTTGCCGGAACTGCCTGCCAGATCCGGCAATCCGGACGCAAACAGATGCATTTGTCAGACGTATCCGGATGCGGATCCGTCTGACAAATGCATTGAAATACCGGATCTGTCTCTCCGGTGTCATCCGGAAAAACGGATCCGGTATTTTTTTTTCCCACAGATTTAAAGGTCTACGCATGCGCAGACTGGAAGAACAGATCCGTCAATGTGGCAATTTTAATGCCGTATCAGGCACTAATACATTTTAATGGAAATTAGTTCCGGATCCGGCATTCCGGCAAGTGTTCAGGATTTTTGGCCCGAGAGAAAAATTCAGCATGCTGTGGTATTTTCTCCGGCCAAAAAATGTAAGAGGGACTGAACTGATGCATCCTGACAGGGATGTAAAATATTTTTTGTTATATAATTTATTAAGGTAAAAGTGGATTCACAACGCGTTTTATGTGTCCGTTAGAAAAAAGGATACAAAAATGCAGCAAACCACGTTTTTGTATCCTGCAGAGTAAAAAAAAGTATACTTTTTTTACAATGGAAAAAAATGTATATGATGTTTTTTTACAATGGAACTCTATGGTGAACGGATGCCACTCTGTCTGAGGCACCCGTTTAATGTATACGTTTTTTGTATACATTAAATGGATGGTAAAAACCTGATGTGAACCCAGCCTAAGCTGTTTATTTGGTCTAGAAAACAGGGTGTAAAGGGTCATCTTAGGCTACTTTCCCACTAGCGTTTTTCCTGAATCCGGCAAGGTTCATCAAAAACTCTTCCGTTACTGATAATACAACCATCTGCATCCGTTATGAACGGATTCAGTTGTATTATCTTTAACATACCCAAGACGGATCCGTCATGAACTCCGTTGAAAGTCAATGAGGGATGGAACCGTTTTCTATTATGTCGGATTGTGTCAGAGAAAACATTTTGCTCCGCATCCCAGGACAGAAAGCAAACTGCAGCATGCTGCGGTTTGCTCTCCGGTATGAGAACGGAACGAAATGCATTTTGGAGCATTCCGTTCTGTTCAATTACGTTTTGTCCCCATTCATTGTCAATGGGAAAGCATTTTTTTTTCCTGTATTGAGACCCCATGACGGTCTCAATAGCGGAAAATAGAAGCACTGAAGATGTCTGTGTGTAACACATAGATGCTTCCAGCCTACCTCAGTCCCTGAATATGAATACAGGTATGTGCCCTTAACTATCAATGACCATCACCCTGCCTATCTGACCAGTTATACACAGGAGTCTTCAGCCCCCAGTAGAATTGAAGACTGAAGACATCCTCTCCTTCAGTAGCATTTAGTTAGAGCTTTGATAAGAAGCACCAGTTAGACTTTAAGTCCTGGTCATCCCCTTTAACTTCTGTTATCCCTTATAGATGTACAGTTAATAGTACTGTAAACATTTACACCCTCCTCATTTTCAAATAGCTCTTTTTGCAAGCACTAAAGTAAACATTTTTCCTTCAAGAAAATAAGGTTCTGGCCGGCAGACATGAGTACACAGGTCAGTATAAAGTGGACGTTTCCCTGTAGCTGGCAGCCCATTGTATGTTGTGAAAATGTGAGAGGTAAAATGAAAATAAATGCAGATTCCCATGAGGCTAAGTTTATTACGGGCCTACTGTATGAACAGAAAAATCAGCATTTGTTGCAGAGTCAAGCAAACCGCAGTTGAATGATACCACGTCATAGTCGCTGGCCAGGAAAAACATGAGCAGCAATAGTATTCTATGTCTGCCCTCCTACAAAAACACCACCCAATTCAAATTTGCCATTTAGGGGAGCGAAAATACAGTAAAACATAGCAATGCTGTTTGGGAAGGGGTTAATCTTAATTCTGAGTAGTTGTAATAAATGTATTTTATAATCGAAATCAGTGAAAATGTTTGGATTCCTTTTGCCTCCTTGATTTATAGAATAGTTTCCTTCATCGGCTTTCGCTAACTGACAGACCTAATGTTTTTCTGTGCTGCACACATAGGAATTTGGTTGAGGTTCCTTGACAGGTTCCTGAGAGGTCTTTGGCACAGATAAAGACTTGGCCACGTGTCAGACTAAGGACGGAATAAGAGATAGACTGTGCATGAAATGTGTCTTTCAGAAATGCTGCGTAGTAACTGGCAGCCAAGAGCGCAGCATTGAAGAAAACCTAGTAATCGGAAGGATCGTCGCCTAATGAAATACTATAAGTCGTGCTTCTTTATGTCTGCTAGCTACGCCAATTACAACTCCAATAGTATGCTACTTACAGACGGATTAACTGACATGTAGTGCTCATTTCATGTTTAAAAAAGAAGTTCTTCAGCAGCTGCAGTCTACTACAGTAATGTGCCCCTGCTGCTGCAAAACAACATACGAATCTCAGATGCTGTAGTTTCAGATCAATCAGTGGTGGACAGGATGCTCGCATTACTCTTCAAAAAGAGGTTTTGCAGCAGCTGAGTGTACTATAGGGAACAATAATTTTACTCTCTTACTAAATGGTAGGCTAGTTTCACACTAGCGTTCGGAGGATCCGGCAGCGGTATTTGTCCAGCAGATTCTTGGCATATTTGCTGGGTTGCGGCTGGATCTCTGCTGGTCCCCATTGTAGTTAATGGGGCCGGATGGCATTTATGTAGCTTTGGGCAATGCCAGATACAGAGAGACCGAGCAGGCTATTCCCTGCTGGAAATGCCTGGCAGATCACCCAAACGCTAGTGTGAAACTAGAAGAATATTAGAGGGGTTTTCCGGTTTGCATCAACATCCTTTTAAATCATTTATGCTACTGTCTTCCTTTCTGGGCTGTGGTCACATGACCAAGTTCCTGCAGCTCTTTATTATTTCCTGTGATGTCATGTCCTTGGGCGTGTCAAAGTAGCAACAGGGGCAGTGATAGTGGAGTGTCTATGTAACTAGCTGGGTGGGAGGAGCCATAAACTAGCTGGGCATTGTAAGGGGCGGTGCTAGAGCTGTGTCAGAGAAAGGAGAAGTGCATCATGGGCTTGGTTGGATACAGCAACAGGAAGTGTTACATACAGGATGGAAACAAACCAGAATGATATGTTATATTGGTAAAACCGAGTCATGAGGATCCAAATTGAAATAGAAAGTATGAGGTATGAGGAAGATGTACATGAGGTAAGCAACTACATGATCATACCTGTTAAAAAACTATAGTTATACCAGAAAACTTCTTTAAAGACTCCCACAAAAATCTTTATTCCCTGACCTGTTAGAAAGGTCCATGATGTAAACTGTAGTGATGGTAATCTTCTTACTAGTGACTGTATTTGTGAGTTATAACCTCCCTCTGATCCTCAGCTATGTCATGTGACCAGCACTCCAACTGACACAGGACAGGAAGTCAGTTACTTCTCTATTCAATCCTATGAGACTGACAGTGAAGCTCCCATAAAAATACATAGAGAAACTGGCTTCCTGTCCACACATAAGATGCTGTGTTATTTGGAAAGTCTTATTGCTGGTCACATGACACAGCTGAGGATCAGAAGAGAGGTTATGACTCACTAATAAAGTCACTGGTAAGAAAATTACCAGTTTACATCATGTACCTTTCTGACAGAGAATAACATTTTTGTGGGAGTGCTCCTTTAAGTATCCCTTTAGCCTGCAGTCATTGGTTTCTATATGGCTATACAATTACTTGGGGATGTCTAATATTGTGCCATATATTATTTCCATTTATTACTATCAATTGTTTAAACTAAAGATTATAAGCTCAGGTAAAGCTGCAATGATCTTTTTTCAATTTCAACACCCAGAAATTATAATTTTCGGATGTAAAACTGCGTATAAAAGTTACAACAATTCATCCATAAAAGCTGATTGTTATCATTACCATTTATTGTTTGGACTAATGGGAATCTAATAACTGGTGACAACTGGCTGAGCTATTACTATAACTTTGTCCGAATATTACTGATTAAACTTGACTATTGCGTATCATCTGTTGCACAAGAAAATACATTGGTGACAAAGCAAAGACAATAAAAGCATTATTTGCAAAGACTGGAGCAATTTTATATGGGGGAAATCGTTATGATGATTGCAAGTAGCTTACAATTTAGGCCCTTCATGAGGTTGTCTCACTAAAGAAGCCTTTTTAGAATGGAATCTAGCATAGCGATCCATTGATATTAAATGTCAGGCCTCTTTAGAGGGAATCTGTCACCTCAGAAACACCCCCCTCCCAAACTAGAGTACCATATTTTTCGCTTTATAAGACGCACCCAATAATAAAACGCACCCCAGATTTTAGAGGAGGAAAATAAGAAAAAAATATTTTTCATCAGATCCTCAGATCAGACCCATAAGTATTAGGACATCACATCAGACCCCCATATCAGCCCTCCATGTCAGACCCCCAACTGACCTCAGAACAGCCCTTTTTTTCAGACCCCATCAGACCTTAGATCAGCCCTTTTCTTTTAGACCCCCATCACACCTAAGGTCAGCCCTGTTCTTTCAGACCCACATCAGACCTCAGATCAGCCCTTTTCTTTTAGACCCCATCAGCCCTTTTCTTTCAGACCTCAGATCAGCCCTGTTCTTTCAGACCCCCATCAGACCTCAGATCAGCCCATTTCTTTTAGACCCCCATCAAACTCCCATCAGCCCTTTACTTTCAGACCCCCATTAGACCTCAGATCAGCCATGTTCTTTCAGACCCCCATCAGACAAAAATAATTATCTTGCTTCTCCTGCTCCGCGGCTCCGCTCTGGGTCTAGCAGTCTCTTTAAAAGTCACACTCCCCTGTCTTCTCCGGCCGGCGCTGCACTGTCACCTGACTGCGTGCAGCGTCAGGTCATGGTGCGCGCACTACGTCCTGACGCTGTACAGGGTCTGGACAGTGCAGCACCGGCCCCAGCAAAAAGACCAGGGAGGATAAGTATCGGAAGTGCTTGCGCTTCTTCCCTGCTCCCGGCACCTAATGCATACTAGTGAGCGCTTCTATAATGGAAGCGCTCACCAGTATTCGCTTTATAAGACGCACAGCCATTTTGCCTCTTATAAAGCGAAAAATACGGTGAGTGGTGTTTAGTGTGAGTGGTGCTGAGTCTGGTTATGTAATTTTTATCTTCTAACTTATTTGGATTCTGACCTATGCTCCAACAAACCAGCAGTATAATACATTGAGAGGACTCCTGTGCTCACATATATAATGGAGAGTACTCAAAGAGGAGTCCTTCCAATGTATTTTACTGCTGGTTTGTGGGAGCACAATGTCAGAATTGAGTATGAAGATAAAATTTACATAACTGGACTCGGCATCACTTACACTATACATTGCTCTAGTTTGGGGGGCGTTTTGGAGCTGACTCCCTTTAACTCCTGGCAGTAAGCTGTTGCCAAGGAAGTGACTTCTGGCCAAACATGTATTGCATGGTTTGGCCAGGCCTGACAGAGCTGGAGCTGCTGTGTGAGCTTAATGAGGCGGCTTTAGGAGTGGCAATACCTGTGGGGCTTTGGTCCCTCCATAACAATTGGAAATATATTTTGCATCTCAACTTGTATCATTTGATGTCACACCCTGTTTATATTTTGGCACTTAGTATGCACTTGTCCCTTTATTGATTCTGCACGTCAACACTGGTAGATGTTGTGGGAGGAGGGATGTGTAGGCATATCTTTACGCACCTCTCATGAATTGCTGTTTTTAGTAGTTTTTTATGGGTTTTTGGATATTAATAACATTTTGTGATTTAATCATGTGATTTTTGGTGTGCACATCTTGTTTTTTTTTATGTGCTCCTTGTTATGGTTTAATGTATGAGTGTTTTGTGGTGCCCTCGTTTTATGACACTATGCTGAGTATAGGTCAGTATAGAGAAAGAAGAAAACCTCTTTAATGTCATTATAGCTTTCAGAGAAGGGAGTTTGGCTTTAGAGCATCTTGGCAAGTTGGCACACATCTTGTGTTTGAATGATGGCTAAGAAGCCTGAACACATTTCCTGTTCCTATAACACATTTTCTGTTCCTGTTTCTGAAAACACATGTCCTGTTTCTGTTGCCATCACATGGTTATTTCTGGGGAAAAAGCAATGTAACAATGGCAAAAAACTAAAACATTAAACATTAATTTTTTTTTCATGCAGATGCAAAAAACAATGATTGTCTATGGCTTAAATAGCTAGCAAATGAGCCAAAACAGGCCATACACAGATTATGCTGGAATTTGCAAAAATGCTATAGACCCAGAAAGCGCAATATAAGTAATGAAAAACATCACAAAAAACAGACATGTTTGTACTGTATTTCAGAAATGACTACAGATTTACAGCTAATATCTGACAAAGCATTTTTGACTTAAAAAAAGCTGCACAAAAGTCAGCAAAATGTGCTGTTTTTGCGAAAAAGGTGTGAAACCAGCCTATAACAAATACTGATATTCAAATTAGAAATCCTTTGCTGTTCTTGTGCTGATGGTTCTGTGGTCCAATCACTGGTGATGCTGGTCAACAGGGAGCATGGATTTCAGCGGTTTCTGTGCAGTACAAACCCTGAGTGGTCGTTTTGCGCTATTTTTACATAAAGAAGACACTACAGAAAATGTATGAAACTAATGAGATATAAAAAATTATAAAACAAAAATGTAAAGAAATAATAACATTGTCAGTTCTGATTCTGATAAGTTGTTAAAGGGCATTTGTCAGCAGATTTGTCCCTATGAAACTGTCTGACCTGTTACATGTGCACTTGGCAGCTGAAGGCATCTGTGTTGGTCCCATGTTCATATGTGCCGCATTGCTGAGAAATATGGTGTTTTAATATATGCAAACGAACCTCTAGGTAAATGTTTAATATATGCAAATGAACCTCTAGCGAATTGACTTCGCATCTAGGATTCAAAGCTCGAATCGCTCAAAACTAGTGATGATCGAGCATGCTCGGCCGAACACTTGTTCAGCTTGAGCATGTTGATGCTCGGCACATGGCGGAACTCGGCCAAGTACCGCATGTGCTCGAGCGCTATGCTCGATTCTCCTCCCGGCAATTTTCTTGGCTGCTATGCTATGTGCAGGTAAGTGCTGCGCTCACTGTAATGCCAGTAGCCATGTTGGTTACTGGCATTACAGTGAGTGGCTGGCCGTAACGCGTCATCGGGTGCTATATAGCACCCGATGACGCATGTTCGGCTCATTTGTAGTCAGGGAGAGCTGAGCATAGGAAGGGACAGAGAGTGTAGGGAGTGTAATTGAATATTTTTTGGTACCAAAACGTTTCAGAGACCCAAAAGGCTTTGTAAGGACTATTGTGTGTTACAGCAGCAATATATATTTTTAGCGTATCCTGCGCTAAATACTGTGCAATAGGCCGCTGCGGCAGTTAAATTGTTCATGCCACATCTCCTGTGTAAAGTGAGCGCATCCCTAAAATATGAGTTACATCCAGTATACTTTTTCCGTAGACGGTGTCCGCTTCTGACAGTGACCTTACCAGGGCAACATCTGCAGTGTAACGTGTGCACTTCAAAAAAAATTCTGTGACATACATTGTACTCTTTCCGTAGACGGTGTTCGCTTCTGACAGTGACCTTACCAGGTCCACAGCTGCAGTGTAAAGTGTGCGCTTCAAAAATGTATCTGTGACATGCAGTGTACTTTGTCAGCTTTCAAACTATACTACCCCCGGAACCCAAAGAAGCAGCTCGGCGGGTCATGGGAATAACGCCGCCGGATCGCGGGTCGTTATTGTTTATGGTCGGAACTACGACGGTACCTGATCGTCTTTGAACCTCCGACTTTTGTTTTTGATTAATGAAAACATTCTTGGCAAATGCTTTCGCTTTGGTTCGTCTTGCACAGGTCTAAGAATTTCATCTCTAGCGGCGCAATACGGATGCCCCCATCCGTCCCTCTTAATCATGGCCCCAGTTCCGAAAACCAACAAAATAGAACCGGAGTCCTATTCCATCATTCCTAGCTGAAGTATTCAGGCGGCCCGGCCTGTTTTGAACACTGTACTTTTTTTCAATGGTCAGCAAAGCAGCAGTCTCCCATAATTTTTTAAAAGGTCAGCTCAGCAACAGGCCCTCAACCATAAAGTTTTAGAGGGTCAGCTCAGCAGCAGGCCCTCGCATATAATTTTTTAGAGGGTCAGCTCACCTGCAGGCCCTCACCTACAATCTTTCAGAGGGTCAGCTCACCAGCAGGCCCTCACCTACAATCTTTTACAGGGTCAGCTCACCTAATTATAACTAATAGGTAATTTCCTTGCATGCTGCCTTGCTTGGATGTGGTAGCTGTAGCTGTTTCTCAGGCTCCCTCTCCGGAATAGAACACTGATTCCCCCTTACCCGTGGTCACCGTGTTTGGCAAAGTTGATAGGGCAGACATCTGAATGGTTTGTCGCCGTCACGGGGACGTGCGATCGGCCCCAGGTTAGATAGTCCCCAGAATCGGCCCCAGGAAAGAATTATAAGTTTCCTAACAATGTTTCCTCTAAAATTGATGTTCCCGAACCAGCAACCTGGGAGTCCAAAATGCATCCAGACATCCTCCCCATGCTGTTCCCGAACCATTTT
Organism: Bufo bufo; assembly: GCF_905171765.1. Classification (NCBI taxonomy): domain Eukaryota; kingdom Metazoa; phylum Chordata; class Amphibia; order Anura; family Bufonidae; genus Bufo; species Bufo bufo. The sequence goes on along the minus strand of NC_053393.1, from coordinate 446,520,269 downwards.
AGTGGTGTTTCCATCAATTTCTGACGTTTTCCTATGAACCAGGCACCCTCCCCTCTTCAGAGCGGGGGGTGTCTGGTTTAGTGCTCCGGTTCTCCCATTGACTTCTATTATACTTGGGTGCTCGGTAGAGCACCCGAGCATCCGGATGTGTTCGCCTGAGCACTATGGTGCTCGATCAACACTACTCAAAACGAATTGACAGGACCAGGCATTATTATGTTTTCATTGCCTGGCCCTGTCAATTAGTTTTGAGCGATTCAAGCTTTGTATCCTAGATGCGAAGTCAATTCGCTCCAAACTTTGTTTTAGTGCTGTACGAAGGCGATGTGAGACTTCAGTGAATAACTTCGACCATTGATTTTTAAACTTTAAAACCAATTTAAAACATGGATCCAAAGTCGGCCTTTGTACTGACTGGTACCTCGGTACCTAAGCCAACTTCGGATCCACGGTTTAAAATGGTTTTAAAGTTTAAAAATCAAATCCCCACGAGACTTCAGGAATAACGAATTTGCTGCACCAGAGCCCATACATTTGAATGCTGTACAGAGAAGATTTGACCGAAGCAATTTTGGATTTATGATCCAAAGCTCGCTTCGCTCAATACTACTGTCAATCAAAGTGCAGAGGGTGCTGCAAAGAAAGATGAACCTCTAGGTGTAACAGCAACATTTATCCTAGAGGCTCATGGAGACTCAATTGCAGTATTTGCCTAAATGGCATGAAAAAGTTTTGCTGTTTGGCTTATAGAGTCTAACAAAGAATAGAGTGACCTCCTATACAGTCCTACACAGCAAGCTCTGAGCAGACATTGGAGCTGATTAACTACTGCAAAAATGTCAGAATTCTGGCACACATGCCTTACACATTTATTAAGAGTTTTAGACACTTTTCCTGTTCAATAAGGGGGTGTGGCTTAATGGGCCTTGCGGGAAAGGGGAGTGGCTGAAAATCCAACATTGTGTGCCAGAATTGTAACACAAAGTTCTGCCTCAAAGTTAGCCAATAAAGTAGTATAGAGTTAGACTAAACCAGGGATGGTCAACCTGCGGCCCTCCAGCTGTTGTAAAACTACAACTCCCATCATGCCCTGCTGTAGGATGATAGCTGTAGGCTGTCGAGGCATGCTGGGAGTTGTAGTTTTGCAACAGCTGGAGGGTCGCAGGTTGGGCATCCCTAGACTAGACATTCTAAGGCTATTTTAGCATGGGCAATTGTGATCTGGGAAATTCCCACTGTGTGATGGCCGCATGTGTCATACTGAGTAGTGTTGATCGAGCATGGTTGGCCGAACATCGCGGTGTTCGGCCGAATACCGCGTGTGCTCGAGCGCGATGCTTGAGTCTCCTCCTCCAGCCAATAAACGTGCAGGTAGTTACTGCCACTCACTGTAATGCCGTAGCCATGTTGGTAATTGGCATTACAGTGATTTGCTGGCCGGAACGCGTCATCGGGTGCTATAAAGCACCCGATGACACGTTGTTCGGCCACTCTTAGTCAGGGAGAGCTGTGCTGTAGAAGGGACAGATAGTGTAGGGCAGAAAAAACGCGGGTGTTCCCGCAACGCACCGGCACATTTTCCCGCAACGCCCGTGTGAAAGAGGCCTAAGGGTCCATTCACACGTCCGTGAATGTGTCCGCACCCGTTCCGCAATTCGGACCCATTCATTCTCTATGGGGCAGGAATGGAGGCGGACAGCCCACAGTGTGCTGTCTGCATCCGCATTTCCGGAGTGCGCCCCGATCATCCGGTCCGCGGCTCCGGAAAAAAATAGAACATGTCCTATTCTTGTCCGCAATTGCGGACAAGAATAGGCAGTTCTATGGGGGTGCCGGTCAGGTGTATTGCAGATCCGCAATTTGCGGATCCGCAATACACTACGAACGTGCGAATGGACCCTAATACTGAGAGCTATTCATGGATTCAAACTAACTATATCATAGTGATTTATAGTTCTGTGAGCTCAGCTCAGCCAAGCCGTGGTCAGTCTGGGAAATGCAGCCATCAGCTAGACTATTTTTCCTCAACCACATTGGCACATGTGAAATTAGCCTAAAGGTTCTCCTGATTTATAATTCAGCATCAGCCACTGTGATACATTTTTCTGCTGTCTAGTCTAAATCTTAGACAGTTTCCCCATTAATTTAGTAAGGAATGCTCAGAGAGTTTAGCTCTGAAGCATGAAGAATTTTTAATACAGTTCTGGGTTATGATACAAGCTGTAACTCAGGATGAGTAGAAGAGTAATTTCATGGTAATTATAAATAAGCTGGGTTTTGTTTGATTCACAAACTATTCAAGGACTCTCAATATCTCCTAATATCTGGTGTAGTGGGTCATGAAACTAATGTTCTTCCATTCATTTAAATGTGAATTTTCCACAAGTGACTGCTGTCATTATAGGAAATAATTAAGAAATGACCTTTCCGGCATTTGCAGACAGTGGCTCATTTGGTCTGTTCTGTCAACTCTTAAATTCCCCAATTCTCTATGTTATTGGATGACCGGCTGACAAACTGTCAATGCTTTAATTGAATGAGAGCTTTCAGCGCCCTCCCAAGTGATACTTCCTTGTTTCCCTTCATTTGCTGATAGCATTTATCTGTGATTTGCAGGAGCTGCTTCCCATTATAACGCATCGTACAAAAAGGGTCAAATACAGGACAAGTGCCATTCAAACAAATGGAGTAGAACTGTCACCTTTCGATAAGAACTTGGCAGCTGCCGACACTGAAGTGGATATGCATAAAGCACGCAATTTACTAACATCATAAATTTGGTGCACATACAGAAAGGCAATGCTAAGCAATGTGCTGAAGTTCATAAATTAAACAGCCTGAAAGCCTTTTTGCTGTGTATGTGATAAGACGAATGCTGTTGCGACATAATTAAAACCTATTGCTCACTACTGCATACGAATCCTAATTTTCTCGCGTATTTGTCTAACGGCAGACTGATTGCAAATTAAAACGCGTTAAAATAAGTTATTGGAAAGATTAAGTGTAGTCATAAATGTATTATTCATAATATGGCATTATTTTCCTATGGAAAATAAAGATGTCAGGCAGAGTACACAGATCCCGGCTCTGGTAATGAATTGGGAACAGGGGATTCGTTGTAACACCATTTAGATTCGGGCACAACCAGGTGGTACGATCGGTTATGCTATGGGAGGTTTGTTTGCCATGATCTGTCATGTGATATGATAAAATGTTATTGGATCTAGTGGTAATTGACAATGTTCATGACCTGTGACTGCATTGACCATAATCCAAATGAAATAAATCTAGAAATGTAATCTGACAGTTCCAGGCCGTTTCAGTTATCTGCGAGAGGTCGCTTGGGCGCAACTTACACTGTCCGACATTACCGCACACTAGCAGTGGTGAGCAGCTCTCCACCTACTGTGAGACTCAGAAACTCCAAACCCCCACTGATCAGCCACTGAATATAGCATTTGAATGGAGCTGGAAGCACAGCTCCATGCAAAATGTTGTGTAACAGCTGATCATGGGGGTGCACGGTGTCAGACCCCCACTGAATGGATATTAATGACCTATCCTGAGAGATGTTCAAATATAGCTCTGTGGTGGGAAGAGGTCTAAAATTTTATCACATATTCAAAAGAAGATACATGTGTCCACTGGGAGGTCCTGAGCCTGGCGAGTGTTCAGGCTCTGTTCAGTAAACCCTGTCCCGCCTTACTGTATGATCTTGGTTAATGGCTCCAGCACTGTCAGTGCAGCAGGAAGTGGCAGAGGACAACGTTGGAGCTGAGCCACCAATCAAGACTAAGGGTTTACTAAGGAAGGAGAGCCCATGCACTTACGGATTAGGGACTACCGACTGGGCACCTGAGACCACATTAGTGTATATATTGTGACACAGTGAGAGGTTTGGTCTGGGAAAACAGGTATTTTCCTCCCAGCATGTGCTGCTGGGCTGATTTACAGCCAGGTGAGGTCAAATACCGGACCGGATTTTAAGTGCAGGTCCGGGTTTTGGCAGCACCTGGCTGTCCTTAAATAGGCAGCTGCGCTCAGAAACGAGGTCTCTGTGTTGGAATCTGGGAGCCTTGTGTCTGGATGAAGGCTTGCTACCTGTTTGGCGTGAAAACAGGTTGGTGCTGCTATGAGCAAGGACTCTTTGAGGCAGAAATGCCACATGGTGCGAATTACCACCAACACCGCAAGGTGACTTTTTGCTTGTTTATGACAGCTTGTTTTGTCACTTGCCTAAAGTGTGAATAAAACACTGAACTGTTTGATCCAAAGAACTTGTTGTTCCCTCTATACTGCATCCGCTAATCCTGTCTACCAGAGCGAAAACCCACTATATCTATGTATCTATCTATCTATCTATCTATCTATCTATCTTCTATCTATATATCTATGTGTATATATATAAATTACACCTATCTCCTCAGCCACAAAGGTATGATTTAGTCCACTTCTGGGTAATTTGTTTAACTGGCAGACAGGAATTGACAGACTCTCTTCAACTTGGGGAGGGGGGGGGGGGATTTATCATCTCACTTGTGCCTGAAAAGTGACGTTAAAAAGTCGCAAACTCTGTGTTTGCAACTTTTAAAAAAATTGGTGCATCTCTTCGATTTTACATCACCCTTGCCACGTTCCATAAAGGGGTCATTATAAAGGTGGGAAGGGGGAGTGGCCAGCCACCCCAAAAAGTTTAGCTTCAGATGCATCCTCTTGTGGCGCAGGGGATATCAAGATCAGCGTAGAAAGTGTTTGTCTTGATAAATCTCCCCCACTGAGCACAATACATAGCTCCCAATGTTAAAAAATTTACGTTAGAGTTAATCTGTGCAGAATTTTGGACCTTCAGTTTTGGAGGAATCAGGTACTATGAAAAGAAGCTATAATTCATCTACAGTATACTAATGCATGCACTTGAACCCCCGAAAGTACTAAATAGGGGGTTGTAATGGAGAGTGCTACTTATGCTTTTAATTTCGCATTGGCCAGTGAACACTGCTGAGAGGGATCACTTGTTACATCCTGACACTCCACAGATTCCTCATTACCATCATCATTACCCCCAATGGAAAATAATTATAAAACTAAATCAGTAAACTAGGAGACACTACCTATTTCATCACTCCTGTTTCCACATTTCTTCATACTTTTCTGTTTACTCTGCTTTTCGCTTAGATGGATAGGACGGCTTGTTCTGTATTTAATTACTGTAGTAACAGAAATACGGGTGCCCCACACATCTGGTGTAAATTTAATATATACATTTTTTTTTCTAGGTAAATTCTCCTTAGAAGCTGCTCATTTCTACTGAATGGAAATCTTAAAGGACTCATTTCTATTACAGACTGTTCAATATCTTACGTTACATATCTTACATTCCTTAGTCACATAAGATACAGTAGCTGTTGGTCGAAAGCTTGTCTCAAAAGGCAAAAGGATCTGGCAGTTAAAATCAAAAGTTAAGGCAAAAAGATATGGCATGATCCAAATCTTATCGCCTACAACATCTGCTGTTGAGGAATTATCTATCTATCTATGTATCTACAGTGGGGGAAAATTTGATACACTGACGATTTAGCAAGTTTTCCCACCTACAATAAATGGAGAGGTCTGTAATTTTTATAGTAGGTACACTTCAACTGTAATAGAGACAGAATCTAAAAAAAAATCCAGAAAATCACATTGTATGACTTTTAAATATTTAATTAGTATTAATTTTATTGCATGAAATAAGTATTTCATCACCTACCAACCAGCAAGAATTCTGTCTCTCACAAACCTGTTAGTTTTCCTTTAAGAAGCCCTCCTATTCTGCACTCATTACCTGTATTAATTGCACCTGTTTGAACTCGTTACCCATATAAAAGACACTTGTCCACACACTTAATCAATCACACTCCAACCTCTCCAACATGGCCAAGACCAAAGAGCTGTCTAAGGACACCAGGGCCAAAATTGTAGACCTGCACAAGGCTGGGATAGGCTACAGGACAATAGACAAGCAGCTTGGTGAGAAGGCAATTATTAGAAAATGGAAGAAACACAAGATGACTGTCAATCTTCCTCGGTCTGGAGCTCCTTGCAAGATCTCTCCTTGTGGGGTAAGGATGATTCTGAGAAAGGTCAGGAATCAGCACAGAACTACAGGGGAGGACCCGGTGGTCAATGACCTGAAGAGAGCTGGGACCACAGTCTCATAGATTACCATTAGTAAAACACTATGCCATCATGGATTAAAATCCTGCAGGGCACGCAAGGTCCCCCTTCTCACGTCAGCACATGTCCAGGCCCATTTGAAGTTCACCAATGACCATCTGGATGATCCAGAGGAGGCATGGGAGAAGGTCATGTGGTCAGATGAGATCAAAATATAACTTTTTGGTATTAACTCCACTCTCTGTGTTTGGAGGAAGAAGAAGGATGAGTACATCCCCAAGAACACCGTCGGAGTGGCTCTGTAAGAAGCATTTCAAACTCCTGGAGCAAACTAGCAAGTCTCCAGACCTGAACCCAATCAAAAATCTTTGGAGGGAGCTGAAACTCAATATAGCCCAGCGACAGCCCCGAAACCTGAAAGATCTGGAGAAGATCTGTATGGAACAGTGGGCCAGAATCTCTGCTGCAGTGTGTGCAAACTTGGTCAAGAACTACACGAAATGTCTGACCTCTGTAATTGCAAACAAAGGTTTCTGTACCAAATATTAAGTTCTGTTTTTTCTATTGTATCTAATACTTATTTCATGCAATAAAATGCTAATTAATTATTCAAAAATCATACAATGTGATTTTCTGGATCTATCTATCTATCTATCTATCTATCTATCTATCTATTTATCTACACTGCGTGCAGAATTATTAGGCAAATGAGTATTTTGACCACATCATCCTCTTTATGCATGTTGTCTTACTCCAAGCTGTATAGGCTCGAAAGCCTACTACCAATTAAGCATATTAGGTGATGTGCATCTCTGTAATGAGAAGGGGTGTGGTCTAATGACATCAACACCCTATATTAGGTGTGCATAATTATTAGGCAACTTCCTTTCCTTTGGCAAAATGGGTCAAAAGAAGGACTTGACAGGCTCAGAAAAGTCAAAAATAGTGAGATATCTTGCAGAGGGATGCAGCACTCTTAAAATTGCAAAGCTTCTGAAGCGTGATCATCGAACAATCAAGCGTTTCATTCAAAATAGTCAACAGGGTCGCAAGAAGCGTGTGGAAAAACCAAGGCGCAAAATAACTGCCAATAACTGAGAAAAGTCAAGCGTGCAGCTGCCAAGATGCCACTTGCCACCAGTTTGGCCATATTTCAGAGCTGCAACATCACTGGAGTGCCCAAAAGCACAAGGTGTGCAATACTCAGAGACATGGCCAAGGTAAGAAAGGCTGAAAGACGACCACCACTGAACAAGACACACAAGCTGAAACGTCAAGACTGGGCCAAGAAATATCTCAAGACTGATTTTTCTAAGGTTTTATGGACTGATGAAATGAGAGTGAGTCTTGATGGGCCAGATGGATGGGCCCGTGGCTGGATTGGTAAAGGGCAGAGAGCTCCAGTCCGACTCAGACGCCAGCAAGGTGGAGGTGGAGTACTGGTTTGGGCTGGTATCATCAAAGATGAGCTTGTGGGGCCTTTTCGGGTTAAGGATGGAGTCAAGCTCAACTCCCAGTCCTACTGCCAGTTTCTGGAAGACACCTTCTTCAAGCAGTGGTACAGGAAGAAGTCTGCATCCTTCAAGAAAAACATGATTTTCATGCAGGACAATGCTCCATCACACGCGTCCAAGTACTCCACAGCGTGGCTGGCAAGAAAGGGTATAAAAGAAGAAAATCTAATGACATGGCCTCCTTGTTCACCTGATCTGAACCCCATTGAGAACCTGTGGTCCATCATCAAATGTGAGATTTACAAGGAGGGAAAACAGTACACCTCTCTGAACAGTGTCTGGGAGGCTGTGGTTGCTGCTGCACGCAATGTTGATGGTGAACAGATCAAAACACTGACAGAATCCATGGATGGCAGGCTTTTGAGTGTCCTTGCAAAGAAAGGTGGCTATATTGGTCACTGATTTGTTTTTGTTTTGTTTTTGAATGTCAGAAATGTATATTTGTGAATGTTGAGATGTTATATTGGTTTCACTGGTAAAAATAAATAATTGAAATGGGTATATATTTGTTTTTTGTTAAGTTGCCTAATAATTATGCACAGTAATAGTCACCTGCACACACAGATATCCCCCTAAAATAGCTAAAACTAAAAACAAACTAAAAACTACTTCCAAAAATATTCAGCTTTGATATTAATGAGTTTTTTGGGTTCATTGAGAACATGGTTGTTGTTCAATAATTGTCACGGCCACGATTTAGGCCGTGACTCCTTGGGAGCCGCATACTGTTGCCCGCGGTTTTGGGTTGTAGTGTCAACCGCAGCTTGAGGCATAATGTAGTTGGCCTCAGGTGCGGTTGCCGCGGACAACAGCTATGTGTGCGGTTTCCTAGGAGTTGTGTGCGAGTATGTATGCACTTTTGTATGTCTGTGTGCACTCTGTTTTGTGTGTGGTGTGCACTGACATCTTCCCTTCACTGTGGTTGCCCGTGGCAACGTTTGGTTGTATGTGTACATGTGGTGGCAGTGTCCCGGCCTTCGGGCTGACTCCCAGGACACGCTTGCCACCCATGTCGTTGCCTGCGGCAACAGCCACAGTGTGTTTGTAGTTTCGACTCTTCCCCTTTAAGTTATGTTTTTCCCTTCTGTGGTATTGGAAGGGTTAACTCCCTTTCTGTGTGTCTGAGTCACGGGGTGTGTCTGACTGTTGGGTGTGGCCTCTTGGCCCTATATAGCCTCAGTTGTAGGCAGTAGCCAGAGAGGGTGTTTCAGCCATGCTGGCTGTAGACATCCTCCTGGTTACTTAACAACTGCCAGTGGGGGCCAACCTTCTGGTCATAAGCTTATATATGTCCTTTGGTGTCTGAAGATGTGTTTGCTTTATGTTGTTTTATTGCACCTGTGGTCCTGGCTTCCTGTGTGTTGTATGTTTGTGTGCTGAGTCCTGCTGTCCGTGGGCAGTACACCCACATGGGTTCCAGGCTTGGTTGTCTGTGGCAGGTCAGTGTGATGTTTGTGGCAAGTACCTGCCACTGCCACAGGTTGCACTTGTTCTCCCTTCCTTGCAGCTTGGCCAGTTAGACTCCTGTTCCTCCGTATCCAGAAGGAACAGGATGTCTTACTCTGACTCCTAGCCTAGGGACCGGCGGAGGGCGAGTAGGGATCCGAGGTTCCTGCGCATGGGTCCTCCTACCTTCAAGGTCGGCCCATGCAGGTAGGAGTTAGGGTCAGGTTAGGGACGCTGTTAGGAGGTGACCTGCTCCCTAATCCTGTTCGTCCTGGTCAAGCAGCGACCATCATCCTCCGGCACACGGCTGAGGGTTTCCCCCATCCTCAGCCGTGACAATAATAAAATTAATCCTCAAAAATACAACTTGCCTAATAATTCTGCACTCCCTGTATTTAAAGTGAGCCAACCACCCAAAATTGCATTGAAAAATAGTCTTCTAGAGAAGTGTTCCTTAAGCTCTAGAGACTACTAAACATATTTGGGGTGGTTTCACTGTACTGCATATATTTGAGACATCATCTACTGTATGTATCTATCAAGTAAAAGTAGTGCAAATTGGAGAAATCTTATTATATAACTGTAACTGCTTATCTCCATCTATCCATTGATCTAATGTTAAACACAATATTATTTTAGGGGGGTGTCTTATCAAAACAACTCATTTTCTCATTGGAGCCATCCTGGAGATCAACTGACCACAGTAGCTATGGCTTCATGAACCTCCAATGATTGAATGTCATTGTCAGAAGAAGAGAGTCCAGCCATACATGAATGGCTGTCCATGTAATACATGGACAGGCTGGGTTCATAAGAGCAGGAGTCATTCTTTTTTCACAGCTCTTTGTTCTGGTTAACAGAGAAGGACCTGTGTGGTATCCTACCTCCCTCTATAATGTCCATATGCCCTAATATCACATATGGAAACATTATCTTGATAACAAAACTTCTTTAATCAAGACATTTGCAATTTTTTAACATAACACAGAATTTGCTCTGCTATGCTCTGTTACAAATGAAAATGATGACCTATGCATAGAACAAAATGTTTTATAACTGCTGGGTTAATACCTCACATATGTGCAGCATCCTGTCCTTATGTAGCCTGCAATCTGTCCTCATTAGGACCACGGATATAATGACATATGGGAATTTAGAATGAATTTTTATTTTAAAAAAATCTATTTAGCAACATTTATTCATTTATGTTTTATAGAAATATTCCTGAAAATTATATTACTCTGACACCAGTTTAAAGCCAAGGACTAATTTGGAATTTTGCAAGATATGAAGGAAAAACTGAGTAGAGATAGCAAGCTTTTCATAAAAGTAGGGTGTGATCACATGTGGTAGATATGTTTAATACACTGCTCAAAAAATGTAACTCCAAGTCAATCACACTTCTGTGAAATCAAACTGTCCACTTAGGAAGCAACACTGAGTGACAATCAATTTCACATGCTGTTGTGCAAATGGGATAGACAACAGGTGGAAATTATAGGCAATTAGCAAGACACCCCCAATAAAGGAGTGGTTCTGCAGGTGGTGACTACAGACCACTTCTCAGTTCCTATGCTTCCTGGCTGATGTTTTGGTCACTTTTGAATGCTGGTGGTGCTTTCACACTAGTGGTAGCATGAGACGTAGTCTACAACCCACACAAGTGGCTCAGGTAGTGCAGCTTATCCAGGATGGCACATCAATGCGAGCTGTGGCAAGAAGGTTTGCTGTGTCTGTCAGCGTAGTGTCCAGAGCATGGAGGCGCTACCAGGAGACAGGCAATTACATCAGGAGACGTGGAGGAGGCCGTAGGAGGGCAACAACCCAGCAGCAGGACCGCTACCTCCGCCTTTGTGCAAGGGGGAATAGGAGGAACACTGCCAGAGCCCTGCAAAATGACCTGTAGCAGGCCACAAATGTGTATGTGTCTGCTCAAACGGTCAGAAACAGACTCCATGAGGGTGATATGAGGGCCCGACGTCCACAGGTGGGGGTTGTGCTTACAGCCCAACACCGTGCAGGACGTTTGGCATTTGCCAGAGAACACCAAGATTGGCAAATACGCCACTGGCGCCCTGTGTTTTTCACAGATGAAAGCAGGTTCACACTGAGCACATGTGACAGACGTGACAGAGTCTTGAGACACCGTGGAGAACGTTCTGCTGCCTGCAACATCCTCCAGCATGACCGGTTTGGCATTGGGTCAGTAATGGTGTGGGGTGGCATTTCTTTGGAGGGACGCACAGCCCTCCATGTGCTCGCCAGAGGTAGCCTGACTGCCATTAGGTACCGAGATGAGATCCTCAGACCCCTTGTGAGACCATATGCTGGTGCAGTTGGCCCTGGGTTCCTCCTAATGCAAGACAATACTAGACCTCATGTGGCTGGAGTGTGTCAGCAGTTCCTGCAAGACGAAGGCATTGATGCTATGGACTGGCCCGCCCGTTCTCCAGACCTGAATCCAATTGAGCACATCTGGGAGATCATGTCTCGCTCTATCCACCAACGCAGCGATGGACTGGCCATCGGGAGTACCGGGAGAATCCCGGTGGGCCGATCGAATTATGGGCCGGCCAGGGCCGCCATCAGGGGGGTAAAGCTCCAGTAACAGCAGGCAGTGTGGGGGCGGCGCTCACTCACTGACGTCACACGCCTGCTCCTCCCACTAGGCGGCGCAGGCGCGTGACGTCAGTGAGTGAGCGCTGCCGCCCGCACTTGTTACTGGAGGCTGGAGGCGGGAGCTGAATGTAAGGTAGTAAAGACTCTTTACTAAAGAGATGAGCGCTGTGCCCCCACGTGTAGTAGAATACCTACCGGCTACCTGGAGCCAGACTGTGCACAGAAAGGGCACTTTGTCACTGTGGACAAAGTATGGCACTTTCTGTGCACAGATTGGCTCTAGGTGGGTACAGTGTGGCACTGCAGTCACTAAGGGCACTATTTATCTGGGCATAGTAGGGCACTATCTGCCCACATAGTCAACATATGGCGCTCTGGGCACTGCCATATAATAGTGTGGGTACGGCGATATTCGGTTCTATGTGGGCACTGTATGATTGTGGGCAGATAGTGCCATACTATCCACAGATAAATGGCGCATTTAGTGCCTGTCGTGCCCACATAGTGCCATATAGAACCCATACTCGGAAAGCGCCATACTTGTGTAGACAGAGTATAATTATAGGCAAAGTATGGCACTTTCTGCCCACGTTTTAGCTCTAGGTAGGTATGATATGGCACTTTGTGGGCACTGTAGACACTAAATACACAACTTATCTGAGCATAGTATGCCCAGGTCTTCCCACGGTCATACAGTGCTCAGATAGCGCCATGTTATGCACAGATAAATGGTGTATTTCTTGCTTATGGTGCCATACAGTACCTACCTAAAGTGAAAACCTACAGTACTTTGGCCACAGTCATACAGTGCCGACATAGAGCCAAAGTATGGCACTTTCTATGCACCTAGGTAGGTACTATATGGGTACAAATGCGCTATTTTTCTGTGAATAGGAGGGCACTATCGTGCTCTATGTGGGCACTGTATCACTATTAGGGCAGATAGTGCCATAGAGACAAAATGTCTCCCAGCACATTATACATGGCTCGTCATCATGGTTACGACCTCCCTGTAATCCAGCATTGGTGGTCGAAAAAAGCACCAAACTATGTGCACTCCCACAATCCCGGCTACTCCTATAGTGTGCAAGCATGACCACCGCTGCTGGATTACAGGGTGGTCAAAACCATGGAAACGAGCAGTGCATAATGTGATGGAAAAATGACTCCCGCCAGCAAAGGAAGCAATATGGACAATCACAATACATTAGTAAGTGCCTTGTATTAACTTTCTCTACAAGATAAATGCCACTTGCTGAAGAGACATAACCCCTTTTTTGAGTGTGTTTGGGAAAAATAAAGTGGGCCGGTCTGGCTGAAGTCCAGGGCCACTTTATTGTCCCAGTCCATCCCTGCACCAACGTCACGTTGCACCACAGACTGTCCAGGAGTTGGCAGATGCTTTAGTCCAGGTCTGGGAGGAGATCCCTCAGGAGACCATCCGCCACCTCTTCAGGAGCATGCACAGGCGTTGTAGGGAGGTCATACAGGCACCTGGAGGCCACACACACTACTGAGCCTCAAAGTTGGACCAGCCTGTAGTGTGTTTTTCCACTTTAATTTTGAGTGTGACTCCAAATCCAGACCTCCATGGGTTGAAAAATTTGATTTCTATTTTTTAATTTTTGTGTGATTTTGTTGTCAGCACATTCAACTATATAAAGAACAAAGTATTTCAGAAGAATATTTAATTAATTCAGATCTAGGATGTGTTATTTTTGTGTTCCCTTTATTTTTATGAGCAGTGTACATTTCTGTGAAAATCTGTCCAAAAGATTTGGCAGATTTGTTGCAGATATTTCTACAACTGTCCTATTTATGTGAATGGAGTTTGCAGAAATCCATGCTCAAGGTACAGAAAATAACAATTTAGACCTTGTTGTGTCGCAGCAACAGGTGCTGGTTCCAGTATTGGAGGAGAGAACAGCCTGGCTGGAGGCAGTCCCAGAGAGCTCTCGGCAACCTGGGCTTCTTTAGATCTAAATTATTTTTTTCTGTACCTTGAGGATGGATTTCTATAAACTCCCTTCACATAAATAGGATAATGGCAGAAATTTCTGCAACAAATATGCCAAATGTGAATATATCCTTAAAGGGGTCGGCCTATTTCACACAACATATTGTTAGACACCAATGTCAGATAGGTGCAGGTCTCACAACTAGAATGGGGCCTTCAAAGTAAAAACAAGTGGGCCATGCTTCATTCACTTTTATGGGACGGGTAAAAAATAGCTGCGCACTGGCTCGGCTATTTCTGGAGCTTCCATAGTGGTGAATGGAGAGATGGTGATGCTTGCATGGTGTGCTCTACATTTACTTCTATGGGAGTTCCAATGTGCTGTTTGAATGAAGCGCACTCTGCACATGAGTGGAGCGCTCTCCTTTGCTTTGGGGGCCCATTCTAGAGCTAGGTGTGGTGTGGGTACCAGAGGTGGGATCCACACTAGAGATGAGCGAATTTCTTGAAAATTTGATTTGGCTGATTCGCCGAATTTTAGATTTTTTTTTTCTTTGTGATGAATTACTTTGTCACAAAGCGCATTTTTTTGTAAGTAGTGGGTGCAATGACAGGGAGCTGCGATAGCGCCGCCCCTGTCATTGTGCCCCTCAGATGCCGCGTTCATACATGATTGCGGCATCTGAGAGTAAAAATTAGCAATAAAGAAAAATTAAATCAAACTTACCGCCTCCATTTGCTCATGATGGACCGGCCGCCGCCATCTTGCTTGAAGATCTCGGCCAAAATACTGTGCGGCCCGAGATTACGTCATCACGCCGGCCCCTGATTAGTTAGTATTGAGGGAGTCTAGTCTGAAGCAGCTTGGAGGAAAGACGTTTGACCTCTACACAAATAGGCCCAAATTCAGAGAACCCTAATCTCTGAGCCTACAACTGCTTAGAAAGCAGTCATACTACCAGATTACTCCAGTGAGGTGGAGATTAGAAGGTCTAGAAATCAAAAGGCCATGCATTGGACTCAGACAACAAGGTATTGTGCTTGTTTATGGAAGAAAGGCTTTGCTGCTGTGGAAGGGAATATTACATTGTATGGCATTCCCCATACTTTGAGACAGATTGGCCACCAGTATCTCAGTTTTCCACCCCTAAGTCTGGGAATTGCAGAAGGACTTAACCAGAACCTTATTGCATGCCTGAGGTTCTGCTGAGAGATTGCAAATTGTCTTTAGAGAGAGGAAGCACTATAACCACCATAATTGTTGCTGTCCATAAGCTGCTCTTCAGAGAATATTTGCACTGTGACATACTGTGAAATGGCACCTTTTGCTTCCATTTGTACTACTATCCCTATCATCAACTTACGAAAGAAAGAATTATTCATTGCAAACAAAGGGATTCACTGGTCCTGCCTTACACTCAGCAAATCATCTAAATTCAAGGTCACCCCAATCATCACTAGACAGGAGCCCTAATACCAGGGTGTGCTCTGAGGGAGGAAAGGGTGTGCTCTCCAGTCACTGCACAGCCATAGTGGGTGCAATAGTGGAGATCACCACTGTGATCTGTGAGTACTACTACCACCATCAGCCCCACAACTACCACTCCCGTCCTCCATGCACTGTCCAGTGGCATACTGCACTGTGGATCAGCAAAAAAGGAATTCATGAGCTGTCCACTTCTTGGGAGCAGCGCAAGTAAGGGCTCGTTCACACGAACGTTTTTTGCGTTCCGTATACAGGCCGTTTATTGCGTTCCGTATACGGTCCGTATACGGAACCATTAATTTCAATGGGTCCGCAAAAAAAACGGAATGTACTCCGTGAGCATTCTGTTTCCGTATATCCGCATTTCCTTTCCGCTAAATTTTGAGTCTTGTCCTATTATTGTCCGCAAATCACGTTCCGTGGCTCCATTCAAGTTAATGGGTCCGCAAAAAAAACAGAACACATACGGAAATGCATCCGTATGTCTTCCTTGTCCGTTCCATTTTTGCGGAACCATCTATTGAAAATTTTATGCCCAGCCCAATTTTTGCTATGTAATTACTGTATACTGTATATGCCATACCGAAAAACGGAACGGAAAAACGGAACCGAAACGGAAACACTATGGAAACAAAAAACAGAACAGCGGATTTTGTAGCCAGGGGCGGATTAAGTGCATGATAGGCCCGGGGCTGTTTAGTTTTAGTTTTCTTCTGTATGAAGAGGCTGTGGTGCTTCGTAAGTGCCAAAGTCTCTTTCTAGGCCATATGACATCGTTCACATGGTCTAGGTGCAGCTCTGTCCCATCTGAGTGATTAGGTCTGAGCTGCAGTACCAAGACAGTGCTATCAATTGGACAGTGCTATGCTTGGAAACAGCTGATTGGTGGGGGTGCCAGGAGTCAGACCCCCACCATCTCATAACTCTCTGAGTACAGATTTCATAGATGTTACCTGCAGTCCTATGTAACACCCCACACAACACAGTGAATTATTGTGTTATGTGGGGTGTTACATAGGACTGCATGGAACATCTACTACGGTACATTATCTGTACACAGAAAGTTATCACTGTTATCTGGGCTGTTACATAGGACTGCAGGTGACAAATTAAAATTTTAGTTGCCAAATTTAAAATACATACGATTGTGATAAAAAAAGACTTGGAGGAAAAGACGAGACACAGGTCACAGTAGTGAGCCAGCTCTACATATAGGGGAATACAGCACCACCTACCTGTTACATCCAGTGACATCTCCTGTCATGAAGTTCTTCTCTTTCCTCTTCTCCTTCGTTTGACCCAGACCACCATGACAAATTCTTTCACCCGCATCTCTTCACTGCAGAGTTTGTTACACAGACATGTTAGACTTCTCATAATTGGGGTTATTTATCAAACTGGTGTAAAGTAGAACTGGCTTAGGTGCCCATAGCAACCAATCAGACTTCACCTTTAATTTTCCAAAGGAGCTGTCCAAAATCTGTTGCGATGGGCAACTAACCCAGTTCTACTTTACACCAGTTTGATAAATTACCCCAAAGGTCCCTATAATGTCCAATAAAGTGCCCCCAGTAATAATAACACCCTATATTGTGCTCCAGGTAATAATGCCTGTATAGTGTCCCCAAAAATAATGTCCCCTAATAGAAACACCCCCACACTGCCCCATATAGTAGTTTCCCCCACACTGCCCCCATACAGTAATTTCCCCCACACTGCCCCCATACAGTAATTTCCCCCACACTGCCCCATACAGTAATTTCCCTATACTGCTCATATATAGTAATTTCCCCCACACTACTACCATACAGTAATTTATTCCACACTGCCTCCCATGTAGTAATTCCCCCCACAAAGTAATTTGCCCCTCACACTGCCCCATCAAGTAATAACCCCACACACTGCCCCCATTAGATAATTTGCCCTGACACTGCCATCCATATGGTAATTTGCCCCCCCCACACTGCCCCCATCAAGTAATAACCCCCCACACTGCCCCCATTAGATAATTTGCCCTGACACTGCCATCCATTAAGTAATTTAACCCCCACAGTATTAATTTCTCCACACTGCCCCCGGCCCACAGTATAATTTTCTCCACACTGCCCCCACAGTATTAATTCCCCCCATGGTAGTAATTTGCCCCCACAGTATTAAATGTCCCCCACACTGCCCCCAGAGTACTAATTTCCCCCACAATAGTAATTTGCCCCCACGTAGTAGTTTGCCCCCCACTGTCCCTTCAGTAATGTCCCCCAAATTTGGCAGTTTGCACACACAAAGAAATAATAATAAAAGCTAATAATTACCTACCTGTGTCCCAGTCGGCGCTCACTCATCGATGGTGTAGGCGCGCTGCGCACACACGTCAGTGTGCCTGCGCCGGTATTTTAACTACCGCATAGGCTTCAGGCCTAGTGGCCTGAAGCCTATGGCGGTGATCGGTGGACGGTGGCGGGCAGGGAACTATGTGCTCCCGTGCCCCGCCATAGTTTGTGGGCGTTTGGGTCGGCGTTGGGCCCCCTAGCAATGCCGGGCCCGGGGCAACTGACCCAAACGCCCCAATTATAATCCGCCATTGTTTGTAGCCTCTACCAACTTTTCTCGTATTTAGTTCCATCCATCTTCCCATAAACTCTGATCAGCTTCCCCTGTCCCTGCTGAAGAAAAGCATCCCCACAGCATAATGCTGCCACCACAATGTTTCACAGTGGGGGTGCTGTGTTCAGGATAATGTGCAATGTCAGTTTTACACCACACATTGGGCCAGATTTATCATTACTATGACAGCTCACTCCACTTTCACATATGGCTAAAGTCAGTTTTAGCCAAGTCAGATTTATGATCTGCCCTTTAAGACTGTAATAAATGTGGTTTGACGGTAGCAGTTTATCCGTCAGTAAGCAGCTTTACAAAAGTCGCACATCTTTACGAAAAAATCGCACGTCTTTACGAAAAAGTCGCATGTTCTATTAAAAAGTCTCATAAGATAAGCATGGTCCTCACTAGAGTGAAATTGCGTATTTTTTGTGTGACTTTTTTGCGACTTTTTAAATAGTCGCAATAGTAAATCTGTCTAGAGATTCATTTACATAAGAAAACTGGCGAGCATAGTGCAGAGAAGAATAAAGTCGCAAATTTTTGCGCAGTTTTAGTGATTGCACAAAAATTTGCGACTTTTTCACTTTTTGAAACACACATGATCATGTGCCTCTCGGCTGCTTCTCTAATTAGTGCTCTCTTTGCCTGGGTTGTCAGTATAGGTGGACGGCCATGTATTGGTAGGTTATTAGGTTAGCACTCCTTCCATATTTGAATGATGGATTCAACTGTGCTCCATATGTTTTTTATATTTTATTATAATCTAACCCTGCTTTGCACTTCTCTACAACTTTATCCCTAACCTGTTTGGTGTGTTCCTTGGTTTTCATGGCTGTAGTTTTTAAGCTGTAGTGATACTGAGAATACGTTACACACATGTGGACTCTATTTACTAATTAGGTGACTTCTGAAGGTAATTGGTCACACTGAATTTTATTTAGGGGTATCAGAGTACAGAGGGCTAAATACAAATGCACCCCACACTTTTCAAATCTTTATTTATGAAAAATGTTGAGAACCAAATATTGTATTCTTTTCACTTCACACATGCTTTCTTCTTTGTGTTGGTCTATCACATATAATTCCAATATAATAAATTTAAGTTTGTGGGTGTAAAATGAAAAAATGTGGAAAAGATAAAGGGGTATGAATATTTTTTCAAGGCACTGTATATATATATATATATATATATATATATATATACACAGTACAGACCAAAAGTTTGGACACACCTTCTCATTCAAAGAGTTTTCTTTATTTTCATGACTATGAAGGCATCAAAACTATGAATTAACACATGTGGAATTATATACATAACAAACAAGTGTGAAACAACTGAAAATATTTCATATTCTAGGTTCTTCAAAGTAGCCACCTTTTGCTTTGATTACTGCTTTGCACACTCTTGGCATTCTCTTGATGAGCTTCAAGAGGTAGTCCCCTGAAATGGTCTTCCAACAGTCTTGAAGGAGTTCCCAGAGATGCTTAGCACTTGTTGGCCCTTTTGCCTTCACTCTGCAGTCCAGCTCACCCCAAACCATCTCGATTGGGTTCAGGTCCGGTGACTGTGGAGGCCAGGTCATCTGGCGCAGCACCCCATCACTCTCCTTCATGGTCAAATAGCCCTTACTTTCAAAGTTTTCCCAATTTTTCGGCTGACTGACTGACCTTCACTTCTTAAAGTAATGATGGCCACTCGTTTTTCTTTACTTAGCTGCTTTTTTCTTGCCATAATACAAATTCTAACAGTCTATTCAGTAGGACTATCAGCTGTGTATCCACCTGACTTCTCCTCAATGCAACTGATGGTCCCAACCCTATTTATAAGGCAAGAAATCCCACTTATTAAACCTGACAGGGCACACCAGTGAAAACCATTTCAGGGGACTACCTTTTGAAGCTCATCAAGAGAATGCCAAGAGTGTGCAAAGCAGTAATCAAAGCAAAAGGTGGCTACTTTGAAGAACCTAGAATATGACATATTTTCAGTTGTTTCACACTTGTTTGTTATGTATATAATTCCACATGTGTTAATTCATAGTTTTGATGCCTTCAGTGTGAATCTACAATTTTCATAGTCATGAAAATAAAGAAAACTCTTTGAATGAGAAGGTGTGTCCAAACTTTTGGTCTGTACTGTATATGAAAATATACAGTATATATTTTCAGGGTGTCTTAAAAGAAAGGAAACACCCACATAAAATGAAAAAAGTTTGGAAGACAGTGATATAATTAATCTAACCAACATGGTGCCTATCTTGAATGCCACCATTTTGGATTTGTGTAGTGTAGGTGTGTCACACATGAAACTGGTACAAGAATTTCACCAGTAAAAAAACTGTGTGCTAAAAGGTGATGTGAAGGATTACGTTAATTACGTTACTGTAGCATATGTGTAATCAGAGAATATATCAACCAATGCCTCCTATCGTCCAACACTGCCAAACCCTTAAGCTCATCAGGTCATACTGAAGAGCTCAATTGCTTTATAGCACTGATATAGGATATGTGCTTCTCCACCAGTGAATTTGTAAAATATCTGATCTGCCAGACAGATCTACCCATATCAGCTATTATTTAGAAGGATAAGGGTCTAGGAGTAAAAACAGCTCATCAATGAGCTGGTATGTTACAAAAACTGAAACACATCTGTTGTGTCACTACAGAGTTTCAAACTACCTCTCAGAGTGAAGTCACCAAAAAACTGGGTATCGGCTACTTCATGAAATAGACTTTCAGCTGCACACAAGCCTAAAATCAGCCCAAACAATGGTAAGCATCAGCTTGAATGTAAAGCGCACCTTCACTGGACTATAACTTTGGAAATGTGTTCTGTGTTGAAACAGGTTTCACTACCTGGCAGTCTTCTGGACCAATTTGGGTTTGGTGGACGACTGTGAATGTACCTATTGGAATGCATAGTACCTACTGTCAAATTTTGTGGAGCAGAGATAATGGAATGGGGCAAGAGGTTTAGAGTTTAGGCTAGGCCTCTTCTTTTTAGTGAAGGGTATTGATAATGCTACAGCATACAAAGATATTATAGACAATTGTATGCTGCCAACTTTGTGGCAACGGTTTATGGAAAGCCCTTTTCTGTTCCATCACGACTGCTCACTGTTCACAAACTGAGGTTCTTAAAGACATCGGGTGGTGAGTTTGGTGTGGAGTAGCTTAAGTGACCTGCACATAGCCAAAGTTCAACCTCTCTGAACAAATTAGGGATAAATTGGAGCTGTGATTGCAAGCCAGATCTTATTGTCCAATATCAGTTCCTGAACTCACAATTACTCTTTTGGATAAATGGACACATATTCCCACAGACACAATACAATATCTTATGGTACACCTTCCTAGAAGAATTGGAGGCTATTATAGGCACAAAAGGAACTACATATTAATGTATATGATTTTGGAAAGGTGTTGTTCAATAAGTTCATAAAGTTGTGATGGTCAGACAGGGGTGTAGCTATAGGGGGTCTCAATTGAGACTGGACTCCTAAGCTAGGGGGACCGACAGGGCCCCCCTTGCCAGTGGCTCACCAGCAATTATGTATCGCTGTGCTCAGGGTGCTTTAGGGGACATTATTGTCACAGCCTTTGGTTTGCACTGTGACACTGTTGCCACACTTGCGGTTGCCTGCGGCAACGTGTTGCTGTGAGAGCAAGCGGTGGCAGTGTCTTGGCCTTCGGGGTGATTGCCGTGACATGGCTGCCACGCATGCTGTTGCCGGTGGTAACATGTGGTTTTGTATGCTTGTGTGTGCACTTCCCCTTTAAGTTGTAGCCTTCCCTTGTCTGGTGTTGGAAGGGTTAACTCCCTTCCTAGTGTTTTGTGAATACTGGGTTTATGTGTGTGTGGGTGTGGCTTCTTGGGCTATTTAGTCTCTGCAGGATGCTTGAAGCCCAGTGTTTCTCCAGCCTTGGTGTATGCTGGTGGTTCTCTGTTCCATCTGTCCAGTGAGGGCCATCCTTGTGGTCATCAATGTTATCATGGTGTCTCCTTCCCTTCCTGTCCCTTTGTGTATGGAGTGGGTTTTGATCAGGGTGTTGGTATGTCTATTTTTGGTGTTACATGTCTGGTAGTGTTTGGTGTCCAGCATGTTTTTTAGACATTCACCTGTTTCACATTTATTGCAGCTATGAGTGTCCTGGGTCCCTGTGTGGTTCGTGGTGGGTGCTGTGTCCTTAATGTTTGTGTGGACACCAGCACTTGTGTATGGGTTCCAGTCAGTGTGTCTGTGGCAGGTAAGTGTGTTACTGGTTTCGCTTACCTGCCATGTCTATGGCTGTATGTGTTCCCCTCTCCTTGCAGCCTGGCCTCAGATAGAGACTCCTGTTCCTCCATTACTGGGATGAACAGGTTGTCTCTCCCCTGCTCCTAAGTGAGGGATTACCAGGGCGACTTAGGGTCTTTAGGTATCCTGAGTATAAGTCGTCCTACCATCGGGGTCCGCTCATACAGTGAGGAGTCAGGGAGAGGATTAGGGATGTGGTAGGAGGTGACCTGCTCCCTTATTACTCCTTTTGGCCAGGCTGATCCCCTTTACCCTCTGACACCGCACGGTGGGGGGTTTCCCCCACTCCCCGCCGTGACAATTATATGGGTTTTTGTACTGGCACACATTAGGGGGTATTATGGATTTTTTTGTACTGTCACACATAATAAGTGGGTATTTTTTGTATTGGCTCACATTATAAGGGGGTATTTTTGCACTGGTGCACACATTTTTTTGTTGCAGTGGCACACATTATAAGGGGGGATTTTTTGTAAGGGGGGATTTTTTTGTACTGTCACACATTATATGAGTTTTTTTTAATACTGGCACACATTGTAAAGAGGCATTTTTTGTAATGGCACACCTTATAAGGGGGTATTTTTTGTATTGGCACACATTATAAGGAGGTATTTTTCTACTGGCACACATTATAAACAGAAATATTACTACTGGGGGAATCTGGGGAACATGATTACTAGTATGGACACTATGGGGCATTATTACTTCTGGGGCATTGTGGGGACATTATTACTATTGATGGCACTGTTAAAACTAAGCGTACTCTGGCAGATAGCACTATCTGTGTGGTATTAGTATGTTCAGGGGTACTGTTCCTGCAGTATAGTTTTGAGGAGCACAGTGGGCACAGTATTGGGGATGGGAGGATGGGGTGTTCAGAAGGTAGGGAGGATGATGGAAAACTGGCAACCTAAGATGTCTGTTTGTCAAACTCTGCAGAGACAAGAGATGGCTGAAAAAAATCATCATGGTGGTCTGGTCCGAATGTAGAAAATGAGAAAAGAGAATGTCTCTATTAGAGGAGATGTCACTGGATATAAGAGGTATGTGGCACTGTATTACCCGTATGTTTTGTAGTGCTGTATGTAGGAGTCGGGAAGGAATTCCCCCCCCCACACCCTAAGTGGGGAAAATTTACTTCTACCTCACAGGGGTTATTTTGCCTTCCTCTGGATCAACTTGCAGGATAACAGGCCGAACTGGATGGACAAATGTCTTTTTTGGCCTTATATACTATGTTATGTTTTCCAATTATGTCTTTACCAGTGGGGCTGGAGGGAAAGGTTGAGAATTTAGCATGGGGGGGGGGGCGGATTGCCGTTTAAATTTTTGCCTCAGGCAGCAGAAAGGACAGCTACTCCCCTGTCCCTCCCTTGCCGCAAAGCACTGAGGGAAAGGGAGCCCAACCTGAAATCTTGCACCAGGATCACGACTTAGACTCAGGATGGGAGCTTTCAGGGTCCTGCTAGGCCTTCCGATGTCAGCTCTCCATCATCCAAATCTACTTGATTTTAGCTGCCATCACTCATCCTATCTGGCTGATGAGACACCTTGAATTAAACAACACACAAGTATACTCTAAGACTCACTATGCTCTCTAGCATTCCCAGGGTCAATACACCAATATTGGTAACGCTTCTTCTAAGGTCGTGGCTTTGAACAAAAGTAGGCTCTTATTAAAGTGAAGTTTTAATATCAAAAAGGATAGTGCGTACAAAAAATGTGGTCACGGTTTGGAAAATAAAAGGCATAAAAACAGAACTTAATACTTTACTTGATGGTTTGTTAGCTAGTTGATCCCCAAAGAAATTACAGTTTGCTGAATGCATGCAGGTGTTAAAAAGGATCTGCAGGCCCTCCAATGAGCCCCCTGCCTATGATGTACGAGAGAGGCCAGTGAATATGTTAATGTGTTTTTTACGATGGGTTTTTAACGATATCTGCTTAACCCAGTTCTCTGGCTCAAAATCTTTCTAATAAGATATCTTTTCTTGCAGGCCTCCTAGCAACTTCGTATTACATCCATACAATCCATTCAAATGTCCCTCACACTGGCATACCAAACATGAAGGGTGTAATGGCAATCTTGAGTGAATTCTTTAATTGCTCCCGGTTACCAGGCTGTGATCAATTTGACTTCGGTACAGTAGAAGCAGATAAATGGCCTGAGTTCTCACAAGGAAGCACGCGGCGTATTTCTTTGATGAATATCGGTTTGTAGGGGTCTTATATATGACCTCGGCTGGAGAGGACGCTAGCCTTTTCATGCCCCGTCTAATGGCTTTGTCAGGTCTATGAAGGGTTTGTGCAGGATCTCTAGGTTTTATAATAGGGCTTTTTCTGGTCCCTGTGAAGTGGTTCCATTTTACTGATTTTAATGCTACAATCTCCTGGTCTGGCTTTGGGAAGGGGATATGGAGGATGTTATAACCCATTACTGAAATGTCAAAGGAGGGGTGGCTACTCCAAAAATCATTTTGACAGCCATATCACCACAATCATTTTTAGCAGATTATCATTTCTCTAAAGCTTTATGATATTTTTGTGACCATACATTGTAATGTTCACTCTTTTCACCACTTGTTGTAATTTACAGTGTGTCCCTGAATTTAATCAGGTTGAAACCTTGTATGCGCTAAATATGCTGCAATGTATTTTTGGAAATTAAACCAAGGGGTCTCCTGCATGTCAAGAGCGCAGACATCAGCCACCCATAAATTTATGTCTTTTTAGAACACGGCTCATCTCCTCAGTCTTCTGCTGCCATGTCATGTTATTGATTTTATTTACAGCATAAATTACAGTGACACAAGGTTGTTTTTTTAGGTATTTGTACATGTTTCTTTAAGATGACTACATTGCGCAATTACACTTTTAGATGAGCTTAAACAGAATATATTTAAGCAAGGAGTAAATTCAAATAAAACCCCATTCAGTCTCTGCAACAGCACTATTTTAAGGATGATTTCTTGGACATCTGGTGGCAATGTTCTGTGTACTCTGCGTCCTGATGACAGTCCTGCTCGATGACACTGATGGTTGAAATTGCAGTGTTCATATGGGTCTCTGTTTATCTTCTATATCTGTAGCCCTGGCAGATCCATTCTTCCTTTTGGAAAGTTAGTCTCTGCCTTTCACCCAAATACACCTGTCCCTCTTGTTGTTGACCTGATAAATAGAAATTCAGCAATAAATGTACTATATTGCTCTGGAAAGAATCTAGTTTCTCAAACACCTATTTTTTCTCATTACTCCTTCTTTTCTTTTTCTGCTTATCCCTGTCCCTGGCTGAATTAAGGGGGCTCACTCATGTTTCCAAACTATAGGTTTATGGACATATATAAGTTTTAAGACTATAAAGAGGAGTCTTTGATTAAGATAAATGTATATTTATTTGTCTTGTTCTGAATAGTGGCAAAATACTAATAAAACTTAAAAAAAAGACAATTTTATGATTTAATGCAATTTGGACCTTAAAATGCCTATATTCAGCTTACTTTTGTGTCAACGTGGAAATGACAAACTATTGAAATATGTAGATATGCATTAAAAATTTATGTTTCACGCCATTACTTATTTGACTCTTCGGGAGGTATTTTGTTTTGCCTTTACATATTTAAAGGGAACCCGTCACCTCCAAAAACCATCCCAAGCCGCCAGCAGTACCTGACAGTAGCCAGCAGTGTGTTTCCTGATAGGAATCTCTGAGTCCCACTTGGTACCCCTGGCACCAAACTTCTAGTATCGGCTTGGTTTGAGTCCTTTTCTGACGTCAGGAGAGCGCTTCACTCAGTAGGTAACGAAAGACACAACAGTGATGTACTGAATGAACACTCTAAGGTTTATTTTTAATGCACACAGGTTATATAGAGGGGGCTTTACCCTCTTTATTAGCATCATCGTATGTTATGTATTTAACCTATCATATTAACACGTTTCATTCTACGTTTACAGAAAGAGAAACAAAAACGGAACTTCCATATTAGGAATATTGTCCGGGAGTAGTGCCAAAGAGATAAGATTCAGGGTTACAGAGAATAGAAACCTTACAGTATATTAGTTTCACAGCAATCAGAGTTAGTACCTAACATAGAAATGAAACTTCAGTAAAGAACAGAATTGATTTTGACATAATAAAGAACATGGATTCCTTTCAAATCCCCTCTTAAGAACCTTTAGTGGATCACACTACATGGTTCTTTCCTTTCTTGTCCTTTTTCTCTCTATACGATATTAGGTAATTCTTATACCCATCTGGGCTTCGATCCTCCTGGGGTACAGTAGTCTGATATAATGACATATTAGAGAGCCCTTTTTCTAGCATTCGTCTCACACAGGGAATAACACATAATGCTACTACACCTATTACTACAATTACTATTAGTATGACAATCCCTAGTTGCATGAGACCTTGTTTCCAATTTGTGAACCACCCAAAGTATTGATCCCATGGATCATTTATACCTGAGTTCTTTTTCAGTTCTACTGACAGATCTTCAAGCTTTTTTATAGCTATTGTGACCTTACCAGTGGGGCCAGTATTATTTGGTATGTATGTGCAACAGGAGGTTGGATCAATCAATACTCGGCACACTCCGCCCTTCTCTGCAAGAATCATATCCAACACCATTCGATTCTGGAATGTCATGATTGAGTCTGCTTGTAGTTCTTCTGCTACCCCTAGAAATGCATCTCTGGTATAGTTTACAAACCTTTGCTGATTGTAGTATATGTAATTTATCCAATCCACATTTTTATTCACAGTAATGATGGGAAATATTGATTCAAATCCGGCGGCTACTTGATCTCTAGCTTTGAACTCATCTGGGACCCCTCTTGGAACACCTATTGCATCTATATACACATGGGGATCAAAACTTGAAAGGGGGGTGCTTCTTTTGTTTCTCTTTAGCACCCCTTTTTCTATAATATCTGATTCAGAAAAAAATGTGCATGTTCATTATAGCTTTGGCAAGCGCACATTCACCTTTCCAGGCACCTTCCAATCTGGATCTTATTTTTCCATCTCCACAGATCTAGTACACATCTCCTATGGAGTACACTTGGTTCTGAGTGAGGGATATGTTCAGATTGCTGTATTTGTGACAATAACCTTTGGTGAAATTCTGTACATTCCTCCCATGTGTACTCCCCTTGTAACATGTGTAGTTACCTGGATATACCTGGATACCTGTCCCTGGGCGAGGATTTTTTAACAAAAGAGGGTATTTTGATTTCCATTCTGTACATGCACTGTGGTTATAAGACATATTAACAAAAAGAGTCAAAAAACATTCTTCAACACTTTCTGGTAACACTAGGGGTACGGTACCTAGGTGTGGCTTGGCAGCACCGCATATGTAACAGTTACTTTTATTCACAGAGGCTGCACTATACTTCATCCACTCCAGCCACAAATTAACATCAGAAAAACCCGTCCCCATGGCCAAAGTATCCTCATATGTGGGATTAGATATGGCCCTTAGGTTTTTTAGAGAAACTATATGCGGGGCTAGTGGGTTTTTGGGGACACCTGTGATGGGCTGGTATTCCTTAGACTTATACATATCTCTAAGTTTGAACATTTGTGTTACCTGAGAAGTCTCAGCTCCCCACATGTTATGGAAGTACCATCCCAATACATAATCTCCTTCATCATATTTACCAGGGTTGTCTATTGTCAATACAATCTTCATTTCCGCTGACCTTTTTTTGCAATGATACACTGAAGAGGTGTCCACATAACACGTCCCTCTCTCAAGGAGTGTCATTCTAGTCAAAAGGGACTTCGAATTTTTATCCCTCCTTTTGAGGGCGCTTTCTGGTTTATATCCCCATTTTGTCCCTGTATTCCATCCCACTGATCCCCAGTATCCACAACCTTTTCCCCAGTATGAGTCTGTTACACATATATAGGCCTGTCCTTCTACATAGTCGTTGGAACAATAGTTATAATATGAACATGTTTTCAAGATATCACAAAGGCAAAAGGTGTAGGTGGCTACGTGAGTGTTAGATGAATTATACCAAAAAGTGATGACGCCGCCCTTGCTAGTTGCGGCTACTTCTCCCTTACTACTAATTGGTAAAATCAACAAGATTATTGAAGCAATCTTAGTCAGTACATTCAATCATTTCCCAGAAAGAAGTGAGGAGCTCATCATGTTGGAGGTCAGGGCTGTCTGCCCCCGTTAGTACCTCTAGGCCTTGTTGGAGGTCAGGGCTGTCTGCCCTCGTTAGCACCTCTTGTCCTTCTTCAAGGCCAAGGCTGTCTGCCTCCGTTCCTGCCTCCTCTCTTTTTCTCACAAGCTTCACTCGGGTGGCGTGGATCCAAGTTGGAGATTGTTCAGTCAGCACAGCTGTTCTGGTCACTGCAAACACTGTAGTGGGTGGGCCATATGCGAAGTCACCTTGGGATTTTCCTTTCTTCAGTGTTTTGATCACTACCTCATCCCCCCCCTGTATGGGTGGGTGGGTTCCTGTGGAAGAGAGGGAGACTTACAAGCAACTTTTTCCTCAGTTTTATTAAAAACCTGTATCAATTTGGTGACATATTCTTCCCTTATTAAATCAAGATCACCTTTCTGCACTATCATTGGGCGTCTTGCCCAGGGGGTGGGGAAAGGCCTTCCCATGAGTATCTCGAATGGTGATAACCCTAACCTTTTATTAGGTGTCATCCTTATTTCTGCAAGTATTATGGGTAGGATCTCTTTCCATTTTTCAAAAGTACCTGCAGGGGCCTTCCTCAATTTATCTTTGATAGTCCTGTTCATGCGTTCCACAATGCCAGAACTTTGCGGGTGATATGGAATGTGAAATTTCCATTCTATATGTAGTAATTTAGCAATTTCCTTGTTGAGTTTGGAGGTGAATGCTGGCCCTTGGTCAGATTCAATCATCACAGGGCATCCCCACCTAGGAATGATTTGTTGAGTAAGTATCCTTGCTGTTGTTTTAGCATCCTCTGATTTGGTGGGGAATACTTCAGGCCATCTGGAGAACATGTCAACAATCACCAAAGCATATTCCTGTCTACCCTGAGTTTTGGGAATATGTGTGAAGTCTACCTGTAAATGGGTGAATGGAGTAGTGGGATAGTCAAGGTGTTGATGGACTACCTTCAAGGGGTTGTTGGGGTTGTTTCTCAAACATGTAATGCACCTGTGTACTTATTCTGTTACTAACTTTTTGATGTCAGTAATGTAAAAATTTTGACTCAACAATGACTGAGTTGTCTGTATGCTGTTATGTCCTGCTCCATGGAAATGTGCTATGAAGATGGAAGCACTGTGTTGGGGAATACATGGTCTCCCCTCTTTGCAGAGTAATTCTGTCTTAGAATTTTTCTGCAATACTGGATAACACCAGTCTTGCCGTTCCTGTTCAGTGGCGTATCTTTGAAGATCGGTAAGCATTTGTGACATCTCAAGGGTTGGAGGTGCCAAACATGGCATCTCCCAATGTTTACATGGACCTGAGGGGCTGTAGTCGGCCGCTCGTTTCGCCTCCCTATCTGCCAGCGCATTGCCCTGTGAGACATGATCCTTACCATTGGTGTGTGCCTTGCAGTGGATAATTGCCAATTGTGAAGGCAATCTGATGGCTTCAAGTAGATCTGCGACCAACTGTGAGTGTGAGATGCGTTTACCATCTGCTGCAGTGAAACCTCTTCTGTGCCAAATCATTCCATGATCCCACACTACCCCATGTGCGTACCTACTGTCAGTATAAATGGTGACTGGTTTTTCAGCATGTAGAATGCATGCCCTGGTAAGGGCAATGAGTTCAGCTGCCTGTGCAGACTGAAACTTTATGGGCTTTGCCTCTAGTACAACATCTGGGAGCATGACAATGGCGTAGCCTGTACAGTAACTGGTGTCATCTGGTCTGGTGCATGAACCGTCTACAAAAACCTCTGGAGCACCTATAATGGGTGTGGATGACAAATCATGTCTTGGAGAAGTTTCGTGTTCCAGGACCTGTAAGCAATCATGTGTATCTGTGAGGCAATCTTCCTGTCCTTTAAGGCCTAAGAGAGCATTCAGTATTGGTGCTGGTCCTGAGGTGTGGGAAGCATACTTGATTTCGAGTGAAGGGTCACTGAGCAGTAGTACCTCATATCCTGAAAGCCTTTGTGCAGACATGTGTTGTGTGTGGATGCCCTTGAGTAGGCCTACAACATCATGTGTGGTGTGCAAAATGGTGTAATGTCCCATTGTAAAAGGAGTTGCCAACTCTACCATCATAGCACAGGCTGCAAGAGAATGCAGACATGCCGGCATCCCTTGGACAGAGGTGGGCATTACCTTCGAGAAAAATGCACATGGGCGCAACTTGCCTCCATGTTCTTGTGTCAGCACGCCCGCCATGGTTTTACAGTTTTGTCGTGCAAACATGTGGAAGGGCAGTTTGTAGTCAGGGAGGCCCAATCCTGGACTTGACATTAATGAACATTTCAGATAATCAAATGCATTGTACATTTCTGAAGACCATCTTATTAAATCAGGTTTGTCCTGCAGTGTTGCCTGTCTCAAGATATTATCATGGTAGGAACAGTCTGGGATCCATTGTCTGCAGTAGTTTATCATTCCAAGGAAGGATAGCATTTCCTTCTTGGAGTGCGGGGTGACCAATCCCGCTACAGACTGAACTCTCCCTGGACTGATCCTCCTTTCCCCCTT